>NC_133336.1:76171268-76771268 GCF_042186555.1 Aquarana catesbeiana
AAGCTTGGTGACTGTCAGGCAGGTACAGGGAGGAGGAAATATCTGGCTGTTACCCTGTTGTTCTCAACCAGAAAAGGAATATTTTCATAGCATGTAAACTCTTGTCGGCAAACTTCTTAAAAATGGTAATTATTTTTTTTTTTTTTCTTTCAACTTAAGGGTTTCTTGAAAAGAAAACCATTCCACAAAATGATTAGCAAGCGGACACCCCCATGCAAAAATGAATTTTGCCGCCTTGGTTGTATATGTTCAAGTTTGAATAATGACAAGTGCAAACCTGTTCATTGTCAGCAAGAAGCCTGTATGTTTGGTTGTGACTGTGTAAATGGTGAATCGTGTTATGAAAAAGATGGCCTGAATGTTACACCAACCAGATGCAAACAAAATGTTGGTGAGGATGTGGATTCCTCCACTGAAGGTAAACATGATGGAGATAAACATGATGGACAACCAGAAAAGCACACAGATGTGATGGATGAGTCCAGCGAATCTCAAGAGGAGATGGAGAAACCTTGTATATCAGTGCAAGGTTTACCAGGAGTAGAAGCAATTGGGATTGATTTAGGGGATTCTGGTAAGTGTTTTATCAATAGTTACTGGCATATTTTGCATTTAGCATTCATTCAAGGAATAAAAATGAAATCTATGTGCTATATTCAGTTGATATGATTTTATATTAAAGTGGTTGTAAAGGCAGAAGGTAGTAGTGGTGGGTTTTTTTCATTTATTTTTTACCTTCTGTAATAAGCTCCTCCTAGCCCCCCCGCCCAAATACTTGCCTGAGCCCGATCGGACACAGTGCTTGAGAGCAGCGTCTCTCTCTCTCTCTCTCTCTCTCTCTCTCTCTCTCTCTCTCTCTCTCTCTCTCTCTCTCTCTCTCTCTCTCTCTCTCTCTCTCTCTCTCTCTCTCTCTCCTGGACTGCCTGTGAGGAGAGAATATGGGGTGGGGCATGAGCCAGACTGTGCATGTCAATAGACACACACAGCCCGGCTCCAGATCGAGCCTGCAGGAGTGCCCCATAGCAAGCGGCTTGCTATGGGAGCACTTGGAGAGGAGGGGAGGAGTCAGGAGTGCCAGCGGGGGGACCCGAAAAGAGGAGAATAGTGTCTGTTCTGTGTAAAACCATTGCGCAGAGCAGGAATGTATACCATGTTTGTTGTTTAAAAACAAAAAAACCTTTACAATGCCTTTTTTAAAGAGGAAGTTCAGTCTGGGGAAAAAAAAATAATTAAGTCAGCAGCTACAAATACTGTAACTTCTGACTTTTAATAGGACACTGACCTGTCCAGGGATCTAGTGTCATCCTCACCCAGGCTAGTTCTTCACTAGCCTTCGGGTTCCCGGCGCTGGTATCCTAACTGGGCAGCACACTATGCAGCTGTTTTTTGTTTTTTTTTTTTTGTTTTTTTTTTAAAAACCCTCATACCCTTTCCAAACTATACATGCCACGAGAAATGAGGACAAGTCTTTACCAGTGGGAATACAGTGAGCAATAAGAATTTTACATTTTAGTTGGAGATACTATGTTTTCTTCTTTAACTTGCTCATTTTTTATGGTTCTTAGCTGACAGCTGTTTGAAGAACTGGTCCCCAAAAGTTTTTCCCATTTGGAATAGATCTGATGTGGATAATGATCCAGAACCTCTTTGTATTCCCGAAAAAGGTGAAGTATTTGAAGGTAAACCTCCATACCATAGAAGAAAATCTGAGAGGGGCAAGTCCTCTGCAAGTAAATCCTCTCCTCTTCACACTCCTAGACCTGCAGTAAGTAGTCTGAATGCAGAATTGGTTCTGTAAGAATACTTTAAAAGAAAATGAAATACATTTTACTTTGGTCAATTTTATTTAGTATTTTTTAAAGTTTTTATGAACATATATATTTTTTCATTATTTTGATCTATTTGATTTTGAACCTATTTACAAATAAATGTGAAAAAGCTTTCTGCTCTATCCCTGTGTATAAACCATCTATTTCTCAGTGCTATATACTATAGGAAGCAGCTAGCACCACTATGCATCCAACCACCTGTACAAAATGCAATGAATATATATATAGTCACAAAAAAGTGCAGCGTTCTCCTTCAATAACGTGCATTCAAATTATAGTGCATAAATAAATATCTGAAAACATTGTAAAAATCATCTATGTATAATAAATTTATTTGAGTCAATCTTTTCTTTTTAAATATATATATATATATATATATATATATATATATATATATATATATATATATATATATATATATATATATATATATATATATATATATATATATATATATATATAGTGCATCAATAAATGATTCACTGGGGTTTATTTACCAAAGGCAAATCCACTTTGCACTAAAAGTGCACTTGGAAGTGCAGGCGCTCCAAATTTAAGGGGTAGATCTGAAATGAGTGGAAGCTCTGCTGATTTTATCATCCAATCATGTGCAAGCTAAAACGCTGTTTTTTATTTTCCTTGCATGTCCCCCTCGGATCTACAGCCACTTTACTTCCAAGTGCACTTGCAATGCAAAGTGGATTTGCCTTTAGTAATTAACCCCCAATGTCCGTAAAAAAGTGCAGTTCCATACACCAGAGACTTCAGTAATTGCCTCTGATCACCACAGTGCCCTTCACCCCACCTATGGTTGACTTCTCACCTGCTTGAATGGACCTCACTAATTACAGGAGGTCTATTTACACTTTTAAGTGTTCTAAGTGGCACCACTCCCACTGGCTGTACACTCTAAATCCATGTCTCCCAGCAGCTCTCAGCCATATAGGAGGCAAGAGGAAAGAACCATAGTGCAAATCGCTAATAAGAAGTGTTTATTTCCATATAAAAATCCACTCACACTGAAGAAGTAAAAAACCGAGCATTTCACAATACAATCCTCTGCATACACAGCTCCACCTAGTCCCAGCGTGATTACGTCACCATCCATTTACATATAAACATTTAATACACAGTACAAGGTTTGTAGTGCATGCATGTTTGTAATGAAAAAGCCTAGTACAGGCAGTCCCTGGGTTACAAACAAGATAGGTTCTGTAGGTCTGTTCTTAAGTTGAATTTGTATGTAAGTTAGAACAGGTACGTTTTTTAAGTGTAACCTCCAGCCAAAAAAATAATACCTTTTTTTTTGGAAAGCATAGGGAAGGGTTAACACCCCTGTAAGGTTTGTTTTGCTGTCTGTGCTCTTGTTCAGAAGATTTTACCTTTTTACTTTCTGTATGGGTTGTCCTGGAAACAAGGATTGGTGATAAAGCTTCAGTGGAGACACCTTTTTCCCATATTTAGGCCCCTTTCACACTGGGGCGGTGGGGGCGTCGGCGGTAAAACAGCGCTATTTTTAGCTCTGTTTTACCGTAGTTTTTGCGGTGGTATTCGGCCGCTAGCAGTGCGGTTTTAACCCCCGCTGGCGGCCGAAAAAGGGTTAAAACCGCTCGTACAGCGCGGCTATAGCCGCGGTATTGCCGCGGTATGGCCGCGCTGTCCCATTGATTTCAATGGGCAGGAGCGGTTTAGGAGCGGTGAACACACCGCTCCAAAGATGCGGCTGACAGGACTTTTTTTACTGTCCTGCCAGCGCACCGCTTCAGTGTGAAAGCCCTCGGGCTTTCACACTGAACAAACAGCGGAGGCTGTTTAGGGGCGGTTTGCAGGCAGTATTTTTAGCGCAATAACGCCTGTAAACCGCCCCAGTGTGAAAGGGGCCCAACTCTTACAGGAGAGAATTTCCTTTCCTAGGGGTAGATTTCATCTCACTTCCTGTTGTCTCCCTTCGTTTGTAAGTATGAGCTGGATGTTTATAACTCTGGGACTGCCTGCATTATTACTAGCTACCTCTGTTTCACAAGTTTTTATGAGTCATTTCTCTGTTTGGAGAGCGGGAAAGGAATAGTGACATTCAAGTGTGTGTGTGTGTGTGAGAGCTTTCAGAAAACTTGGCGCTTTTGCTCACTCACTGCAAGCTGGCTGCAAGTGGAAAATGTGCATTACTAATGCCCTAGGGTTTACTTTTTGTCTGACTAAAAATAATTTTAAAGAAATTACAATTATGTTTATTTAATACATGTAGTACTGTATATAAAATTTATAAGATTATAAAAAGTATACATTCTCTTAAAGCATGAATGTGTTATTAAATACCTATATTTGGCTTAAAGTAGTTCTGAACGCTGTTTTTGTTCCTTACGATAAAAAGGTTTCTACGTACCTGCTCTGTGCAATGGTTTTGCACAGAGTTGCCCCTTACAACCTCTTCTGGTGTCTCCTGCTGGCTCTGTCTGCTCCTTCTCACCTGTGTATGTGACCATAGCAAGCCGTTTGCTGTGGAGGCACACTTGCAGACATGCTCCTGAGTCGGGCTGTGTGTGTACATAGACTCATACAGTGTGGCTTGGCCACGCCCCCTGATCCCTCCCCACAGGGTTTGACTGACTGGCTCCTGTTGCTTTAAATCTGTCTTGTGAGAGTAGGAATAATGGAACAACACTGCTGCAGACGGGAGCAGTGCTGAATCAACAGAGGACTCAGGTAAGTGTTTTAAGGTGGGGGTGTAGTGAGGGGGAAGAAATGGCTAGCAGAAGGTTCTTTAACTTAAAGGGATTTTAGACCCTCAAGGTTTTTCACCTTAATGCATTCTATACATTAAGGTGAAAAACCTATGCTGCAGCTGCCCCCAGTGCCCCACTTTTTCTTATCTGAACCAGATCGTTCCAGCCGCTGTCTCTGTCCTCATTTGATAGATTGATAGCAGCAGGAGCCATTGGCTCCTGCTGCTGTCAATCAAATCCAGTGACACGAGCGGTGGGGTGGGGCTAAGTCCTGCTGTCTGTGTCAATGGACGCAGCAGCGGGACTCGTGAGCATGCCCGCACGGGTGCCCCCATGGAAAGTAGCTCTCCGTGGGGCACCCGATGAGGAGGAGGCAGGAGCGCACCCGGGGCACCCCAGAAGAAAAGGATCAGGGCTGCTCTGTGCAAAACCCTTGCACAGAGAAGGTAAGTATAACATGTTTGTTATTTAAAAAAAAAAAAAAAAATAAGAAGAACCTTTACAATAACTGAGAATGCATTAAGGTAGAAGGAAAAAAAAAACTTTTGACTTTAGAACCACTAGACTGCACTAATGTTTCTCCCAGTAGAATAAGCTATAGCATGAAAAGTGTCCAAGCTCTGCCTTACTAATAATGGGCTGAATGGGACTTGTTCCCTTTTTTCCACAGAGAAGTTATGTTTGTTTTTGTGTGAAATAGGCTGTGGTATTCCTTTTATATTACGATAAAAAATCTGTTTATGGCTGTTGAATATTACTGTCACTCTACAGGTTTGCCTGGAGGACTTCGATTCTGAAGCTGTACAGCAATTAAATAGTATGACATGCGCACGAGTGAGGGTCTACAAGTGTAAGGCAACAGAGGAGAAGGCCAGAAAGGACCAAGGCCCTTGTGCCGACTCTGAGACCCCTGGAAAGGTATCTTGTTTCTTTGTCTCTTCCCAGCTGTGCCTGGTAAAGTGTATTTCAAACCTTTTACAATGCTTTCCAGCAATACAAAAGAGGTATGACATAGTACACATGTAGCTAACCAAATGCAGTTATGAAGGTCTACAATAACTGGACACTACGGTCCCTTTTTGTTTTTATTTGCATCTTGAGGAATGACAGTAGTCGAAGGGGCATGACTGAAAAAGGTTGGATCTACATCCGGCCAGCGTTCTCAGCCAATAGCTGAGAGCGCTGACCGGTGAGTTCTGGTGGGGGGGGGATCCTCCTATCCGAAAACAATAGCTCAGCGGAGGAGATCCCTGTACTAACATCACATAGTTAGTACAGCGGCTCCTACCAAAGTTTTTGGGGTTTTTTTTGTTCAGCCCATTGGGTTGAACAAAAAAAAAAAACTAATAGTGTGTACTAGGCTGTAGTGTGTGCAGTGTATACTAAAAAGAAAGCGCAGCACTAGCTCTGTACTATACATGTTCCTGCATACAAACTATCTACATGGTATAATTTCAACTAGTAGAAGTGAGGTGGGGTGTCCTTTTAGCTGTGTGTTTGTGCAAGTAACCAAACAGTTTATTTACAAACATAGAAAAGTAATGGCAGAAAAAAGGCCCAGTAGTCAATCAAGTCTGCCCCTTTTTTATAGTCTATGATTGGTTTGAACATTAAGTGCCCTTTCACACAGGGCCGACTTGTCAGGCGACCTAGCCGCCTGACAAGTTGCGTCCCGTTCTGTACTACGGAACCATTCTAATAGGAGCGACACAAGTCGCTCCGACTTAGAAAAAGGTTCCTGTAGTATTTTTGGGGCGACTTCAGGCGACTTGCATTGACTTCTATACAGAAGTCGTTTTGCAAGTCGGTGAGGCGACCTGCAAGTCGTGCCGCCCCTGTGTGAACCGACACTTACTTCTGCTATTTCGACATTTCTCTGTGTTCTTGATCTTGGCTTCATATTGAAATTACGCACTCCTAAACTTTACTCAAACTCTTAATGTATTTAAAGCAGTGTAGTTCTGCGTGATGTAGATTGCCTCCTTGCTAAAGTATATGTTACCCCAACATTTCATATTCCTGATATGTGTCGGTTGTACTATGTACTTGTATGAAAAGGTATCCTCCTCTTCCTCCTGCTGACATGTCCCCCCATGCAGAGGTCATGTGATCATTTATAAAAAAAGAAATATAAACATCTTGCCTTGTATTTCTAACTTAAACTGAAGGAAGTGTTTTACACGGTTGGGGTGTACATATAATTAAAGTTCCTTGCAAGTTCAATTAATTTCAAATCTATGTTAATCTTGTACCACTTGTATTTAAAAATAATGTCACAAAGCATGACCTGCAAAGAAGGGGGTTTTTACTCACCTTTTCCATTTCCGGTACCTCCAATTTTTGCACTGCTCACAGCTACATGAAGACCCTTCATGTGCAGGATTGTCAGATGCCCTTGTTTGTGCCGTGGTTCCTTCCTATAATGCCTACGTATGGTCCAGCAAAGGAAATCGCAATTTGCAGCAGAGAACGAGGCATCTTTCAGAAGTGTTTCAGATGTGAAGAGACTAGCTCTGCAAAAGGACCCAGATCAGAAGAAGGTGGTGGGGCCACTTAACCTCTTCAGCCCCGGAAGATTTTACCCCCTTAATGACCAGAGCACTTTTTGCGATACGGCACTGCGCTGCTTTAACTGACAATTGCGTGGTCGTGCGACGATGTACCAAAACACCTGTGCGGTTTTTTTTTTTTGCGCTCTAAACAAAGACTGACAATTTTGAAAGAAAAAGCAATATTTTTTACTTTTTGCTATAATAAATATCCCCCAAAATATATAAAAAAAACTAATTTCTTCCTCAGTTTAGGCTGATATGTATTCTACATATTTTTGGTAAAAAAATTGCAGTATCTGCTGCATATTGATTTGGTTTGCGCAAAAGTTATAGCATCTACAAAAAAGGGATAGATTTATGGCATTTTTATTATTAATTTTTTTTTTTTATTAGTAATGGCGGTAATCTGCGATTTATTTATTTTTTTTATCGAGTTTGCGGCGGACAGATCAGGCACTTTTGACACTATTTTGGGACCATTGACATTTATACAGCGATCAGAGCTAAAAATAGCCACTGAATTCTGTATAAATGTCACTGGAGAAGGGAAGGGGTTAAACACTAGGGGACGATCAAGGGGTTAAGTGTGTTCCCTCAGTGTGTTCTAACTATAGGGGGGATGGGCTACCACTGACATGACAGAGATCACTGTTCCCGATGACCGGGAACAGAAGATCTGTCATGTCACTAGGCAGAACAGGGAAATGCTCTGTTTACATCCTGCTATCCGGCGGACATCCTGTTATCCTGCTTTTGCGGACTGACTTACAGGTACGTCTGTTTGCGCAGGAGTGCCATTCTGCCAACGTATATTGGTGTGAGCCTGTCGGCAAGTGGTTAAAAGGTTTTGCTTTGTGCCATTTTCCTAAACCCAGTGACAGGGTTACTTTTATTTTAGCTTTCTTTAACTAGTTTAAATTTGCTATACATCTTTAAATATGTTATTTTGTTTCAGGAAAATAGCCATAAACCAAACAAGTACAGAGAACGGGAAAAGGAAAATGCAGGAGACAATAGTGGTAGGGAAACCTATTTTATTGTGTGTTTAATTATTTTATTTTTTTTATTCACTTTTTTTTTTTTTGTGGTAAAGGAATTAAATACAAATATGTAAAAAGATACATTTTACTTGTACTTATTATTACGATCCATTATACAAAGGCAATTAGTTGGCTGATCAATTCAAGGGAATCCGTAAGAGACTACTTATAAAGCATGATATCGTCCAGAAAATTGCATGTATTTTTAACATAAAACAATTTAAAGGTGGGGGGAGAAAAGGGAGGGAAGGGGTAAGAAGGAGCACCTCAGAATTCTTAGGTAGGCTATTGTTGTAGCAGATGAAAAATTACGATAGGTCCAGTAGGTGTCGATCAGAATCGGGTGGTAAGTGAAATCCACGGTTCCCAAGTTTTGTGAAAACTTACACATTGTATCAGTATGTTTAGTGATGAGTTTCTCATTGTTTAAGATCCAGTTCACCTTGTTCTTTACTGCCACTAGGTAGTGGGAATTCGACAGGCAGGATGTGCCATAATTTGCTTGGTCGGCGTAAAAATCTGTGGTTTTCATCAAAGTTATCTGGAGAGCCTGTCCAGTTTTAAGTTAGGCAGCGCTTCAACAGGGAGCACTGGGATATCAGCTTTAAATGGTGTTTTCAGCAAATCGTGGACATGAGTTCACAACATTTTTACAATTAGGTAAGTAAATCATATGTGCATATAGGTGCCTAGCTCTGAACAGCCGAAGAAGCACGTATGTCCCAGAGTATAATGCTTTAGAACTAGGTCCCAGCGATCGAGTAATTGGTTTCAAAAGCCAAAACATTTTGGGGTTGGAGTCCCAATAATTCATGTAAGCATGTTGAGACTGCAAGGAGCCTGTGAGCAGTAGGGAGTACAAGAAAAAGTTCAAACCTGGGTAGTGTGGCTCAATCTGACAGCGGCTTTCAAAAGACATCAGGGTCACTCCTTTTGGTAGGGGGTTGGAATCGTGGATGCAATGAAGTGCTTCACTTGTAAATAGCAGAAGACTTCTGTTTTAGGCAATTTGTGATCTGCCTGTTATTTGTGGAACACTTCAGACCCTGTGATGAAAGCAGACTATACATGTTGGTAAGTCCTAGTTTACTCCAGTGTTTAAAAGCATATGGGTCTTCCAAACCTGGTGGGATGGCAGGGTTTTTAATAAAGGACACAAGGGTAGGGACAAGGGCAGAAGTCCTCTAGAGCAGCGGTCCCCAACCTTTTTGGCACCGAGGACCTGCTGCGTGGCAGAAAATTGTGCCAAGGACCGGGGGGTGGGAGGAAACTCTGGGTAAATGATTTTTCACAGGCAATGGCTGGAGTTAGTGTTTCAATCATCACAGAACCATGCTTGATATGGTGTCAGGGTGATTTATTTCTATTATTACATTGTAGTAATAAATGAAATAGTTTAACTCCCCATAATGCAGAATCAGTGAGAGCGTGTCACTTGCCACTGTCGCCTGCCCCCAGATGCAGAATGTCACTTGCCACGCTGCCTGCCACCAGATGTGGATTGTCACTTGCCACTTCCCCTGCCACGTTGCCTGTCACCAGATGCGGAATGCCAATTGCCTTGTCACCAGATGCGGCATGTCACTTGCCACCTCACCTGCCACAAGATGTGGATAGTCACTTGCCATGTTGCCTGTCACCAGATGCGGAATGTTACTTGCCATGCTGTCTGCCACCACTGCATTGGTGGCAGCACTGGTCCATTTAGCACAGAGGCAGGCCTCTATGCAGTGGTGGGTTCCGAATAAAGGCAGAAGAGCGGTGAGATGTCATCTCTCTACTTCCTGCCACTCCTCCGACATTGAGGCTGACAGAACACTGGCTGTGAGGGTGGAAGAGCGGTGATGTGGGGGGCGGAAAGAGATGATTATCTCTGCTTGCCCACTCGCTTCTTCCATCCACCCGGCTCTCATATGCTGACCGCTTGGCTGTCTCATGCCGCCGGCCAGGCTCTTTCATGCTGCCCGCCAACCCAAGTGTCTCATGCTGGGCACCCGTGGCCCAGCTGCAGAAAGGCCACGGCCTGGGGGTTGACGACCCCTGCACTAGAGCATTTAAGGTCATCCTGTATTTTCAAGTAAGAGTGTAAAATGATTCCATGAAAAGGATCGATCATGTGGGATTTTTTTTAATACTGTATATAGTGATGTATTGTGTATTTATTTATTTTCAGAAGTGGCTGAAAAAAGGCACAAGAAAGCAGACAGCAGCAACCCCACCAAGTTACTCAATATTATCTCAGACTGCAGCCGGGAACAGGATCCCAAGAAAATCCTCAATATCGTCTCACAGCAGGTTGATAAAAAGGAACCAAGGTCCTTTCGAGTAGGCAGCTTTAATATAGAGCTGACTTCAGACAATAAGGATGGAGATGCATCCAAATCATCTGCCACTTCGCATGTAAAGATCTCAATGGCTCCAGACCAGAAAACCGATCAGATCACAGCAAAACCACCCTCTGTAAAGGGGAAGACGGAAGGGATAAAATTTTCTGAGCAAATACCCGTAGAAACCAGATCTGAGAATGAAATAAAGTCTCATGGAGGGAAAGGTCTTCCGTTCTACTCCAAGGTCATTCCAGCTGGAAGGTTGGTTGCTCGATTAAAAAATTCTACCCTCAACCAATCGGAGCTCATTCAGGTAAGAAAAAATGTGAATGCATACAATACCTACATATATATAATAAGCCCTAACATCTACCTAAGCCAGTTTCTGGGATTCTGAATATAATAATTTATAAATATGTTTTAAAAAAAAAATCCTTCCATTTTTGCCCAAGCATCACATACGTTGGAAACCATTGTAGTTGTATTGAATAAATACTGGTGGAAAACATCAGGCTACTTTTGGAAGTTTCGGACTACCAACTTTATTAAACCTATTACTAGCATGAGTCTACAGAGTGACTACTAATATTTTTAGATCTATTACTAGCATGATTATACGTAGCGAATGCTAACTTTTTTTTTTTTAGGTAGATTATTTTTGTAGTATCATACCAATAATATAGCTCATGGCTCTGGTTCCTCTCTTTAGTGCTGTGATCTGAGGAGACTTAAATTGTTCCTTATTGCTATTAAATCGTATTGTGCATGTACCTGAGGTTTAAAGTGGATGTAAACCCGAAATTTTTTATTTTTTTTTTTGATATACTGTAGAGTATAAGATTTCCTATCATTTGAGCCCAGTCTTGCCACACGGAGTTAATCCATCTCTGAGCAATCCTCTTTTATTGTTCAGTGAGATAAATCTTGACAAACTGAGAAAAACTTTGTCAAATCCTCCCCCTTGCTGTGATTGACAGGTGATTTTACATATCTCGTGCACCAGCCTAAGACACAGGCAGTATTTTTTAATTCCCTCCCACTCCTTTCTTCAGCAGCTCTGCAAGGATTGGCTGTTCCACACCTCAGCATGATTTGGCATGCTGAAGTCATGTGGTTACTTTCCTGTCTTTTCACTGGATGTTAGAGATCATAGCAGAAGTTCAGTGTAAGAAATACACAGGAGAAAATGCATATTGACAAGGGGAGTGTAGAGGTGGTCTACTGACATCACGACTCCACCCACCGAGCTCCAGACAACAGACCCACCCACAGAATATGCAGTTTTTCGGGTCTAATAACAGAAAGAGGGGAGACATTTGACAGGTAAAGATACATGCAGGAGGCATGTATATCCTTATAGATAACCCCTATGGCAGTAGTTTAGAAAGGATGACATTGGGTTTACATCAACTTTAAAGTAATACTGTGAAGTGATCTGTCTTGTAATGTGGCCCTATGTGCTTCCCAGGTGCCCACTCCCTTTGTTGGAGAACTCTGAGATCCCAAAAGACCAATACTCCCATGTAGAGCAAAGCACCAGGCTCACTTTAATGGTATTCCTGCCAGATAATATTCACTGCTCCTTTGCTCCCCTGCTTCTGTCACTGGGATTTAAAAAAAAATATGGGACTCGTTTCCATATTGCAGCATTGGTGATTGGCTATAGGGAGAGTATCCTTAGCTTTGTATAGATAGGTTGTGCTTTGGAGCTTACACAGGGCATCTGCTTTTCTCTCCTGATTGTTGGGTAGTGAGAGGAAGGCAAATATAGGCAGTTGGTCAGGCTGCCATTAACGTGAACTTGTTGCTTTGCCTTGTATGTGCACAGCGCATGTTAATAACAAACCTCTCAGTGCATTGAACTTCTGAAAAAAAACCTACAAATTTATATTAAGAAGCTTTATGGGCACCCACTTAGCCCCCAGAAATCCAAGGCTGTCTGCAATATACTAATTCCTAGCTTTCTAAATGTTGGGAATGACTCACTCATTGCAGTGCTACTTGTTGCTTGCATTGTGGGATGTAATGAAAGCATTTTTTTTTTAATAAATAGCAAACATGTCATACTTGCCTGCTTTGTGAAATGGTTTTGCACAGAGCAGCCCCAATCCTTCTCTTCTCAGGTCCCCGCTGGTGCTCCTGGTTCCTCCCCTGCGCTGAATGCACCTAAAGCTATGGGCACATTCGTGCGTGCTCGCGCCACAACCGGCTCTGTGTGTTCTTAAACACACAGCCTGCAGCTCAGCCCCGCCCTCTCCTTGCTTGCTGTGTCTGAGCTAATAAGGAGGGAGAGAGCCGCTGCTCTCATGCACATGGCTGGATTGAAATGGAGCTCAAGTGAGTATAAGTTGGGGCTTGGGGGGAAGCTGCATGCAGAAGGTTTATTACCTTAATGCCTAGAAGGCATTGAGGTAAAAAAAAACTTCTGCCTTTAGAACCACTTTAATATAGGCTTTACTGCAGGTGTCTTAGGTTTGGAGGTGCCATGCAGTGACTGATACTTTAAAGTGGAACTTTAGTCAGAAAATTTAAAGGAGTTGTAAAGGCAGAATGTTTTTTATCTTAATGCATTCTATACATTAAGATAAAAAAACCTTCTGTGTGTAGCAGCCTCCCCAGCACCCCCCATATACCTACCTGAGCCCTTTCTCTCTCCAGCGATTACCACAATCCCCTCAGCCATCCAATACTCTCCTCCTGATTGGCTGAGACAGAGCAGCGGTGCCATTGGCTCTCGTGGCTGTCAAAGCCAGTCAGCCAATCAGGGGAGAGAGGAGCTGGGCCAGGTCGGGGCTCCTTGTCTGAATGGATACACGGAGCTCTGACTCAGGTTGGGTGCCCCTTGTAGCAAGCTGCTGGCTGAGGGGCACTGGAAGGAGGGAGGGGCTAGGAGCAGCAAAGAGGGACCCGAGAAGAAGAGGATCCGGGCTGCTTTATGCAAAACCAACTGCACAGAGGAGGTAAGTATAACATGTTTGTTATTTTTTTTTTTTTTAAATGAGCCTTTACAATCACTTTAGGTCCTGATAGATCACTTCAGGCTGGCCCCTTTTGCAGGTATAGCTACAGAATGTAAAACTTTGAAAGTAAGGGCCTATACTTTTTAAAATCCAGTAATACACTGACTCTGGCTCTGCACATGCTCAGTTGTTCTCCATTTTAGTTAGTGACGAGTTTGTAGAGGCCAATCTGCTGACAGCCTTTTTCTACCATCTCGCAAGCGCACCACCCGAGTGTGATAGCACTCATTGTACTGAATGGAAGGCAGGTTTCAGGCGCTTTTTAGAGGCTATTTCTAGCGCTTAGACTCCTGAAAACTGCCTTAGTGTGAAAGGGGTCTAAAGGGGAATTAAACCCTCCTATCCTTTACAGCCAAGGAAGATTCTTCTATTTGATTTGCAACTGCCTCGGTGGGGCACATATGATCAGTTATGACACAAGCCATTTGATGGTTTGACAGTTTGGTTGAGGAAACAAGCAAATATGACAGTTATCAATCCTGGCATTCCAGGAATGTAACTTTTTTAAAACTGTTAAATCGATGGGTTTAATTCTGCTTTATGATTTACTTCTGCTCAGGGGCTTTGGGCTTCAGCAAAATGGCAGCCTGCAGCAAGAAGAAACAGGAGCAATACTGGAGGCAATTTATCCACTTGCCTACAGGGCACTTTCACCCCCTTGCTTCCCAGGCCAATTTTCAGCTTTCAGCGCTGTCACACTTTGACACTTGCGCGGTCATGCTTAACTAATCATGTGAAATTTTTATAATTTTCTTCACACAAATAGAGCTTTATTTTGGTGGTATTTAATCACTGCTGGGTTTTTTATTTTTTACTGAAAGAAAAAAAAAAGACCGAAAATTTAGAAGAAAAAAAAGTTTTTCTTAGTTTCTGTCAGTAAATTTTGTAAATAAGTAAGTAATTTTTCTCCTTCACTGGTGGACACTGATAGGCTGCGCTGGTGGACACTGATAGGCTGCGCTGGTGGACACTGATAGGCTGCGCTGATTAGGTGGCACTAATATGCCGCACTGATGGGTGGCACTGGTGGGTATTAATGGGTGGCACTGATTGCTGGTGCTGTATCAGTGCCCTGATTATATGTCTGGATGTTCTCTGTGGGGAAGTGCCGCTGATCCGTTCTCCTCACCACACACTGTCAGTGTGAGGCGATGAGAGCCGATTACCGGCATCTCCATGTTTACATGTAACCGCAAATTTTCAACCCTATCGGGCCTTACCATTAATCTCACAAAATCCATAGGGATTGCCCATCAACATACCGAAAGCAAGTTTTCAAGCACTTAAAATGTCATTTGATTTTCAGTGGTCTCAAACCTCTCTATCATATCTGGGGACTCGCCTTACTCCAAACCTACATACATTATTTCTTAAAAACTACCCCTCTATGATTACCAAAATTAGACAAGCCCTAAAAGTATGGAAGTCTTACCGTTTTTTTTTTTGGGGGGGGGGGCAGAATAACTGCAGCAAAAATTACCATTTTACCCAAACTGTTATATCTTTTCAGAGCTCTTCCCATTAAAATCACTAAAATATTTGTTCTCTCCCTTCAGCAGGATTTAAATGACTTTATATGGGCCAACACTCCCCACCCCCCCCACCCCCCGATTTTCTAAGAAGGTGCTATACTCCTCCACCACCGCTGGAGGCCTGGGCGCCCCAAACCTATGGCATTATTATCTGCCCTCCAGGTTCACACAATTAGCACAGTGGCATATACTCAGATCCAAGGTTCCCTGGGTTAAATTTGAATCTGACTCAATCCACCCCCATTTTCTACCTGGTTTGTTGTGGTCAAAGGGCGTTGCAATCTCCAATTTACAACCCCTAAATTCTTTAGTAGTGCAATCATTCCATCTTTGGAAAAGTTATAACGCCAAATTCGGTCCATCATCCCAAGCTCCTCCAAGCCACATACCTTATTCCAAACAAGGAAATATTCCATTATATACAGATCAAACATTTCTATACATCTCAGTTTAAAAGTGACATACCGTCCAAACAACTTATGTATGAACAGATTTGTTTACACAACCTCAGGGGCAAAGGTCTCATCTCCGAACAATATACTCATTTAAACAATCAGATCTCTTTTGACCCCCGCCCCTGTAGAGTCAAGTGGGATTCGGAATGCTCACTGGAACAGGGTACCTTGAATTGGAATGACTGTATTGACAATCTGAAGAAGGGTACAAGGTCATGTAACATTAGAGAAGCAGCGCTGAAACTTCATACAACTTCAAGATACCAGTTAAAATCCACAACATTTTTCCCGCATGCAATGCACCAGGCACATTCCTCCATCTTTTCTGGGAATGCTCACACATTGCTCCAATTTGGAGAAAGCTTGATTCATTTACCTCTAAAATAACAGATGCTCAACTGTCCCTTACCCCATCACAATGTCTATTATTCGCCCCAATCCCGTAGGTTTCCACTATACAATTGAGACTGATCCATACGATTTGTGTTGTCATCCACTGGGCGATCACGTTTCAATGGAAAACTCAATATGTACCTCTCTCATAAGTTAAATTCTGCATTGACGCCATTAATAGAGTTGAAAAGATGTATCACACACTATACCATACTGTTCCCTACTATGACAAAAAAATGGTCCCCTTGGTCTGAACATTACACTGATTGATAGCTCCCCTTAAGCCACAAGATATTGTTTCCTCCCTTTCATGTTGATGCTACTAAGCAGTTTTGATTTTTTGCTTCCGCTACTCCTGCATTATGGTGGTCCCTGACATCATCACACTGTTCCATACTGAGTTTACTGACTGTATCAAGAGTTTTTATATGGTTATTTTTCTATAAGTTGGATGTCAGCAATGTATACTCTAAGATTTCATACTGTTATTGCAATGTGTTATACTTCTGTACCACCTGTATATTTCTTTAATAAAAGATTGTAAACAAAGAGCCGTGGCCGCGGCTCTTTACAGAGATCAGGGTTGCGTCATGTCCTAGCAACACGGTGCAGCCGTATGAGAGCATCACCGCCCTTCCATCATTCGACAAGCGGTTAAAGCACACACTAATTTTGGTAGCATACTTATTAATGTAGAATGTATATTCCTTGCCAAAGAGCATTATTTTTTGTCAAGATGGGTAAAGTTCTGCTTTAATGTGAACCTAAACTCAAAGCTAATAGTTATAGGGAATATCTAGAAAGTCTAAACAGTAACCTTAAGGCCCCTTTCACACGGGGCAGAGTCCGCCAGCTCAGCGGGAGATTACGCAGTTGATCTCCGATGAGCCAGCGGATGACAGATCCATCTCTGCTCACTGAGCGGGGAGAGACCTGTCAGAACCCCACAGATCTCAGCATGTCCGTTTTCATCAGATCTCATCCGATCCACCAAGACGGATGGCAGGCATATCGCCATATGTCTGCATGGACCGGATGGCAGACAGGTGTCGGCAGACACATCTCCGCTAACACCTGCCTGCTCATAGGAGTGGGTGGCCCGCTCGGATCCACCTAAAAAAGGACAGGAGGATCCGAGGGGGTTAATCGTGTTAAAGGGGCCAAATATGTGTTTTTTTTTTGTTGTTGCCTTAAATTCCTCCTGAAAAATACCAGTGATCTTTCTGGTATGCAAGTGTGTCTAGCTGTATGTCTGCAGGGTGAATCTTAGCCACTTTATGACTTCTAATCTCACAAAATTTGGAGTGAAATTTGATGTCTCTACTGTGATGCTTACTGTTCTTCTTGCTGGAGAAGAGAGTAGGCATCTCCTGCCACCACTAAGATGGCCAACTCCCCACGGGGACACCATGCAGAACAAGGCATGTGGTAATCAGTAATGGGGAAAAGATTAAATGCAGGATGGCCACAGGCAATACTAGTGACTAGTCCTTTGCCCTCTCCTTGCTTCAGGGCTACATTTAAAGCCCAACTCCTGGCAGATGAATGAAAAATATCCCTTGCAGTGAGGCTGTGCCCACATTACAAAGGTTAATAGCTAATTTTGTCTGGGGTGGAGGAGAAACAGATTTACTTGATCCTCCACACCCCGGCAGGGATCCGGCAGTGGACTGTTGCTCATTGTCCCCATGTCCAGAGTTAGGGCTGCGGGGGACCGGTCTAGCTGCGGGGAGGAGTGGGCAATCAGGTTAATATCTCCTTTTATTGTACCCCTAGACATAAACAAGCAATTAACCCCTGCAGTGCAAGTACAGCCCCACTGCAAGGGATTTTTTTTGTATTTGGCCTTTAAATTATATATGTGGTATTGATAGCTTTCTAGAGGTGCCTAGTATACATTTGTAAGACCCCTTTCACACTGGGGTATTTTTCATGCGCTTTTGGGCTAAAAATAGGGCCTATAAAACACCTGCAAAACACCTCCCCTGGAGCCCCAGTGTGAGAGCCAGAGTGCTTTCTCACTGGGGCGGTGCGCTTGCAGGACGTTAGAAAAAGTCCTGCAAGCAGCATCTTTCGGGCGGTGCGGGAGTGGTGTATACAACACTCCTCCACCGCCCCTGCCATTGGAATCAATGGGCACCACTTTGACAGCAGCACTTTGCAGGCGCTTTTAACCCTTTATGTGCCCTCTAGCGGGGGTTAAAAGAGCCCCGCTAGCGGCCGAAAAGCGCCGCTGTTACATCGGTAAAGCGCCACTAAGATTAGCAGCGCTTTACCGCTAACAGTGTGAAAGTAGTCTAAGCATGTTTAACAATTTGATATAGTGACAGGTAAACATTAATACTTGAGCAAACAGACTATGGTCTAGCCATTGTTGATCACTTATTTCCAGGGACCCATTGTTGGTGCTGTATAATAAAACCATGTTTAATGTTTTATAGGTCAATGGAAAAACATTTCCACAGGCTAAATTGTTGTTGGGTCAGATGGGAGCACTTCATCCAGCAAATAGAATTGCAGCTTATATTACACATAGACTGCGACCTAATCTGCTTTATTTGTCTAAAGAAGCCAGTGCCAAAGCAGCTGCTAATAATGCTGTATCAGAATCTTCTACAGCAATTGAAAATTCGAAAGTCCCCACAGATGGACAGAAAACTACTGTTGCTTCACCACAGAGTAAGACTGGTATGTATAAAAAGGAATTCAAGCTTCTGTCAGTTTTTGTAATGAAATAGTAAACAGAACTGAACTAATTTAGCATTTCTTTCTTTTTCACTACAATGGGAATGTATTCTGTATTTTTTTTTTCTTTTATATGTAGTGTTGTATCCACTCAGCAGGTGAAGCTTTAATATTTCTTCAGTCTTAGTTCATTTGTTGTAAAAGACTGTCAAAAGAGCGCACTAGTGACTCTCACCTAATAAGTTAGCAGAGTCCAAGGCTTCAGTTTAGATGAAAGGAGTCTACAGGCAGGCAACTTCTGCAGAGCTGCCTCTTTAGCTAACCCATGATGCTTTAAAAATAATTTGTCGTGTACTAAATGTTAATTTGTAAAATAAAGATTTGTATACATGTAGTTTTAAAAATAAAAATCATTAGTTTAAAAACCTGTGCATTGTAATGAATACAACTGGCAGCAAGCCATTATAGTTTCACTTTTATTAATTTTTTTATTTTACTTTCAATTCACTGGGGTGGGGTGAATTTACTAAATTAGGCAAATAGACTGTGCACTTTGCACGTGCAGATGCCTTAATTTTTCTTAGTAAATGTGGTGAAGCTTTACTTTGTGAAGGATACCCAGTCAGATGCAAGGAAAAAAAAAAAAACAGCATTTTGCTTGCTCGTGATTGGATGATAGAAATCAGCAGAGCTTTGCCACATTTACTAAGCTCTGGGGAAAATTAGTGCATCTGCACTTGCAAAGTGCACAGTCTATTTGCTTAGTAAATTTAGTAAATCCACCCCACTGAGTTTTTAGCACATAATGCTGTTCTTCTTTTAGAAGCCCATATTAGCTTAACTTGGTTGTAAACCTCTGAAATGAAAAATAAATCTAAAAGAACACACACCTCAATCCAAAGCATTGAGTGTGATTTCATTCGCCTCTTTCGTCCCTCTGCTATCTGCATTAGTAGCTTCTGACAGGTTATCCGGACACCCTAGAGCAATGATGGCGAACCTTGGCACACCAGATGGTTTGGAACTACAAGTCCTATGATGCGCAACTACACTGCAGAGTGCATGAGCATCATGAGAATGTAGTTCTAAAACATCTGGGGTGCCAAAGTTCGCCATCGCTGCCCTAGAATCTCGGGAGACAGCCCCCTCCAGCACACAGCAGGGGATTGCCAGCCTCAGTTTTGCATGTTTCCCTATGAGACTGTGTGGAATGGGGTAAGTCCTTTCCGTCTACTCAGGTCTCAGATTTCACCACTTACCTCCCTGCTCTATGATGTGCAGTGTGTGACACCAGACTGAGGAGATGGAAAAAAAGCTTTTGTGTTTTAGGAGGCTGTAAAAAGGAGAGGGCTGCAAATAAACAGGCACAACTTATGTAATAGGATTTGTTTTAATCTGTGTCATCTGAGCCTCATCACTTTACTGGGTATATGTAAGGGTTTACAACCATTTTAATAAACTTCCCTTATTAGCTAGCAAAACGTGTTTTAAGGTAGGACACTAGTTGGAAACAATACTTTGCAAGCAGGTCGAGTTTTTTGGAAGAACAAGGGTATAAGCCAAAAGACCTTTACCTGTCCGCAAATACACTTTTGTTACTGACTATTGCGGTGCATTGTGCAGTGTACAGTCCCGGGCCTATTTCTGGCATCTGTAGGATGCTAGGAATGGTGCTGGGATAATGTAGCTTCTGAGCATATGCATAAGGAGGTACATCATCAGTGGCCAAAGCAAAGAGACGCTGGACACAGAAGACGGCAGTGGTGCAGACTCCAACCTTGCATTACGGGAGGAGAGCAGACCTAGAGGTAAGTGTGCTGTAATGTGCAAGCAAGCTTTGCAGACTTACATAATATGGTAAATACTGCCGTGGCCTCCACAAACATAAGGTTCCACTTTTTAAGATGAAAACTTCCTCGGTCCTTTTTAAAAGAACAGTAGACTGACGCTGTCATACGGCTGTCTTAAACAAATTCTTCCTTGGGAGGGTACTAATTAACAAATGTTCTACTTTGCAGTTTTACCATCTACACCCAGTGGTGTCTTCACTCAGGTTGTCACGGGTGAAGATGGAAGTCTAGAAAAGGAAAGTCCTGAAGTCAGATCACCTGAACCCAGTGCTGTGGAGTTGCCAAAGATACATATGCAGTCTTCTCCACTAGTACTTATATCTACTCCAGTATCGTCAAGCAGTGCGGTTACAGTTGTCTCATCTTCTCCTGTGAACATGGTATCAACTACACCGTCATTGTTGTCTGGTGCTGTTTCACCCATTAAAAACCAAGCTGCCACTTTATCTACACCCCTAATACAAGCACCTAAACTAGTAACAGAAGACTCCTCTCTCCCTGTAACTGCAACTTTATCAAATGACACCACCAGCACAGTTAGTTTAACATCGGGTCCTTCTCCTAAGTGTGTGTCAATACCACCTCCAGCTTTAACCAGAGCTCCTTGTCCACCTGTGACTTCAACTGTCCATCCACAAGCCTATCCAGGTACTAATAAAACTCTTGCTGCTTCAGTGGCTTCAAGTTTGGTCGCTTCAGCCAATCTGCCAACAATTGGGTTGGTTGGTTCCCCAACCGGAAGACCTACAGTGACATTAAGAACAGGTAGGATATTTGTATAATCTTGTGTGAGCTGAATATAATTACACACAAATTTCTGTGTTGTAAATATAGTAACTTCAGTGCTGGAACTACTAACGTAGAAAATGCTAATATTGTTGAAGATCAAAATTTAAAGGTTTTGAAAAAGTTATGGATTGTTTAAGATATATGTTTTTAAAGCTGATATTTGGCCAAACCCCTCACCATCTCTGCACATTACCTGCCCCCCTCAGCCCACAACTTCCTAATTGCTAGGTGAAATTTTAAAAGCATTCACTGTAAATGCTAGATTTCTTATCTAAATCCAAGGTCCTGTGACAGGCTGGGCCCAAAGTCTTCTTTCTTCTAGACTGCAGTGTGTGGGGGTCCTTCTTTGAGTGTCCACACCTTTTCCTGATGATGTGAGTGTTTATCATTGGCTGGGTCCTTTTGGAGGGGTCTGCACAGAGACCTGAAAACTTAAAGGACTTTTTCGTGCATGTGTCAATACCCTGTGTATAAATGGCATTTAAAGTTTAACTAGCGTTGTGTCCTTCTGCAGCGGCTCTCTCTCCTCACTTCCTGGTCTCACAGGCTTTGCTGCGGCAGTGAGAGAAATTGGCTCCCATTGCTGTCAATCAAAGCCAGTGACCAGGGAGCTTGAGGTGGGGCCGAGTACCCCTGTCTGTGTCTGTAGACACAGACAACGAGGTTCAAGGGCAAGACTACACAAGTGCCACCATAGGAAGCAGCTTCCTGTGGGGGCACTCGCCAGAGAGGAGGCGCCAGAAACGCCAGGGGATCCAAAGAGAGGAGGTTCAGGCCACTCTGTGCAATTCTATTGCAGAGAGTAAGTATTAACCTGTTGTGTTTTTTTTTTTTTTTTTTTAAATTGCATTTACAATCACTTTAACCGCACCTATAGCATTTATGGTGTGTTAGTGAAGCATTTATAAACTGTTAAGTGGGCACTGGGGAAAGGACAGTTGAAGTTCATGTATCCCAGAATGCACTGGGGAATGGAGAACCAGGACAAAGCAGCTGCCGCCACCTCATGTTAGTACTAAGCAGCCGTGTAGTAACACCATTTTGCTTCTGTGTGCAGGCAAAAGCTTCAAGCCAGCCAGTTATACTGACAGAGCCAGGCAGGGTCAGAGGCATTGAAGCGGAGTTCCAGTCTCCTTGTTTTTTAACAAAAAGCACCCCATGATCTTCTTTGCTAGTGCAATCGAAAGTGTAAACTGTTATCAGTGAGATCACTGATGTGGCTTAACAATGCTTCCGGGATACTACCCTGTATGCACCTCCCAATCTCGTGCCTGCACAGTCGGGATACAGAGCGCCGCACTGTGGATTGCAGAAATAATGCAATGGCAGTGGAGGATTCTTGACTGCCATTGACTCCTGTGATATCAGTGTCATCAATCCCAGGTGTCAATGGAAGTCAGGATATGACGTACATTACCGTGGAGGGAATTTTAAACAAAAACAAGGTAAATAAACAATACAATTTTTTTTTTCTTTAAATAGCCAAAGATTACAGACATGGGTATCGGCTACTAGTGGGGCTGTAAGTGCCAGCAAGGGTGGAACTCCGCTTTAAGATTTATTGCCAGTGGCAAGGCTTTGTGTATCAGCAAAGTGTCGGTGCCAGCAATACCATTACCAGTACAACACCCTCCTCTTTTTTTCCGCTGGGCCATTCTTTTCATGATTATCCTGAACTTGACCAAGCAAGTGTCATTGAGATCAAAGTATATGAATCCATCTTCTAGAGAATTCACAAACATGCCTGCTATCACACTCCAACCTAACCACGCCTCAAAGCAGATCATTTCCTCTACACTTCACTTCCCTGTAAGCACTTTCCACTAGAAAAACACTTTTATGGGCATTTAGCAAGCATTCTTGATTCTGATGATTTAAACACTTTAAAATGCATAAAAAATGCATCGTGCTGTAGGTTAACGAGCGTTTCTTCATTCCTCATAATCAACACATGTGCGAACAAGCCTAGAAGGTAGTTTGAGGGCAAATCCAAAATGTATAGTTCTTCCTGGAACAGGGAAAAATTTCCAGCTGGATTACTTATTCCAGCGACAGAGAAATTTCCTTTTTGTACCTGTGATACCAGGAAGGAAGGTAATTATCTTTTTTTTTCCTTTTTTTTTTTTTTTTTTTTTTTTTTTTACTCTAGCAAAAAAAAAAATCTTTTTTTTTTTTAGATGTGCTTTCGAAGTAAAGAAGTTTAGAAGTAAATTCTCCCACTCTGATGCTGCTTTTCATTTAGCCCATTATAATAAGTAATTATCAAACTATAGCCACTGTAATCCAGCCCAAATCGCATATTACTTGCTGTTTAAAGAAACTTTAAAAAACTTGTTTCCAGGGGTTAGGCAGCGCTATCTTAAGTATTGTTTTCTGAGTCCACGGTAGAGTGTATTTCCGCCCTTACTTGAGCACTTCCTGTACTGTTAACCAAGCCTCCTTCTCAATCCAACGTTTCTATGGCAACTCTGTTTCACTGCTCATAGCTGACTTGTTTTATTTCATAGTATTTACTTGTGCCTATTATCTAGTGTTTGCCTGTGTCAGTCTTATCAGCTTCAGCAATCCTGTCCGATGCCCAAGTTTACACTGCATGTGATGTCACATGGGGTGTAGTATGAAGCTCTGAGTGATTATGCAGTTGCGTGGGATTTCAGAGTTGTGCCGTAGGAAGATCTGATAATAGACAGATAAGTACACAGAGTGTGACGTAAATCAGGGGAGATCTGGGCATGCTCAGTGAAGTCATTCTAAAGAACAAAAAGGATTACAACAATACTAAGCAAGTAAGGAGATTTCTAGTAGTGTTCTTTAGGGTTTTTTATGCTGAATTACATGGGACAAAGTTGCCAGGGAGAGTTTACAACCACTTTAACTTGTGTTAGAGAGGTAAAAAAACACAGACGTAACATGGTTGATATTTGTTGGCCCAGTCACAATGGTAAACAATTCATCCGTCACTTGAATATTTGTAGGCATTTGATTTACTAAAGCCACCTGGCTCCTGAAAATTCTTTACATATTTTAGTAACAAATGTATTCACATTCACTTTTTATAGTCTTTTTTTTGTGTCTATATACAACTTTCCAAAATATAGTCAAATGTAATACTTTGTGACATATCTCCCATTTTTCAGCTAATGTTGTTCTGTTTAAAATTTCAGTAATCTCACCTTCTGTAGCAACACCAAGGGCTACCTTAACCTCAGGACTTGATAAGCGATTGGGTCCTCGACTTCTCCTCATACCAGTATCCAATGGCTCTGCTCCTGTTCGCCCAGTACAGAGTGTGCAGACAAGTCCTGGTCAGAAAATGGTGTTACAACCCATTAAGGGTCCTAATGGAATCAACTTGTTCAGGCACCCAAATGGGCAGATTATCCAGCTTTTGCCATTGCAACAAATTCAGGCTGCTAATGTTCAACAAAACCAGCGAGTTGTTATCCGCAGTCCAGGTAAATAGAAAATAAACCATTCTTTGTGATAAAATGGTGGATTCTTTTGGGCAAATTGCAGTGCTCTTAATGCAGATTCTTTAGTCTTTCTACTCTAAGATAAAAATAACTTTTTTATTTCTTATTCAGTGAAAAACAGAGAAAATTGGGTACGGTCAGGTTATTCTGCCACTTAGTGTCTTAGGAGGATCAACCTTCTTTTTTTTTTTTTTTTTTTTTTTTTTTCATGTTAAATGATTTAACCAGTTTTTTGTTTTGTTTTTTATAATAAATCACAGGGCATCTTCATATCCATTATTATATGGTTATGCTGCCATCTTTGGGTGATTGGACACTAGCAAAAAAAATAAAGACAAGAAATCCTATCCTAGGTATAACCCCCCTCCCAGCTATACAAGGCTTCATTTTATGTTGGGGTCTTAGGTGATGGTCATGTGTGTGCAGTCTCTTCATGGAAATGGCTATTAGTCCCATCTGGGATTATCAAACTTAGACAGGGAAGGGTGCAAGACAGCCTCATCACATAATAAGCTTTGATAGATTAGGCACACATAAAGTGCATCCGGAAAGTATTCACAGCGCTTCCATTTTTCTACTTTTTTTTTTTTTATGCTACAGCCTTATTCCAAAATGAATTAAAATCATTATTTTCCTCACAATACCCCATAATGACAACGTGAAAGAAGTTTTGTTTGAAATCTTTGCAAATTTATTAAAAATAAAAAAGGAAAATGATTACACGTACATAAGTATTTACAGCCTTTGCCGTGACACTCAAAATTGAGCTCAGGTGCATCCTGTTTCCACTGATCATCCTTGCCATGTTTCTACAGCTTGATTGGTGTCCACCTGTGGTAAATTCAGTTTATTGGACACAATTTGGAAAGGCACACAACTATAGAAGGTGCCACAGTTAACAGTGCATGTCAGAGCACAAACTAAGCCATGAAGTCCAAGGAATTGTCTGTAGACATCTAAGACAGGATTGTATCGAGACACAGATCTGGGGAAGGGTATTGAAAAATTCCTGCAGTATTGAAGGTCCCAATGAGCACAGTGGCCTCCATCATCCATAAATGGAAGACGTTTGGAACCACCAGCACACTTCCCACAGTGGGCCACCTGGCCAAACTGAGCGATTGGGGCAGAAGGGCCTTAGTCAGGGAGGAGGTGACCAAGAACCTGATGGTCACCCAGACAGAGTTCCAGCGTTTCTCTGTGAATAGAAGAGAACCTTCCAGAAGAACAACCATCTCTGCAGCACTCCACCAATCAGGCCTGTATGGTAGAGTGGCCAGACAGAAGCCACTCCTCAGTAAAAGTCAAATGACAGCCCGCCTGGAGTTTGTCAAAAGGCACCTGAAGGACTCTCAGACCATGAGAAACTAAATTTTCTGGTCTAATGAAACAAAGATTGAACTCTTTCGCCTGAAAGTCAAGCGTCGTGTCTGGAGGAAACCAGGCACCACACATCACCTGGCCAATACCATCCCTACAGTGAAGTAGGGTGGTATTGCTCTCACTGCTCTTTCTCCTTCCTACTTGTATCAAGTTGCGAGGGATTCTGGGAATGCATTTCAGAGAAAAAAAATCAGGAGGATTTTCTCTCTGATGTAGTACTACTTTTTGCTGTAGTGCTACTCGTGCCTCTTCATGTTTCCAAAAGCAAATGGCAATGTTTGCCCCATCCTGGATCTCAAGAGGGCACACGTTTTTCCAAGTGCTGAAATTTCTTATGGAATAGGTGCGGTTTGTGGTGTCTGGGAGGGAGCAGGGAGATTTCCTGGCATCAGTGGATATCAAGGATGCTTATCTGCATGTTCCAATTTTTTTTCCTCACCAAAGGTTTCTACAGTTTGCAGTGGTTTGTGGCCATGCAGTTGGCCTGGCCACAGTTCCCAGAGTGTTCACCAAAGTCCTGGGGCTCTTGCATAACTTGGGTATTCTTGCTTTAGGGTACCTGACTTGCTTCTGAGAGAGCAATTGGCTTCGCTACTGGAGACCAATGCGTCTCTCACAGCGTACACACAAGAGAAGTTTGGATAGGTTCTGAATTTGCAGAAGTTGGACTTCATTCCAACCCAGAGGTTGCAATATTTAGGTCTCACCCTGGATACTATCCAGGTGGGAGTGATCTGGACAAATTTCTTGCTCTGAGAGCTCAGGAGAACTTGCTAAAGACTCTGACAAATCCCTCAATTAGCTTTTGCATGAGGGTTCTGGGAAACTTGGTAGCCTCTTTCAAGGCAGTGCCCTTTGCCCAGTTTTATTCCTGGCCCCTTCCAGTGGAATGTCTTGGTGGTATGGGACAAGACGACACACTCATTGGATTCCCCAGTCTTGTTACACTTCAGCATGAGACGCTCTGAACTAATGGATCTCCTCACGGATGCTAGAGATGAGAAAATATTTTCTCCCTATGTCCTAGAGGGTACCGACAACGATCGTCACCCTGTTGGACTGGGGTGAAGTTCTGGACTATCTCTCTGTCCAAGGGACTTGGTCAATGCAGGAGAGGTTGTTGCCCATCAACATCCTGGAATTGAGGGTGATTCATCTTGCCCTGTTAACATTGGTTGGTTCAGTTGAAGAGTCTCCCTGTAAGGTTTCAGTCGGATAAATGCCACGGTGGTAGCGTACATGAATCACAAAAGAGGCACCAGAAGTCGGGCTGTTCAGGAGTAAGAGGACCTCATTCTGTTTTGGGTAGAACTTCATATCCCTGCCTTGTTAGCTGTTCACATTCTAGGTGTGGAAAACTGGAAGGAAGATTTTCTCAGCCATCATTAGCTGTCCACAGGGGAGAGTAGGCTCTTCCAACCAAAGGTGTTTGAGGAACTCTGCTGATCGTGGGGAACCCCAGATGTGGATGTTCTGGTGTCCAGATTCAGTGCAAAGCTAGACAGGTTAGTCTCCATGATTAGGGATCCTCGAGTGCTCAGGGCTGAGGCTCTGATGACACAGTGAAACCAGTTCTCCCTAATTCAACCTCATTCTGTTTTGGGTAGAACTTCATATCCCTGCCTTGTTAGCTGTTCACATTCTAGGTGTGACAAACTGGAAGGAAGATTTTCTCAGCCATGATTAGGGATCCTTGAGTGCTCAGGGCTGAGGCTCTGATGACACAGTGAAACCAGTTCTCCCTAATTCATGCCTTCCTGCAGCTTCTATCTCGTCTGCTTCACAGGATTCAAGTGGAAGGAATTCTGGTGATTTTGTTCACCGCAGCTTGGCTCTGGAAAATGTGGTACTCCAACATTGTGGACATAATGGTGAATGACCCTTGGACCCTTCTGAATCGACCTGACCTTCTGTCACATGGTCTAATCTTCCATCCTTCATTACAGTAGCTGGCTTTAACATGGCTATTGAAACCAGGGTCCTGAGAGAAAGGGGAGTCTCTGATTTAGCTATTCCTACTGCTGAATTCTAAGGAGGTGACTTCAAGAAAGCTTTTTATAATAATACTTGGAATTCCTATTCTGCCTGATTTGAGGCTTGCAGATTTCATTCTTATAAGTATGTCGTGGTCAAATCCTGGCATTTCTGCAATCTGAAGTTGATTTGGGACTGGCTTTGAAAACAATCAAGAGTCAGATTTCAGGGGGCATGGCCTGAAGATGCATAGCGTAAGGAGTGCAGAGTGAGAGCTCCGGCTGCCCATTCTTAAAGTTTATCCTTTTGGGGCTAAATCATCCTACCTTTCGGTACACAACACCCGCTCTGCCTAGAGAACCTCCGGGACTCATGTCGCCACCAAAGCACGCTTTGGGAGCTCTGGCAAAGCTTGATCAATACAGTAATGACAAACGGGACACTGCGGAGGGAGGTGGCGCCTCGCTCAGGGGAGGAAGGCCCACCCTCCGGAGACACTGCCCGCATCCTCAAGGCTGTATCCCTCTGCCAGACAACCCTCACTTCCAAAATAGAAGAGGTTACAGTGGACATTTCTCTCATCAGTCAGGACATTCACAAACTGAGGGAGAGAGTGACCGAAACAGAGCACAGGATTGGGCAAGTGGAGGACGACATCCCGCCACTACAGATAACAACCGAACGGCTCCAGTACCAACTCAGTGTCATTCTCAGCAAACAGAATGACATGGAAAACAGACTCCGTCGATGTAACCTCAAGTTCGTGGGGCTACCGGAGAAGTCGGAGGGCTCGGACCCCCCCATGTTCCTGGAAAACCTTTTCATTACCAACTTCGGCAGGGAGGCCTTCTCCTCCACGTTCATGGTGGAACGCGCGCATCCGCCACCAGGAGGGCCCCCCCACGCACCTTCATAGCGAAGCTGCTAAACTACCGGGACACCATTCTCCGCCTCACCCGCGAAAAGGGCAAGATCCCCTTCTGCAGCACGCACATCGCAGTATATCCAGACTTTTCCATGGAGGTCCAGAAAAAAAGGGCACAGGTATGGGAGTGGATATGGGCCACCCCCTTTTGATTCGACTATACTCCTATTTAGTACCACCACGACTATGGCATCCCTTAAGCTAGTAACATGGAACGTGCGGGGTCTGAGAGCCAAGCCCAAGCGATTGGCTGTCCTTTCCCACCTCAAATCCATGCGTGCAGATGTCTCTGTTTTAGTAGAAACCCACATCACAGGCCAAATGCAAATGGCACTCAAGAAACCCTGGGTGGGGTGGGTTTATCAGGCCCCCTACACCAATGCCTCCAGAGGTGTGGCTATCCTCATAGCCAAGTCGGCTCAGTTTCAACTCCATAACCTACAGTCGGATCATCAGGGCCGGTTCCTCTTCCTCCATGCCACCTTCGGTGGACTCGAGATTCTGCTTTTAGCATTCTACATCCCCCCACCGTTTCAGTTTACTGTTCTGAGTGAGGGCGTGACGTTCATGACTCGGCACCCTACAGTGCCTGCCATATGATTAGGGGACTTTAACATGGTTATTAACACCCTCCTTGACAAGTTCCATTTGCCCACATCAACCGAACCCACCTCCACCAGATTTTTCAGGTTCCTCATGGAATTCGCCTTGACAGATACTTGGAGACACAAGTACCCCAACACCACCGCTTACTCCTGTTTCACTCCTTCGCAAACCGCAATGTCCTGCATAGACATGATTATGCATTCTCCCACCCTAATCCCGGACCTCCTTGATGTGGGGTTCGGTGTCCAAATCCTTTCTGATCACTCGCCATACTGGGCTACCATACACCTGCCCTCCATCCCCCGACCCGCATCTGGAGGTTGAACCCGTTCTGGCTCACTGTCCTCACGGATCTGGAGAGTATCCAGTGAGAATTGCTCCATTACTTTCAATCCAACACGGGGTCGGTCTCGGTGGGGATGGTGTGGGAGGCATTTAAACTACATGCCCGCATGATACTCACCACGCGCATAAATAGACACAAGTCCTTCTCCAAGTTTATCCTACAACAAGCCGAGGAAAAACTAAACTCCCTTGAGCAAGTCTTCCTGGCAGACCCATCGGCCTCCAACTCAGCCCAGCTACGCTTACACTCTAAATTTACAGATCACCTGCATTTTGAAAAGGCTAAACGGGGCATTTTTTTCAGTAAACAAAAAAATCTTTAAGGAAGGGGAATGCGCCGGTAAACTCTTGGCATACATGGCTCACTTGGATCATAGCCCTCCAGTGGTGGTAAGGCTCCGCTCGGAGACTGGGGCCATACTCACGGACCCCGTACAGGTGGCCCACAAGTTTAGACGATTTTACTCAGACCTATACACCTCAAAGGCTGGCCGTACCCTTAACGACCTACGACTACTCCTGTGGAATATTGATTTCCCTTCATTTACTGACTCCCAAATAGAACTCCTTGAGGCACCTATTACTGAGGAATGCATAGCGGAGGCAATAGCAAACCGACATCTAAAGCCCCCGGCTCCGATGGCCTCCCCCTGGAATTCTACTCCCAATTCCAAGAAGTCCTCCTCCCCAAGCTACAAACACTCTACTCACATAGTCTGACACACTCCCGCACACTATGGGTGAAGCCCTCGTAGTCCTTATCCTGAAACCGGGAAAAGACCCTCTTTACCCTGAATCATACCGCCCTACCTCTCTCTCTCTTGCAATTAGACGTTAAAATACTAGCTAAGATACTTGCCCTAAGACTCAACAAAGTAATGCTCAGCCTCATACACGCCAACCAAACTGGATTCATGCCCAACAAAAACACTGCATTTAACCTTCGGATGTTTTTTATGAACCTCCAGGCCGCCCACGACAATGTTGGATCTCGGGTGGTGGTCAGCCTGGATGCTCCCAAGGCATTCGATTCAGTCGAATGGAGCTATTTGTGGCAATGCCTCTGCAGATTCGGCTTTGGCCCCAGATTCATCAAATGGCTCCAGCTCCTATACCAGGCTCCCACCGCCCGGATCCAAGTCAATGGTAAAATATCAGACTCTTTCCCTTTGTCCCGAGGTACACATCAGGGATGTCCCATATCCCCCCTGCTATACACACTGGCTGTTGAACCCCTGGCCATCGCCATTAGGGCACACCCCGACATTAAGGGCCTCCGGCGAGTGATCGAGATCCTCGGTCTCTATGTGGACGATATGCTTCTATACTTAGAGGACGCTGGCCCCTCACTGACAGCGGCTCTACAATTAATTCAACAATTTGGCACCTTCTCAGGGCTACAGATCAGTTGGTCCAAATGCCAAATTCCCCCCATAGACGTAACGGCCCCCACAGACGCCCAGGTGGCCCTCCTACTAATAAGGACAAACCATTTTAAATACCTTGGTGTACAGTGCTCACGGTCTTTTAAGATTACATGCACCTAAATTTAGAACCCTTGTACGGTCTCCTCAAAAGTAAGACTCAAGTCTGGGCCAGGCTCCCCTTTGGAGTAATGGGTCGCATTAACCTGGTAAAGATGATCCTCCTCCCCAAATTACTTTACTTATTCTGGCATACTCCCCTTTACATCCCAGCCCTTGTCTTTAGATCTCTGGAATCCATACTCAATACGTTTTGTATGGGGCTCCTCTAGACACAAGTTGTCATGACAGACACTAAACGCCCTGTTCACCTTGGTGGCATGGCCCTCCCTGACCTTGCACTATATTACATAGCTTCCCAGCTGTCACACTTTTTCTATTTCAACCACCAAGATAGGCTTCGCTACTCCACCACGGTGTATACATCTGTTGCTGGAGTGGTGGCCCATCCTTTTCAGATACTTTTCTGTAACCATCGGGGTCTCCCCTGCCTTGATGACAGGCGATGCATGCTGTCCCATCACTGTAAAATATGGCATCTGGCAATGAAAAATACCGAAGCCCCCCCTTACACGCTCATACACCAATATGGGATAACCCCCAACTCTCTGAATTGATGACCATCCCCGATCACAACATATGGGTCGCCAGGGGCATCATATACCTCTCCCAAGTTATATCAGACGGCACAGTTAGATCATTTCAGGCCCTCAAGGAAGAATTTTCCCTCCCCAACCATATGCTTTTCCAATACCTCCAGGTACGACACGCCCTCCAAACCCAGTTTGGTGCCTCTATCCCCAGGCTAGAGACTGTGACCCTGGTAGACATGGTCCTGGGAAATGATCCCAAGAAACTCATCTCTACTCTATACAATCAGCTTCTCACACCCTCGGCCCACGCCTATCGATTGAAAACTACATGGGAATCCGACCTGGGGGAGCTTGACGATGAGGAATGGCAATACTAGAGTCCTGTAAAAAAAATGTCCCCTAAATTATCAAATAGACTCACGCACCTCTACATCCATCACAGGTCATACATTACCCCCTCACGCCTCTCAAAATACAAATCGAGCGTTGTCTCAGTTTGCCCTAGGTGTGGCAACCCTGACAGTACCTTCTACCACCTGATATGGTACCCCCCCCTTCAGCAATACTGGACACAAATCGTAAAATTCCTTCATGACATTATTGGCTCCCCTTTGACACTCTGCCCACGCCAATGTTTACTCGGCCTCCTCCCCATTTCAGAGGAAGAGAAATACTTAGCCACCTTTCTACAAGAAGCCCTTTTCACGGCCCACATGCAGATAGCCCAACTTTGGCTCAGAGCCTCCTCCCCTACTATCCAGCAATGGAAAAGGACAGTGAACATCACCCTCCCTTATAAAAAGGTTCTATACCTCCACCGTGGTTGCCCAGGCAAATACAATAAAATCTGGGACAGATGGGTAGATGACTCCTCCACCTGTGAAAATTAGGAGTATCTCCCTCTCCCTGCATTAGGGCTTGGACCATACTATACGCCCCCGATCCCTTACTCACCCTCAGACAGTAGGATATACTGACTACACTAAATGACGCCGCCTCTGTCCCCTGCCATCCCGATGTGGCGAGTTGTCACGTACAAGCCCTACCTTTACTAATTATAAACTTGAAATGCTATGGTTACAAGCAAATGACAATGACTGGGATTATCTCAGCTGCAGATGTGATTTGTCAGACATTTAATCCTGTGTTAGGTGCCTGTTGCACCCGTTTAATGTATGTAAACTCCGTACTGAATATTATGCTCAATAAACTTTATTTTAATTTAAAAAAAAAGTCAGATTTCAGCCTTGGGGATCCATTTTCAGAGACTGCTTCTCATTCCTTAGTGCATGCCTTTGTACAAGGCTTAACGCGTATTGTTCCACTAGTTAAGACACAGACTCTGTAGGACTTCAACTTGATATTTTCTGTTTTAAAGAAATCTCCATTTAAACCCATAAGGGATATTCCATTAGTCCTTGTGACACCATTATTTTTCTGATTGCTATTCAGCTCGGAAAGTTTCATAATTGGCTGCTCCTACCTGTAAGGAACCATTCTGTTCCTCCGCCGGGACACGATGGTTCTATGGCCTCAGCTGTCTTTGTTACCTAAGGTGATTTCTTTGTTCCGTCTCACCAAGGACATTAGGTTGCCTTCTTTCTGTCCTAAATCATAGAAGCCCGGGGACAAGGTTTTTCACATCTTGAATTTTTGTGCTACCTAAATTCGACTTCTGAACTTTGTCAGTCTGATTTCCTCTTTGTGTTTCCTGAAGGTCCAAGGAAGGATCACGCAAGCTCCAAATCTACCAGTGGATCTATCACTTTATTTCTCAAGCTTACGATCTAAAGTTCCACAGTTTTCAGTGATGGTTAATTCTACCAGGAGTGTTGGTGCTTCCTAATCTATTCATCATCAGGCTTTGGGACTTTGCTATTGTAATGGATATGAAGATACCTTGAATCCTGGGATGCAGGATAAAGAAAAGGGGATTATTGGATTACCGTTAAAATCCTTTTCTTTGAGTACATTGCAGGACACCGCTCTTCCTTTATGGTTCATGGCTTGCTACAAAAAAATGAAGCCCTGCCTAACTGAACTGGGAGGGGTTCTGTCTAGGAGGGGATTTCCTGTCTTTTTTTTTTTCTTGCCTCGGTCCAACCATCTAAAGGTAGAAGCATAAACCTGCCTTAATAGATGAATATATTGTGTCCTGTGATGTACTCCAAGTAAAGCACTTTACAGGTAAGCCAAAAATCCTTTTTTTTTTTCCTTCTTTTCTGTGCTGCCTTTCTTTGTTGCTTTTTATTTTATTTTATGCACTGCTCGTTCATCAACTTCAATAAAGTTTCCTCACTACATTGCTCCTTGAGAAGACTCTATATGGAAACTCTCTGGAAGGGCATTTCCTCAGCCTAGCTTTTGAGGCTGAACTCAGACCTCACTGGACAGATGTACAGGGCTAGGCTGGAATGTGACCATTGGGCACTGGGCTCTGCATTGTGGTGCTTTCCAGGCCCGAATTACTAGTTAGGTTAACGTGGATAAGCAGCCATGGCACAACCTTAAGTGTGGACCTGTCTCTTAAGATTCCATAAGAATGGCTGGTCAAGCTTAAGCACTAGGAGCTACTTTTAGTGGCCACACAGTTGTTCCCCATTTTAGATTTCTTGCCACAGCCAGTTCACTATAGTAAGGGTTACTATAGAGGCACGGAGTCATCAGCTGTCACCCACTGGGTCGAATGTTGTAGGTGCTGTTTTTACCCGTCAGAGTAAGAGGAAGTACCATCCCACTGCTGCTTCTGTTATCACGTGACCTCGATCTCCAATTTCTAGTGCATTACCAGTGCCCACTTAGTGACCTGGTCGCCTTTAACTGCTTGGCCCTCATCAGCACCAGCTGCCTTCGGTTTGTGAGGAATTGAGGTCTTGCCTTGCACTTCAGGCCAAGTTACATTACCATAATGCGGGTGCTACATGTCTTAAGAACCAACCAGGGGACAGTCTAGCTGCTACAGATGACCCTTAGTCCCTACAATCTTAGCCCTCTTCATCAGAATCTTCCTCAGGTCTATTGGGTGGGGTCCTCCATGTCCATTAAGGTCTTTTTGACCACATATGCTTGACTGCTTGTGTACACTGATCGCAGAAATCTTCAGTGGGTTTCAGTGCCATCCCTGGCAAAGTCTCTCTTATTCTCCAGAGCCCTCAGAAGTACAGTCCCCTCCCTCCCTGTCTGCAACTTCTAAGAAACGTTGCAGGTCCCAGGAGGCTGCAAGACTATTCACAGGGCGCAGAGAGGTTGGACACTGGCTGTAAAGCCACAAGAAATCGCAGCCAGCTTCCCACAGGTAACATGCCAGGGACCCAAAGATTGCTCAGGTGAGGACTGGGCTGGATTCCTGGACAGGTGACTGTCTAGAGTTTTTGTACTTGCTGACTTTTAGTTTTTGGAAACCTGGCTGAAGCTGCTCTTTAAGCTGTAGGCAGTCCTCAGCAAACTGCTTACACTCTCCCAGTTTAACTATAACAGTTTCCCACCCCTCAATTGGACTGTTTTTGGACATGCAGAAGGTTTAACACCCCTGTGTCCCTTTTTAATGTGCAGGAAAGAGAGGATTTCTGTACTCTCCAAACTCCTTTTCCTGCAGTACTTTAAGGAACAAGGGTCCCACCCCTTTGTGTTTATGATCATGCTGTCAGCACTGCTTTGGTGCAAAACTGAGACATGCTGGTAGAGGGAGGAATTGATTATACCTTGGGCTGGCCCACAGTTTAGATTTTTTGCCAGTGCTCAATCCTCCTGTGAGTGGCAGTATAACACAAAGGTTATTTACTTTCTGTATCCTTCAATTCACTCCAAGAAAAGGATTTTACGGTGAGTACAAAAATTCTATCTTTCGAAACACTACACGGTTTTTAGCTTCTGCAGAAAATAGCACAGTTTTTATTCATCATGCGAACTCTATAAATTGCGTACTTGCTACAACGAAATATGATGTTGTGTTGCACTTTTTTCTTTTTTTTCTTCCTTTTCACCCCTCCATACTTGCTTCAGTTTTGGGATTCTAAAATGATTTGTTATACCAACACTTGATTCCTTTGAACCTACAGATGGGGATCCTGACATCATATGTGAGCATCCTTATTTTAGACCTAATTGAAAGAAAATCATTTACTAAGCTAAAAGAAAAGAAACCTCCATGCTTGATAAATATCCATTCAGATGATTTTCTCATGAATGTAGTATTTGTTGTACCACATCTGTTACCCTATGGGCACTTCAGAATATTTAGATATTTCAAAGCTAACCAAAATACTTTTTTTTTCACCCTAAGGTCCTGCAGTGAGTATTCAACTACCTCTTAAAACCAAGACTGACGATGCCACTCCTGCTTTTGCTACCACTGGGTCATCATCTGTTCCTCCCACACCTGCTCTACAAACGGTCTCTCTTTCTAAGATCAGCCCAGTTAAATCCGGGGTTACAGTAATTCCAACAAGTCCATCTAAAATTGCTACACTACGAATAGGAACACCGCCTAGAGCTAGCAGTGAGGTGTCTCCATCTGCCACCAAAGTTTTGTCGTACGCTAGTAGTGGTTGTGGAGTTATTACATCCACTGGTGTTCCCCTTCGAACAGGAGGCCTACCAATACTAAAGTGCTCAACGACTACTGCCCTAAGCTCCAGCCCACAGGATTCTGCTGCTAAACCCAAAATTATATTGATGACCAGTAAACCTGCAGTGGTGATAGATGCCAATAAATTGACAAATTATTCGTTCTTGAAATCTGCAGTGATTGTTTCGGCGAGTGAGAAAAATGCAGAAAGGGAAAATAGTAAGGAATGCAAAGGAATATCCATCTTGGAAACTGACAATGCTGCTAATATGGTGAAGGATCAAAGTAGACCTAAAGATCCTGTTACTTCTGCGGAGCAGGAGGTTTTGACTCCATCAGTAAAGAAAATGGGAGAAACTGAGGAAATTAGCGCAATCCCATCTCAGATAATGGTTTACGGAAATGAGTCTAAAAAGTCAGATATTGCAAGTAGGGCATTTTTACAAGATACCAATAACCAGGATTCCTTAAGGTCTATACAGAAAAGCTCTGATGGTTCCACAGATAAAGAAGCTGGAAGTCCCTCACAAACAATTATTGTGAATCATGCAGCTGAAAGTGACTGGAATGTTGAAAATACAGTGGCTGAAAATGCCCAGGATCCTAAAAATCCAGCAGCCGAAAATGCCCAAGATCCTGAAAATCCAGCAGCCGAAAATGCCCAAGATCCTGAAAATCCAGCAGTTGAAAATACCCAAGATCCTGAAAATACAGTGTCTGAAAATGACCAGGATCTTGAAAATCCAGCCGCTGAAAGGGACCAGGATCCTGAAAATGCAGCTGCTGAAAGTGACCAGGATCCAAAAAATCCAGAGGCTAAAAGCGCCTGTATTTCTTTGGAACAAGACAATGGACCTCCTGTAGAATCCGCATGTAGTACTGTAGAGGTGCAGACAGAAGATGATTCAGAGGTTAATCAGCAAACACCAAATAAATCTCAGCAGGACAAAGAAGATAAAGACAGGAAAGGTGATGTGGTCACTGATTTTCCAACAATAAATGAGCAAGATGAAAACCTTCCCTCGGATACCGGTTACAATAGTAGCGCACGAGAAAGTGAACAGAATTCACAGAGTGAGGATGAAGTGAGTGCTTTTATTTACAATAAAAAAGTTTCCTAGTTTTAACCATATGCATTGTGAATTCGAATTCCTGACTTAGTGCTGCTTAGTATTTATTTTCTGAAATGTTCTGTATGCAATGGCAAATCCCAAGGCTTAAGACATTAAGACAGTGGGTCCCAGAATTTTTTTATATTAGAAAATCTTCTTGAAAGGTTAATGGGTCAGTCAATTCCATAGTGATGTTTTGTGTGGAAGAGTAAGCCAGCTCTTATTTTCTTTTGTATCTCAGATACTCAGAGGAAGATTTCACTGCTCTAATTGTCTATATTTTCTGTTCACCTGTGCGTTTTGGGTGTTACCGGCCCCCTTTGTGTGTTCCAGCAACACCTATCCTGCAAAATTATGAAATAAAAATTCCAGCGTGGAAAGTGGGACAATTTTATTGTGGCCACAGCTGGTATACAAGCTATGAACTCAAGCAAAATGATCTTACAGATAGAGCCCTAGGAAATAGAAAAGATAAGACAGGTTAACTATGCAGTATCTGCCAAAAACTGAAATACAAATTTTAGGTGGCCCGGGCTGCCTTTTAAAGGTAGTGAACATGGTAGGGATCTTTGTTTCATTATTGCCTGTTAGTAGGTCCACCTTCTTTTTATACAGCCCCCTACAGTAGGATTAGACACTGGCAAACAAAAAACCCTGTAGGCCAGCCCAGGATTAACACCTTCTACTTCCAGCATGGCTTAGTTTTCTGCTAGTGACCTAGGTTGATTGAGCTAAAACTCTGCTGTGTAAAAAAACAAACAAACCTTGGCCCGACTTTTGGAGTGCTGTTGCTGGACTGAACATTGTGTGGATAGCCTGGAAGTGACATTTGGGCACTGGGTTCCACATAGGGTGGTTTCCAAAGTTAGTAGTGAAGTGCTTTTCAGGTCTAGAGCTGCTGACATTGCCCTTAGCACTTTGTCCTGTGTTTCTCTGAAGACTCCCTTTGTGAAAGTGCCAAGCACTGCGAGCTACCTCATGTTTCACTGGTTGTTTTTTATAATTTTCAACGTGGAAGAGGTTAGCACTGTGGGACTAATTGCTGATGTCATCCCCTGGGTAGAGTGTTGTTCACACATGCTCTTTTTTCCATACGGCGTTGAGGAAGCAGCTCCTCACTGGTGATGTTGAGCCTTATGTTGTGCCCACCACCACATGGTCTCATGTCTGATTCTAGACATGTGGGTGCAGTCCCACTGTACTGGGTACCCCCAGCTCACATTCTGCTTACAGTTCTGGGGCTGCTTTAGTGTGCCAATTGATGCCCTCTGCTGGTGAGAATGACTCTGAGTCACTACAGTTTTCACCTGAACGCTTAGACCCCTTTCAAACTAGAGGCGTTTTTCAGGCACTTTAGCGCTAAAAATAGCGCCTGTAAAGCACCTGAAAAAAGCCTCATCTGCAATCCCAGTGTGAAAGCCAGAGAGCTTTCACACTGGGGCACTGCGCTGGCAGGATGGCAAGAAAAGTCCTGCAAACAGATTCTGTGAGGGTCTTTAGGAGCGGTGTATACACTGCTCCTAAAGCGCCCTTGCCCATTGAAATCGGTGGGCAGCACTGCCGAAGCGCCTGTTGCATGCGCTTTTAACCCTTTATTCGGCCACTAGCGGGGGGTAAAATCGCCCCGCTAGCGCCCGAAAAGCACTGCAAAAACGATCCCTTTCACACTGCCAGCGCGCAGGTGTTGGTGGTAAAGCGCTGCTAGTTTTAGCGGCCCTTTACCGTCGACTTCCCGGCGCTGGCAGTGTGTCTTCTACCATTACTCCTGAGTTCAGAGATCATTTCTGCTCCTATTGATGTAGTACGCGCCACTGAAACTTGAGTAACAGGCCGTTGCTTTTACCATTGTCAGTCTCAGTCTTGGGTCCTTTAGAGCAGTGGTTCTCCACCTCAGTTCTCAAGTACTCATATCGGGCCATGTTTTGGGAACTTCCCTTAGATAAAATAGCTTATATCAATACCATGTCATTGATATTGATTTAAAGCCGCTGTCCAAAGTAAAGGAAAATCTGAAAACATGGCCCGTTGGGGGTACTTGAGGACTGAGGTTGAGAACCACTGCTTTAGAGCATCTAAGACCAGAGACTTTTCCAGGTCTTCCTCTGTGCAGATTGCAAACACCCTGACAAAGTGCTTGCTCCCCCCATACCCATGTATCCCTTTGAACAAGTTTTGGGGTCTGAAAATCTGATTTCTTTTTTATAAGGAGGTAAGCAAAAACGCAAAGGAGTGCCTGTGGACATAGTATACTTGAATTTTGCCAAAGTTAGACACAGTTCCCCACATGCGGCCAAGGTGTAAATTAATGTCTACAGGCTTAGAAATGATACTGATACTGCAAATCTAATCTAAAATAATAAAGGGTACAAGGCTCAAGCATGAAATACTTCTACATAAAGGATTCATACCCATTCAGAAACCATATCAGCTAAGATGCTGATTCATACATTTTTAGAAATCCATAGGAGTGGCATTTGAGGAGTTATCCAACCAACAAAACCAAACTTTATTAAATTTAGTCAGACAACTTCTATTGCAACATGTGCCTGATACAAGGGCAAAGTGGAATTGACCAACTTCAATTCTTCCAATGAAGGACAATAGCTTTCTGGACATAAAATAGGAGGAGGCTTAAATTAATTCTCCTTGCTAGCCTAGGGGCTAGTTCTAGGCCAAGCAGACATAACCTGTGTGATGGGGGAGTCAGGGATATGCACCACAGGGATGATGACATCTAGAACCTCCTGCCAATACATAGCAATTGCAGGGCAGGATCAGAATACATGTATGAAGTTGCCCACTGGCTGTGAACATCTTCAGCAACATGTAGTAATGTTGGAATCTACCCCGTGGAGTTTGTATGGGATAAAGTATGCTCTGTGAAAAATTTTAGGAACCCTTACTTTTTAACATATTTATAAATTATATAGGGTCTGGGATTAAAAGTACTATTTCGATATTTGTAAATGACACCAAGCTATGCAGTGGAATTACATCATTACAGGATGTCTCCAACCTACAAGCTGACCTCAATACACTATTTATTTGGGTGACACTGTGGAAAATGAGGTTTAATGTTGATAAATGTAAGGTTAGATTTGGGGGTTAAAAACATCCATGCATCATACACACTAGGAGGAGAACAACTGGTGGAGTCAGTGGTGAAGGATCTACAGTGGCGACGAAAAGTATTCAGACCGCCTTAATTTTTTCACTCTTTGTTATATTGCAGCCATTTAAAATCATTTAAGTTAATTTTTTTCCTCATTAATGTACACACAGCACCCCATATTGACAGAAATACACAGAATTGTTGACATTTTTGCAGATTTATTAAAAAAGAAAAACTGAAATATCACATGGTCCTAAGTGTTCAGACCCTTTGCTCAGTATTTAGTAGAAGCACCCTTTTGATCTAATACAACCAGGAGTCTTTTTGGGAAAGATGCAACAAGTTTTTCACACCTGGATTTGGGGATCCTCTGCCATTCCTCCTTGCAGATCCTCTCCAGTTCTGTCAGGTTGGACGTTGGTGGACAGCCATTATTAGGTCTCTCCAGAGATGCTCAATTGGGTTTAAGTCAGGGCTCTGGCTGGGCCATTCAAGAACAGAGTCACAAAGTTGTTGTGAAGCCACTCCTTTGTTATTTTAGCTGTGTGCTTAAGGTCATTGTCTTGTTAGAAGGTAAACCTTCGGCCCAGTCTGAGGTCCTGAGCACTCTGGAGAAGGTTTTCGTCCAGGATATCTCTGTACTTGGCCACATTCATTTCTGTACTTGGCGCCGTTTTTTTCTTTAATGCAGAGGCCGGGCGTAACGTCATAACATCGCGCCTGGCCTCCAAACGATCATAGAGACTCCGGCGACCATCTGGTCCGCCCGAAATCTCTATGATCACCATCCGGGGGCGGCGGATCCTGTCTCCAACTCACTGATGGAAGCGGTGAGTCAGTAGAAGCACTGGAGGGCGGCGGGCCGTAAGAACGATCAAGCGGGGGAACAGCCACTATGATCGTTTTTATGGTGTAGGGAATCTCAGGGTGAAAAAGCCGATATTTGAATGATGTCTGTAGCTGCAGGCATCTTTCAGATGATATAGCCCCAGGAAGTCAAGGACGTTCCTGGACGCCCTACGGGTGCGAAGTGGTTAAACGTTTGATATGTTTTCTATTGTTTATAAAATATGAGTTTATAGGATTTGCAAATCATTGCATTCTATTTTATTTAGATTTTAAACAGCATCCCAACTTTTTGGAATTGTGGTTGTACATTGGAATGGCAGACTTCAGTATTTTTACATTTATTTGAGCATGTTACACTGTTTGAAAATTTTGAGGTAGAAATAGCAAAGCATTAACTTCTGGAACCAGGACCTTTGGCATAATGTCAATTCAGTGCAGCCCTGTGACATTTCACACTTAAAATTGCAGGGTGTATTTCTGCATGTTGTCTCTTTCTGTGGGCTTGATGTAATTTACTCTTTGCGCTGTGCTTTTTTAACTCCAGTGTCCTAGTGTTGAGGTCCCAGTGCCCAGACATTAGCTACTATAGAATTGTTAACGTTTCTGCATTAGTAATGCATGGGGTGTTTTTTTTTTCGTTTTTAGAGTGAAGCCGATGAGTCCGTGGACATTGAAACAGTGGAAGAAATTTCTGAAAGGATTAACATTGCTCGTCTTAAGGCAACGGCTACTCACGTCACGTCATACAGTGACAAGTAAGGGCTTGCCTACATTGTAAACAGATATAAAACTTTACTGTATATACTGAAAAGAGGACCAGAAATACTGCACTTTGTTTTTATTTGAAAGATTGTTCACACCATGTGCGGTGACCTGGGTTTACATCTATAAAACAAAAGCTTATGATGAGACTATAGAATTCCCTTAAAGTATAGTCACCTTTTCCAGAACATAACCTATGCAATCAAGGGGTCCCAGTAGATATTTAAAAAAAAAAAAAAACTTTCTTTTTCATACATCATGGGACACAGGCTAATATTCCTTACCTACTGGGTTATACGCCATTTCTAGGTGAATGGACACTGGTAGACAAAGTCTTAGACAGGAAGTGATACTCTATATAACCCTTCCCATACAGGAAGTAAATCCGTTTTTTTGTTTGCAAGGTGAATGGGCACGTTTGTTTGAGCTCTCTGAGTTCCTGGTCTCTAGTCCCACAAACAGTTCTTAAATGAATCAAGGGATTGATCGGATCCATTTGACACAGGCTCTATGTGCTTAGATAAATGGTACCAGAACCTTGCAAAGAAGACTCAAGATCCTGCAAGGTTTTGCCTGTAATGCGACCTCAGGGCGCTGGACCTTGCAAAGTGGAATCCTGGACACCACAGCGCTAAGGCATTCCTGCAGGGTGCTGTACAGGTCCAAGGGAGTGGACCCCAAACATGAAAAGGGTACCTAGTCCTTGAAGGTCCTCAAGTGACAGGAACCCGCTGTGATGGGTGAAGATTGGGCTCTTAGTTTCTAAGCTGCCCTGCGCCTGGACGGGTAAGTAAAACCCCTTTATTTACTTATTGTGGGGTGTCAATGAGTGTAACAGTCAGTCAAGCTAGCTAGAGCTGGACACCTGTGCGCGGTGACCATATGGGGGAGTTTTGGGCTAGCTGTGGGTGTTTGCAAAAGTGTACCTTTTTTGCTTGTGTCTGGCTGTTTTTTTACCTGTATGATGCCACACGACATTTCGCCTCTTGGTTCACCATGGTGCACGTGCAAGAGCGCTGTTGAAATGACGTCGTCTGGACTTGAAACCGGAAATTGCGTCAAAGTCCTTGATGATGGCCTGTGGCAGGGCGTGTTGACGCAGTTTCCGGTTTCAAGTCCAGACGACGCAATTCCCGGTTGTCGGTGGAACGCACACCGATCTTGAATCTCTTGCTGTTAAATGCTTTTTTTTTTTAACATCTATTTTGCAAGTATCCATTTTTATTTGCGCAGTAAACATGTTGCCAAGCAGTACTTCACTATAGTCCCCTTCTTTTATCTCATTTTGGGCACCGTTATCCACGTATGACTACTATGATCATGTGAGATCTTCTTTGCATACTGATGTGAATTTGCTATCCCTGGCCAAAATTCTATGCCTGAACGACCTCCAGACTGATAAACTAGGAGTCCATTCCATCCAGTGAGTGGGGACACAGGAGGGGGTGTGGCGCACCTCGAATTTTGGAGCACTTTTTCACTTTATAGATTGGAGCACATCGTTCACTAATATATGGACATTCGCCTATTTATTAATTATTTGCTTATATTTAGTTGTTTTGCACTATTGCAAGTGCTATAATATATATCATTTTTTTTTCAGTTTGTCAAGTGAATAGCACCTTGTGTACAGCAGCTGAAGTTTATATAATTTGCTGTTAATTATTCTGCTCACATTTTTTTCACTTCTAGCACGAGTATTTATATATATATATATATATATATATATATATATATATATATATATATATATATATATATATATATATATATTTAGAATATATTTATTTCAATGTAGTAGCACTGACTACCACACTGATGTTCAGTTTTGCATACTTGCATACTTGCATGGTGCCAAGTTGATGTTAGCTGAGTTAATACAGTAACTGGTTTCACCATTCTGACAAATATTTTTCAAGCAAGGGAAAAAAGAATTAACTGTCAGTTTTGTTTAGAAATATTTTGTCTTAGGCCCCTTTCACACGGGCAGACCATTCAGGTCCGCCTGTCAGTTTTTTAGGAGGAACTGAACGGATGCTCCATACAGGACTATGGAGCGACGGATGTCAGCGGTGACATGTCCGCTGACATCCGATCCGCTAAAGTGTGATGGAGGAAACCCTATTTTACCATCCGTCTGGCGGATCGGATGAAAACGGACTCTATGGTCCATCTTCATCCGATCCCCCATAGAGGAAAGCGGCGCTCTGACAGGTCCGTCCCTGCACAGTGTGCAGAGACGGACCTGTCATCTGCCTGCTCAGCGGGAATCGACGGAGCGATCCCTGCTGAGCAAAGCGGAGCCCGTATACGGACACGTCTGTGTGAAAGGGCCCTTATTCGTTATTCTGCATAGTTTGTTTACATTTCAGTAGGGATGAGCTTCGAGTTCGAGTCGAACTCATGTTCGACTCGAACATTGGCTGTTCGCAAGTTCACCGAACAGCGAACAATTTGGGGTGTTCGCGGCAAATTCGAATGCCGCGGAACACCCTTTAAAAGTCTATGGGAGAAATCAAAAGTGCTAATTTTAAAGGCTAATATGCAAGTTATTGTCATAAAAAGTGTTTGGGGACCTGGGTCCTGCCCCAGGGGACATGGATCAATGCAAAAAAAAGTTTTAAAAACGTCCGTTTTTTCAGGAGCAGTGATTTTAATAATGCTTAAAGTCAATCAATAAAAGTGTAATATCCCTTTAAATTTCGTACCTGGGGGGTGTCTATAGTGTGCCTGTAAAGGGGCGCATGTTTCCTGTGTTTAGAACAGTCTGACAGCAAAATGACATTTTGAAGGAAAAAACTCATTTAAAACTACTCGCGGCTATTGCATTGCCGACAATACACATAGAAGTTCATTGATAAAAACGGCATGGGAATTCCCCAAAGGGGAACCCCGAACCAAAATTAAAAAAAAAAAATGACGTGGGAGTCCCCCTAAATTCCATACCAGGCCCTTCAGGTCTGGTATGGATATTAAGGGGAACCCCGGCCAAAATTTTAAAAAAAATGACGTGGGGTTCCCCCTAAATTCCATACCAGACCCTTCAGGTCTGGTATGGATTTTAAGGGGAACCCCGCGCCAAAAAAAAAAAAACGGCGTGGGGTCCCCCCAAAAATCCATACCAGACCCTTATCCGAGCACGCAACCTGGCAGGCCGCAGGAAAAGAGGGGGGGACGAGAGTGCGGCCCCCCTCCCTCCTGAACCGTACCAGGCCACATGCCCTCAACATTGGGAGGGTGCTTTGGGGTAGCCCCCCAAAACACCTTGTCCCCATGTTGATGAGGACAAGGGCCTCATCCCCACAACCCTGGCCGGTGGTTGTGGGGGTCTGCGGGCGGAGGGCTTATCGGAATCTGGAAGCCCCCTTTAACAAGGTGACCCCCAGATCCCGGCCCCCCCCCCCCTGTGTGAAATGGTAAGGGGGTACATTAGTACCCCTACCATTTCATGAAAAAAGTGTCAAAAATGTTAAAAATGACAAGAGACAGTTTTTGACAATTCCTTTATTTAAATGCTTCTTCTTTCTTCTATCTTCCTTCATCTTCTGGTTCTTCTGGCTCTTCTGGTTCTTCCTCCGGCGTTCTCGTCCAGCATCTCCTCCGCGGCGTCTTCTATCTTCTTCTCCTCGGGCCGCTCCGCACCCATGGCATGGGGGGGAGGCTCCCGCTCTTCTCTTCTTCTTTTCTTCTCTTCTTCTCTTCTTCTTTTCTTCTCCGGGCCGCTCCGCAATCCATGCTGGCATGGAGGGAGGCTCCCGCTATGTGACGGCGCTCCTCGTCTGACAGTTCTTAAATAACGGGGGGGGGGCGGGGCCACCCGGTGACCCCGCCCCCCTCTGACGCACGGTGACTTGACGGGACTTCCCTGTGACGTCACGGGGAATGCCACAGGGAAGTCCCGTCAAGTCACCGTTTGCCCCGCCCCCCCCCCCCCCCCCCCCGTTATTTGAGAACTGTCAGACGAGGAGCGCCGTCACACAGCGGGAGCCTCCCTCCATGCCAGCATGGATTGCGGAGCGGCCCGGAGAAGAAAAGAAGAAGAGAAGAGCGGGAGCCTCCCCCCCATGCCATGGGTGCGGAGCGGCCCGAGGAGAAGAAGACAGAAGACGCCGCGGAGGAGATGCTGGACGAGAACGCCGGAGGAAGAACCAGAAGAACCAGAAGATGAAGGAAGATAGAAGAAAGAAGAAGCATTTAAATAAAGGAATTGTCAAAAACTGTCTCTTGTCATTTTTGACACTTTCTTCGTGAAATGGTAGGGGTACTTATGTACCCCCTTACCATTTCACACAGGGGGGGGGCCGGGATCTGGGGGTCACCTTGTTAAAGGGGGCTTCCAGATTCCGATAAGCCCCCCGCCCGCAGACCCCCACAACCACCGGCCAGGGTTGTGGGGATGAGGCCCATGTCCTCATCAACATGGGGACAAGGTGTTTTGGGGGGCTACCCCAAAGCACCCTCCCAATGTTGAGGGCATGTGGCCTGGTACGGTTCAGGAGGGAGGGGGGCCGCACTCTCGTCCCCCCCTCTTTTCCTGCGGCCTGCCAGGTTGCGTGCTCGGATAAGGGTCTGGTATGGATTTTTGGGGGGACCACACGCCGTTTTTTTTTTTTTTTTTGGCGCGGGGTTCCCCTTAAAATCCATACCAGACCTGAAGGGTCTGGTATGGAATTAGGGGGAACCCCACGTCATTTTTTTTTTTTAATTTTGGCCGGGGTTCCCCTTAATATCCATACCAGACCTGAAGGGCCTGGTATGGAATTTAGGAGGACTCCCACGTCATTTTTTTTTTTTTAATTTTGGTTCGGGGTTCCCCTTTGGGGAATTCCCATGCCGTTTTTATCAATGAACTTCTATGTGTATTGTCGGCAATGCAAATGCCGCGAGTAGTTTTAAATGAGTTTTTTCCTTCAAAATGTCATTTTGCTGTCAGACTGTTCTAAACACAGGAAACATGCGCCCCTTTACAGGCATACTATAGACACCCCCCAGGTACAAAATTTAAAGGGATATTACACTTTTATTGTTTGACTTTAAGCATTATTAAAATCACTGCTCCTGAAAAAACGGCCGTTTTTAAAACTTTTTTTTGCATTGATCCATGTCCCCTGGGGCAGGACCCAGGTCCCCAAACACTTTTTATGACAATAACTTTCATATAAGCCTTTAAAATTAGCACTTTTGATTATTCATGTTCGTGTCCCATAGACTTTAACGGTGTTCGCATGTTCGAACGAACTTTTTTCCTGTTCGCATGTTCTGGTGCGAACCGAACAGGGGGGGTGTTCGGCTCATCCCTACATTTCAGCTCTGTATTTGTTACTTGTCCATTAAGGAAAACAGGCAGTCTTTTTAAATTTCAGGTTGTAGTGCTTGCCTACATTTGGATTGGACTCAACATAACTGAAAGTTAGTCCAGGATAACCCCAATTACCAGTATACCTTTTTTTTCTGCAGCACTGTGTTAACTCAACTTTTTCATTGGAACCGTTTTTTATTTGAATCTTTTTAAAGTCAAGACTCTTCTCTATGTTATTGCTGGAGCCTTGTCTCTTCAGTTGCATTGATCTGGCACAACTGCCTTCAACCGGACTTTTGGAGTGCTCCCTGGTGGATGTTGCTGCGATAGCCTAGAAGTAACATTTGTGCACTCGGTTCTGCATAGGGTCCTTTTCAGACATTCTGGTAACATGTTAGTTGTGAAGAGCTTTCCAGGTCCAGAGGCACTGGCATTACCTCCATGCTTTCCCTGTCTCTGAAGGCCCACTTTGTAAGTTAGCTGATTGGGCTAAGCATCTGGAGCTACCTCATTTACTTATGGGATTGTGCCCTGATGTCATATGCTGGGTGGAGCCTCGCACTCTGCGCTCCTTTCCACCATACAGTGACGAGGAAGGCATTCCCCTTCTATTGCTCTTGTTTGCAAAAGCCACTTGGAACTTTGACCTGTTTCCTCTGCGGGCCAACAGTGGCTTAGGTCATCTCCAGAAACCATCTGCTACTAGATTATTTAGATTTTCTGAGCATCTGAGGCTTTCTCTCCTACGTGAGCCATGAGATGGGAGTGGAAGTCAAGCTTTATCAAGTGCTGCCTGCAGTATACCTATTTATATTGCCAATGTCTGCAGCTTAGAATCATGCTGCCCTATGCTACTAGAGTCTGTTCTATTATCAGAATCCTACTTAGCTCATTTGAGTGTAGCCAGTTACTCTGCCTTTTTGCCTGCGGTTTTTATTATGGTCATCCAAGACTTTGTAGCCCAAATCACCCAGTTATTTGCTGACATTGACCACAGAGGCCACGAGAGCTCTCACGCCTTTTCCTGCAGATTCTCTTACTGATTTCCCGTGTCCTGACAAAATGGGCAACTCGGCAGAAAATCAAACCACGTCCCTTCCGCTTTCTTTAAATCATCAGTAATTGCTGATTTGGACGAATTGACGTTTGGACACAACACCAGCTACTGAATACAGTCTGGTACCGGAAGATTTTGCTGTTTTCACAGCACAACGGCCCGCAGACTTAGCAGCTTTTGAGCCATTGGCCTTAGATGCACTGTCTGAGTCACTCCAGTCTTTGACTGATGAGATTCTACTGGAGGATTCAGTCTACTGTGGCCAAATTAGGGCAGTTTTTCGGCTCTTATGGATGCAGTGCACATCAGTCTGAAACGAGAGAATTGGCTTGATGCTTCTACCAGTGGTGTTTCTATTTGTTGGTCCTTTAACCTTTTTGCTGCCACCGCTTTCAGCTGCTCAGGTCATTATGCCTTACCTCGGCTGCATTTCCCTTCTGCTATGAGCCCATGGCTGCTTCAGTGACCATGAACTTATAGCTTAACTATTTCATATTCTGCTAAATAAAATAGTTTTGATCAGTAGCTATAAAACCAACATTCTCGCGTGCACAGATTTACAATACACATGTGCAGCCGTTAGGAAAAGTTTTGAGAATGACACAAATATTAATTTTCTCTGTCTGCTGCTTCAGTTTTTATGATGGGCATTTGCATATACTCCATAATGCCATGAATGATCAGATGAATTGCAATTAATTGCAAAGTCCCTCTTTGCCATGAATATGAACTTATTCCCATAAAAAACATTTCAGCTGCAATTGTGAAGAAGGCTTCAGGGCGCCCAAGAAAGTCTGGCAAGCGCCAGGACCGTCTCCTACAGTTGATTCAGCTGCGGGATCGGGGCACCATCAGTGCAGGGCTTGCTCAGGAATGGCAGCAGGCAGGTGTGAGTGCTTCAGTGAGGCGAAGAATTTGAGGATGGCCTGGTGTCAAGGGCAGAAAAGAAGCCACTTCTTTCCAGGAAAAACATCAGGGACAGACTGATATTCTGCAAAAGGTACAGGGATTGAACTGCTGAGGACTAGGGTAAAGTCATTTTCTCTGATAAATACCCTTTCTGATTGTTTGGGGCATCTGGAAAAAACCTTGTTCAGAGAAGAAAAGGTGAGCACTAGCAACAGTCCTGTGTCATGCCAACAGTAAAGCATCCTGAGACCATTCATGTGTGGGGTTGCTTCTCCGCCAAAGGAGTGGGCTCACTCACAATTTAGCTTAAGAACACAGCCATGAATAAAGAATGGTACAAAAACATTCTCCGAGAGCAACTTCTCCCAACCATCCATGAACAGTTTGGTGACAACTAATGCCTTTTCCACCATGATGGAGAACCTTGCCATAATGCAAAAGTGATAACGAAGTGTCTAGGGGAACAAAATATTAATTTCTTTCTCGAACATCACGGGACACAGAGCCACAGTAATTACTGATGGGTTATATAGGTATCACTGGTGATTGGACACTGGCACACCCTATCAGGAATTTCAACCCCCTATATAATCCCTCCCCCTTGCAGGGATACCTCAGTTTTTACGCCAGTGTCTTAGGTGATGGACGTGTAAAGATGTCCTGTGCTGAGCTCCAAAGAGAATATCCTAAGATCCTATACTGGGGCAAGCCAGGCGAACCGGATCCATTCAAAGTGTCTTTTCATGGCCGAATTGAATGGTACCCGGGCCTCGTGTCCGAAGAAACGAGGTTTTACCCGTAATGCTTCTCTTTTTAGAGAGCTGGACCCCGCAGATCAGAAAATGGCTTTAAACTTCCTAATTTCTGGCGAGGTGCTTTACGGTCCCAGAACTGTTGGATCCCCCTACTGATGGGGGCCCCAGTCTCTGACGGTTTTTTCAAACGGAGCCCACCGTGAGAGGTGAAGATTGGGTCTGTGTAAACCGCACCCTGCGGCTGGATAAGGTAAGAGGAGATTCCACAGAATTTTTGAGTTCTAGTGGCTTTTCTCCTTTAAGGTAAATGCATGCTATGCCTATTGTGACCACCGGGGGCTGCCAAGAGCACAAACCTACACATGCTGACTGTCTGTCTCAGGTGTTCCATCGCTGATTATGTCCCAGCGTCTCAAGCAGGCTGCAAACAGGTAAGGTGGAAAGGGGGATTTCTCATGTTTGAATGTTCCCCCCCAGGCTAGAGAGGGGCCACAGGGGTCTAGAAAGTGGTTATACCACCCAGGCTCTGCGGCCTAATGGCCACCATCTCTCAAGATAGCCGTTCAGGCAGATCTTGTTACCAGCCCCCCCCCCCCCCCCCCCCATCCCCAGCCTTTCTCCGGAAGCATGACAGGAGAGTCGGCAGCGCGGGAAGCGCTCGTTTTTTTCCAAAACTGGGGGGGGGGGGCCGTAGAGGAGGGGGCGGGACGTCAGCACAGGTGCTTAGACTCCCACTCAGGCCAGCTGCAGGCTATTAGAGGCACTCTGTACAGGTGCACACAGCCTTCTGAGAGACACAGAGCTGACGGTCGCATGTAAGGTGGGACACAGGCATTCTCCTAGGCAGCATTTACTGAAGTAACACCAGACTGAGCATTGGGTAGCAAGGCTTTTAGCCAGACTACATCGCTCAGCGGGCAGTGTTCATTTGTATACCTCACACCTTGTTGCTTTGCACTATGGGGAGAAGAGGTTCAAGCACCCCAGGAACCAGAGACACTAGAGGATCTCGTTCAGGTTCTGAGGGCCCCCTGTCGGCAGCATCCTCCCCCCCTAAAGATGGGCCAGGGACGGCTAGCCAGGGAGAGCCATCGGGGTCAGGGGCTACACCTGCTTCTGGCACTTCAGCCCCTGTATATATTACACAAGAGGTTTTTTCCTCAACCATTAATGGTCTAGAGGAAAGATTAATGGCCGTGATTACGTCTTCACTCAGTGGAAGAAAACGCACTAGGCTTTCCTCTGTTCCCCAAGACCCTCAGACAGAGGAGCTCTGGGATAAAGGAGATGAATCCCTTTCAGAGGATCGGGATGGGATGGATGATTCCTCTTCGGAGGATTCAGGTGGAGAGGGACCCTCTGCGACTTCCCAAGAGGAGAAAGTCTTAGTGCAGATCCTCACTGGATTGGTCCGCTCCACATTTAAGTTGCCCATACCTGAAACTGCTAAAGAATCCTCTTCTGCTTTGGGGTCACTGAAACCTTTCCAAGCAGCACATGCTTTTCCTGTTCATACTTTACTTGAAAAGCTTATTTATTCGGAGTGGGATCACCCAGACAAACGTTTTTTTCCGCCGAGAAAGTTTTCAACACTTTATCCGATGGAAGAAAAGTTTATTAAAATGTGGGGAATACCGGCTATTGATGCCGCCATTTCCTCCGTAAATAATAGCCTGACTTGTCCTGTAGACAATGCTCAGATGCTCAGGGATCCTGTAGATAAAAGGATGGAATCCCTATTGAAGGATGTTTTCTCCTTAGCAGGATCAGTGGCCCAACCTGCAGTAGCAGCGATTGGAGTCTGTCAATACTTAAGAGACCATGTTAAGCAGGTCATCAAAGTATTACCTGAACAGCAGGCCCAGGGGTTTGCTAACCTTCCAGCGGCCTTATGCTTTGTGGTTGATGCCATTAGAGATTCTATCGTGCAAACCTCCCGTCTTTCACTGGGGTTGGTGCATATACGTAGAATCCTATGGTTGAAAAATTGGTCAGCCGAAGCACCATGTAAGAAGCTACTGGCTGGGTTTCCATTTCGTGGTGCAAGGTTGTTTGGAGAGGACTTGGATAACTATATCAAGAGAATCTCTTGTGGGAAAAGCACTCTCTTACCTGTCAAGAAGAAGAGTAAGCGTCCCTCTTTGAAACGGACTCTTTCCCCAGCGCCGGGGCTTCAGCCTCCAGGCAGTCTCGACGGCCGCCTCCATCGGGGTCCAGAGACAAGAGTCAACCCCAGGGACAAAAGAAGTCCTGGGGAAAGAAGCCTACTAGGCAAAACACTAAGACCTCTGCATGAGGGGGCGCCCCCGCTCACTCGAGTGGGGGGAAGACTGCGACAGTTCTCAGAGCTCTGGCAGGAGGACTTCCAGGACAGATGGGTAATCTCCACGGTAACCTTAGGGTACAAGCTGGAGTTTCAGGAATTCCCCTCTCCTCGGTTCCTCAGATCAAATGTTCCCAGAGACCCAGAGAAGAAGCAGTCGCTCCTTCTAGCGTTAGAGCGACTTTTGTCGCAGAAGGTCATTATGATAGTTCCCGCAAAGGACCAGGGATTGGGCTTCTATTCCAACCTTTTTACGGTCCAAAAGCCAAATGGGGATGTCAGGCCCATTCTGGACTTAAGGGATCTGAACCGATTCCTAAGGATTCAATCCTTCCGCATGGAATCAATTCGAACAGTAGTTCCCACCCTGCAGGGAGGAGAATTTCTGGCATCAATAGACATCAGAGATGCATATCTGCATGTGCCCATTTTTCCTGCTCATCAGAAGTTTCTGCGCTTCGAGGTAGGAGGGCGCCATTTCCAGTTTGTGGCTCTGCCTTTCGGGATAGCCACTGCACCTCGAGTGTTCACAAAGATCTTGGCTCCTCCTCTGGCCAGATTAAGGGCTCAGGGTATAGCTGTCATAGCATACCTAGACGACCTGCTCTTGATAGACCGGTCGGTAGCCTCTTTGAAGGGAAACTTGAGGACCACGGTCAGGTATCTAGAACACCTGGGTTGGATCCTCAACTTAGAAAAGTCTTTCCTAAAACCAGTAAGAAGACTGGAGTATTTAGGTCTGATTATAGATACAAGCCAGGAGAAAATATTTCTACCCCAGGCAAAGATCACTGCTTTGAGAGAGCTGATTCTGACAGTAAGGACCAAGAAGGGTCCCTCAGTCCGCCTTTGTATGAGGCTACTAGGGAAGATGGTGTCTTCATTCGAAGCAGTTCCCTATGCTCAGTTTCACTCAAGAATGCTGCAACACAGTATTCTGTCGACCTGGAACAAGAAGGTTCAGGCATTAGACTTTCCGATGCACCTGTCGCATGCGGTGCGTCAGAGCCTCAATTGGTGGCTCATACCCGAAAACCTGCAGAAGGGGAAATCCTTTCTACCGGTTACCTGGACGGTGGTAACAACAGATGCCAGTCTGTCAGGTTGGGGAGCAGTTCTGGAACAGGCTGCGGTCCAAAGGGTGTGGTCCAAGACAGAGAGGACCTTACCCATCAACATTCTGGAGATCCGGGCGATACATCTAGCTCTAAAAGCCTGGACTATCAGGCTACAGGGTTGTCCGGTCAGGATCCAGTCCGACAATGCCACAGCAGTGGCTTATGTCAATCATCAGGGAGGCACCCGGAGCCGAGCTGCTCAAAAAGAGGTGAACCAGATCTTAGTCTGGGCAGAGATGCATGTGCCATGCATATCGGCAGTTTTCATCCCGGGAATAGAAAATTGGCAGGCGGACTATCTAAGTCGCCAGCAGTTACTTCCAGGGGAATGGTCTCTGCATCCCGACGTCTTTTGGGCCATATGCCAAAGATGGGGGGTTCCAGATGTAGATCTCTTTGCATCCCGATTCAACAAAAAGATAGACAGATTTGTGGCAAGGACAAAAGATCCTCTTGCATGCGGGACGGATGCGTTGGTGATTCCGTGGCATCGGTTCTCACTGATTTACGCATTCCCGCCTATTCTGCTACTACCACGACTCCTTCGCAGGATCAGGCAGGAAAGGAAGTCGGTACTTCTGGTGGCCCCCGCTTGGCCCAGAAGGACTTGGTATGCAGAAATAGTAAGGATGACGGTGGGTTCCCCGTGGACCCTACCAGTACGCCCAGACCTGTTATCTCAAGGTCCAGTGTTCCATCCTGCCTTACAAACGCTAAATTTGACGGTTTGGCTATTGAGACCCACGTTCTGAAGAGTCGTGGGCTCTCAGGTCCTGTCATATCTACCTTGATTAATGCAAGGAAGCCAGCTTCCAGGATGATTTATCATAGAGTCTGGAAGGCTTATATAACCTGGTGTGAATCCAGAGGTTGGCATCCCAGGAAATATGTCATAGGTAGAATCCTTGATTTTCTACAGATGGGATTAGAGATGAAGCTGGCCTTGAGTACCATCAAGGGCCAGGTTTCTGCTTTATCAGTATTATTTCAGCGGCCACTTGCTTCGCATTCTTTGGTCCGAAACTTTATGCAGGGGGTGATGCGTCTTAATCCTCCGGTTAAAGCGCCCCTAAACCCCTGGGACTTGAATTTGGTCCTGGTTGTGTTACAGAAACAGCCTTTTGAACCAATAAGTCAGATTCCTTTGGTCTTGTTGACAAGGAAATTAATTTTTCTGGTGGCCATCTCTTCTGCTAGAAGAGTATCAGAATTAGCAGCTCTTTCCTGTAAGGAGCCTTATTTGATTATACACAAGGATAGAGTGGTACTACGCCCTCATCCTAGTTTTTTACCGAAGGTGGTTTCTGATTTTCATTTAAACCAAGACATTGTTCTACCTTCCTTTTTTCCAGATCCCTGTTCTCTGGAAGAGAGATCTCTACATTCGTTGGATGTAGTAAGAGCAGTTAAGGCCTATCTAGGGGCAACTACTCAGATCCGCAAGACGGATGTTTTGTTTGTGCTGCCAGAGGGTCCCAATAGAGGACAGGCAGCGTCAAAAGCTACCATTTCTAAATGGATTCGACAGTTGATCATTCAAGCTTACGGTTTGAAACAGAAGATTCCTCCGTTTCAGATCAGGGCACATTCCACAAGGGCTATTGGTGCTTCTTGGGCAGTGCATCACCGGGCCTCTATGGCTCAAATCTGCAAGGCCGCAACCTGGTCTTCAATTCATACATTCACCAGATTCTATCAGGTGGATGTGAGAAGGCATGAGGATATCGCCTTTGGGCGTAGTGTGCTGCAGGCAGCGGTACAGGGTCCTCAGGTCTGATTGCACCCTACTTGGTCGTGGTTCCCCCCCCTCAGGTAGCATTGCTCTGGGACATCCCATCAGTAATTACTGTGGCTCTGTGTCCCGTGATGTTCGAGAAAGAAAATAGGATTTTTTAAAACAGCTTACCTGTAAAATCCTTTTCTTTCGAAGGACATCACGGGACACAGAGGTCCCGCCCCTCTTCTAATACACTATATTGCTTGGCTACAAAACTGAGGTATCCCTGCAAGGGGGAGGGATTATATAGGGGGTTGAACTTCCTGATAGGGTGTGCCAGTGTCCAATCACCAGTGATACCTATATAACCCATCAGTAATTACTGTGGCTCTGTGTCCCGTGATGTCCTTCGAAAGAAAAGGATTTTACAGGTAAGCTGTTTTAAAAAATCCTATTTTTGGGTCCATGACCAGGAAACTCCACAGACCTTAATCCTATTGAGAACATGTGGTTAATCCTCAAGAGGCAGGTGAACAAAAAAAAATAAAAAATTCTGACATACTCCAAGCATTGATTATACAAGAATGGGCTGCCATCAGTCAGGATGTGGCCCAGAAGTTGATTGACAGCATGCCAGGGCAGAGGTCTTGAAAAAGGATCAACACTGCAAATATTGACTCTTTGCATTAATTTAATGTAGTTGTCAATGAAAGCCTTTGACACTTCTGAAATGCTTGTAATTATACTTCAGTATACCATAGTAACATCTGGCAAAAAGATCTAATAACACCAAAGCAGCAGACTTTGTGAAAATTAATATTTGTGTCATTCTCAAAACTTTTGGCCATGGCTGTACACTAAAAACATAACTGTCATACACTTTGATGGTGTAATGCAGTGCACCAACACACTAAGGGCCCATTTACGATAGTGGGAATGTATTATGCTGTGCAAAACCTGTGTGCACTGGTATGTGTTGTGCACAAGCACTGCAGTACATGGTTACAATGCATTGCTTGATTTTGTTTCTTTTTATTTTACAAAATTATGTTCATTCAACTCTACGCGTGGCAGCACGTTGTAACGCTTTCTATGCGCTGTAACTCAAAACGTTGCAAAGTGGTATTGCTTGTAGTCCTCACCTCTGCAAGTGTCTGAACTGACAGCTTTATCCTACAAAAACCCTTTCTGGTTTTGCATTGGGACAAGGCCTAGTTGAGGTGGTGTTGAGGCCTAAAACTTCCTTCTTGCCTAGCAAACAAAACCTGGAGGAGGCAGATGTGTGATAAAACTACATATTTCATAGAAAAAAAACACAATGTCTCAGGTACAGTATTGTAAGCATTATGGGCATACGGAGGTATCTGCATAGTAGTGTGATAGGACTCCTTAAGATTTAGAGAGAACAGCCGGACTGTCCTGTGTTGTAATCTCTGCACTGGCGCACAGGATGTGCTCACTGAATAACACATGTGGCATGTGTGATAACTGGTTTACAGGTTAGATTGTTAATGTTTCAAGGCAACCCGCTATCTCAAACCCTTTCCAAGTACAACCCAAAATGCATTGTTTTCCTAATCTTTCCAGCACAAAAAGTTCTGCTCTGGATGTACTGCAACTATTGTAGATGCAGCACATGTTATTTAGTGAACAGATCCAGAATTTCTTTGTCCCTCAATGGACGAGAAAGAAAATAGGATTTTTGTACTTACCGTAAAATACTTTTCTTAGAGTTCTTTGAAGGACACGGATCCTACCAATCTGGAATATGCTGGTAGTGGGGAGGGGCTAGCTTGAGATTAGTTTTTTGCTTGCTAGTGTCCAATCCTTCTGTAGGTGGCATTAGATTAAAGACTTCCTGTGTTTCACAATAAACTTAAAGCGGAGTTCCGCCCAAAAGTGTAACTTCCGCTTCAAGCACTCCTCGCCCCCTTGCGTGCCACATTTGGCATGTCATTTTTTTTGGGGGGGGGGGGGGGGGGGCACCTGGTTTTGACAGATACTTCCTGTCCCACTTCCTCCTTCCGTCTTCTCGCTTTCAGGGCGACTCCTCTCCCCCTAGGCGGCCCCTCCCTCTCTGCGGTCTTCTGGGAGACATCACAGGTCCCAGAAGATTGCCTGGCTACTAGGAGAGCAGGTGAGTGTCTGTCTGTTTATTAAAAGTCAGTAGCTACACTTTTTGTAGCTGCTGACTTTTAATAAACTGATAAACAAGTGGAACTCTGCTTTAAAGTGTAACTACACTGCATCTGAGCACCACAAACCAAAATAAGCTATTTAGTTCATTTTTAATATTCAAAGCAAACTCACCCATTCATCCATGTCTCCATGCTTTATTTTGCTGTTAAATTATTTTAAAAAAAGACCCTCTAGCAATTTTGGCTGTGGCCATCTTGAGTAAGGGCGGATGATTCATGTAGCATTTACTTTCAGGAATCCATTTGCCCTTAGCTCAAGCATGCATGCAGGAGGGTGTGCTTAGCTGCGAAAACCCCTCCTGAAGACTCCTAGGATGTATGACATGATTTGCCTAGGCCTGGAAAGCAGGAAGGAGCTGAATAAATTTGAAAAAAAGGTTTAAAACAAAAAAATGCAATATACTTTCCTATCTATTTACTTATGCTAGCAGCAAAAGGATTAAAAATAATCAGTCTTGATTGAAATAGAGAAGGTCCACTTTAAGGATTTTACCGTGGGTACAAACCATCCTGTTTTTCTATATGAGGAACTGTCAGCTCTACAGAGTTGTGTCTCCATAGTAAGAACAATTAAGTTTTTCTGCTGGATGCACCTGTGAAGTTGATTGGTTTATTGCTGATTTTTTTTTTTTATGGTAATCTGTATGTAAATGTCAGTTGATAAAGAATTTATCTTGAGTTGGCACACTTATCATTTTGCGTGACTTATTTATAATATCTTATCACCATTTTCACATCAGAATGTTCAGAATGTAGAATGCATTATTTCTTCTGCATTAAATAAAGATTTAACTGGTTATAGCCTGTATGTTTCATTTTCCATCTGTGTCCCTTGGGGGAGTTGGTCCCTTTCCTTCCCGGGAGTAGGCACCAGAAGAATTTGAGGAAGTCTTCCCAAACTGAGGAACATGTCTTCCTAGACACTGGGCAGGAGAGGACAGGAGCGGCTGGCTCAGGCTCTCAACAGCGCACAGAGAGGCTGAGCCAGCTGCCGATCAGGGTTGATTCAGACATTATTGTCGGGATACATCCAGAGGCTAGAGTGGTTCGGTGACATCAGACAGAGGGCTAAAGCCTGCTGTCAGCTGATTCTGGGCCACAGTTATGCACAAGTAAGTGCACTCCTCTGACCCACAAGAGAAGTATGGCCAAAAGAGCTTTGAACTTAGGTGAGATAATATAGTATTACTCTTACTTTATAGAGGTTTTCTCTCACTTTCTGTTGTGTCTATAGGACAAGGAGTAAAGACCATTCTTTCCAATGGGACACAGAGGGAACTAACATTTGCTCTGACAATTTCTTTTGGTCATTTTCTTGTTCAAAGCTAAGCCTGCTTTTCTTTTTTTCATTTACCAGAAGCACTGTACTTGTAAAGCCTTTAAAGGGACGGAAGATGGGCTCTAAGGTAAGGAAGAAAGAAATGTATAACCTAGATACCCCTGTATGTACATATATACAGGTGTACATCTCTGCATAGGCTGTTGTGAATTTTTGAGGAAGACAGATACCTTTTTATGAATGGCTTTCATGTAAGCCAGTCAAAAAAATTTGAGTACTACAACAGCACCCTTTAGTGGTACTTGCAGATGAATTCCGTTGTCTTGTAGGGCGAATGGGCACACACACATAGATGGTCAGCAGTGCCTAGTTTTCTCTAGACTAGAGGAACAATGGGAAATATAATTTTGTCATTACAAAGAACCTATGGACACTCTTTGCCACTGGAGGCAAAGATGTTTAACTCTTACATACAAACGTACAAACATATTCCTAACTGTAAGGGCTGTGAAAATGAAGATAGGTGTTCCAGGAGAAATGGTTCTAGTTGGCTTTATAGATAACATGAAAAGGCTGGATGGGTTTCCAAGTGCATAAAATATTGATAGTTGTTAATAGTTGCATGAAATAATATGGTATAATGTTGAACCAGGGAGTTGCCCCGTCTTAGGGATCAGAAAGGGATTTTTCCCTGTTGGAGGATATTGTGTTTTGTTTTGTTTTGTCTTTTTAATTTGGTAGGTTGAAAGATACTTTTTTATGTACCTGTAACTCTGCACATAGGTTGTTGTGTTATCCCCCTTTTTATACTATTTGACCAATTTTGTGTCATCTGCTGCCGAAAAGCCCTTGGGAGCATTTTCTTTTTGGTTTTGTTATATATTTTGGGGCGAGCAGCACTCCTTTTCACCCAGGAGGATGGTGTTCTTTTTCTAATGAAGTCCGAGCCTTGTAGTGCTGTGGCACTATGCACTTTTGGCACACGCAGAAACTCCACGGGTGCTGATATGTGAGGGTGCCTTTTAAGAGCTGCGTTTGCTCAGGCCCGGCAGCCCATTCATTTGAATAGGCTGGTGTGCCTGCGTTTCATGCGCCATGTGATTTCCCGCAACCAAAAACATTCTGCGTTTTCAGATTGGGGTGCCATTAAGAACGAATGACAGCCTGCGTGTCTGCAAATGAGTAGCGCAGTTTGGGTGCGGCAACAGGTGTGATTTTTCACACTGTCTCTCACCCGCAGCTACCCACACAAGTTTGAACCTAGCCTATTTTTCAGAGACTCCATTGGTTTTAGGTGTTCCTTAGCCTATGTACTGTAATATGGTTATATTGTATCTTTCCTATTTCCATTAAAGTGGTATTAGGCCACTTTTACACTAGCGAACTGATCAGGTCCACCTGTCCTTTTTTCAGGTGGACCCGATCGGATCCTCCAGTCTCCTCTATTGAGTGTCCGCTGTAAACAGACATGTTTCCATTTACACCCACCCACATCTGATCTGAATCAGCTAAACACAGATGGATGGGGATCAGTTTCCTATCCATCTGGCAGATCAGATTGGATGGCAGTCAAGTATAAACGGACAGGTGGTCCATTTACATCCCACCGCCCATAGATGAGAGCAGGCTGTGTCTGCTCTCCGTAAGTTTGTGGGGACAAACAAAGGGAAGCACAGAAGGGAAGTATAGATGACCCATAAAGCATGTATGCCTCATATCAATGTGTAACATAATAAAGAAAACAAAACAGGTGTGTACTCCCGTGAAACACATTGAGGTTTCAGCTCCTAGCCTACTGATTTACCCTTCAACCCAATTTCTATGCCTAACCAGTGAGTTAAGAATTCCTAGCCTGGGATATCAAGTGTGTCTTTTATTATTGGAGGAAGGAATGTATCTTTGCTGTTCTTATACAGCTGTGCTGTATAAGAAGCCGCAACATGTTTTGGGGTTTAATACCCCTTTAGGCTGAGTGATCCAGGTATGATTGGCTAGTTATAGTACCCTTCTCATGAAAGGAAATTTAAATATATGTTGAGTAGAAAATATTGTAAAAATATTGTATTTTTTTTTTTTTTAAGATACTTGCTAGGACATTTTTACCAGCTTTTATGTACAAATTGTAAAGAATCTGGTTCAACCCGGAATTCCCCCCGGGTAAAGTTGACGCTTTTCTTTCCCAGATCTGGCCCCATACCGATATGCGGGCGGAACACTTTTTCACCAGAGACACTTTTTTACCCCTGCCCACATTATCCGCGCAAATGTCCCGACAACCCTTCCCGTTCTGGACATATGTTCAACTCCGACAATTTCTTAACGACCCTCAGTCACGCTCAGAATTTTCAAGACAACGCACACAGTTCGAAGTGCTTTGCACCAACACAGAGCCTCAACGCCATCTGATTTCAGCCATGTATTCCATCCTCCTTTCGGACCACAAACCAAAATCCAATATAGCGAGCATTAAATGGGGAAAAAGAACTCTCAATTAACTTCTCCGAAGAGGACTGGGAAAAAATGTATTCTTATATCCACAAGGGAAAAATCAATGTATCTGCACAGGAAAATGGCTTTAAAGTATTTTCTAGATGGTACAAGACTAACCTTAGACTACATAAAATTTCCCCCACTATACCCCCCAATTATTGGAGATGCTCTGACAAGGACGGCTCACTTCTTCATATATGGTGGTTATGTCCCCTAATCCAAAACTTCTAGAAAGAGATCCACCGCCTCATTCCAGATAGGATTTTCCCCAGTTCAATCACTCCTTCACCACACCTCCATCCCAGAAAAAGACTACCACCGCTCCCTATCTGTACACCTCTTGAATGCCGCAAAAATGTGTATCCCAGTCCACTGGAAATCACCCAATCCCCCTACCATTGTGGAGTGGATCAGACATGTAAACAGAGTAGCGGAAAAGGAGGATCTGGTACACCAAGCCAAAGATACATCCACCAAATACCGAAAAACATGGGCTTGCTGACATCGCTTCTAAACGACTGCCAAATACTCCCAACTATTGTCTTAGTAATATCTGAAGACAGATGATAACGGTGCGGAGAAGGAGGAAAAGATCTCCTTTTTCTCCTATCTCCCTCCACTACTTTTTTTCTTTCAACCCTCCCCCCGTACCCACTCATTACAGTCCTGAACAATGCCACCCTCTGGAGACAGATGCTCTATTCGCCTCCCCATCCCTGGCTATTGTACCTCTCCCAGCTGTCTCTCTGTATCACCTATCTCCTTTCGAACGAGATGACTGCAATCCCATGGACAATTGGCCTATCTAGAAGTAGCAGACCACAGACCCTAGAGAACCCCATGCAACCACTAACGGACAGTATGAAATATCCTTAAGCGGACACCCCATGTAGGATGCCTTCACACGACTACTATAGACACCAACACTTCTTGGGACCCCTACCCTTGACCTCTACTAATATAGCAGAAATACTTCATGGGTCTCAACACCTTGACACTTTTCTAAGGAGAGAACTCACTGAAATGTAACATTAGGGGCACTACAGCACGTTATGGATATGTATTACTTGTGAAGATGACATAACTAATTCTATATGGGTAGGTCCAATCACCCATAACGTTCATTATTTCTCGTTACACCTTACTCCAGTTTAATGTATAATCCCTTCTCTGCAGTTGGTTATCCTTTAATTACATGAACAGCACAGGAATGAGATATACATAGAAATCAGTACAATGTATTGTCACTTTTTGCATACAATAAACATTGTTTTTGAAAAAAAAGAATCAGGTTTAAGACAGGTAGGTCAGACTGGTGATTATGAGTCACATGCACTCGTTTTCTACAGCCCATAGAGGGTATAAGGATAAAAACAGAATGCATCCATCCATGATTGTTCAGATAAATAGTTCAGGAAATGTTTTATGGCCCTTTTACACTGGGATGAAATTTGGTAAATTCCAATTTTTACTATAACATTACTTTCTGAAATTCTGGAATTAAGCAGGTGGGTCCCTCAAAAATTTGTAATATGACCCCCTTGAAGACTTGGTCCTCTCAATTTGACCCACTGTTTCACCCAAGTGTTACCTGCTTGGTGTAACAGAAGCCACAGAGGATTTAATTTTTGATTTGTCTGAACAGTATTTGAATTATCCGAAGACCTCTCCCATAATTCTGCTGTACCCAGGACTAATCCTTTTACGCAGACACTAGTTCAGTCGCTCAATTTTACCCTAGCTATACCCTGGCAGCTTAATTTTCCCCATTATTACAAAGGAGCACTTTTTCTTTACACTAGCAATAGTATATCACACTCTTACTTGATGTATGTTTGTTTATATATAGGTGAGCGGAGATGATACGTTTTCAGTAGAAGGAGAAGATGTGGAGTATGTTTCACATCGTAAGAACCACACAGCAAATGAGCGAAAGCGAAGAAATGAAATGAGGGATCTTTTCGAGGAGCTGAAGAATTCTCTGGGCCTTCACAACCTTCCAAAAGTTTCAAAGAGCTATATTCTTAAAAGGGTTTGTCCAGACTTTGTTTATTAAACTGATACTGGCAAATAAGCACAGTACTGCCATTGCTGGTGGTCTTTAGATACTGCTTGATGCCTGGCTGTATCTGACTTCAGTTTGTTTGAGTCACACTTGGAAAAAACCTGAATAGTGTCTAAATTCCTTATTAATATACTGGTTCCAGGTCAGCTACTCAGTCAACCTTGAAGCCAAAGCATCGACATCGCAGCTGTAGTACCAGCACTTTAAAAAGAAACAGCAATAGAAGCCTCCATTATTCCTGCATAACAGTTTCCTTTTAAACATAAAAATAATTTAGCAGCATGATGGTATGTGCAAAGCTTTGCTTACATTTTGTCATTCTTCCAGGCAATAGAAGAAATTGAGGGGTTAACAGATACAGCGGATAGCCTCATAAAGCAAAAGACCTCAATGTCTCAGAAACAGAGTCAGTTGATTAAGAAAATGTCAAATCTCTCAGGTTGGTGGACTGTAATAAATAAAAAAGTCATATCTGGTTAGATGATCAGCACTGTAAATTAACTTAAAACATACGGATATTTATGGGTTACTCCACCCCAAGGCCTGCATTTCACAGCCTATTCAAAAATTTATGCCACGGGGTGCAGCCTGCAATATGTTGCAGTTTTCTTACTGCCTAATGCAGCAGAGAGAGCTCCATGACTGGAGAAGAGGCTTGTCACTTGACTGTGAAAGGTCAGGTGATCAGGCTCTTTATTATTTTATCTTTTTATTTTTTGACTACGTTTGATTCAATAGCGCTTGGCTAACTTTAGTCTTGAAGTCAGTGGAGTGCTAACCATTTTTGTAAAGCCCATTACTGTCAATTGCTATAATGTTCCTTTTTATTTCCATTTCCACAGGAAAACCAAAGGAGGTTGTGCTGAAGAAACTGGAATACTTATATGCAAAGCAGAGTGCTTTAGAAGTAGAAAGTAAAAAAAGTGCTTTAGAAGGAGAGCATAAAAAGAGTGCTTTGGAAGCCGAGAGTAAGAAGGGTGCTTTGGAAGCCGAGAGTAAGAAGGGTGCTTTGGAAGCCGAGAGTAAGGAGGGTGCTTTGGAAGCCGAGAGTAAGAAGGGTGCTTTGGAAGCTGAGAGTAAGAAGAAAGACTTTGTGGAAGATCATACACTCAAAGCATCTGTAAACAAACCTCCTCCACCTTTACCCCCCTTGAGACTGGAGAATAAAGCCAATGATGAATCTTCATGTAGTAAAACTAAGAAGCCAATCATACTTGCAAGGAATCATGTGCTGCATTCAGCGGGGAGTAAGTACAAATTAACTTTCCTTTGCCTAGGTTCTTGCATTTTTCAGTGTGTTTTTGAAGTGCATTTCATTCATATTTTTGTAAGCATTTTATGCTTCATGCATTTTTTTTTTTTGGTAGGAGGAGACTGGTTGTTGAACACAAAGCGATGCCAAAAACGCATGTACATGTTTTCATGTGCTTTTCGTGCACTTCCATTAAGCCTATGGAGCCAAAAACTATGCTGCTCCTTTTCAAAAATCACATCATGCATCATATTGCATTGCTGTGAACAGGCACCATAATGAATAATGTGGGTTCCGTTGTCGTGGATTTTAGCGCTATGGCAGACGCAGGAGAAATTGCACTAGTATCAGTGGTTACTATTATTTTCAGGAGCATCATTTCACTTTAATGAAAGCAAAGTGAATTACAGAGTTGTTTACAGAGTTGTTTCTAATAGACATCAATCAGACTGGCTTTACCACTGCCAGGCAGAACCGCCACTAGAAATCATGTGGCCCCATATATATATATATAGATATAGATATATCTATATCTATATATATATATATATATATATCACAAAAGTAAGTACACCCCTCACATTTTTGTAAATATTTTATTATATCTTTTCATGTGACAACACTGAAGAAATTACACTTTGCTACAATGTAAAGTTGTGAGTGCACAGCTTGTGTAACATTGTAAATTTGCTGTCCCCTCAAAACAAAATCAACACACAGCCATTAATGTCCAAGCCACTGGCAACAAAAGTGAGTACACCCTAAGTGAAAATGTCCAAATCGGGCCCAGAGTGTCAATATTATGTGTGACCACCATTATTTTCCAGCACTGCCTTAACCCTCTTGGGCATGGAATTCACCAGAGCTTCACAGGTTGCCACTGGAGTCCTCTTCCACTCCTCCATGATGACATCACGGAACTGGTACATGTTAGAAACCTTGCGCTCCTCCAACTTCCGTTTGAGTATGCCCCACAGATGCTCAATAGGGTTTAGGTCTGGAGACATGCTTGACCAGTCCATCACCTTTACCCTCAGCTTCTTTAGCAAGGCAGTGGTCATCTTGGAGTTGTTATCATGTTGGAATACTGCCCTGCAGCCCAGTCTCCGAAGAAAGGGGATCATGCTCTGCTTCAGTATGTCACAGTACATGTTGGCATTCAGGGTTCCCTCAATGAACTGTAGCTCCCCAGTGCCGGCAGCACTCATGCAGCCCCAGACCTCACTTCCACCACAATGTTTAACTGTAGGCAAGACGCACTTGTCTTTGTACTCCTCACCTGGTTGCTGCCACACACGCTTGACACCATCTGAACCAAATAAGTTTATCTTGGTCTCATCAGACCACAGGACATGGTTCCTGTAATCCATGTCCTTAGTCTGCTTGTCTTCAGCAAACTGTTTGCGGCCTTTCTTGTGCATCATTTTTAGAAGAGTCTTCCTTCTGGAAGCCATGCAGACCAATGTGATGCAGTGTGCAATGTATGGTCTGAGCACTGACCAGCTGACCCCCGACCCCTTCAACCTCTGCAGCAATGCTGGCAGCACTCATATGTCTATTTCCCGAAGACAACCTCTGGATATGAAGCTGAGCACGTGCACTCAACTTCTTTGGACGACCATGGCAAGGCCTGTTCTGAGTGGAACCTGTCCTGTTAATCCGCTGTATGGTCTTGGCCACAGTGCTGTAGCTCAGTTTCAGAATCTTGGCAATCTTCTTATAGATGAGGCCATCTTTCTGTAGAGCAGCAGTTCTTTTTTTCCAGATCCTCAGAGAGTTCTTTGCCACGTTGAACTTACAGTGACCAGTATGAGAAAGTGAGAGCGATAACACCAAATTTAACACACCTGCTCCCCATTCACACCTGAGACCACGTAAAACTAACAAGTCACATGACATCGGAAAGGGAAAATGGCTAATTAGGCCCAATTTGGACATTTTCACTTAGGGGCGTACTCACTTTTGTTGCCATCGTTTTAGACATTAATGGCTGTGTGTTGCGTTATTTTGAGGGGACAGCAAATTTACACTGTTATACAAGCTGTACACTCACTTCTTTACATTGTAGCAAAGTGTCATTTCTTCAGTGTTGTCACATGAAAGGATATAATAAAATATTTACAAAAATGTGAGGGGTGTACTCATTTTGTGAGATTATATATATATATATATATATATATATATATATATATATATATATATATATATAAGTTTACATACCCTGTTTTACATTACTCATAAGTTTACATACCCTGACAAAATTTATGATTTCTTGGCCATTTTTCAGAGAATATGAGTGATGACGCAAAAACTTTTCTTTCACTCATGGTTAGTGTTTGGCTGAAGCCATTTATTATCATTCAACTGTGTTTACTTTTTTTTCAATCATAATGGCAACAGAAACTACCCAATTGACCCTGATCAAAAGTTTACACACCCTAGATATTAATACCGTGTATTGCCCCCTTTAACATCAATGACAGCTTGAAGTCTATTGTGGTATTTGTCAATGAGGCTCTTTATCTTCTCAGATGGTAAAGCTGCCCATTCCTCTTGGCAAAAAAGCCTCCAGTTCCTGTAAATTCTTGGGCTGTCTTGCATGAACTGCACATTTGAGATCTCCCCAGAGTGGCTCGATGATATTGAGGTCAGGAGACTGAGATGGCCACTCCAGAACCTTCACTTTATTCTTCACTTTATTCAATGACAGGTCTACTTGGCCTTGTGTTTTGGATCATTTTCATGTTGGAATGTCAAAGTACGTCCAATGCGCAGCTTTCTGGCTTATGAATGCAAATGTTCCTCCAGTATTTTTTGATAACATACTGCATTCATCTTGGCATCAATTTTGACCAAATTTCCTGTGCCTTTTGTAGCTCACACATCCCCAAAACATCAGTGATCCACCTCCATGTTTCACAGTAGGAATGGTGTACCTTTCATCATACGCCTTGTTGACTCCTCTGAAAATATAGTGTTTATGGTTGTGGCCAAAAAGCTTAATTTTGGTCTCATCACTCCAAATGACTTTGTGCCAGAAGGTTTGAGGCTTGTCTCTGTGCTGTATTTCACATGAAGTTATTTGTGGGTTTTTCTTTGCATTCTGAACAATTTTCCTGGCAGTTGTGGCTGAAATCTTAGTTGGTCTACCTGACCGTAGTTTGGTTTCAACAGAATCCCTCATTTTCCACTTCTTGATTAGAGTTTGAACACTACTGATTGGCATTCTCAATTCCTTGGATATCTTTTTATATCCATTTCCTGTTTTATACAGTTCAACTACCTTTTCACGCAGATCCTTTGACGATTCTTTTGCTTTCCCCAGGACTCAGAATCATTATCAGTTATCACAGGTTACCTTTAATAGCTATTCAAACCCCTTTGTGTCAACTTGTGTGCATGTTATCAGGCCAAAATCACCAGGGTATGCAAATTTTTGATCAGGGTCATTTGGGTAGTTTCTGTTGACATTATGATTTAAAAAGAGTAAACACAGTTGATTGATAATAAATGGCTTCAGCCAAACACTAATCATGAGTGAAAGAAATGTTTTTGTGTCATCATTCATTCTCTGAAAAAATGCCAAGAAATCATAAATTCTGCCAGGGTATGTAAACTTATGAGCACAACTGTATATATGTATGTGTTTGTATGTATATGTATGTACAATTAGCTCAAGTTAGTGCTTCCAAGGACTCAGCCACTCACCAATTCTTCTCTTTTTAGCGCTTTCCTTGCCTGCTTTTATTTAAAAAAGAAAAAGTTCACAAAATAGGTTTCCCATGCGGGGGTGTTTCAACAATCCACTGCTGGCTGTTCCCTTGCAGCCACATAAACTCCTGGGGAGGGTAGAGCGTAGAGCCTTGAACTTTAGTCATCTTACAAAATCCCTGCGTACACCTGAGCTATAAGTGTGCTGGCAAGACGTGGACTCTGTATAGGAGATTTCATATCTCCCAAGTCTCTTTAAAGTACTGGGCTCCAGGACACATACCGGGACTTACTAGCCCCCAGATAACACTGAATAACCAGTTTTCTATGTATGAAACGCACATCCAGGAGCCCCTCAACCAATATAGATAAAAATCCTGGGTGCCAGTTAATTCTTCTGATACCATGACGGTCTACTGTACTTTCACTATGTATGTGTAGTGCCTTGTGTGTACACAGCAACATACTACACCCTGCATTACACAGGACACATATCAAGAAGAATATTGATCATTGATGCACATAAACACACAAATAGAAGCAGCAGAGAAGTGCAGTGTGATGAGCCATACCTTTCAGGGCCCAGGCAGTGGGCCCCAACAGTTGAGAGCTAGAAGGATTTGGGAATCCGTAGAGAAAGGAAGGGGAAGATAATCCCAGACACAGGGACCCCTGGTGAAAGCTGGGGCTCTGGGCAATAGGCAACAGGTGGGCAGGGCCCCAAGTTTCCAGTTCTGCTCCAGAATTTTTCAGTCTGGGAAAGTTGGCCACAGGATCCCTGGGGTCGCCATTATAAATTATGTCACTGCACTGAGGTCATTCAAATGCACCCCTGCTGACCTGATGGGGTCTGGTAAGGGAGGGCTGCATGTAACCCATATCGACAGCCCTGCTGCCCAGAGATGCTTACAACCGTCTGCTTTCATATGCTTCTAATTCATATGGTTTCAACCCTTTTTCCAAAAAAGAAAACAAATAGTTGCTGTAACTGCTTATAAATTGTTAGCTGAGGTTGGGCTTTGATTTGTTTGTCACTTACTTAGTCTATCTAAATCTACAAATCCTTCTAAGGCTATGGGTGACAACATTGCTGGGTGTATTTTTACAAAAGTTTTATTGGTTTTTCAAGGGTTTTAGTACAATCACAATGCGGCACATATTTGCTGTACATTACATAGTGCATGAAATAAGAAAATACACAGTACAGAATTTGAACAAAACTGAGACATATTTATATTTAACATAGAAATATGCAGACTAAAGCTGGGATAGAGGGGCCTGGAAATACAGTGGGGTACAAAGTGGGTGAGAGAAAGCAAAAAGGGGAAGGGGAGGGATATGACTGTAATCTATCCTAGGCACAGGAGGCCTGGAATGTATGTAGGCCGTATTCTCCTAATGCCCATTAGGAAACACAAATTAGAGTATAATAACAAAAAGAAAAATGGTGAAGAGTAGGAAGGGGAAATTGGGGGGGGGGGGGCATTGAGGTTGTCAGGGGCCTAGTTAAGAGTCTAAGCTTGAGTAACAAGAGGTCAAGGTTCAAAATATGATTGTGCTCTAGCCATGGGGTACCGATTTTTCAGGCATGTGGGATGAGTATTATTGAGTACAGAAGTGAGTTTTTCATGAATCATAATGCTCATGATCCGCTTTAAAGTACAAAGTAGGCTGTCTCCAGGCTTTAACTATGGTTTAATAGGTAACTATAGGAAGATTAAGGCAGTCAGCTTCCATTCATTAGCCATGAGGTCAGAAATTGGTCTGCTGATTGAGGCTTCCCAGGGGCTGTTGGCTAGATTATTTTGTATTACAGTCTGTATTAGGTTATGCACCTATGTCCAGTTTTTGAATTTTGGGTATTGCTGCTAAACGCGGTATAAAGTTCCAAGTACCAGTAACCCTGAAAGCAGAGTGGAGAAGCTGTCGGTGTAAATTTGGCCACCTGCTCCAGGGTCATATACCACTAGAATACTACTTTTATCTGCATTTTCCTGGGCTAGGATATTAGGGCAGCATTTTGCTTATGCTAGCCAAATTTTATTCCAGTCTGTAATAGCTAAAGTTTCTTGTAAAGTCTCATTCCCAGCTTAGAATATATGGAAGTTTGGAGTAGTGTTTTGAGGATTTACGGGTACAGTATAAAAGGATATTAGACTTGCTGAATGTGGGTTGTAAAGGCTAAGGGATTTTCAAAAGTAGGGGTAAATGCAGTGGCGGTGCGTCCATAAGGGCGCACGGGCGCCGCCCCCTCTCTCCAGCCACCGCCTCTATGACCAATGAATATGGTCATATGGCCGCCGCTGCCAGCCCCTATTCAGGCGCCAGGCGCCTGAATTACAGCGGCGGGGGGTGTTTTTGAAGCTCCTGATTAGAGCCATAGGCACTAATAGGCGTCAAAAAAGGTTACCTGCGAGCGCCATGCTGGGCAGTTGCAGGTCACTCAACTGTGTTAGAAAAGCAAATGAATATTGGTGTTACCTGTCACTGTCACCTGATTGGCTGAAACGACAGGCACCACTATTGTACGCCCAGCAGGAGGAGAGGACGCAAGATGAGGATGGCAGGAGATGCATGGAGGACCCCACTTGTCGCTGTCACCTGCTGCCCCAGCAAAACAGGGTAAGTCCTGGGCAGATGGTGAGCTGCTGGGGGTCACACTGGCAGCATTTGATGGGCACGCTGGCAGCATTTGATGGGCACGCTGGCAGCATTTGATGGGCACGCTGGCAGCATATGATGGGCACACTGGTGGCATTTGATGGCACACTGGCTACGTTTGATGGCACAGTGGCAGCGTTTGACTTTTTTTTTTTTTTTTTTTTTTTTAATTTTTGCTCCCCCTCAAAACTTTTGAGCACCAGCCGCCACTGGGTAAATGCATTATAAAGAATACCTGAGAGAGGGAGATGAGGTGAAATCAGCTTGCCAGATTACTTGACAGAGTCTCGTTGTCACTGTAATTTTTAGTAAAGTAGGATCTGTTGTGGGTGGTCTCAGATTAGGAGGTTGTCATTTGGAATAGGAGAACTATACATGATTTTTAAAAGGTAACTTCAGTTTAAAATCTCAATTTTTGGATTCTATTAAAGTAAAGTAATCAGTCTAATTCTCTTTTTGCCCTTATAAAACCTGTCTTTACATTTTTCAAAGTATGACATGTTTGTTATTTTAAAGAAAAACATTGCGAGCATGGAAAAATCTACTGACAAATTTTTTTTGAGAACCTGAATTACTTCTATTACTAACTAAGAGGTGAATAGGGGAGTGAAGGAATAGAGACAGAAGTGAAGAGGGGGTGAAGGGATAGAGACAGAAGTGAAGAGGAGGGAGGGCGGTGAAGATGGGAAAGTAGGAGAGAGATCGTGAAAGAGGAGGGGGGAAGAGGTGTTTAGGGCGGGGGGGGGGGGTTTAAATAGAGAGAGGGGAGGTGTTCAGTATGTCTGCTACTCGCAACTATGTGTGCACTGTACCATGGTCCAATATTCTTGTATGCAGTTGATTTGCACTCAGAAGAGATCATCCTGAATCTACATACAGGATCATCTCTTGATTCTCCCAGCCGAGGACACAACACAAAGGAGATCAGGGATGCAGAGCTAGGACACTGAACCCAGTGTGGGCTGAACAGGAGGGGCAGGGCTTGCCATGCATGGCTTTGGAGGTGTGTAATGTTCTGTGGCTCTTAGCGCTATCTGCTCTTGGCTGTCTCCTTTCTGTAGTCAGGTTAGGGGGTCTGTGTGTGCAGGGACCACGTCGTTGATTTATGGGAACTGGTAGGAAACTGCTTAGGAGAGCACCGTGGATCATACTGCTGTATGATCGGTGCTCTGCAACAAGCACTCACCAGCAGGGGGCCACGCTCCTGCACACGCTTCTGGCATACAAGCAGATTGCTTTAGAGTCCTGGAGGCCGCTCCCACACAGCACATCATAGCAATGTTGGGAGGTGTTAGTCGGGAGTCCGGAACTGAACTGGCACTGGGCTGCACAGGGATACTGTATACAAGCTGCAGAGCGTGGTGTACGGTATCTAAGGAAGAAAAGTGCTTTATCACAGGGATGGACACATGGGGACAGCGCTACACCTGAAGGACCATGCAGACTGCAAACAGTACAGGTAGCTTATCTACAGAGAAACATTCAAATGCCTTAAACATCAAGAGGAATTTTGTTTTATTTTTATTTAAAACTGGAATTGCCCTTTAAGCAAGACAGTGTTGGCAGTTCTGAGGTAACTTGAAGGTATGACAATGGTGCTGTTTGCACAGCAGTATATTTACCAAAGTTTGGAAAACTTATGCCTCCAAGCAATTTGCAAACAGTATAGTATATGGCCTGCCAATCTTGGTAACTGTGTGTCCCATATAAATCTGAAAGTTTACCTTTGTTCCATTCAGAAAATATGACTAGGGATCAGTATCAGAAAGACCCCAAAATAGTAGAGCATTTTAGGAAGATATGAAATTTTGAGCATTTAGCCGAATCAGGACAATGGAAAGAAACACTGAATGGTCAAAAGATTGGAAAGTTCCCTGTAAAGGGGAGGGTAGTTTGCCTTATATATGGAGTCAAAGGAGGGGAGTGATTTGGAAGCCTAAGTAAGATAAGGATGAGGGCCATGTTTAGTGGTAATTCTCCTTTGTGTGAAGACTTCTTTAGGGGTTTAGAGTGACAGCTGTTGACTTTGCTTTATTGATTGCTATTCTTGATATCTGCAAAGTCTGACAAGGTTTTGAAAAGATTTGGGAAAGTGATAAGTGGGAATGATATATTGAGAAGAATATCATCAGCAAATAATTTTGTGCTGTTTCCAAAGTTGATGCCTTCAATCGAGCCATTCCCTCAAATTGTGGCAGCAAGAGTATCAATGGCCAGAATGAAAAGGACTGGGGATAGTGTTGGGTGTCCATGCTAAAAATTCTTCCCCAAAGCCCAATTTTCAAAGTGCAAAACATACAGTAAAAGGCCATGATAGTGTGTCAGAGGCTTTTCATAAGTTGAGGGAGGGTAGCATGGTCTCTAAAGATCTGTATCTAGCACTATGAATTTGTTGGACATTTTTCCAGCCTGCTGTGATGGTATGGAACCTACTTGGGCTTTGTGGATAAGTTTACCTAAAAATATATCAATTCTAGTGGCTAAATTTTTTTATATTGGTATTAAGAAGCATAATGGGCCTAAAGGTAGACCAAGAAGTGTGGATTCAGGATTGGTTTGGGTAACGTAACAGAAGCTTTCAAGAAATAGCCATCTGGTCCAGCTCTCATTTGCTTAAAGAGTTTTGACAACTTTGAGGATCTCCTGTTTTATGATATCAGAGTTAAGGCCTGGTTCACACCTATGCATTTTTAGTGCATTTTCAGTTTTGCAGAAACAAACTACAGTCCATTTAACATGGTTTCCTATGGATGTAGTTCACAGCTGTGTATTTTATGGAAAGGCCCAAGGTTTTTTTTTTCTGGTTATTGGTTTTATAGACTTAAATGGTTTAAAGTTGTGTATTGAAAAACGCAAAATGCACCTGCAATATGCAAAAACTGCACCCGGCAGAAGTGTGAATCAGGCCTAAGTGCTGTTTTATTTTGATATGGGATATAAGGGTGGGGAAGCATAAGGTGAGAACACTGCCGCTGAAACCCTGAGATTATTTCAGCATGACTGGGCATGTCTTTTGCCCAAACCAATGCAGATATTTTGTGGCCATGGTACAAATAGGATTTTGGCTCTAGAGAGCCCTGAGAGGGAGGAAGGTTTGACCCAAATATGGTCTATCCCTATGTAGAGATCATGTGGGACAAAATAATAATTGTAGGGGCGTGGCCTGGACATGGCTGGGTGAGGACGCTTTTACTTCGAACTCCCAACCTTCTCCCGGCTGACTGAGCCTATTATGCTCTAACACTCGCCCACTACTCAAGGCATGTACTCAAAGAGAAGGAGAACTAAACCGGCAAGACCGAGAGATTCTGGGGAAATTATAGAACAATTCTTGACACAACCCCGGCTCACCCCCTCTGCTCCCAAGATGGCGGAACCGCGTGAAGAGGCAAGCCCAGGGGAGTCGGCAGACATCCCCAGCTGCCTCAATGGAGTCTGATTCATACTGTGACATTCCTGCCGCTCTGCAGTCGGGTTCTGAAACCCCACTACTCGGCTCTAAAAGAGTCGGAGGAGACGCCGAGATGTGGGCACTTCTTAAGGCCCTTCCTATCAAAGCTGATATAGAGTCCCTCATCGGCCGTTTGGAAACCCAGCACCGCAAGGACATCCAGGAGGTGAGAGGAGAACTGGGTTTTTTGGCCACTAGGCTGACTGCGGGGGAGACCTCAGTGACTGACCCAGAGCGGAGGGTGTCTGCACTGGAACATCTCCAAGATGCCCACATAGACACCGCAATGATGCTCCAACTCCACATGGAGGACAGGAGCAGACGGAACAACCTCCGTCTGCGCGATCTCCCAGAGGACTTAGCCGCTACAACCATAGCTATCTTCCGCAGACTCCCAGGCGACCCGCTTCCTCAGAGACCAGAATACGATCGTATCCACTGAGCACTGGGACCGAGATCTCAAGACCCCAACAGACCGAGGGATGTTATATGTCACCTCCACCACTATTCCCACAAGGAATCGATCGTCCGCAAAGCCTGGGACACAGGGGACATAGACTTCGATGGAGCAATCGTTTAGATTCTGCTTGACGTCTCCGGGGCTACCCTGCAGAAAAGAGCCATGCTCCGCCCGGTATTAGAATTGGCCCGCCGGTAAGCAGCCACCTACCGCTGGGGATACCCACTATCAGTGATCTTCAGAAGAGACCAACGATCCTTCAACCTCCACTTTCCAAGGGACCTACCGGATCTGTTTACATTCCTGGACACACACCCTCATTAGGATCCAGAACTGGCTGATGTTCCTCCTGCAGTCGGGCGGCCGATCCGGCCCGCAGCCTTTGCAGAGAAACCTCCAACCTAGACCGCAGAGGCAGCGCCGAAGGTCTCGGGCGCCTACACCATAGTCATAAAGGGTTCTCCCCCTCTGCCTGCTAGAGACCTCTACTATCACGTCCAACTTTGACTTGCATATTCACCCCCTAAAGTGCCCGTACACCCTCGCCTGGACCCCGAGGGGATCATTATGTGACTCTCCCTCATGTGCCCCACTAACAGGACTTTGAAGTAGCTGACCCCCTGCTCTCGACAGGCATCACAGCTACTCTGGATGCGGAGAGAGTTGTCCCCTATTCCCCCGCCCCCACCCTCAGGCGGAGCAGTCCCCCGAGATGCCATACAGATAGTACGATATTTGCATATGCCACTTGTGAAGCTCTGGCTGTGAGCGGAACACGGATCCCCTCTCCCTGAAATATACAAGCGCCACAGCACAGACTAAACATTCTGACAAGTCATTGAACTTGCGTGGCTGCACAGACCGGGAAAAACGAACGGAGAGAGCCTGCTCTTGGGGACAATGTTGGAGATTGGTTGGAGGGGGGGAGGGGACATGGCTCCTCGCCAGAACGATTCAGGAGAAGACTGCCACCTTTTGCTCGGGGGGAGAGGAGGAGGAACCCCGTGTATAATGGGTGGGGGCGGGCTTATCCTCCCCCCTCCGGTTCACCCTTAGTTTTCTTATTGTTCATATCTCCTACTACAATTGGTTTTTCTTTTTTATATATACTGTTATAATATCTCAGGGACTGCAAATATAATTTTATATGTCAGCTTGAAACGATCAAGAATGTTTGGCATATTGTTTGCCCGGGTAAGGTTGCCTGTCTAAACAAAAGGGGAACATAAATAAAGCCTAGACACAGAACGCCTGAACTCTGGCAGGTGCTGGGGCTAGTGAGTGAAATGAGTTCTCATGGCTGAAGATGCCTGGATGCAATGATCTGCATATGCGGGGCCCCCCGGCGCTCTGCGGGCGTGGGTGAGGGAACTCTGAAGGCAGGGTGAGATGGGCCAAATGTTCATGCCTCCCTTGGCTTAAGTTGGGCGGGATGGGTCGGGAGGGAGCACCCCCTCTAGTAGCTATTTACTTTCACCCCCTGACCTGAGTCCTGTTGCTCCATTTTTATCAAACCATCTGTATACCTATCTCAGTTCGAGCTGTACTCTTTCCAATAGGGAATCGATTTATACAACCCCACTGTAAAGACATCTTGTAACTCTTACACAGCTGAATCCCTTCCCCATTCCCCCCCCCCCTTTTTTTTTTCCTCTCTCTGTTCCTCCCTTCCTCGGCCCCCTTAAATTATAAGCAATAAATGCGAAAGGCCTCAGCACGCCAGAGAAACAACGTATGCTGGTGAATGACTTAAAACGAGCTCGGGTTGATATAGCCTTCATTCAAGAAACTCACTTTAAAGAGGACCGATAGCCAGTTCTCAAAAACAGATTCTTCCCCCTGACCTACCACTCTACCAACAAAACTAAATCTAGAGGTACCTCTATCCTTCTGTCCAGCAGAATACAATGGTCTCCTCGTGATTCTATGATGGATATGGAGGGACGATTTGCGTTCATTAAGGGTCTTGACGTTGATGACCATATATGCCCCGAACGACTGTCAAGATACTTTTATACGACGCACTCTATCTAAATTGTCTAGCTTTCAAGAAGGCCAACTGATTCTAGGAGGCGACTTTAACATCCCACTAGCCCCTAATGTAGACACCTCCTCGGGAACCTCTTCTTTACAGACAAGAGCCCGCAAATGAATCACCAAAACGCTACACGAAGATCAGTTGATCGATGCGTGGTGCCTCCAGCATTCGGGTGAAAGGGACTATACGTTCTATTCTCCTGCCCACAAACGTTATACAAGAATCGACTGTCCTCATACCCCACGGCCAACTCCACGCTGTTAAAGACTCCACTATAGGCCATAGGACATGGTCTGACCATGCCCCTATAACATTAACCTATGCGCTCTCCAATAACCCCTCTCACAGGTCTCGCTTCTGGCGTTTAAATGAAAGCCTCCTACAGAGACCAGAGGTCCTGGAGTAGGTAAATAGAGAACTAAAATTCTATTTTCAAACTAACACAGCAGTAGACTGCACCCCGGGAGCGGTGTGGGAGGCACACAAAGCGGTTATTAGGGGTATCTTCAATATACACGGCGCACGTATTAAAAGAGAGAATGGTAAACAACTAAAATTACTCCTCGCCAAACTCCATACCACTGAGTTATGACATAAAAGGGATGGTGTTCTTTGGGTGATATGATGTGTTGAGTTTGCGCCAGACATAGCATTTTCTTTGATGGCCAAAAAGTTAAATTTTAGTCTCATCAGACCAGAGCACCTTCCTCCATACATTTTGGGAGTCTCCCGCATGCCTTTTCGCAAACTCAAAACGTGCCGTTTTGTTTTTTGCTGAAAGTAATGGCTTTCTTCTGGTCACTCTGCCATAAAGCCCAACTCTATGGAGCATACAACTTTCTGTCGTCCTATATACAGATAATCCAGTCTCTGCTGTGGAACTCTGCAGCTCCTCCAGGGTTACCTTAGGTCTCTGTGCTGCCTCTCTGATTAATGCCCTCCTTGCCCGGTCCGTGAGTTTTGGTGTGCGGCCGTCTCTTGGCAGGTTTGCTGTTGTGCCATGTTCTCTCCATTTGGTTAATGTAGATTTGATCGTGCTCCTGGGGATCATCAAAGATTTGTATATTTTTTTATAACCTAACCCTGACTTGTACTTCTCAACAACATTGTCCCTTACTTGTTTGGAGAGTTCTTTGGTCTTCATGGCAGTGTTTGGTTAGTGGTGTCTCTGGGGCCTTTCAAAAAGGTGTGTATATGTAATGACAGATCATGTGATACTTAGATTGCACACAGGTGGACATCATTTCACTAATTATGTGATCTCTGAAGGTAATTGGTTGCACCAGAGCTTTTTTACGAGCTTCATAACAAAGGGGGTGAATACATACACGCATGCTAATTATCATTTTTTTATTTCTGAAAAATAGTTTTATGTATATATTTTTCTAATTTTACTTCACCAACTTAGAATATTGTGTTCTGATCCATCACATATAATTCAGATTAAAAAAACATTGAACTAAAGGCTGTAATGTAACAAAATAGGTAAAAAGCCAAGGAGGGTGAATACTTTTGCAAGGCGCTGTATGAATCGGGGGATAAATGTGGGCAAATTCTTGCCAGAGCAGTTAGATATTAAAATGCAAGCTTACATTCCCCACATTAAGACGGCGACTGATGCAAAGGTCAGTTTACCACATCAAATGGCTAACACCTTTAAGGAATATTATGAAACCCTGTATAATTTACCAGCCCCACCTAGAGAGCAACCCCTGATTGAGGCCTATTTATCCTCCACCCAGATCCCTACACTGACACTGGGAAGTATAGCCGAATTAGACACCCCGATTAATGCCAGAAGAACTGGAACTAGCACTTAACTTGACTAAACTGGGTAAAGCCCCTGGGCCAGATGGCCTTACCCTGCAATACTACAAAAAATTACTCCAGTCCCTTAGTCCCCATATGGTAACCTCCTACAATGAAATAGGGAACACGGCAGCCTTCTCCAGTGATACTCTACAGGCACATATTACGGTCATCCCTAAGGAAGACAAAGATCTCACAGTATGCAGCAGCTACAGGCCAATTTCCTTCCTAAACACAGACCTTAAGCTGTTTACCAAGATTCTAGTGACTGGATTAGTCCGTTGTCTACAAACTCTAATCCACTTAGACCAAGTGGGCTTCATCCCCACTAGGGAAGCTAGGAACAGTACAATTAAAGTACTGAATCTAATACATGTAGCCAACCAGACCCAAACGCCCTCCGTCTTTATAAATACCGACGTGGAAAAAGCCTTTGATAGGGTTAACTGGGAATTTATGTTCACAGTCCTTTGATATATGGGGCTAGGGGAAACCATGATTAGATGGATTGCCCAAATATACTCCACCCCTACTGCACAAGTTAAAGTGAATGGAATCCTCTCAGACCCCCTCCCAATTACAAACGGGACTAGACAAGGTTGCCCGCTGTCACCCCTCCTTTTCGCCCTATCATTGGAGCCATTCTTATGTAAAAACAGAAACAACCCAGATATCCAAGGCCTTACTAAGGTGGGAGACACCCAATATAAGGTCTCCGCATACGCGGATAACTTGCTGTTTTCCCTTACAGAACCCATCAATCTCCCTCCCAAACCTCCTCCGTGAATTTGACGCCTACGGAACCATATCCAACCTAAAAATTAATTATAGTAAGTCAGAAGCCATGGGTGTAGAGGTATCACAAACTGCTATGCAAACACTCCGCTCCAGTTTTAACTTTGAGTGGACATCTACTGCCCTGAAATACCTGTGCACTTTTGTTCCAGCTAATCTAACCCATACCCTTTAATCTAAACTTTCCTCCTTATACTAATTAAAACCCGGACCTTACTAGAATCATGGCACAAGGGCCTCCATTCCTGGTTCAGCAGATGCAGTCTTATTAAGATGTGCATTCTACCCAAGTTCCTCTATTTATTACAGGCGCTTCCAATCTTTATCCCGACATTGTTTTGTAGACAAGTACACAGTCAATTCAACACATTTATAACACATTTATAGGGGCAAATAGTAAACCGAGATTACCCCCTACCCTACTCTCCCTATCCAAGCTTAATGGAGGTCTAGCGGTCCCAGACGTGAAAAAGTACTACCAAGCTGCACAGCTAGGCAGAATTATAGACTGGTGCCGCCATCAAGATCTGAAACTGGACGCACCTGGAACAAGCTCAAACGCAAGTGCCCCAGCAGGGAGCTGTTTGGTGTTATGAACATCTTACAGCGAGCGTAAAGAAGCTAGGGTCGATGCTCTGCATAGGGCCACAAACCTGTCTCACACAGTCACTATCCACACCTAACTCTCCGCTATACAGCATTATAGGGAACCTGCAATTTCTTCCAGGGCTGGACCCCCAGGTCAGGAATGCATTAAATAAAATAAACCGTACACAAGCACAACACTTCTTGATAGATGACTCTTGGCCCTCTTTAGAGACACTAAGAAATGAAATGGGCCCCTTTAAACTGCCGTTCTGGACTGCTGTTTAACTAAGACACTTCCTTACATCCATACCTAACCCGCAAGGGTTTAACAAGCCCCTAAATACGTTTGAGGACTACTGCTCAGCAGACGGTACACTCCCGAGTACGCTATCCGTAATGTATAACCTCCTAATTTCCCTGACAGAAAGCACACACCTGACCTTCCTGAGTAAGTGGGAGAGAGACCTGAACTGTACATTTACTTCGAACCAGACCCAACGTATCATAACGTTTACCCTAAAATCCTCCATCTGTACAAAAGTGGAGGAGACTAATTATAAGCTCCTAACAAGGTGGTATTTAACCCCACATGCTCTACATACTTACTACCCGAACACCTCAGCACTTTTCTGGAGGTGTCAGGGAGACAGGGGTACGTTACTATATATATTCTGGTCCCAAGCTATCCCATTTGTGGTCTGCAGTCAGAACACCTATTCAGAAGTTTACGTAATATAATGTCCCAGACGACCCGGCTTTCTTTTTACTGCGCGTAAATACAATATGAACTAAGAGATATAAAAAGTCTATAGTACGCCACTTGGTAAATGCCGCAAAATCCTGCATCCCACTGCAATGGAAAAGTCAAACCCCACCAGCAGTGGCTAGTTGGATCCGGAAGGTAGAGGACATTAGTAAAATGGAAGACCTAGTGCTCACTGCAAGACACCAACAGGAAAAATTTTAAAAGACATAGGCACTTTGGCACCAATTCATCCTCTCCCCAGAAGGGTACCACCCTTAGGACTGTTAGGACTTCTTGATGAGGTCAATACCCCAATAACTATGAACTCCAGAGCTGTCCTGAATCAACCAGGGCCCTCCCATACCCCTCCATCCCTGTGCCCCCTCCCCACTTCCACCTTAGATTTCTCCCCCCCCCCCCCTTTCCTTTCTTTTGTGTCCCCCCCCTTTTTTTCCCTGCCCCCCCCCCCCCCTGCGCGCCTCTGTCGATTGAGTTCCACCCGGATGGGGTGGGAGGCGGTTGGGGGTGGGAAGGTGGGAGAGGAGACGGAAGAAGACATCGCCTCCTGTTGGAGGATCCACTGACGAGGAGGGCCCCGGCCCCGCAGCATTAATTTAAGGAGGTACTACATAACCACAAGTCTGAAAGTGTATATGAAACCCTGTCTCATCTCTCCCTCCATTTGTTGATGTTGATTATGTTTTCTCCCCTTTTTTTTTCGGTTGTTTTTTGTATATGTTTATACTTTATTGTTTTAGCCCATGTTGGGCATTCATTGATAAAAATTTATATTTGAAAAAAAAATAATAATAATCGTGTAGTCCTTTCATAAACATGTTCCGAAAGGGATAGTGGTTAGAGTTAGAAAAGGGACCATTTACTCTGTATTTGTCAAGTTTTGGGTTATTGACTAGATTAGCGTTACTACTAGTGGAGCACTGAAATGAAAATTTTGGTGACAAAAACAAATTCAGGATGACAAAACCAAAATATATATTTTTATACATGTATTATATTCAACTTTTTATTAATATCATATGAATATGAATTTCTCAGCCATTATCAGCACCTTTTGAAGTGGTGTTAAATATCCTGCTTGCTGCATTCTTGGTGCATATTTGGTCAGTTAACAAAAACGCACCTCCCCATTGAAAACGCAGCAAGAATTCATCAAAAATGCATTTGTGTTGCATCTTTTATGACATTTTTGAGTCGCATACCTATGTAAAAACACACCATAAACAAAGTAAAATTGCAGGCATTTTCTGCAGCCATTATCGTCACTTTTTTTTTTTTCCTTTCGGCACAGCGCTGAAAACCCTATTTTTGGCCAATAATTTCTGGTGGCCAAAATTTCGGTGCATCGCTAGTTACTACATAAGAAAATTACACCTTTGCCATGAATAGCTAAGAGTTCTAGAAGGTGTGTTATAATCATATTGAGGGATTCAAACACGTTAACCCCCGCAACATTTTCTGATTTTAATGCTGACACCGTTGAGAGGATAATAAGCGTGTTTGGCTTAGTTATGTACCTCTGGTAAGTGATTGGTGTGCTCATGTGGTTGGTGGCGGAATATTGAAGTCACTACAAAGAGGCAGCAGTGGGCACTTTCTTCTTTACATTTGTTTATATATGAGATTTCAGTTTTTGAATTATTTATTGCATTGGTCACTTTATATGGGACACTGAAGTAGCTGCTATTAGGCAGCTGTTGACACGATTATAATGAAATTTCAATTGCACTAGCACTCTTATGCCGAGTACACACGATCGGAATTTCCGTCAGAGAAAACTTGCATGGTTTTTCCGACAGAATTCTGCTCAAGCTTGCCTTGCATACACACGGTCACACAAAAGTTCTCTGACCTTTCAACTGTCAAGAACGCGGTGACGTACAACACTACGAGCCGAGAAAATGAAGTTCAATGCTTCCGAGCATGCGTCAAATTGTTTCCGAGCATGTGTCGTTTTTTGCGCGTCAGAATTGCATACAGACGAGCGCATTTACAGATAGGAACTTTTCCCAACCGAAAAATAGAGAACATGCTCACAATCTTTTGCTGGCTGGAATTCCGCCAGCAAAAGACTGATGGAGCATACACACGGTCGCATTTTCCGACAAAGAGCTCTCATCGGAGTTTTGCTGTCGGCATTTCCGATCGTGTGTACGCGCCATTACTTTACACCTAGCACTTTTCTTTTTGCACTTTATACACACATAGAAATCAGTTATTGTATTCATATCAATTTACGTTGTTTAGTAATTACTTTCATTAATTTTAGGGAGATAGTGCACTCTATTGATTATAAGCTTGGTCTTTAGCCCTCATGCACACAGGCTGTTAAAAAAACGTTATGAAAACACCAGTATCTTTGCAGTGATTTTTTTAAACTTTTTTCAGCGTTTTTGCAATAGCGTTTTTGAGCGTTTTTCCGCGTTAGCGTTTTTGAGCGTTTTTTTTTTTTTTTTTTCAATGGATCAAAAACGTTGGTGAATGACGTTTTTCAGCGTTTTTCAGCGTTTTTCAGCGTTTTTACAGCTGAAAAACGTCTTTCAGAACCCACTGGTCCTGGGTTGTTTTTACAGCTTAAAAACGCCTATGCCACTTGCAGCTCAAAAACGCCTAGGTGGGCATGAAGCCATAGACTAACATAGACAGGCCTTTTTAAGCTGCAAAAAAAGCTCAAAAAAGCAGCTGTAAAAACGTCCGTGTGCATGAGGACTTAAGTTGATCTATTTAAGCACTTGTATACAGAGCAGCTTTCTCATATTTTTTTATTCATTTATAAGAAATTTTGGATGGTCATAGTTTTAATTCACTTGCAAATTTTTCCAATAAGTGCAGAAGGTTTTTTATACAGTGGGGACGGAAAGTTTTCAGACCCCCTTAAATTTTTCACTCTTTGTTATATTACAGCCATTTGCTAAAATCATTTTAAGTTCATTTTTTTCCTCATTAATGTACACACAGCACCCCATATTGATAGAAAAACACAGAATTGTTGACATTTTTGCAGATTTCTTAAAAAAGAAAAACTGAAATATCACATGGTCCTAAGTATTCAGACCCTTTTCTCAGTATTTAGTAGAAGCACCCTTTTGATCTAATACAGCCATGAGTCTTTTTGGGAAAGATGCAACAAGTTTTTCACACCTGGATCTGGGGATCCTCTGCCATTCCTCCTTGCAGATCCTCTCCAGTTCTGTCAGGTTGGATGGTAAATGTTGGTGGACAGCCATTTTTAGGTCTCTCCAGGGATGCTCAATTGGGTTTAAGTCAGGGCTCTGGCTGGGCCATTCAAGAACAGTCACTGAGTTGTTGTGAAGCCACTCCTTCGTTATTTTAGCTGTGTGCTTAGGGTCATTGTCTTGTTGGAAGGTAAACCTTCAGCCCAGTCTGAGGTCCTGAGCACTCTGGAGAAGGTTTTCATCAAGGATATCCCTGTACTTGGCCGCATTCATCTTTCCCTCGATTGCAACCAGTCGTCCTGTCCCTGCAGCTGAAAAACACCCCCACAGCATGATGCTGCCACCACCATGCTTCACTATTGGGACTGTATTGGACAGGTGATGAGCAGTGCCTGGTTTTCTCCACACATACCGCTTAGAATTAAGGCCAAAAAGTTCTATCTTGGTCTCATCAGACTAGAAAATATTATTTCTCACTATCTTGGAGCCCTTCAGGTGTTTTTTAGCAAACTCCATGCAGGCTTTCATGTGTCTTGCAGTGAGGAGAGGCTTCCGTCAGGCGACTCTGCCATAGAGCCCCGACTGGTGGAGGGCTGCAGTGATGGTTGACTTTCTACAACTTTCTCCCATCTCCTGACTGTATCTCTGGAGCTCAGCCACAGTGATCTTTGGGTTTTTCTTTACCTCTATCACCAAGACTCTTCTCCCCGATAGCTCAATTTGGCCAGACGGCCAGCTTTAGGAAGGGTTCTGGTCGTCCCAAACGTCTTCCATTTAAGGATTATGGAGGCCACTGTGCTCTTAGGAACCTTAAGTGCAGCAGAAATATTTTTTGTAACCCTGGCCAGATCTGTGCCTTGCCACAATTCTGTCTCTGAGCTCTTCGGGCAGTTCCTTTGACCTCATGATTCTCATATGCTCTGACATGCACTGTGAGCTGTAAGGTCTTATATAGACAGGTGTGTGGCTTTCCTAATCAAGTCCAATCAGTATAATCAAACACAGCTGGACTCAAATGAAGGTGTAGAACCATCTCAAGGATGCTCAGATTAAATGGACAGCGCCTGAGTTAAATATATGAGTGTCACAGCAAAGGGTCTGAATACTTAGGACCATGTGATATTTCAGTTTTTCTTTTTTAATAAATCTGCAAAAATGTCAACAATTCTGTGTTTTTCTGTCAATATGGGGTGCTGTGTGTACATTTAAGGAGGAAAAAAAATTAACTTAAATGATTTTAGAAAATGGCTGCAATATAACAAAGAGTGAAAAATTTAAGGGGGTCTGAATACTTTCTGTCCCCACTGTATATAGTGCCTTGATAAAGTATTCAGCCCCCTTGAAATTTTCTACATTTTGTCGAGTTAGTCAAAAATGTAAATAGATTTTTTTGAGATTTTATGTGATAGACCAACACAAAGTGGCACATAATTGTGAAGTGGAAGGAAAATGATAAATGGTTTTCCATTTTTTTTTACAAATAAATATCTGAAAAGTGTGCCGTGCATTTGTATTCAGTCCCCTTTACTCTGATACCCCCCTAACTAAAATCTAGTGGAACCAGTTGTCTTCAGAAGTCACCTAATTAGTGAACAGAGTCCACTTGTGTGTAATTTAATCTCAGTAAAAATATAGCTGTTCTGTGAAGCCCTCAGAGGTTTGTTAGGCCTCATATACACTGCTGCTGGTAAACTGACATTTAGGCCCCAAGCACACGAGACGCCGGTGCTAACTCTGCTGAAAGCATGTTTTTAAAAGCTGAAACCGGGGTTTAGAAAAGCCTGTTTTGCCGCGTTTGCATGCCGTTTAGCGGCGTTCAGGAGAGGTTGTAAAAATGTCCCATGTACATGAAGCCTTAGAGAACCTTAGTGTACAAACAGCATCATGAAGGCCAAGGAACACACCAGACAGGTCAGGGATAAAATTGAGAAGCTTAAAGCAGGGTTCAGTTATAAAAAAATATCCCAAGCTTTGAACGTGTCACAGAGCACTGTTCAATCCATCATCCGAAAATGGAAGGGGTATGGCACAACTGAAAACCTACCAAGACCATGGCCATCCACCTAAACCGACAGGCCTGGTAAGGAGAGCATTAATCAGAGAAGCAGCCAAAGAGGCCCATGGTAACTCTGAATTAGCTGCAGAGATCCACAGCTTGAGTGGGAGAATCTGTCCACAGGACAGCTTTTAGTCATGCACACCACAAATCCTGGTCTTTATGGAAGAGTGGCAAGAAGAAGGCCATTGTTGAATGAAAGCCATAAGAAGTCCAGTTTGCAAGAAGCCTTGTAGGGGACACATCAAACATGTGGAAGAAGGTTCTCTGGTCAGATGAGACCAAAATATAACTTTATGGCCTAAAAGAAAACTAATACTGCACATCACCCTGAATACACCACCCCCCTGCAAAAGACTCGAGACTGGGGCGGAGGTTCACCTTCCAGCAGGAAAACGACTCTAAACATACAGCCAGAGCTACAATGGAATGGTTAAGATCAAAGCATATTCATGTGTTAGAATGGCCCAGTCAAAGTCCTGACCTAAATCCAATTGAGAATCTGTGGTAAGACTTAAAATTGCTGATTACAGATGCTCTCCATCCAATCATTTCACTCTCTAGATGTGCAAAGCGTGTAGAGACATACCCAAAAAGACTTGCAGCTGTAATTGCAGCGAAAGGTGGTTCTACAAAGTATTGACTCAGGGGGGCTGAATACAAATGCACGCCACAATTTTCACATATTTGTTTGTAAAAAATGTTGAAAACCATTTATAATTTTCCTTCCACTTCACAATTATGTGCCACTTTGTGTTGGTCTATCATATAAAATCCCAATAAAATACATTTACGCTTTTGGTTGTAACATGACAAAATGTGGAACATTTCAAGGGATATGAATACTTTTTCAAGGCACTGTATATGATTTGATTGCAGATTAAACTGCATTGTCAATAATAATATAACAGATCTGGAGGTGATAAAACTGTTGCAGGAGGACACTGATTTTGGCTGTAGTTAGACACTGTATACTTTCAGATGTTTTTGTTGTTTTATCTAGGTATTTGTGTAGGTATAATCTCTGTGTTTGCTTGCCCTACCTTGTAATGATGGGCTCACATGTTGTGGCTGCAGTTTGTAGTGTTATGGCTGGTTGATTCCCCTATCTCCATGCAGTAATCCACCTACCTTATCCCTATTCACCAGTGGGACAAATAACTTGGTTCCTTATCACATGCATGCCTAGCCATTTCTCTGTGTTGCATCACATATGTTTTATGAAGCACACATCTCTTCTAGTATGGTAAGCTCTGTTAATTGCTTTCACGTACACTAGCACTAGACCCAGAGATTGTGGGATATGTAGTTTCTTCACAGGAAGTGTTTATTCTTAGACTACAGACAGAGGTCATTCATTAACCTGTGCAATGCCTCATGTTTCAAACAAAAAAATTTGACGCAGGAATGTGATGATTTCATTTACTGTGTGTACAGGCCAACAGATAACACCACAAAACTACATGAGCCCATCTTACACAGGGTGCGGGTAGGAAAGTTTATAATGCCTTTTTTAAGGCGTTTTTTGTTTCGTTTTGTTTCATTGAGCAGGGCATAATTTACACTACAAGTGTACAATATTTACTTTTTTAGTTATAAAGCTCTATTTAAGTGGCATGCTTTTGTTTTGCAGCACAGCAGCCAGCTGTCATACCTATACCCAATTTACCAAGGGCTTCTTCAGGACAACTGGCAGCAGTGAAGGAAGCCATTGTTGGACAGGTTGCTGGCATTCCACCAACACTTGTGTCGCCTGATGTGAGGCCGGTACAGATGCCAACAGGTAACTTCAATATACAACGTTTCCCATTTGAAATGATTGTCCCAAATCTATAATTCTGACAGTTTAGAAACTAGACAACATGAAGGACCCAAAAATGAGATAAATAGTCCAGCTTAAAAGAGGAGTTACGTAATTTTTTATTTAAAAAAAAAAAATCATACCTAGGTGGATGGAGCACTTGTCCCCCGATGGCTTTTACACTGAGAACCGAGCAATCAAACATCGCTGATCGCTCAGAGCTCCGAGAACAGAGAGTTGGTGACTGTCACTGGAGCGCTGGGCTGTGGAGGGGGTTGGATCGGCTGGCCCAGGCTTTTAGTGGCTCGCTGAGAGGCTGAGCCAGCTGTTGGCTCAGGGTTCTGGGCGGATCCACAGGAGAAGTACAGCCAGACAAGCTTTGGCTATACGTCTCCTTTAACTAAATCTGATTTATGAGGTGGAAGTAATTGATAAAGAAAGAAAAAGTACTTAAAGTAGTATTAAATCCTGTGCATTTTTGCCTCAATGCATTAAAATCATGCAGTGCAACATGCCTCTGTATATTTTTGGCTTGTATGTGTGCCCAAAACACTTATCACCGCTGGCTCAAGGTCCCACAGCACTGCTTCCCAGAACTACTGGGTAGAGGAGAGTGCACCCTGTGCCCTTTACATGCACAGTGCACTAGTCACAGCACATGTTCCAGCTGCTGTAAATTACTGTCTTGGAGTAAAGGGGAGCAGGGAAATGATGTGCCACTGGGACTGTTGCTGTGGATGTTATGAAACTCCTTTGTATTATCAGCCAAGAGCATGCAAAGGTGGCTCCATGGAACCCTGTAAGGGTATGGAGCCACCTGTAAACTGGAATTAGTTAAGGGACATTGCGAGACAATGGGGGAAAAAAGCAGACTTGCAAACATGGTAAGTGCTGGGGTCTGAAGCACTATATGCTGCTTTTATTATTGGGGTTTAATAACACCTTAATGTGTCTTTTAGAAGTTTTCATGTTCACATTTGTTAATAAAGCAAGCTTTGTGCCCTGGCACCTTTTTAGCAGGTAGGTTTTCCCTACATTTGGTTATAAAATTTTCTGAGTGTAGGTTCAAACCGGTGCTGCAGGGTCAGGGTTACAGAGACTTACACAATGTACCTCCTGTGCCATGTGCACTTCAGTATTGAAGTTTTAGGCACCTTTTAAGTCGTGTCAGATCCTCCTAAATAGTTGAAATCCACACGGCAATGGCATATTATGTTTTGAATTTTAAAGAATGGTTTAAATGTGTCAAGACTATCTAGGGATCACGATTCCTGCCAATCTCTCTGATCTCTATACCTTAAATTATATACCCCTCCTAACCAAGATTAGGAAGGAATTAGATTCATGGAACCCCTCCACATTACCTTGGTTTGGTCGCATTAATACATTGAAAATGGACACCCTACCAAAATTACTATATCTATTTCAAACCGTCCCTATTCTGGTCCCTAAACAATTTTTCACATCCCTTCGCTCTATGTCCATAAGATTCATATGGCAAAGTGGCATGTCCCGCATTCGTCACAACTTACTCACATATCCTAAAATACAAGGCGGTGTAGGCCTACCTGACTATGAGCAGTACCATAGAGCTGCACTGTTATCCCGGGTCCTAGAATGGTTCCCTCGCCCTTTCCCCAAAGCATCCACCATGGTGGAACAGGATCTAGCCACTTTAGATCTCAGGGCCTTGCTTTGGGGATACGGACGACATCTACATTTACTCTCCTCTACTTCCCCACTGACGATTGCAGCTCTACATTATTGGTACAAGAAAGGCATACAGACCCTCCTATCCTCAGACCATTCCCCACTCACTTCCCTATGCGACCACCCCGCACTCCCTCAGGATGAAGGCTCTACCACAATCGGCCCATATTCCCGCTCTATATGGCCCGTAGCGAGATCATTTGTAAATCCTACCTCTGGTGCACCCATCCTCCCAAATACACAAGGTAATTGGCTCACAGCTCTCCGTATATCCTCCTATTGCTCCGACCTGTTCTCCACATCTAAAATCCACAGACCCTTAACGGAATTTGAACAACTGTGTTCCCTCGCGGAAACCCCCAGACATTTACTTTCCACCCTTTACACGATACAAATTACACTATTACATAACCGACCCCCCTCATACACCAAGAAGTGGGCCACGGATCTGGTAAGGGAACTTCATTCAGAGGATTGGCAAAAATCATATTACTTTACGCATAAATCTTCAATTTCCTGTTATACACAGGAAAAAAATTTTAAGCTTCTTTCCCGATGGTATAGGCACCCCCAATCCCTCAACAAAATTTTCCCTTCGGTCCCATCCTCCTGTTGGAGGTGTGGCTCAGGAGATGGAAGCTACCTACATATATGGTGGGACTGCTCATCTATTCAACCACTTTGGTCCCAGGTTTTCTCCATTTACAGTAGCCTCTATGATCAACCCCTACCACCCTCCCCAGAAATTGCATTACTATCTATGCTCCCTGGCCCCATCACTTCACAGAAACGCTCTCTTTTACGCTTTTTTTTATCGGCTGCCAGGCAGATCATACCCTTATTTTGGAAAACCCCCACTAGACCCCCACTTACTTTGTGGGTGACGACAATGAATGACATTATGCGCATGGAGGAGAGGTTGGCCTTGGATAATGATACTTTTGATAAATTCAAAACTCTATGGCTTATCTGGATTGAATATTCAACATCAGACGCCTTGAAAACTTTATTGACCACTCGAGATTAGACACAACTGTCCATCTTTAATACCTCTTGTATATGCTGCCGTGCCGAGGCCCGCTCCACACCCCTTCCCCTCCTCTGTATCCTATCCCTCCTCTTCTTTTTCCTTCTGCTTTTCTTTTCTTTCTCCTTACTTTTCTGAACTCTGATATGACCTTATAGTCAGTGATTATAGTCTCTCCTAGACTAATTTATAGGTCTTCATAGACAGTTTATTACTATATCATATTGCCGGTTGATGATAGTCCCTTTTCATGCAAGATTTAACCAAACATTGTACACTGGACTAAGAAATATTCAATGATGTCTTTGTCAACAATAACTGACTACCAATGACTGTGTATAAATATTTTTTGATATTGTTAATAAAAATATATTTGACACTAAATGTGTCAAGACAGAAACAAATTTTTTACAGGAACTATGTGATTCATCTACAATGTAATTTGTCTTGTTTAATCCCATCTTTAATGCATGACATATAATTGAATTACATTAAAGCAGAACTCTGGGATTTTCAAAAAATCCCCCATTAGTACAACTCCCACCCCACAGAAAACACTAAACAGTTATTACATTTGTGAAATTTCTTACCGTTTAAGAGATATGTCTGATTGAATTTTTACGAAGTCAGCTCTGTGATTCAAAAAAATGCAGCCTGTATTCTGGCAGGTAGGGGGTGTTAGAACAGGGATTGCATCATATCCTCTGCTCTCTCTCTCTCTCTCTCTCTCTCTCTCTCTCTCTCTCTCTCTCTCTCTCTCTCTCTCTCTCTCTCTCTCTCTAAACTGTAATCAGACTACATTTCCCATGAATCCTTGGGATTGGAGTGAATGTGGGAGGTACACTAGGCTTGTACATGTAGAAGTGAACTCGCCCACTTCAACATAAATCACACCCCTCTTTCTGCAGCCAGCAAGCCATACATAACACACAGTGTGATAGGTTATATCCTTATAAATGCAAACCAGTTCAACGTGTCAGTGTCCTCCAGTGCAGTTTATCGGGGACCACCAGTGCCGCATGTCAAGGACCACCGTGTCCGGGACCACCAGTGCCGCATGCAAGGAACCACCAGTCAGGGACCACCAGTGCCGCATGTCAAGGACCACCAGTGCCGTATGTCAGGGACCACCATGTCTGTCCCACCAGTGCAGAGCCGGATTATTATCAGAAATGACTTGTATGACACAGTGGGGATCTCCCGCTGTGTCAGGTATTGTATATGAGAACACCAATAGATCTATATATCGATAGATAGATAGATAGATAGATAGATAGATAGATAGATAGATAGATAGATAGATAGATAGATATATAGATATACATCTATAGATATATAGATTTTTTTTTTTTTTTTTCAAAAGTTTTGTAGATAAAAAACAAGAAAAACAAAACACCAAATAGGCAACAGCTTTGCATTCCCTTAAAACGGTATCAATGAGCAGCAACCACATTCCAAGCCAATATATACAGAAAAATACAAAAGTACCAGAAATGCATGAAAATTAAAAATATCAAGCTGGTATCCAACAAGTATTTGCAGTGCCACTCCCTTCCTACCACGCAGTTGAGAAAAAAAGGTAATAATATAGCTTTTTTTTTTTTTTTTTTTTAAACTTGCGTAAAAGTATTTATGGGAATATTACCACTGCCCTACCCATATTAAAAAGGAAAAAAGACCCAACTGAAGTGTGCCCTGTAACAGTCTACCACAGCTTTATACACCAGCCAACCATGTGTTCCAATTAGCGCACAAGTATGCATACATCTCCTGCTAAAAATTACCATTGTAAAAATATGTAACCACTTATGGCTGTTTTCTGAGGTTCAGAATATTTTTTTTTATAGGACACCTGTAATTTTTATATAAACAATTGAGGGAACATGTTTTTAATTTTGACAGTGATGAAGGATTCATTGTTAGTAGTATAATAATTGAGGCCTGTGGAAATCTTCTTTGCTTCCCCCCTTTGTTTGCATGGGAACCCAGTAGCCCTAGTTTCTGTAAATCTAAAGGATATTGAATAAAGATTGCATATTCAGATTGCAAGGTGAATGGTCATATTTTAGTGTCATTTCAGCAAAGGTGTCCTGATACATTGGGGTTGATTTACTAAAGGCAAATAGACTTTGCAAGTGCAGTTGCTCCAGAGCTTATTAAATGAGATGAAGCTCACTTTGCAAAGAATACCCAATCACAGGCAAGGAAATAAAAACAAATGCATTTTTGCTTGCACATGATTAGAAGTTGGCAGAGCTTCCCCTTATTTACTAAGCTGTGGGGCAATTGCTTTTGCAGAGTGCAACTGAACATGCAAAGTGTACAGTCAATGCCTTTAGTAAATCAACCCCATTGTTCTGATTTTATCAGACTTCAATATATTACCTTTTTGTATACTTTTTTTTTTCTCTGGTTATTTACATATCTCATTGGATGTGTTTGTGTAGGAATGGCTTCTGTGGTGATTCAGCTTCCCGGTACACTACAGCTGAAGGGTGTAATTGGTAATAACAGTATTCCCATCACTTTGTCTGCTGTGTCTCACACCATCTCTGCAGTAGAACCATCTTCTCCCAGTTCAGGTATGGTATCCTTTGTGTCTTGCATATCCTTCATTCTTTTTTAATCTGAGTTGTCTATTTGCTTGTTGGCATGCTCCGTGGAGGCTAACTTTCATATAAAACTTCCATCTGGCTTGTTTTCAGGAAGTCTGTACTGAGGAAGTATCTTCCACTTTAAAATGTATGCCTGGAAACTGAAAGGGAATCTGTTATTGAACTTAGTGATTGTAAAGGTTCCACTTTTTTTTTTTTTTTTTAAATAACAAACATGTTATACTTGCCTGGTCAGCCCCAGTGCTCCTCTTCTCAGGTCCTCTTCCGGTGCTCCAGGCCCCTCCCCTCCCCTCTGCTGAGTGACCTCAGAGAAAGCTGCTTGCACTGGGGGCGAACTCGTGTGTGCTCGCTCCTGAGCCGCCTCTGTGTGAGACACACAGAGCATGGCTCGGCCTTGCCCCCTCCTTATTGCCTGTGATTCACAGCAGCGGGAGCGGCTCCTGCTGCTGTATCTCAGCCAATGAGGAAGCAGAGACCTGGGAGAGCTTTTGCTCTTGTGGGATCGGGCTCAGGTGAGTATAGGGGGGAGCTGCACAGTTAAGATTTTTTACCTTCATGCATAGAATGAAAAAAAACCTTCAGGCTTTAGATCCACTTTAAAACACCTATCTGCTAAGCCTTTAATAAAAGCTCCCAAGATCTGTCTTAATTTTTATCAAGACAATTTGTCTCCTTTCATTCTTCAGCTGCTCAGCTGCTGCACAGGCACTGGATATATATATATATATATATATATATATATATATATATATATATATATATATATATATATAAAGGGTTGTCCCTATTAAGGCTGAAAGGAACCAGAGGACCAAATAAGTGACACAGCATACAATGTATAGGAAAATAGTAAATAATTTGAAATTAATAGGTTAAAATCGTTATAAAACTCCTCAATGGGAGATCATAATGGGGATACTGAAAACTTGACAAACAAACAGCACAGGACAGGGAAAAGACACACAACAATAATAAACAAGCGTCCGGACGCCAAGGATCTATATATGGATGAGCGTGCCATGACAATGTCGTATAAAATGAAACACAATTATGTGTGGATGATAAGGCATGGGCATCCATATAGGGGTCCCTGGAAGGCTCGAGCCCACAAAATGAATAGGAAAGGAAACTAAAAAGGTGAGAGAGGAAGGGAAGGGGAAAGATACTGAGCCTCGAGAGTAAACTGACTGTGATAAAGGGGAGCATGGTGATTAAACATACGATACCCTCCTTTAGTGATGTGGTCTGTGTCAAATCTTCATCCAAGGTACTGCTTAATGTCTGTCATCCATGGTGCTTGAAATCGCTGGTCCGGTCTCGATCTCATTCCTTTTGGCCACAATAGGGGTGTTATCCCCATTATCCTCTTCATACAGGACATTGTCTTTGGCCACCCATTAGGAATAATTTCAAACTCATTTTTTCTACACTCCAGTAGCAACGGTTTTTCTGGTGCAACAATTTTGTTTTTCACCTATCCTTTTCCCCACCATCAGCAGATATTGACTATCGGGGTTCCCCTTTATTACAGTCAGTCTACTCTTGAGGCTCAGTATCTTTCCCCTTCCCTTCCTTCCCCTCTCCCCTTTTTCCTTTCGTATTCATTCCGTGGGCTCGAGCCTTCCAGGGACCCCTATATGGATGCCCATGCCTTATCATCCACACATAATTGTGTTTAAATCTATACAACATTGTCATGGCACGCTCATCCATATATAGATCCTTGGCGTCCGGACAATTGTTTATTTGTATTTTATTGTTATGTGTCTTGTCCCTGTCCTGTGCTGTTTGTGGCCACATCCAGATATGACTTGATGCTGGTATCTCTGGTTGTTTGTCAAGTTTTCAGTATCCCCATTATGATCTCCCATTGAGGAGTTTTATAACGATTTTTACCTATTAATAAATTTCAAATTATTTACTATTTTCCTATACATTGTATGCTGTGTCTGGTTCCTTTCAGCCTTGATAAGGACAACCCGTTTTTTTTTTTTTTTTTTTTTATATATATATATGCAGTATTCGTTGACTAGAGTGACACTACCCCTATTGGGTACACAATGTTTTGAGGATATACTAGTGTGTCACCAGACACATACTTAGGCCCTTTTTTCTTTTTTCTTTATACTGCACAGGCACTGGGGCTTTTGTTTGTAGCTTCAGGATTGGCCACTTCTCAGCTTTGCCCTGGGGAACTGTACCCAGGAAAAATATGCGGGGTCTGCTTGTAACATCTTCTTCCAGGACTTGATCATGCATTTGTTGCTCACCTAGGTACGTGGTGCTGTGCTTTGAGTAAGCTCCAGGGTGCTTCACAGTTCCAGGACCGAAGTCCACCTGTCTGGTGGAACCCAGTCCCTGAAAATCATTTGGGGTTTTCCCCTAAAAGGGGAAATCATGTGGGCGGGGCTTGTTCCCAACACTCTGCCTATCTGCCTGGGTGGGGGGAGCCTTAGTACAGGCTGTTGGGCTTATAGCGCCAGTTCACACCAGAACGCGGTGCAGAAAACCTGCATCGTCTTCAAATTGCACTGCACTTGTTATCTGCAGTGGATGTCAGTGCAATGCTAACGACACCCCAAACGCAGGTCACAAATGCAGTATGTTTACTTGCACTGGATCGCATGGTACAGAAGTACCATGTGATTCGGTTGCTCTGCATTTTGTAAAATAGTGCATGCATTGCTTGTGCTGCAATCTGACACGATTTCAGCCCATTCAAATGAATGAGCTACAGTCATACTGCAGTATCGCATGTGAATCGCACAGGAATGTACAACGCGTTCCTGTGTGATTTATTGTGTGAGCCAGCCATATATGGGGGCCCAAAGTGCTGACATAGCTCAAAGGACACCATTTCAGCTCTTATTGACAAATTGTGCAGTTACCTCAACTTAGAGCTGCCTTTTTCAGTTTTGCTAATGGTCACCAGCCTGGGCCCCCTCAGAATGCCTCAGTCTACAAAAGACTTCCCTGTACACCTGTTACAGCCTGTTCTGTATAGTGTCTGGCCTCACCCTGAGAAGATGTTTGCCCCTCCCAAGCATTTTACTTGATATCCTATATAGTATCCCATTGAAGGACCACTTTTACCACCCTGTTTCTCGAATGTTGGCTTTAATGGCTTAGCTGTTACAGCCCAAGACCTGAGGGATATGGGACTTTCTGATTTAGCTATCCCTAAGCTCCTAAATATATTTTCAATGGTATGAGATTGGGAATTTCCATCCCTGGAAGTACTTTGTAGGACAGATGCTCTGTTTTCTCCAGTCTGGTCTGGATCAACATCTGGCCTTGAGTGCCATCAAGGTTCAGATATTTTTTGTATTGACCCAGAATGTATTATTTTAACGTTTTACATCTGTTGCTCTTTCTTTGATATTCTCAATAAATATCTATTGAAACATGAATCTCAGCCCTAGCAATTACCTTCCAGAAACCACTTGTGAAGCCTTTCTGCAGGGTGTCGCTGACATTGTTCTTTCTGTATATGCTTTCCAGTGACTCAACTGGTTCTGTTGGCTGTAAAAAAAAAAAACACCATTTGAACCTGTTAGAGAACATCCTCTAATGTTAACTTGCGAGGTTGCCTTTCCTGTTGCCTTAACTTTGAGTGGTGAATTTACGAGTTGGCGTCCTTAACCTGTAAAGAACCCTTTTTTATGTGTCTCACAAAGACAAGTTGGTTTTGTTACCCAAGGCCTCCCTCTTTTCCAAGGTTGCTTTTTTTCTCCTTAACCTGAACAATGTTCTACTTTCTTTTCGTTCAGTTCCTAAACCTCCTAAAGAGGTTTTTCTCCATTGTCTTTATGTGGTTGCCCATCGCAGCTTCCTTTTGTCACTACGGATCTTATTGTTGTACCTGAAGGACAACCTGCTTTTCTGGTCAAAGCACACAGACTTTTCAGCATCAAGCATCTGTTGCTCAAATTTATAAGGCTGACACCTGTTGTTCTGTTCACAAGTTTGTAACGTTTTACCTGGCAGATGTTCAGACCACAACTGATGCTGATTTCAGTCATTAAGTTCTTCACGTATACCTGTCTTTTGATACCCCTGATGTACCTTTTTATTACGTTTGCATCCTCTGCATAATTTACATTCTGTTCTGCAAACCAGTTTAAGAAAAAAAAGTTTGTCACATGCTGCTGTAAGCTCCCTTGATCCCTTTTTTTTGCATTTCTTTTGCTGTTTCCAACTCCAGCTGGAATGCTTTGGACATACTGATGCTTCCAAAAAGCTTCATTCTGTGTGCTGTAACATTTGATAAAGAAAATGGGATATCTTAATTAAGCAGGCTACCTTTTAGTAGGGGTGCGCATCTTCACTGGTCTCACGATTCAATTCGATTACTATTATCTGGTCTTCGATTCGATTCCGCGATGTATCACGATGCATCACGATTACTGACGAGCTCCCACTTCCGCTTGGGCCCGTCAAACGCAGCCCCCTGTGCCCGTCAAACGCAGCCCCCTGTGCCCATCAAACACAGCCACCTGTGCCCGTCAAACACAGCCACTTGTGCCCATTAAATGCAGCCATCACTAACCCCCCCCCAAGCACGGGCCACCACTGGTGCTGACAGTTCCCTGGCATTCCTGTTTGCACCTTCCAGCACACTAGGAGTTAACAGTGGAATGTGCACAGGATAGCCAGGGACCTGTCAGCACGGAGCGTGAGGTGTAAGGTTACTGTTAAAATTACTTTCTTTTAATAAATTCTGTGTTACAATGGATGATGTGCCCCGCTGTACTGTGTATGTGCTTTTTAAAAAACGATGCCACTTCATACCAAATTTCACTGTAGTACGATATATCCCGGTCATGTGACTCCCAGCCCATCCCGCCCCTCTCTTCTCTCCGCTCTCCTCTCACGTCTCCTGAGTCCTGACGTCAGCGGGGAATCCTCAGCCCCGCCCGCTGACTATAGCTATCGTATCAGAAGAGAGGCGGGCGGGACTGAGAATTCCCCGCTGACGTCAGGACTCAGAAGAGCAGAGAGGGGCGGGACAGGCCAGGAGTCACATGACCGGGATATATCGTACTACGGGGAAATTCGGTATGAAGTGACATTGTTTTTTAAAAAGCACATACAGCGGGCACACATCATCCATTGTAACACAGAATTTATTAAAAGAAAGTACTTTTAAAAATACGGTCCGAGTGCTTTCCCGGGAGGGGCGGGGCTAGTCGCCATGACGTCACCCGCAATCGTTTTTCCGGTCCCTATGCATCGATGCCGCATCGGGGACACCTGAATCGCGATGCATCTATGCAACGATTAATTTCAGCACCCCTACCTTTCAGGTGATTAGATACTAGCAAAAACTTTATTAAGGCTGCCTCTGATGCATGCTCTATAACCTCACCAACTCCGTAAGACTTTTCACTTTTTGTTTTTGCTAGTGTCCTTGGTGATGGATTTCTCCTTTTTAACACTCACCCTAACCTGAAATGCAACAGGTGTAGTTAGCCACAGGGTGCCATTCAGGTCCAGGGCCGTGGTCCATCTCTATGGTTCGAGACCCTAAAGACCCCTTTGTGGGTATGCCCATTGTGATGGGCAAAGCCTGGACCCCTAACAGGCCAGCAATATAGATAAAGTAAGACAGTTTCACTTTTATACAAACCACAGTGTTTAGCATACAATGCGGATACATAGACACAGGAATGAGGAGTTATCCACATGGTGTAATACTGTTGTAACTGTCTCAATGTGTTTGGCACAGTAAGTAATATCTACTTAAATTTAATTTTGAATTTTCTTTTCCTTTCATTCATTCTCGGGATGAGAATGTAGTTGCAACATGCCTCCTAGCTGATGTACTTCTGTCCACCTTATCTGCTGAAAACACCCCCACAGCACTTTCAGAGACACCTCTTACAGACATCCCCTCAGTTTAGCAATGGTAGATCATGGACTGAAGGTGGCTGGGACAAAAGGGCCAGTTAACATGCGTTCTGAGGACAGCCTACAGCAATCTCAGACTGTTCCCTTATAGCTGTTGTCCTCTGACTGGACATTCCTCTAAGGCACACACCTTGCCACCTTTCTGGCAAAAGAAGATCTTCTACCACTAAGTCTGACTTTCTCAGAAAACCTTTGGCACTCCTAGAATCTTTAGTTTTCAAAGGCCACAAATGCTACCCTGACTCTATTGATGAATCAGAGTTCAAGCCTCTAAACCTGTTTGAGAATGAATTGAAGGAAAGCGATGGAAAAACAGACAATGTTTCAACCTCTGCATTTTATGAGGCAAAAGCTATGGCTTCCTAGCTATTGCTCTCTTCTGTGGATACAATGATTGACATAGCTCATACTAGTCTTTTCCAAGTGCCATCTGATTTTAGGGCACAGTGGTGTAGTGGTTAGCACTTTCACCTAGCAGCAAAAAGGGTCGCTGGTTCAAATCTCAACCACGACACCATCTGCCTGTTTGCATGCTCTCCCTGTGCCTGCGTGGGTATCCTCCGGGTACTCCGGTTTCCTCCCACACTCTAAAGACATGCTGTTAGGTAATTGGATCCTGTCTAAAATATTGGGCCTAGCATATGTATGAATGTGTGTTAGGGACCTTAGATTGTAAGCTCCTTGAGGGTAGGGACAGATGTGAATGTACAATGTATATGTAAAGCGCTGTGTAAATTGACAGCGCTATATAAGTACCGAAATAAATAAAATAACTTCTCCATAGCCAAGTCAACCCCTGTGAGCACTAAGAGGTTGGCAAAATCAAAAAATATTAAAGAACGCATACCTGTTTTTTTCCACCATGTTTCAAGCTTAGAAGTCTATTTTGCTTGGTGAAATTCACTAGGCTTTAATCCTTGCAGGTTTTCTGTAGCTCAGCTTTCTGGTCTGTACCTTTTTATTTAAGGGGTTACTCAGGTCTTCCCCCCCATTACACTATATTTTAGTTCTTTATGCCGTCCAAAAACCTCCCTTTGAGAACATTCAGCGGGGAATTCCATTACCGACACATTCACAAATGGTGTTTTTTCTAGTAGGCATCACTACTTTTTTCTTTTTCTTTTACACACTCTTTTACACAGAAAAACGTAATACCCTTCAAGTAGGACCAAGGGACGATTATTGGCACAATAGACAATGTGAACTCCAAAACATAATCTCTATCAAAAATAAATCTTTATTACAAAGCAACATATAAACGGAATCAAAATTGGATGTTGCTAATAAAGTGTATAAAAACAACACCAGTATTACACAGGTATTTCCCGAAGTGAGAAAATTTTTACTTTTTTCTGTTGTATATAATTAAGTCTGTTACGTGTGTTTAAAAAACTGGCAAGCTTTTTATGTGCTGTGTAAGGACAAAGGTGGTCTTGAGACCAATACTTTCCTTCCTGCTCACGGTGGTCTCTTCTTATCACCTCGGTGAGGATATTGCTTCCCCTTCTCTCTACCGTGCTCCAAAACGCACTGAGGAAATTTCCCTACACTGCTTAGAAGAGCGGTATCACTAATTTAATAGCAGTACACTGTTTGGTTTTCTATTTTTTAATACTTAGTACTTGAGTATTGTACAAGCTGCTTTTAGGTTTATATCTGGCCATAGCGCGGAATTATTTTCTTTACTGCTTAGATGTTGTCAGGGTCTGCCTGGCAACCACAGCTTCTGTTACTTGAAGGCTCATGTAGAGGACATCCTGCCTCTTGCTGCACCATTGCCAGGGTCCTGGTCAGACTGCTGATTTCCAGGGCCTACACCCTTGAGGAAAGGATAATTTTCCCTATCAGAGTTCATTTCACCAGGTCTGTTGGTGTCTTTTGGGCTTTCAAGCATCAAACATCTGTATCCCAAATTTGCAAGGACAACCTATGGTCCTCTGTTCTCCATGTTTTATCAGGTCGATGTTCAGGCCTCAGATGATGTGCACTTTAACTGCAGGTATTTCAAGCTGTCTTCTGAGCATTTTTTCAGATTACTTAAAGGGGTTGCAAAGGTAAAAATTTTTTCACCTTAATGCATTCTATGCATTAAGGTGAAAAAACTTTTGACAGTACCGCCGCCCCCAGCCCCCCCGTTTTACTTACCTGACGCCTCGAATCTTCGCTGCTTGTCCTCGTCATCTTCATTGCAGCTCAGCCTGGTCGCTGATTGGCTGCAGTGGATGGATTGAAAGCAGCGCAGCCATTGGCTCGCGCTGCTGTCAATCACATCCGATGACGCGGCGCGCTGGGGGGCGGGGCCGAGTGATACAGCGAGCGGCTATAGCCGCCGGCTGTATCATGGGAGCGCGCCCGCAAGCACTCACCACCATGCGAGGGAGCTCGCATTAAGGTGGTAAATGCATGCGGGGAGGAGCTGAAACAGCCGCCGAGGGACCCCAGAAGACCAGGTTCGGGGCCACTCTGTGCAGAACGAGGTGCACAGTGAAGGTAAGTATAACATGTTTGTTATTTTTAAAAAAAAAAAAAAAAATACCTTTACAACCCCTTTAACTTTTTTGTGGGCCTGTTGGCAGTTCTGCTTGCTATGTTGCTGCCCACCCCTCAGTTTTATTGTTTTGGGATATTCCATGGTCTTTCAATACAAGTCCTGTAATGTGTGATAACGATGTAATGAATTTTGACTTGCCTGTAAATTTCTTCTCATGGAGTACAGTAAAGGACAAAGGCCCCTTCCCTCTGTTTCCACCTCTCGCAGGCCCCTCCCCCTTCTCATTGCTTGCATAAAAAATATGGAGTCTCAGTGTGGCTGGGATTTATATGAGCATGCTCTAGGGGCTGCCCTAACAAGTTTTGCTGTACAGTCACCGGAAGTTATGTTCTGTGTCCTGTACTGTAATCCAAGGAAAGAAATTCACATGCAATTCAAAATGCCTCTAAAACCCTTATCTTCGTATTCATTACTGGACACAGGCCCCTCCCCCCTGTTCTTATCATCCACTTCTGTCATTGCTTGCTACTGGGGCATGCTGGGAGACAGTTTTTACTGAGCTGTCCATACGGCTTTATTTGCCAGTGTACAATTTCCCTTTGGGTGGAGTTATACTTCATCCTGTGTCCTGTAAAGTAATTCAAGGAAAGGAGTTTTCAGGTAAAACGAAAAAAATATTTTTTTGTTCATCTGTGTTTTATTTTTTGATTTTACTTTTTAACAATCTGTATTTCCTCAAACGTGTTTTTTTTTTTTTTGTTTCCTTAGAAGACGATGACCTGTCCATGATGCCCAGGATTGTCAACGTCACATCCTTAGCTGAGGATTCTTCTTCAGATCTGTACCAGGACATCATGGGATTCCATACTCCAACGACTAAGGCAGACACAGATACTGAGAATAACACCCTGTTGGCAAAGAAGACTGCTGCTAGTGATCCTTTGTCAGATCAAGCAGAGAGAGATCTGTCCTCCGCAAAACAATTACCATCTACATCCCATCCAGTGGACACCACAGAAGAAAAACTTTCTAGTGATATGAATATAACCCAGAATTCTTACTCCAGTCTTCCAGAGAATCTCCCACTGGCCAAAGTCAGTATTGTTAATGCCGAGGCATCCTCAAAAAGTGGAAAGACTACTATAAATGATTCATCTTTGGATAATGTCTTGGAGAATGTCAGAGACTCTGAACTAGAGCTGGAACTAAAAAAACTTTCATCTGCTATAGAGGAAGCAGATTTGGAGCCCAGCGAGTTATCAGATGTTATGGCTGATCAAGAAGACTCAGATGAAACGTTCTCATCTCTTTTGAATGAGATTGCTTTCTTGAATCAGCAGTTAAACAATGACCCCAGTGAAATGGGCTGTGACTTCCCGGGGTCAGACACACTATCCCAGGAAAGTATTGGCAAATCTGCAGATGGTAATTCCTCTCCTTTCTTTTTTGGAAAATTCAAGGAATTGTCTGAACCAAAAGAAAAGAACATTTCACTTAGCCCTCTCTTTCTACAAATAGATGAGGGAGAGATTCAGGAAAGTGTTAAGCATAGTGAAGAGCCAGGTATTGTTGTATTTGAAGATGCAGCTAATAAAGAAGCAATGACTGAAGTGGGGATGAATCTTCTGCAGCCTCCTGCAAATGTGGCTTTTCTTCAGGCTGTTGATCAACCAGAAGTGGCCTCTGGCTCTGATGTGTTTTGGAGGCCTATGCCCAAATTAGCACCTCTTGGACTAATGTCTTCTAATCTTCCAAGTGATCAAAGGGTATTGGGGAACAAATCTATGCCATCCTTGGCTTCTGCTGCAGTCCGATTAAGTTTACCAAAACCTATGGATTAGAATTTTTTTTGGTCATTTATTATTGGATAAATGTTCAGGTTACTTGAAGCATATAGTGTTGTACATTGTATTGTACATTGTATCGAGTTTCTTCAACAGTGAATGAATTGGAAATCTAATGCTTAGAAATCATGTTTCCATTACACACAAAATTGAATTATCTTAAAAAGATAAACACCTGAATCCCTACTTCCCATTTTGCAGCATATTTTCTGCTATAAAGTAACCAATGCACTTTAATGTATAATTGTGATTTGTACATATGCTTTGGCTAAGCAGCGTTTGCAGATATTCTTCTCCAGCAGACGGACGATGTAAAGCATTCCTTGTGGGATTTGTCTCCTGGAACAATTTACACAAAGTAAACCATAGGTGCCTCCATCTCTAGTCTCTACAGCTCAGTCACCTTTCTGTCTGCACTTTACAAGACAAATTGCTACAGCTTATGTTTTGTCAGGAACAGTGTTAACTGTCACTTGAACACTCACCCCAGTTACTTGACAATAAGTTCATTGCTGCTTGAATGACAAGCAATCATTGCTGTTATCAAACTGAACATGTAAAAAATGTATATGTATTTATTTATATTTTTTAAAACCTTTTGTACACAGAATTTTTTTGTACACACGTGTAGAATGTGATACATTTGTTAACTGATTTACTGTATTTCTTACTGTAGATACTAAGTGTACGACTTGTGGTCCGCTCATGTTTCATTGAGCAAACTTTACATAATATGAAATTTGAGGAAGTCCCTGTTTTAAGGGGCCCCTGTCTGAGTTGGTAAACATGTAAACATTTTTTTTTCTTTCTCATTATTCAGTCTTGAGGTCTATTCTGAGTTAAAGGGCTGGTCCTTCACCAAACTAATATTTTTAAATTTTGGTTAAAAGCTGGTGGAATGACCAGCAGTTTCTTTTATGTCCCCAGATCTCCATCAGCAGAAACCTTGCACAATCTTGGACCTTCCTTGGCACTGGAGTCCATGGGGCATAAATGAAGGGAGAGGTTAGTTTATCACCCATTGCTGAAATATTGATTTTAGCATCAGACTGAAATTTTAGTTTAAATTCACAAAGTATATAAAGTACATCTAATTAAAAGATGTGCGAAGTCTTAGGCTACGTGTATGCTAGCCTTCCCTAAACCAAACTCTTCTGATAGTAGAAAAGGGCTAAACACGTCAAAAAAAGCAGTTTTGGCGTTTATTTTAATAGCAAGTACTCTGCCCAATGAAATGGATAAAAGCCCACGCACTAAACAGGGCTAGCATTTAGGTGCGTTTACATGCATCTTTGCCTCGTTTGGTGTTTTTTGACTAAAACGTTCCTCTTCTGAACACGATTCTTCTCAGTTCAGGAGAGGGAAGTTTACTGCCCCTAAGCTCTGCTGCTCCTAAACTCTGGTAAGTGCCTATGTGCACATGGACACACAGGCTTTTATTGATTTGAATTTAGTGGCTTTGGCAAAAAAATGCCCAAATCTCCTAAACTGAGGTTTGGGAGCAGCCAGTGTACATGAGCATGCCTTAGAGTTTGCTATGTTTAGAAAGCAGCCCAAATAGAAAAGTCCGTTCCCCTGCCAGTTTGCTGCAGAGAAGGGCAATTGTTCTTTGTATGAAAGCAGTGGTCTCTCTGTAGAGGCCTCCTGCTGAGTGAGACCTATAGTAAAGCAATCAGCAAAACTCTTACTCCCTGTTTATTGGACAGCTTAAAGAGAAGCTCCAGGCTCATTCAGAAAAAATTAAAAGTCAAATACTGTAGCTGCTGACTTTTAATAATAGGACACTTACCTGTCCACGAATCCAGCGGTGTCTTCACCCCAGCTGATTTTTCAATCGGCTCTCGGGTGCTGCTGCCGTCACTTTTTGTAGAGGAAACCAGCAATGAAACATTGCGGCTTGACAGTCGGCTCCCTACTGCGAATGCGTGAAGCGCGTTGCGCTTTGTGAATGGCTCAATGGTGGGGGAAGGAGGAGGGGGCGAAGTCACCATGCCGAAGTCACCCGGAAGTGGGAGCAGGTACCTGTCAAGACCAGATAGCCGCTCCCCCCCCCATCTGAATGGTGCCAAATGTGGCAGTGGAGGGGGGTAGGAAGCAAAGAAGTGGAGCTTCCCCTTTTGAGTGGAGCTCCGCTTTAAGCTCTAATTCACTGGTTCCAGAGAGCAAGGGTCCTTCTCTGCACCATGCCTTGCACAGGACAGGCTTTTCTACTGAGGCTGCTACTTTCCCAAGATAACAAACTGTAAGCCATTTTTTTATTTTTTTGATGCAACTTAAATACATTTAGATGATTTAAACCTAAAGTTCAGTTGGACTGAAGAGTGGACTGACCCTTTACTCTGTCCTGATTTAAATTGGCACAACATTCGTGATTTGTTTAAGAAAATGCAAGTTCCTGAGATGTCATTTTCATGTTTCAACTTTATTGCTTAGTAATACCTGGAAGAGCTTTGGGAGTTCTGTCTTCACTTGTATTGCTATTCTGGTTAAGTGAGGAAGAACGTTGTGAAGCTATAGGTTGGGAATGACACCTTGAGAACTTGCATTTTCCAAAACAAATTGGCATTGGCAGTACCCATAGATGTGCATGAGTATTTTTAGTTAGTGCAGTATCCTTGAGTTCATCATTTTGTAGAAACAATTTTACCCAGTAGAATGTCATTCTGACTTATGGACAGAATGACCCAGTCAAAACTTCTTCTGCAAAGCAATAATTGTGAACTTTTCATTCTGTAATCATAGAACTAGACCCAGGCTGAGTCTGTCTGTCCTCAAAGACTATGAAATTGAGAATACTTTTCATTACTATGTTATACGTTAAAGAAGATAGAAATTAATCTTTTACTATCCAGAACTGGTCATTTATGTTTTGTCTAGATGCAAATCTGTTTGGTGCTAAATAAAGCATTGACAAGCATATTGTCATAAAATTGATATGTGTGTATAACTTATTTTTTTGGTTAAATTTGGATAAGTGAGAAATAAGCAGCGTTCACATTTTTGTCCTCACAGTGTACTATTTGTATTGCAGAGCATATAGCAATCCATTCTGGCAAAGGATTTTTGGTCCCCTTCACAGCACTGTTTAAAGCGACACTGAAGAAAATGCTTTTACATAACATTAAAAAGTTACATACTGAAAAGGTCACTTATGGAGGTCAGATATAAACATGCTGTACCCATACAGTTGCATAGATCCCAAAAGTTGGACCTGAAACGGTGAATGAAGACGCACCGAACCCCTGCTCTGAGCCACTGCTTTCTCAAGTGTGAACTCAGAGTCTCTCTTCCTCAGAGTCCTCTTTATCTCCTTCACTTATAGCTAGATATTTTCCGTTTTTCGCTGAAGTTTTTTACTATGGTCATGCAAGACTTTACGACCCAAATTACCCATTTATCTGTTCTCTCTGATCACAGAGGTCACAAGTGCACTCCCAATCCCCTCTGCTGTAGATTCTTTATCTAATTTACTCACAACCATAATGGCTTCTGAGTCCTCATCCACAGAGACTGATTGAATGAATGAGTCGCTCTAATACTTGTCTGATTAGCTTACCTAGGGGAGTCGTCTACTGCAATTATTGACAATTTAAAGTGGTTGTAAACCCTTACAGACCACTTTCACCTACAGGTAAGCCTAGATTAAGGCTTACCTGTAGGTGCTTGAAATATCTCCTAAACCTACACGGTTTAGGAGATATTTACTATTTCCCCAAACAATGCTGTCTTCTGCGCATGCGCCGTGGTATTCAGCGCTTGCGTACTCTTGAAAGGGCACGCTGTGCCTTTCAAGCTGGGGTCATGCCGTGACTGGCGGCTCCAGCGTGCATGCGCGGGAGTGACATCACACGACTCCGGACAGTCACAGAGCCGGAGTTCACAGCCCCGAAAGAAGAGGGGTGAAGAATGGATGCTCGCTGCCAGTGAGGAAATCGGGGGCATCACAGGCTCCTGTGTCAGGTAAGTGACACATAATGGGTTACTATGCGATGCATAGTAGCTCATTATGCTTTACCTTTGTAGGGAAACAGAGGAAGTAAAACCCATCAGGATTTACTTCCTTACGTCCTCTTTAAGATGATGAGCTGTCCCCCCCCCCCCCCCTATATTATAAAGATTCGTACACAAGTGATCTATTACCACTATCGATCCAGCAGTGTCCAGCCTTAACCATGCGCTTACTATTCTGGTAGAGGATGCACCTGTTTTTATCCGCTTCCATACTGGGCCAATTCTGGCATTCCTCTCCTACATGTAAAAATCATATTCATATATATATATATATATATATATATATATATATATATATATATATATAAAATTTTAGCAGAGACCCTAGGGAGTAAAATGGTACGCATTGCAATTTTTTGTCACATGGCATTTGCGCAGCAATTTGTCAAACGCACATTTTTTGGGGGAAAAAAACACTCATGAATTAAAAAAAAAAAAAAAAAACAAACACTCTTCCATGTATCCACCTGCAAAGATGCTACTTCACTGCCCGATCCCAGGCCTTTTCTCCTATCAGCAGAAATTGGCCACCTATTTATTTATCGCTGCAAGTGTGCAATAGCAAGGACCTGGAAGAACCCGGCAGTCTCGTTCGCAGAGGTGAAGAGCATTTTAAGGACTCTCATGATTAATGAGAAGATGTCTAGTGTCCTCCACGACTCCCACGCTAATTTCCTTAAGGTGTGGGGCCCTGTGGTGGTCCTACGCTCTTCCAACTTTGCATCCGACCAGCCTAGGCCTTCCTAACTGACCTCCTACCTCCCCCGGCCTGGGGGAACCCTTTTCTCTTCTACCGTGCACTTCCTTTTCCTTCTTCGTCTTCCCTTCTCATCTCTTATTTCCTTCCTTGGTCATCTGGCTTACCCCCCTGCCCCCCCTTTCTTTTTTTATTTCTTTTTTTTCCCTTGTGTTTTGTCTTGTTGACAGTCCCCCCCCCCCCCCCCCCCGTTTGTTTTTTTTCTTGTTAGTTCGTTAGTGTTCAGTCCAAGCCTTGTTTTTCAAAACTTTTGGACTGCTCCACACCTCAACCCCTGAGCAATTAAAGCTCAACCACCCTAATGCCCCGTACACACGAGAGGAATTTCCGTAGGATAAAAATCTTGGATGGTTTTTCCGACAGAATTCCACTCAAACTTGGCTTGCATACACACGGCCACACAAAAGTTCTGTGAACTTTCGACCGTCAAGAACACGGTGATGTACAACACTATGACGTGCCGAGAAAATGAAGTTATAAGAATACTGTAGTTGCTGACTTTTAATATATGGACACTTACCTGTTCAGGATGCCCGCTATCTTCGAATCGACTCACGGGGTGCAGACTCACGGGTGCTGCTGCAGTGAAGACTTTTGGCTTCACTCCTGGTTCCCTACTGCGCATGCACGAGTCATGCTGCATGTTCTGAATGGTCCCTGCTATTTTCTGGGACCTGTCTCTGTGTGTCAAGAGGGGGGGGGGGGGGGGTGAGGAGGGGCCGGACATAGCGTAGTTCACCACACAATGTGCAGCGCTCTTTTGCCAGAAGTGGGAGCAAATACCTGGATTTGACAGGTATCTGCTACCCCCTGAAAGGTGCCAAATGTGACACTGGAGGGGAGAGGAATCTGATCTGCAGAAGTTCCATTTCTGGGTGGACCTCCGCTTTAATAATTACAGATCTGCATTGATCTTTGTGTTTTAAATCTGCCCAGATGTCAGTATCGGTCTGCTTCAGCTTTAAATATGCCTCACAGAATCAGAGTGGTCATGCAATGCTATTGCTATAAAAAGTCTATACATGCATACATGTACAAAAGGTTATGTATAGTAGCAAAGATATCTATTGCATAACTGACATGTACCTAATAAAGGACACATACAGTGCCTTGAAAAAGTATTCGTACCCCTTGACATTTTCCACATTTTGTCATGTTACAACCAAAAGCATAAATTTATTTTATTTGGATTCTATGTGATAGACCAACACAAAGTGGCACATAATTGAGAAGGAAAATGATAAATGGTTTTACAACTAAATATGTGAAAAGTGTGGCGTGCGTTTGTATTCAGCCCCCCTTTACTCTGATACCCCTAACTAAAATCTAGTGGAACCAATTGCCTTCAGAAGTCACCTAATTCGTAAATAGATGCCACCTGTGTGTAATTTAATCTCAGCAAAAATACAGCTGTTCTGTGAAGCCCTCAGAGGTTTGTTAGAGAACCTTAGTTTACAAACAGCATCATGAATGCCAAGTAACACACCAGGCAGGTCAGGGATAAAATTGTGGAGAAGTTTAAAGCAGGGTAAGGTTATAAAAAAAATATCCCAAGCTTTGAACATCTCACGGAGCACTGTTCAATCCATCATCCGAAAATGGAAAGCGTATGGCACAACTGCAAACCTACCAAGACATGGCCGTCCATCTAAACTGACAGGCCGGACAGGGAGAGAATTAATCAGAGAAGTAGCCAAGAGTTCCATCATAACTCTACAGGAGCTGCAGAGATCCACAGCTCAGGTGGGAGAATCTGTTCCCAGGACAACTATTAGTCGTGCTCTCCATAAATCTGAACTTTATGGAAGAGTGGCAAGAAGAAAGCCATTGTTGAAAGAAAGCCATAAGTAGTCCCATTTGCAGTTTGCGAGAAGCCATGTGGAGGACACAGAAAACGTGGAAGAAGGTGCTCTGGTCAGATGAGACCAAAACTGAACTTTTTGGCCTAAAGGCAAAATGCTATGTGTGGCAGAAAACTAACACTGCACATCACCCTGAACACACCATCACAACCGTGAAACATGGTGGTGGCAGCATCATGTTGTGGGGATGCTCTTCTTTAACAGGGACGTTGGTCAGAGTTGATGGGAAGATGGTTGGAGCCAAATACAGGACAATCTTAGAAGAAAACCTGTTAGAGTCTGCAAAAGACTTGAAACTGGGGCTGAGGTTCACCTTCCAGCAGGACAACGACCCTAAACATACAGCCAGAGCTGCAATGAAATGGTTTAGATCTAAGCATATTCATGTGTTGGAATGGCCCAGTCAAAGTCAAGACTTAAATCCAATTGCGAATCTGTTGCAAGACCTGAAGATTGCTGTTCACAGACGCTCTCCATCCAATCTGACAGAGCTTGAGCTATTTTGCAAAGAAGAATGGGCAAAAATGTCACTCTAGACTCTAGATGGGCAAATCTGGTAGAGACATCCCCAAAAAGACTTGCAGCTGTAATTGCAGCGAAAGGTGATTCTACAAAGTATTGACTCAGGGGGGCTGAATACAAATGCACGCCACACTTTTCACATATTTATTTCTAAAAAATGTTGAAAGCCATTTATCATTTTCCTTCCACTTCACAATTATGTGCCACTTTGTGTTGGTCTTTAACATAAAATACCAATAAATCCCAATAAAATACATTTATGTGTTTGGTTGTAACATGGCAAAATGTGGAAAAATTCAAAGGATATGAATACTTTTTCAAGGCACTCTAATGAATTGTGAAGAAGACTTCAAGTAGCATATATGTTTTTGTTTTGTAAATACAATACAAATACTTTATTACTCCAGATGTACTGTATAGTACTGTTTTGTTCAAAAATGACACATTTTGCTGGGCTTTTATCCGCACAGTTATTATAGTAGTTGGCCAGCAGGTGGGGCTATTTATCCATTACTCTTCACTTGAACAGCCTCAGTTATTTCTCCCACAATGTAAACTGTCCAGTTTATTTTCCAGTGCAGTCCCTTTATAGGGTCCAGTAAATTATTTACAGTGCTGAAGACCATTCCACTCTGTTAGCATTCCACTCTGGTGCTAACTTAAGCCAAGTAGCCAGAATAAAATGATGAATAATCATCTTTGCAGGAAAATGTGATTTTCATTAAGCTTGCAAATTCAATTTAAATGTTCAGCGTCACAAGGAAAATGTGAACTGTATCCAGGCTAATAGCCTATTTCCTTCCACGAGGTGGGGTTGGTTCTACAATGCTCACCACTCTTACATTTTTTTCAAATCTGTATCTTTTGGTTGAACCAATTTTGCCCATAGTCTGGGAATCTGTATGACTAGATGTCATTTTAATGGATTTAGGGAGGTCCTTGCACTTTACAGCTTCAATCTTGTTGATCTGATCAAACCTGAAACATAATCTGTGTGTGGTCAGCAGTTGCGGAGAGGAAGGTGTGAAATGGAAGAGGCATCCCCCAGCTGTCACCTTTTATATGACCTTTCTATATATTTGTACGCCACAAGTATGCATTGTATGTTCCCCTTTATTTTGTAAAGCACTGGGCAAACTGTTGGCACTATATACATCCTATATAATAACAATAAAAGTAACTAAAGGTAGGTATGTCGTGCGCTATCAACACATTTGCCCTGCATCCTTTGTTATTGGATTCTCTTGTGTAACCTTATCTCTGCTTTCCACTGTATTTCCTAATCTGCTCCTTTCGTGGGGAACTACCAACAGTGGAAAATTAGTGGAAGTTATTAGTTCTGAAAAAAAAAAAAACCATAAGCATTGCACAACACAAAAAGAATGGAAATAACAGGAAAATCCAAGGGTTTTCTTTCCACAACTTTCATGGAATACCCCTCCCCCACAAGGGATCCATGCAAAACAACTACCGGATTTATCGGCATATAACACGCACATTAATTTTAAGAGGGAAGTTTCAAGAAAAAAAAGGTTTAAAATTTTAATTTAATTTTTTTTCATTTTAAATAAGGAACTTTGAAGCAAAATAAGGGTCAGTGCCCATCTGCAGCCTCACCATTGCCATCAATGCAGCCTGATCAATGCCCATCTGCAGCCTCACAAGTGCCATCAATGCAGCCTCAACATTGCCATCAGTGCAGCCTAGAGAGGACAGGGAGGGGGGCGGGACGAGCGCCAACAGATTACATATAGTGAGAATCTCCTATGATAGACAGAACATTGGTCCAATGGTGGCCCAGGAGACAGGACTTCCTATTTCAGAGGCTGCCAAGTAAACAGGAGATTTTCACTGTATGTAATCTGACGGCGCTCGTCTCGTCCCCTCTCCCTGTCACCTTCGAGGTAGCTACAATTGAAGTATTGGCGTATAACACACACATGCTATTTGCACCCAATTTTCATGGTAAAAAAGTGAGTGTTATACGCCAATAAATACAATATATTGTGAATGTGTGGTCCTGACTATTTGACTAATTACACCCTTCCATGGACTGGGGGACTCTTGATGGGCATCAGTAACGCAGTGTCCATAAATGTAACAGCTGCACTCCAGTAAATCCAACATGTAAGAGGTTTATTTAGCAACTAATGTTCACATTGCACACACTGCCTTGACTCTAACCTCTCTGATGCATTTCACTCATGATGGGTTTAGGCTAGGTTCAAACTTATGCGGTGCGGGAAACACCGCGATCCGTGTGTGTTTCCAGCACCGCATGCAAAGTGCACTGCCCTTGCGATTTGCTGCGGGTGTCAAAGTACAAAGTTAATGACACCCCAAACGCAGGTCACAAATGCAGTGAACTTGCCTGCCCTGGATTGCACCGGACTGCATGGTACAAAATGACCATGCGAACTGGTTGAGGTGCGGCTCCAAAACGGTCCATGTACTTCTTTGGTGCAATGCGATTTGAGACCATTCAAAATGACATGCAGAGTGGAACCTGTACAATTCAAATGCAGTTCATAGTGTGAACCGAGCCTTAAAGTGGTTGTAAACCCCCCTGAGGCATTTTTACATATAGGTAAGCCTATAATAAGGGTTACCTTTATGTACTGAAAATCTCTCCTAAATGTGCGCCGTTTAGGAGATATTTACCTTGTAGTGTGCCGATGATGTCATCGGCGCATTCGTAGTGAAGAAACGGCCCTCTGTGCTGTTTCTTCCCCATCGTTTGCCGTGACTGTCAGAGCCGGAGTCCACGGCCCCGGAAGGAAGAGGGGCAAAGATGGATGTTTCCACCAGCGGGGACATTACGGGCTTCGTTTGCAGGTGAGTGCCACATAATGGGCTAGTATGCAATGCATACTAGCCCATTATGCTATTACTTTGCAGGGGAAAAAAGAGGAAGGAAAACTCATCAGGAAAAAGAGGCTTCATTACCTTCCTGCAGGCTCCAGTGCTGACCTCCTCTCCCCAAAGCTGTGAAGACTCGGTCAGGAATGACTGATCCCCTAGACCAGAATTAGTTGTCAGAACATTAAAAGTACACAATTCCCTTAAATAGCATGCTTGGGAAATGCGATAAACCTGCACGTGCAGTGGCGCACCTGTATAATATTCTAGGAGTAGGAGTCACATTTATGATGAAAAAAAAGCCATTTAAAGTGGAACCACTTGTAGGCAGATCACAATCTAATCACAGCGGCTCTTTACCACGTGATCAGCTGTGTCCAATTGCAGCTGATCACGATCTAAACACACTTGCCAGTTATTGGCATTCCTTTCTTCTCACTGTCACAGCATGAGGAGAGGAGAGAGCTGGTAACTGAAAAATGTAAAATGGGACTTCTGCACTGATAATCAGGACATTATCAGTATCCTAAATTATCAGTGCAGCCCCAACAGTGGCCGTCAGTGCTGCCAATCGGTGCCTCCTCAGTGCCCACCAGTCCCGCCTCATCTGCCCTACTCACCCCATCCTTTGTCCCACTGACCCCATCCTCTGGGACCGTTGACACTTATAAAGCGACAAAGCCAAAAATGGCCACTGATTACTGTATAAATGTCACTGGCAGGGAAGGGGTTAACACTAGAGCGATCAGGGAGTTAAATGTGTGTCCTAGGGAGTGTTTCTAACTTTATGGGGATGTGACATTTCGCTGTTCCTACTTAGCAGGAACAGACGATCTGTTTCTCCACTCCTTTTAGAACGGGGATGTGTGTGCTTTTACACACACACATCCCCGTTCTGGTTCTCGTGCCCGTGGTCATGATTACCCATCGGGTCCCCTGCTGTAAAGCCGGCGTGCGCGTGCTATCGCCCTTAAAGGTGCCGACGTACACCTACGGCAATTTGCGGGATCATGCCGACCTGCCGCAGTATAATGACAGCGGCTGGTCAGCAAGTGGTTAATAAAAGCTTTTATTTTGTTTGACAACAACTTTGCCATGCTATGTCCTAGAAACATTACTGTGGTGCTAAATTAACCATGACTAATTGCAAAAACAATTAGAACATTATATTTGTAGTAACACTATTTTAGAATGATCACTGCCCAGACTGGGGAAAAAAAAGTTCTGTACCCTGCACTGACCCAGTTACTCTGCTTTCAGAGGTGCAAATTAATTTGTCTTCATTTAGTTTACGTTCTTGGCTTGGAATGGGGGGGGGGGTCACTTTAGCAGTAAAGCCCTTACTTTAGGAGCACCAGAGCAACACATCCAGCAGCCTTAAAGTGTTACTAAACCCACAACAGTGAAATCAGTCTGTATATGCACCATAGTGTGCTTGTTATACTCACTGTGGAACTTAAGGGGTTAATCCTCTGCATTGTGTAAAAAGGCTGTTTTATCCTGTATGCATAGAGCCTCCTCTGCCTGCACCAGGGCTGGACTGGGACAAAAATTTGGCCCTGGACTTCACCCAGACTGGCCCACTTTGACAGGTCTCTCCCATGCCGGCTTGCCACCCAAGCCCCCCCCCCACTAGCTATTAGCCGTTCTACATTATTTCTCTTATAGGCAGTACCAGTGGGGAAGCTAGACATTATTTCACCTGGGGCAAAGAATCAGTTTGGCGCCCCCCCCCAATGGAACAAGATTAGGCAGGAAAGTGAGGCCGCCCTCCTTCCAGATCGTATGATGAGCTTCTAAGTGTTGACTCCTGAGCATCATGTCTGTATTCAGGCGCGCTGCATAACTAGCCAGGGAGAGGAGGTGAGCACTGCGGGGGGGGGGGGGACAGAGGACTGGAGGGAGGCAGCGGTCCACTGTCACTGAAATCGGCCCACTGAGCCATCGGCCCACCGGGAAACTCCCTGTAGTCCCAATGGCCAGTACATGCCTGGCCTGCACTGTCTATCTGGGGAAGGCCAGCTAACACAAGCAGGGTAGCCTACCTGCACATGCTCAGTTGTGTCTTTCATGCTGGAGAGAATATTTACTTGTTCTCAGAGATAGCCAGGTCACATGATATTGACATCACATATGTGGGTGGGTATACAGGCTGCAGTGGGAATCTCCTCCTCCCTGAACTCTCAGCACTGGAGAAACTGTGCAGTTTATCATGTATCTGTGGTACTCAGATCATCCAAAAAAAGTATATAGTGGCAATACTTCAATGTAAAAAGAAGATTTATAAGCAGTGGGCACTGTATGTGTGTGTGTGGGGGGGGGGGGGGGGTGCAGATTAACTATTTTATATATTACTGGGTTTAGTAACACTTTAACTTAAAACAGAGTTCTACCCAAAAGTGGAAGCTCCACTTATCTGACTCCTCCCCCCTTCGGTGCCACATTTGGCACCTTTTGGAGGAGGAGGGGGGAGTGGGTACCCATTTTTGAGAGGTACCTGTCCCCACGGCGAGATCACTCGGAAGTTTGACCCCTCTCATTCTTCCCCCGCAGCCGGGCCATTCAAAAAGCGTAGCGCAGTAGGGAACCAGCTGTGAAGCTATAAGGCTTCACTGCCAGTTACCCTAACAGACAATGGTGGCGGCAGCAACTGAGAACCAATGGAAACATCAGCTGGGGTGCCGACATTGCTGGATTGCAGGACAGGTAAGCAGAACTACACTTTAAAGGAAATATTTAGTGGTTTGTACATAGTTTGTTTTTTTGCTTGCTGGGGGGGTACTCATGTGTGCTCGCTCCCGTGCCACACTGTGTGCATCTATTGACACACACACACAGTGCGGCTTGGCCCCACCCCTGTTTCCTTGTCACTGGATAGCAGTCAGAGTCCAGTGAGGAGGGGGAGAGAGGGGGAGAGTGGCACCGTTGCTCTCAGGCACAGCGCTGCACCAAGATTGGGCTCAGATAAGTATTTAGTGTGGATGGGTGGGGAGCTGCACCTAAAAGGTTTGTTACCTTAATGCAAAAAAATGCAAGATAAAAACCTTTAGCCTTTTCAACCAGTGGAGGTTGTTATGTTTTTTTTGGGGGGGTGACAAACACCCTCACCCCCGAGCGGCGCCCACTCCCCTGCTGTCACCCCATTGGCGGTGGCAGGCAGCAGCTCCATGTCCTCTCCTCCATGGCGGCTTCCAGCTCCTCCCCTCCTCCTCCTAGGCGTCTAATAGGATCGCCTGTCCTTTCAGCCAAACTGGCTTCCTGATTGGCTGGGAGGAGGATCAGTGTTACAACAGAGAATATTCATTCGCTGTTGTAACACACCTGGGTGGGATCAGAGCACACTCTCTGCGACCCGAGCCCACCCTATATTGAAGCCTATTAGAGCCTCTAGCTCTAATCAGTGCTTCAAAAAAAGACAGCCCCCCCACATTGGAATTTATTCGCCGGTGTCCTGAAAGGGGCTGGACGCATGGATGGGGAGGGGGGCGGCGATGAACAGGGGGAGGCGGCGCCTGTGCGCCCTTAATGGATGGATCACCCCTGTTTACAACCACTTTAAATCTGTGGGGTTTTTTTTCCCCTACACTCAGAAGGCACAGGTGCAGCATGTGGCCCCACCATCAGCAACCTGTAAAAAAAATCTATGGCAGGCTGAAATGTGTTCTGGCTGGATGCTGTGCTAGGAGGTTCTCATGTTTATGGCTGTATGTGTTCAGGAATGTATGCCCAGAATGCAGAATATCTGCATTCTGGGCTTATGGTCCCAAACGCAAGTACCACTCGGTACGGCATCCAGCCGCTACTTATTTCAGTCTGTCACAGATTTGAGAAGCTGATGGCAGTGGTGGCTGGGCACTGTCTGCACCTGTGCCTCCTGGGCACACTAAAATGATGGAGATTGTCACATATGGGCTAAATGCACAGTGAGAATAAAATGTAGGACAGCTTTTGCACACTTATTTATGAGAACCTTCTGCTTTGTAAAATAAACCTATCAATTTTCAAATGTGATTTCTTAAACTTGTCTCACTTGTGTCAGACAAATCAAACGTTAACTCAGAAAATATTTCTCAGATACAATAGCAACATTGTCAGAACAGTGAAGATTATAAGGCAGATTTACTTGCTGCGGAACTCTGAAGAAGATTCAGAAAATGACGAATTGCCACACAAATAGCTGTTCTAAAACACTTTAAACCTACTTTTCTTCATTGCAGCAGTTTTATATGTAAGTACAGAAAACAGACCTGACATAAGCCAAGCCTTTCTCTAGGTTTCCTACTTCCACCTCTCTTCAAGAGAATCTGTTCCCAGACTACTAATTTCAGCAACATTCTTCTCATAATGTTATATGTGCATTTAATATCATTTAGCCTATCCCAATCCCTATCAAGCCTATCCCACACCCACCTAACAACCCAATCAAATCATTCCCCGCATCTATTACCTTTTTGTACCACCACCCCCTCCCTTTAGAATGTAAGCTCTTCGAGCAGGGTCCTCCTGTCCCTTCTGTATTGTACTGTAATTGTGCTGTCCCCCCTCTACATTGTAAAGTGTGTAAACTGTTGGCACTATATAAATCGTGAATAATAATAATTTAGGAATATATATATTTTTTTAATCCGTGGTGGAGCGCAAAAACAAAAAACATTAATTGTACAAAAAAGGTTCATATGAAAACACACACAAAAAAGTTCACGTAAGGGAGTGCTTTTGTCAACCCCCCCAAAAGGGGTAGGACCTTACCCTGAAACCCCCGGGGGACGAAGTTCTTGACCACGACAAGATTTTGAACTTGGTCCACCTAGCCAAAAGGCCTGGTAGCCCCCTCCTCTCGTGGCCAGCCCAAGTCAATCAATGAATACTAGGTCAAGGGGCTCTCCTGAAGAGAGACTCCCCCCCCCCCAGTTCAGGGGAGGAAGGAACCCTATGGCCACATATCCTCCTAGACTTGAGGGTAAGCCCGAGGACTCACACCCTCCATCAAGTGAAAAAAAAAACACACACAAAAGTGATAAATGTGAGGGAGAAAAAATAAATAGTGGCCGTGCAATGTGCACTGCCTAGGCCATATTTTAGAGAGTGATAGCCCATGAGTAAGCAACAGTGGGTGGAGTGAAACCTCTTGGGGGCAGGGCCAGGCGGGGGTCTAGGCTGAGCCTTCCAATTCTTTGTCATGCAGCAGGCTTTGACTTGATGTGCGGCTTTCGGGGCACCTATCCCTGTCTACTATAGTCTAGAGCTTAGACGAGCTCCCTTCCTGGCCAGCACTCACAGTGGTGGGCACAGGACTTCATACAGCCTGAGCAGCTGACACACATATCTTTGTTCACAGGGAATAGGCCATATTTTAGGCATGTTATTTCCCTGTAAAAGCCTCCCTTGTGTAGACATCCAAAAGCCCTGAGACTGTCAATGGGCGCCGTTATCGTGTACGCCCCAATAGACTCAGAGCTCTCACTCAAGTGACAATCTACGATATTCCTCTTCACTCCTGCCCCAGCTACTGCATGAAAAGTTGTGTAGGGAGGTAGGGAAGGAGGTGGGCCAGCACAGAGAGTAATTGGACACTCAAAGAAAAAGAGAGACATACAATTTTAGGTTTAAACTAAAATACAAAAAGGTGGATGTAATAAATCATACATTAGGTCTTATTTTTATTTTTCATGTGATTGTGTTCTCCATTTAGCAATGCTCACACTCTAGGCTCAAGAAGAATTATAGCACAAAACATAACCAAGGCATTTACAAACAAAAGAAGGTTTTAATTGACTATTTTTATATGATGCTACAGAAAGGAAACATCTAAGCAAAGAAATAAAAAAAAAAAGGATTGCACACACATTAGAAAAAGAAATCAGCCAAATTATTAAAATAGCTGAAAAAAAAAAAAGAAGCAAGTATTATAAAGGTTGACTAATGTCCCATATACACGATCAGACTTTCTGACAACAAAACCGTGGATTTTTGTTCAAAAGTTGTTGGCTCCAACTTGTCTTGCATACACACAGTCTGTCAGGTATCCGGTGTGACCAGAGCTGTGTGGACAGCAACAGAGGAACAAATGCAGGTAAAGTGAAAATATATAATTTATTAAGATAAGTGAATAAATACAACCACCTCCAATATACTACAATGTACAACCAAACAACCACCAACAGAAACACACAAATAATAACAGACAAATATATACAAGTAAAGGGGAATACCAGAATCATAAATAGGGCCAGGCCAGGGTCGACAACGGGGGGTCAGCAGCTGGGGAAAGGAAGACAAACAGGACAAGAAGAGGATGGATGGATCACAGGAGGGACGGGTCAGGTACAAGGCTCAGGGTCCAGGGTACAGGTAACAAACAGGATCAGGTTCAGGTACGCGTACAGGTAGGGATGTAGAGCTTCACAGGGTCAGGGCACAAGGAAGATACCAAGGCAAGGCATCAGTGTGTCTGCCAGGTAATTATACAAACCTCCTGCAATTATTCAGGTGACGCCTAATTGCAAAAGATGATGTCGGCCCCACACTGCCAGGAACCACCCGCTGGTAGACGCCAGACTGCCAGGAGACACCTGCTGGTGGACCACAGTACTGCACGCCAAATGTCAGTATCATCAGCAGGTGGAACCTTTCCTGACACGGTCACACAAATGTTAGCCAACAATTATGAACGTAGTGACGTACAAGACATACATGATATCTCTATTACGTACGCTAGTTTTACATGACCGAGCGCTTCCGGCTCATACTTGATTCTGAGCATGCGTGGACTTTTGTGTGACGGACTTGTGTACACACGATCGGAAAGTCCGACAACAAAAATTTGTTGGCGGAAAATTTGACCTGGAAAGTCTGACAACAAATGTTCGATGGAGCATACACACGGTTGGACTTTCCGCCAACAAGCTCACATCCAACATTTGTTGTCAGAAGATCCGATCATATGTACGGGCAGAAGAGTTTATATAAAATTAAATGGGACAACTTTAAAAAAAAAATATATATACCTATAAAATATTGCTTATTAATATCGCAGGTGGTGCTTTTTGCAAAAGTTGTGAATTGAGACACCACTCCCTCTCTTCTAGTTCCAGCAGAGTTGGGAATTTCATAGTCAACTTGCTGACTTTGCCAAAAGAATTTCAGCAGTGCTGGACTGAAAACCCAGCATGCTTTACAAGCTGATTGTCATGGAAGCACCCTGTAACAAACCGACAGCCTGTCTGTAATTTAGCACTTGCTGTTCAATTGCCACAAAAAAATCCTTTGAAGCAGCAGGCTTCCAGCTGCATACAAAGACTCCAGCTCAGATTACAAAATTGAGAAAATGAACCATTTAGTAAATTTAGTGTTTACATATTAAATATCAGTTTATAAACATATTTTTAAAAAATTACCAAAAACCATTAAAGTTGCCTAATAAAGATCTCCATTACTCTGGATGGTGATCTCAAATGTCGGGAACTCGGGATGATGAAGCCTTCATAAGTAAGCATTGCAAACCTTATGCTTAAGATCCTTGTTTATGCAGAGAATGCAAAGTATAGCTATATACAGTATGTCTTTATCATTTCTGTATCTTTTACCATATAACTATATATTTGCAATTCCAGATCAGCAGATGTTCAGATATCCCCAAGAGCTGCAACTAACCAAAACAAAAAAAACAGTCTTTGATAAAGGCTTTGCGTTTCTGGAGTCTATAATGAAATACAGCCTGAAAAACCATCTGGAGATTCTTTGAGTTTTACACAATTCCTACTACTGCCAGCATGTAATGCAAACAAGATATATCATTAGGGATGCAATTATGACATTCATTGTATTGACTATGCAATCCAAGCAACTATTGCCTAGAGCTCTTAATTGAAAAAGGTTTAAATGGTGGGAACCACTCATTGTAATTGTCATTATTTATTGCCTACTTAGTTTTTATAGTCGTATTAATTGTCATAGTACTATATATTTATATTGTCATGCATGCAATTAACACCATAGTTTGTGTCTTCAGTATAGTGCATTTGAGCTCTCATATCCAAAGCTGGTGTCTAGATCTGTCTTAGAAGAAAGCATTATGCACTTCAGGAAGATACACCTTGTTAGTTTATCATTGTATCCTTTAAAATCAAGACATTTGACTTTACTAAGCAGTCTTCCTTAGCTTATACAGAGTATAACTTCTTAGTAAAGTCAAAGGTCAGGATTTGACTTAGTAAAGTCAATGATCACAAAGACTTAGTAGAGTAGACATCCTCCGCTGTGTAATGTAAATGTTCACCGAGCTTATTAAATAAGGTGTAAGCTGTAATCATGCATGCAACAAATCACTTATAAGCAAAAAGAAAAAAAAAAAACACGTTTTAAAAAAATCTATCGTGTATATTTGGCTACCCAAAGTGAACAAAGGGGTTCCCTCTATTTATATTTTCTTAGGCAGTATACCTTGACAGTTTATTGTGATGTGGGCTAAGAGGAACTGAAAATCCTACACTGAACCAGTGCCAAGTCCAGTACAGATTTCTTAGAGCAGAAGGTATTTACGCTCCTGTCAAAAATCCCAAAAATTAGGAGATGATTCCAGGCATGGTATATTTTGACAGGTGCATTGGTAACCACGTACTGTAGATACCATACCTATCCAATGCCCTTGGAAGCTGGAAATCACTGAAGTATACACTGCTACTCCAGTAATCTCCACTTGCTTTAGGGTTCTGTGCTGAGCAGCTGGCTTGATGCATTGTGAATACAGGAGGCTGGCTACTCAGCACAGCTGCCATTCATTTTCTGAATAAATGCAAAGCCTTCTTTGGTTGGAGGAGGTGGAGAGATGGGGTGGTGATGCCACTATCTCCTCCTTATACAATCAGAGAATGCTTTGCATTTATTCTGAAGGTACAAAGCATTCTCCGAATGGTGCCAATGCCACATGACCTGTAGGCAGGTGCAGGCTACATAGTCCCCTAGCCTGTAGGTGGCATTGCACCACTTTTTCAGGTGGAGAGAAAGTAGCACTGCGAGGGCCATATGCAGCCCCAAAACAAAACACCAGTGTGATGTGAATATGTTATTTCAAAAGCTTGTTTTAGGGAACATTACAAGTTGAATATTCTAGTGTGGGGTGATGCATTAGATGATGCTTTAGTAGTGTAAGGGACACACTGTTGATTTTTAAACGTGCTGGCCAGCTACACTCTTCAAGCTACTTCTCAGTTTAGAGCCTCACAACTACCAGCGCCAAAGTATCAGTGTGTGTGATGTGGTGATTCAGCTTTCGACACAATCCACATCACAGTATGAGAAAAAGCCAAGCCTTGTTGGAGAGGGGAATGACCTGTGGGAAGCCAGTACATGAATGAAATGTGTTTCTAAACTACATTTGTGTGACTAGGGTAGTTCCAGAAGAGCTTAGCGTGGGACTGGAATACAGAAAGTGTCATAGCGCACTTCATGTATATGTGCCTGCAGATGCCCAGTCTGCGATGGAAGACTCTGCAATTTTACATGACATTGAACATGATTCTATTACACTTTACGCATGTAGAAGAAATTATGACATGGCTTATGACTATGACCATTACACTCTAGACAAAAAACGCTCCATTGCGTGACACAGTATGATTCAGTCTGACTGTATACAGATCAAGAACATTGTTCTCCCAACACGACCTGACTTTTGAGCAGGATCATAATACACTCCTTTTATACTCAATACAGACCTAGAACACTGTACTTTCAGAATGAACTGGCTAATGGACATGATCATTGCACAGTACTGTGCACAAGTAAAAAAAAATAATAATTCTATCTTTTTTTTTTTAAATTGCGAATGACAATTTAAATTAATTAAGCACATGTAGTTTTGTTCATTAAGCATTTAATTCAAGTTTGGACAAAAAAAAAGATCCACAGTGTAGGCAGGTGCCAGTTGCAATAATGTTGCACTGTATTTGTAAATTACTGCTAATATTGTTGGGGTTAAAGTGCTTTTGTGTGACTACCGTTTGGCCTGTTAAGTTTCCCCTAGATGAGGTATTTAGATGTAGGAGGGCTTTTCCGGTAGATTGGTCATGGTTAGCATATAAAAAATACCCCACCAGGATAAAGCACCTCAAAGGCTAAGTACAAAAAACAGCACATACCCATTGGAGGGGAAACCCCAGCCCCCAAACATCCCCCGACCCTGTCCCACCCAAGCAACTCTCCCACCCAGAGAACCCTCCCCCACTTCATTGTCCCAAAAGAGGACCCTAACACCTAATCTCCCCTCAAAAACCCTATCCTCCCTTCCAACGGCTGGTGGAAAACTTTAAAAAACACTCAAAAGGGGGCAAATAACTCAAGAAACCCTAACCAGGCTAAAAAAATGCAGTCTGATGGAAAATAAAGTCTCATGCATGCATGAAAAATCCAAATCCAGTTGCACCAACATTTTATCTCAAACTACCTGCTTAACTAAGTAAATATACTGAAGCGATCCCCGCTGTATACAGTTCTATGGTGAATACAAGTGTAGCAGGAATGAGACTAATTCATGTCATGAGTGGGAGATTTGCTTGATTGGGACTGGGGTCTGGGGATATTTGGGGGCTGGGGTTCCCCCTCCATGGGTTAGCTGACTGACTCGTCAATGAGCAAGTGCTGTTTTTTGTATTTTTAATGTCCAATAAATTATATTTTATAATGCAAAAGTAGCTTTTGAGGTGCTCTTTCCTGGTGGGGAATGTTTATATGCATGGATTTTTGGATGCACTTCCCCTAAAAGGGGTGTGGCACTAAGCGGGTATTTCCACTCCTAGGAGTTTGTTTTGGTTGGGTTTTTTGCAAATGGTTAGGAGAGGAATCAAATCAAATAGTGCTACACTGTAGTAGGTCAGCCCTTGGCTGACCCTGAAGTAGGACTGTTAGTGAACCACTTGACTTTTATTGGGAGCTGCTACAAGTTACAGGTATGAGACACCAAAGCACAGCCCTAAAGACTTTTCCACATGTTAAAGGGGAACACTTGCATTCCCTTTTGATTATTGACTGGAACTGTATGGAAGAAGTTGTAATGCCACATTTTATTCAGTAAACATAGTTGCTTGCAAAGTGAATCATCTGGTCTGATCATTGAAGATAACTAGGGAGTGAGTAGCACCCTCCTAGGTAGGTGCTAGAGAGTGTATATAGTTTTTTGGCTTTTCTGCTTAACAGAGCAGTAGACAGGCAAATTTGGGTGCTGTCTGTTTAACAGAGAGCTGTGATTGTTTAGTGGGGTCTGCTCAGTGTACTCTGATGCGGCTCATGATGTCAAGATTTCACACTGGTTCAAAAGTAATGAGACATATTGGACAGTGGGAGGAAACCCAGCAGGTGAGAGCATAGATGTAGATACAGCCATGGCCAATAGGAAGGGGATGGGCCCCAAGGAATGCTGGGTGCCTGTATTTAGGTCTGAAGAGCACATGGACTCATGGTCCAGTCTCCCTCTGATTGAGGTGCAGGTGGGGAGGAGGCTGCTGCCTCTACCCAGAATAGGCTGCCATTTAGTCTCAGGTGGTCGACCTGAGGGCCTGAAACCTTGAAGCTACAACCCAGGGTTCCTGTGGAAGCTGACTGAGGGAGGATGTCCATAGATCTGATCTGATGTCACTGGTATAGAGTGTCGCTTGGAAATTGGAAGGAGGCTACCAGCTGTTCCGGGACATTTTGTGAGTATAGACCCCTGAAGGGATCCCTGAGACTGTGTGTGTTGCTGAAATCCCTGCTCTGGGTCCTAGAAATCAGCATACTGGGTGTATGAGCTAAACGGGACACTGGCTAGTGTCTTGAAGATATAAAGTCCACTGAGTTCCTTCTGCTACAAAGGGATTTGTTAATTCCATACAGAGGCTGTATGATTCAGCAAATAATCTGCTCCACAGTTCTACAGAGAGAGTAGTCCTCGTGTGTGCATAGTTAAATTGGAGTATCCTACTAATTCCCTTCTCCTATCCATGTTCTCCAAATAAAGCATAAAAACATATCCCCTAGACTGGTCATTGGAGGCAACGAGCAGTAGAGTGCGTGCACCTTGCTATGTGAAAATTCCATGTAACTGACTGTGGATTAATCAGTGGGAGACCTGGCTACAAATATTCAAGCAGCTCCTACGGGGGTGCCACTACATGTGAAATCCTACAGTGTAAGTGGATGGGGAACAAATTGTCCACCTATACATTCACTTTTTGAGCAAGGTAAAAGAAAGAAAAGCAGACAGTTTGGGAGAGTAGATGGTGGTGGCCGGTCATGGAAGGGTGGAATGATGGCTGCATGGTCTACCCTTTTACCCTCAGTTAGGGCCCGCTGCATAGCAGAGCTCTTCTATGAACTGGGCCTGAACCACAAGTGTGCGAGGCCTCGCAAATGATACAGCATTTTCCCTTCATGCCTTGGGACTGAAGAATAAAGTGTAACGTGCATTAAGAAACTGGTGGAGGAAGATTGGTGTTCTATGCTATCTTCCTTGAAATAGTCAGTGCCGGAACAGGTGTCACTGGCGGAGAAAGGACATTATCCTTCTGGTGTGGGGCCCGGTGTAATAGGTTAGTCTCTGGCCATGAGAAGGTGTCAACTCACACATTGAATGGTGTCCTCATGCACACACTGGAAATTACAGAATAGAGCTGTGGCGTGCTGATTGCCCCATGCTAACAGGGAGGGCCAGAAAATATATTCTCCTGCACATAGGTGTAATAGCCCAAGTCAGAAAAGAACTCTGTAATCAGAAGTGGATATAACTTTAGAGCCTTGCTGCCCTCTAGGACTGGGGTTGTCCTCAGAACACTGTAGAAAATAGATAAAAACAGAGGGTGCACTGGCCTAGTGCATTAACAATTTATTGAAGATAAAATATAAAATATAACTACTCACAAACGTAGGTAGTAAAAACGCTCATCAAGCCACTGCAAGTAGCTGCAATCTCTCAGCTTTGCCGAAGCCTCTACCTCAAGGAGGACCTCACCGGGGTCCCTGCTTCTTACGCGTTTCAAAGGTATGTCCTTCTTCATCAGATGAAGGCTCTGCAGCAGGGATCCCTGTGAGGTCCTCCTTTAGCTAGAGGCTTTGGCAAAGCTGGGAAGTTGCAGCCACTTGCAGTGGCCTGATGAGCGTTGTTACTACCTATGTTTGTGAGTAGTTATATTTTATCTTCACTAAATTGTTGTTGGATAATGCACTAGGCCCTCGGTTTTTATCTATTTTTTCCCCCCGACCTACACATGGCAGCTTTTAAAAATAAAAAAGCAGCTTCAGCTACTATATTAGAGGAAGGAGAGAAGAAAGCGTCATCTAAGTGCAGAAATAGAATACACTTTAATCAACAATGTTTAAAGTGTATTCTATTGCTACGCTTAGATGGTGCTTTCTTCTTTCTCTGTTCCTGAATACTAGAGCTGGCTAACACTATAGTAGGCTGCCACAAGTGTCTGCATACAGCTCAGGAATTGAAGGGACTATAAGAGATCTCTATGGACTTCATTCACCTTCCTTTCTGCGCCCATACTGTCTATTGCATGTAATCCAGTTACTATACTTACCTCCTCACTCACAGTGCTTAGTCTTAGACCTGAGCATTGTCACAGGAAGGAGGTGAAAAGCTTCCCCATTCCTGGAAAAAACAGGCACCAAAACCAGCTGTGACTAAAGCTGGCCATACATGTGTAGAATTTAGAACACAAGTTCTTGGGAAAAGAAGGTTGTAAGAAAGTTGTTTGTTTTTCTCCCCAATAATGGGTCAAATTAATGTTTGTTTTCAACCACAGTGATGAGAAATTCAAAGGCGTAGGATGGAAAACGATTCCAAAATCAAATGCTAAGGGCAAAATGAAATCTTTCGAACGATAAATGAATGTTCTGAGAAATTTCGTACAAATTTTCCTAAGACTTTTCATTCGAAATGCTATCCATCTATGGCCAGCTTTAGGCAGGACCATCAAGGAAGTGCTGCAAAGTGAGTATCAAGTGTTTGACTTTGAATTGGCAAGGTAACAGTGTCCCTATAAAAATCCTTAGGCTGGGTTCACACTGATGCGAATTGGATGCGGGTTTCCTTGCATCCAATTCGCATGACAGGAGACTGTGACCGACTCTCAATGGAGTTCACACATCTCTGGGGCAGCTGCAGCTAGTGTGAACCCAGCCCTAATGTCCCTTAATGTAGTTGTCCCTATTAACTCAAATACAAAATGTATATGTAAAAAATCTCAAATGAAAAATTTAAATTCTCAGTTTCTCTAACCCCAGTCACAAGCAGGCGTTCTCAAAGCACCACAACACCAACAAAACGGAGTGGGGTGGACAAAAATCAGAGTCCCTGAGCCCTTTATCATAATGATGTCATATAAATTCACTCTTGGAATGGACATGTTAATAGCCGTGCAGCTTCAATAACTGATGACTGTTATTAATTTGAATGCAAAATGGCAGTTAATGGTGTTTTTCATTATTACACATGCATTATTAATATCATTTATGGTTTCCATGGGTAAAGACACATTCATTGCTTCAAAATAACTTTCATGTTTCTGCCTTGATTAGCAACAACAAATGAAAGTACAGCAGTATTCTGTGTTGTTTTTTCCCTGTGGTAGTGTAACAATGGTCCTTATGTTCCCTGTTCTATGATCTGTCATCTTTATGGTATCTGCTATGTGGCCACAAGGGCATTATACTGAAGACATTCACTTTATGAATTTAATTGTGGTTTCCTTTTGCCTTTCTACTCCCAGCTCATCTTACATAAACTGCTGTGTAGGGGTTGGACACTCACTGCTTTTGTCTTCACAAATCACAGGAAAGGCTCCTGCCAACCAGCAGGGAATTCATATTCTTAACTCCTATATTTTGAGATGCAAGGAAACTAGATAAGATTAGATAAAACAGTCCTGTACAAGGGCATACAAGGTATTATGCAAGGACTAAAATAGGGAACACAATAGGTCCCATGCACCAATGTGATGTATTAATTACCCCTTACTTTTAAAAAATGTATTTTACTAGTTTTCTGTGCCATGATGGCAAGTCATTTAAGTTAATCATTATTTGTAGACTCAATAAATAAATATTCCATTGTTTCACAAAATGAGTACTTGACCAATTTGACCTGATAAGAGTATGGTACATGTTGCCTAATGAAATAATTACACAGGTTGAAAAATATGTTTCTCCGCTTGAGTTAAACCTTGGACTTGCCATACATATTAAGATTTCTCTCATTTAGCCCCTTGGGCTAAACAGTATGAATGTAAGAGTCTCCTCTGCCAGCTATTGTTTATAGAACATCTGCAGCACTCACAGCTGTCTGAATACCCAAACAGTGACCGCATCTGATTAGATACAGTCACTGGTCAGCTGACAATTTTCCACCCAGCTCCTTAAGTTTTCAATATATTTCTTCAGCCTGGCGATGCTAAAAGGGCCACCTACAGCTCAGATTTTGACTGATATAGAAGGAATTAAATTAAATTAGAGCCGTATATGGCCATCTTTGAAAGACAGCTTCATGATTTTTCTATAGAATGTGTAGTTGAAGTTAAAGTAGAACTATATCACTTCCACTCTCCACAGTGCTGCAATGTCCCAGGGCTCCCTCACTGGTTGATGATATCTTTATCCTGTCTTCTTCCTGGTTTCAATCTTCAACTTTGTTTGATTGGCCAGGCCAAAATGAAATCACTCCCACACATGCGTGGTAGTTCATTCATCTTGGCAGATGCCGAAGTTGCACACTGAGCAGTGCCTGTGCAGCTCAGTGTATAGTGTGGACAGGCAGGTAAGAAACTTTAATGCAGAAGAGACATAGTATAACTCCTCTGCATTAAAAACCTACCTGCTCTCTATGTTCTTTCTAACTAAAGGTTCACTTTAAATTGTGTCCTTTCCCAGATACAGCTATCCTTATACTATGGCAGAGCTCAATACTTCTGGTTCATGTGCTTTCTACTTCCTGTCGTTGCTATTTTCTGAATAAAATGTTCCCAATAATAGGTGTTTAAATAGCAGTGGCAGAGGTGGAAAGCATAATGACTAGAAGCAGTGTGCTAATGATACTTCTGTGCCTCCGACACCGTTTTTGGAGACCTTACCCGGGAAAGGACAGCACAGAGTTAAAGCCCAACTTCAGTTTCCTGCTTTCCTGTACAGTTGTTCTCCCCTCTTCCCTTGGAGGCTCCCCTAGGTTGTATGATATCTTTTGGTTTTCCATTGTCTTCTGACCATTCACAAGACAGTGAGGCTCCTCTTCTTTTTCTGGCCGGGAGTGGGTTGTCCTCTAAGGGATACAGACAGTGGGGCTGACATGATGGTATTGTTTTCTTCATGAATTCATTATGGATGATGAGACTGAGGCAAAATGTACTGTGTGCGTAAAGTTTGGATTGAAGGCCAGTATTACAGATTGAACTTCATTGTAATTTTTTAAGTTGAGTTGAGATTTAGGTTTAATTATCACACCTTTTTTTCCATAGAATATTCATGAAGCAATTTAAAAGTAAAACCTTTGACAAGTGGTTATTGTTTTCTGGGTCCGTCACAGACATGTTCATGTATATCCTGTAGCTGTGACACATCTACAAGTGAGGGGAAATCTCGAGACTGGGGACCAGTATATGAATTGCTTGGTTTGTGAATCTTATTCACCATTTCAAGTAAAGGCTGTCATTTCCTGTAGTCCCTCTCTAATAATTTGTCCACCCACTATCTCTGTGAGGCTTAAAGCGGTATTAAATCCAAATACAAAAAATGTATATTTTGTAGTTTACCAAGCCTTGAATGTGTTGGCACCATTAGTTTTTTATTATTGAAGCTTTTCCCTTTATTTTCACCTAGTAGTCCATCCAGTAACACACCTCCAAGGAAGATGGTAGTGTTAGATACACTAGAACATTTAAATGGACTTGACTAACAAATTAGAGGCAAACTCAAACTAACACTGGGCTTTGTGGAGTAGTCAAATCTTCTAGCTGGTTAAAACACACATTGCAAGTGAATAAAACATAGTTTATGTAAAGGAAAAACACTGCAAGTAAGTGTAGCGCTACCCCCTTAGGAGCCGCTGAGTATTCTGGGTACCCTGTTCACTACTGAGCCCCAAGCAAAGTGCTATCCCTGCTGACACCACCAAAATACCTTGGCCAGGCAACTCCCTGGCTAGCACAAAAAGGATAAAAAACACACTGGTGAGGTAAATGCTAGACTTGTATTGATGTCAATGAAATGCCAAAACAGGTGAAGGAAAACAACTGGCTGAGTCTTTCAAAAACACCACAGAGAAAAGGAAATATAACACAATACAGAAACACTTGAAGCCACATCCACCTGTCCTGTAGGACTTAAGATTTAAACGTTAGCTCCCAAGCTGAGAGAATTTTCCCTAGGTAAGCAAATGAAAAGATGAACAAAGCACAGGATCAGCTCACTTGTGGGCTCTCAGAGAGAAGAGTCAGGGTTTAACTCCCAGGAATTTTGGCAAGTAAGGTACCATAAACATGTGGAAGACTCTTCTGCTGGCTAGCTGGGGCCCATACGTTGGTGCACAAAAGGGATATAGTCTCTTTGAGAAGAAATGGAGTTACCCAAGGGATGGTAAAGTAGCCAACAGAGCTCCCCTTTAATAGGCAAGGGTAGTGTGAAGAGTTGCTTTTAAGAACATCAGATAACAGAGGTTGTTTTAGCAGAAAGAGAGGAGGGGGGAGGGTGGATGGAATTTGGCAGAAGTTTTTCCTTTTAAATGGAAACTGGACTTGAGAAGCTAGTCCCTTCCTTTGATGGCTTGAACCTGGGAGGAAGGTTGTGTAGGATTACTGCCTGACAGGGATGGCGAAAGGGGTAGTCTCTGATATCCTGCAGACAGTGTTAATATAGGCAGTTAAGTGTGGTAAGGTGCAGAGCTGGATGGGCTATAGCATCTGTTATTGAGTTAGAGGCCTGTACTCTTAACTGTTCTGAACTCAAGCAACTGGATACATCAGACACACTTGAAACTATGGTGGCGTTGTATGGGTTAGGAACCCTTTCACCTGATCCTATTGCTCAGCAGGGGGAAAGGATGACCTTCTGGTTGGAGGGGAGTCCCATTTGTCCTCTGCGGGTATGGCTGAGAAGATGGCGATGACCTGGTCCATCTGCCTTCAGGCTCCGCTAACCTGCCACCTCAGGATGATCAGCTCTCTGGTGGCTTTGGCAACTTTGAAGCTCGGCCCGATCCAACCTGGGCCCATGTGGATCCACTGTGCTCTCTTTCACGTCCAGCCTCCAACACAATCTCTCCCATCTACCCCCCATGTTCCCAGGCTTTTTCCTTTATAAATGCTCTTGGCCCTTTTCCAATCCTCTTGCGCTGTTTAGTTCAGCTTCAGCTAATCTGGATGAAACAATCTTGCTTACAGCATACAAGTCCCAGCGTCCCCAGCATTCCTGTATGGGTTGTGTGAAAACTAAGTTGTGGAGCACTGCCATCTTGTGGCCAAATACAGTTCTGCATAACAGTAACATTGCACTGTGTTACATAAGTATTTAAAATACGTGGTGTTACTGTGCAGTTATCTATATTTTTTAAGTTGGTGACGGGGTCTATATACCTATAAGGTTCCAGTGAAGGCTGTAATAAGCTTAAAAAAGCATCCCTCACATGGAGGTAGAGCTAGATATTGTTTATACATCTTTAATATAAAACCAGGGTAATGACCAGAACCTACAGGCAATTGTATTTTGTGAACTTAAACATGCTCAGGTCACTGTGACACCAACATTTTCCCTGTTATGAATACTGGGAACTAACACATGTACTTCTTGTGTATTATTGTATTGTCTGAAAGTTTTGATAAAAACATTTGAAAAAAAGAAGGAAATTCCCATTGCATTGCAAACTTCACTTCCCCGAATACTGTTTGTTTTCATCTCTGTAGTACATTTTTCAATATCCAAGTGGCTTTGCAACTTGGTGGTGTCTGAAATGGTTGCCCATTGTTATTATAGCAGACTGTAGTTTTAAAAATCAAGTGAGACAACTTAAACTGATGTATTTGTATAAAAGAAAGTGCAGCTAAGAAAATGACAATAGAAGTCAGTGAACTGAGACAGGCAAAGAAGTAAGTTTATAAAATGCATACCTAGTGCATACCTGTTCTTTATATTTACCTTCAAAAGCTGCTTTAAAATGTTGACTAATAAAGTGAATAATAAAAGGAAAAAAAAGTATACAAATTATATATATATATATATATATATATATATATATATATATATACACAGTGGGGACATAAAGTAATTTTTCACTCTTTGTTATATTGCAGCCATTTGCTAAAATCATTTAAGTTCATTTTTTCCTCATTAATGTATACACAACACCCCATATTGACAGAAAATCACAGAATTGTTGACATTTTTGCAGATTTATTAAAAAAGAAAAACTGAAATATCACACGGTCCTAAGTATTCAGACCCTTTGCTGTGACACTCATATATTTAACTCAGGTGCTGTCCATTTCTTCTGATCATCCTTGAGATGGTTCTACACCTTCATTTGAGTCCAGCTGTGTTTGATTATACTGATTGGACTTGATTAGGAAAGCCCTAATATATATATATATGTCTATATTTATATAGACACCTGTCTATATAAAACCTTACAGCTCACAGTGCATGTGAGAGCAAATGAGAATCACGAGGTCAAAGGAACTGCTTGAAGAGCTCAGAGACAGAATTGTGGCAAGGCACAGATCTGGCTAAGGTTACAAAAAAATTTCTGCTGCACTTAAGGTTCCTAAGAGCATAGTGGCCTCCATAATCCTTAAATGGAAGACGTTTGGGATGACCAGAACCCTTCCTAGAGCTGGCTGTCCGGCCAAACTGAGCTATCGGGGGAGAAGAGCCTTGGTGAGAAAGGTAAAGAAGAACCCAAAGATTACTGTGGCTGAGCTCCAGAGATGCAGTCGGGAGATGGGAGAAAGTTGTAGAGAGTCAACCATCACTGCAGCCCTCCACCAGTCGGGGCTTTATGGCAGAGTGGCCCGACGGAAGCCTCTCCTAAGTGCAAGACACATAAAAGCCTGCATGGAGTTTGCTAAAAAAACACCTGAAGGACTCCAAGATGGTGAGAAATAAGATTCTCTGGTCTGATGAGACCAACATAGAACTTTTTGGCCTTAATTCCAAGCGGTATGTGTGGAGAAAACCACGCACTGCTCAATCACCTGTCCAATACAGTCCCAACAGTGAAGCATGGTGGTGGCAGCATCATGCTGTGGGGGTGTTTTTCAGCTGCAGGGACAGGATGACTGGTTGCAATCGAGGGAAAGATGAATGCGGCCAAGTACAAGGATATCCTGCACGAAAAGAGTGCTCAGGACCTCAGATTGGGCCGAAGGTTTAAAGGTCCAAATGCAGCGCTTAAATAAAATGAAATAAATGTCCAAATAATGATGATAGTCCATAAAATTCAATCAGCAACAAAAGATGATATGAAACCTCCACCAAACTTCAGTGTGTAAAAGGAAAGCACACCACACCCACGTGCTATCAGTCTGCTTACCAGAAAGATATAAAAAATAGGCGATGTACTCATATAATGCAGAGGGTCATCAGCAAATCCAAATGGCACACTTCATCATGGGCAAGCACAGCATGGAAACAATCAGGTCACCACATATCAGAGGGCTCAGGACTCGCATTAAAGATGGACAAATTGGTGCAGTCATCAGCAGGAACAAACCAGCAAAAAGAAAGCAACAATAGTGAAGCCCGTAAGGTAAAACAGTCGTAGTTTATTGTAGTCTACTTACAGGTATGAAGTAAAAATCATCACAGAAAACAGGAACAATCCGCGGTTCTCAGCGTACTTGCATCGACCAGCCTGACATGTTTCATCCTATGTGGATATCATCAGAGGCGTGGCCAATGATGCAAGCACGCTCAAATATATAATACACATCTTAAGTCATGCTGACCCCTGATAGGACAGCATGACACATATAGCAGCTGTTTTCAATAGCACATTCCGGCCGCGCCTGCGCACTACGGCAGTGCTGTCATTGAACTAGGAAGTACCAAGACAGTCACGATCGGCCGCACATGCGCAGTACGGCCGTGCATTCCAGCGTGACAGGAAGACAGAACCAGCCAGCCGCACATGCGCAGTACGGCCGTGCGTTCCAGCGTAGCAGGAAGATAAAACCAGCCAGCACATCCATTCAATACAAAGGATGGAACGACCTGATTAGTGCCGTCCTTGTTGGTTAATATGAACGACCCGACCGCGCATGCGCGGTACGGTCGTACTAACCAGGAAACATAGAATGGAGCAATAGAACCAGGGGGAAAGAGGGGAAGGAAAAAAAAAACCGCATATGCGCAGTTAAGCTGTGCAGAACATGGAGCAACACCCTAAACCGGCCCAAATGTGTTCTCCCTAAGATGGGCGGAACAAAGTCACCGCCAACCAAAAAGGGGGAACAGTAAGGGGCTGCACATGTGTCGTAACAGCAACCGGGGGGTGAGTGACACCCTAACCGGAAATGACTATTAAGGCACATTCGTATAACCAATTAGCAGATGATTAATCAAATGATGTTCTACATCAATATTTAAAAACTTGCATAGACCAATACAAAGTATAAAATTTAAAAAGACTATATCGGATATTACAGGGAAAACAGGAGGAAGTTCTCAATCAAATATAGCGATATTATAAACCCTGAAAGATATGTGCATATATCCAAGGTAATGTAATAAACAAAAAAATGATTAAAATCAAATCAAATATGGTAAAAAATAATAAGAAATATATATAAAAATAATAGCAATATAAATGTGGACAATGCCCCCAAGTGTCAAAAAATATGTATAAATAAAGATACATGTACTAAAAAATATATAAATATTAGCTATTATTAATAAAACAATTTACATCCCAGTCGACGTTCATGCCGAAAGGGGTATAGCACTTTAGGTCGTATATCCAGCGGGTCTCTAGTTTGGAAATTTCACGTTTGGACGAACTCCCACGCCAGTGAGGGTTAAACCTATCAATAGCCACAAAGGTCGTTCCCATAGGGTTCTTATTGTGGTATTCCAAGTAATGTCGGGAAACAGTGTGTTTCGGGAATCCCTTCTTGATATTGGCTATATGCTCATTTACCCTAACATGCATAGCTCGTGTTGTACGGCCCACATATTGTATACCGCAAGGGCAGATCAATAAGTATACCACGTTAAGCGAGGTGCAAGTAATGAAGGTGTTAACATCAAAAACTCTACCTGTGGCATGAGATTTAAACTGGCATATTTTCCTGCTCTTATTCTTATTGATAGCACAAACGTTACAGCAGCGGCAAGGATGATAGCCTTTAGATTTTTGAAAAAAGGACACTCTATTAGGGGCGTCTAAGATGTTGGGTGCTATTTGGAGTTTAAGAGGGGGAACACCTTTGAATATGACTTGTGGCCGATCAGGAAGTACTGGACCCAAAACCTTATCGTTTTTGAGGACTCCCCAATGCTTAGTTAGAATCTTTTTAATCTCAGAGTGTTGCTGAGAGTAAGTCGTGACCATTGAAAAATTATAATCAATCTCCCTTGACGAGGATTTTTCTTTGATCTGTAAGATCGAAGCTCGATCTGTGGCGCCCACCTCATTGATAACTGTACTCAACTCATCGGGTGAATACCCCTTTTGCATGAATCTTTCTTTCAGAGTGGCAGCCTGTATAAAAAAGTCTTCTTTAAGGGTACAGTTCCGCCGTAAACGGAGGAATTGACTCCTAGGCACCGATTTGAGCCACGAAGGGTGATGGCAGCTCCCCTGCCCAATATATCCGTTCCTATCGGTACTCTTAAAAAAGGTGGACATATTAAATGCACCATCTTTGACTTGTATAGTTAAGTCCAAAAAATTGATTCTGCTGGTGCAGCTCTCAAACTGTAAAACAATACCCAATGGATTATCATTGAGATGATGCATAAAGGTAGTAAGTGACGTCATGTCACCATCCCACAGGAGGAGGATGTCGTCTATATATCTCCCCCAGAAGATCAATTCTGATCGTCTGTTGAAATAGACGACATCCTCCTCCCATTTGGCCATGAACAGATTGGCCATGCTTGGTGCAAATTTTGCACCCATGGCAACACCTCTGTTCTGGAGGTAATGAACTCCTCCAAACCAGAAATAGTTATGGGTCATAGCGTATCTCAATAAATCCAGGATAAAATCACGTTGGACAGGGATCAATTCAGCATCTCTATTCAGAAACTGTTCCACCGCTTCTAGCCCGTCTAGATGGGAAATGATGGTATAGAGGGATGCCACATCAGCAGTGGCCATGATGTATCCCTTTTTCCATTCTAAATGTTCAAAAGTGCGAACTACTTGTGCAGAATCTTTGATATAGGAAGGGGTGCCAGATACAAGGGGTTGCAAAAAAACATCGATATATTTACCGATTCTAGAGGTAATAGAGTCCAGCCCACTTATGATGGGCCTTCCCGGAGGGTTAACCAGACATTTATGTACCTTCGGTAAAAAATATATAATTGGTTTCCTAGGTGCCAGTGGGATTAAAAAATCTTTTTCCTTCTTGTTAAGCAGTTTGTTACGAAAGCCTACTTCAATAAGCTCAGTGAGTTCTTTTTTGTATTTAAAGATGGGATCATGGCTTAATAAAAGGGATTAAGATTCCCGCGCTCACAGATCAAGGCTTGCAGCCTCCCCTTGCTCACCCCCGCAGGGATGAGATAGAAAGTGAAGATATGTGTGGGTAGGGGCAAGTGGCGCTACCTATATGGGTACGTATCTTTTATGTATTAGCTATATAGCTCAAAATTAATTATGTGCTCTCCTAGTAGTGAATAAGTGTGCTTGGGCAAACCCGTGTAATAAAGTATATATATGCCCAATGGGATAATTATCCCGTAACAAGAAAACCAGTTTACCACCAAAGTGTATATGTATATACAAATGTGACAGAAAATATCATCAGTACCATTAATTGTAAATAATAAATAAATATGACTGCACACAACTCTCTCCTATTCTATAAAGAATTAACCTTATTTTACAATTCGTTCTTATACTTCCTACAGTGGCTAATATAGAGTCTATTATCCGTCCACATCCAGTGCCATCCACTGGTTACATATTGCCACTAAATATCCATTGTGCACAATTAACGTGACCAACCAATATATATATATATATATATATATATATATATATATATATATATATATATATATATATATATATATAAATAAAAAAATGTGTATATAAAGTGATCCGTTGTTTCAAAAATATACCAGTTGTAACACAGTTGTAATATATAAAAAATTGTGGATAAAAATCAATATTATGAAAGTTCTATCTTGAAGATATTTCATTCAAAAAATTCCTGCGTGAAGTGACTGTGGTGATGACAGTTGAAATCCAGTGACTTAGGTGCTCCCCCTCAAGGGTCCCCACTCACCTGCTCCCTGCACCCCTGCAGGGGTAAAAAGCATCTGGTATCCTCGATACTTTCTTGGAATCCAATGTAGTTGTCCAATGGGGTTATCCTTAGGGGGCTTCCACTCCAGGTGTAACTGTCCTACAGTTACACTTGGAGTGGAAGCCCCCTAAGGATAACCCCATTGGACAACTACATCGGATTCCAAAAAAGTATCGAGGATACCAGATGCTTTTTACCCCTGCAGGGGTGCAGGGAGCAGGTGAGTGGGGACCCTTGAGGGGGAGCACCTAAGTCACTGGATTTCAACTGTCATCACCACAGTCACTTCACGCAGGAATTTTTTGAATGAAATATCTTCAAGATAGAACTTTCATAATATTGATTTTTATCCACAATTTTTTATATATTACAACTGTGTTACAACTGGTATATTTTTGAAACAACGGATCACTTTATATACACATTTTTTTATTTATATATATATATATATATATATTGGTTGGTCACGTTAATTGTGCACAATGGATATTTAGTGGCAATATGTAACCAGTGGATGGCACTGGATGTGGACGGATAATAGACTCTATATTAGCCACTGTAGGAAGTATAAGAACGAATTGTAAAATAAGGTTAATCCTTTATAGAATAGGAGAGAGTTGTGTGCAGTCATATTTATTTATTATTTACAATTAATGGTACTGATGATATTTTCTGTCACATTTGTATATACATATACACTTTGGTGGTAAACTGGTTTTCTTGTTACGGGATAATTATCCCATTGGGCATATATATACTTTATTACATGGGTTTGCCCAAGCACACTTATTCACTACTAGGAGAGCACATAATTAATTTTGAGCTATATAGCTAATACATAAAAGATACGTACCCATATAGGTAGCGCCACTTGCCCCTACCCACACAGATCATGGCTTAATGGTACATAAGTGTCAGTGTCGGACAAGATTCTATTCATTTCTGAAACATATGAACTCTTGTCCATCACCACTATTCCTCCCCCTTTATCCGCGGGCCGGATAATAATATCATTCCTCTGTTTCAAAGATTCTAGCCCTTTATGGAACCTCGTATCTTTATGATACTTCCTTATCTTTAACTTATCCAGATCTTTTAAAACTAGTTCCTTAAATACGGATATAAAGGGTGGCATAAACCCTGGCGGGTTGAAAAGAGAAGCATTACTAAGGCCGGAGTGTCTTACTCCATCAGTCTCTTTGGGCCGAAGGTTTACCTTCCAACAAGACAATGACCCTAAGCACACAGCTAAAATAACGAAGGAGTGGCTTCACAACAACTTCGTGACTGTTCTTGAATGGCTCAGCCAGAGCCCTGACTTAAACCCAATTGAGCATTTCTGGAGAGACCTAAAAATGGCTGTCCACCAACGTTTACCATCCAACCTGACAGAACTGGAGAGGATCTGCAAGGAGGAATGGCAGAGGATCCCCAAATCCAGGTGTGAAAAACTTGTTGCATCTTTCCCAAAAAGACTCATGGCTGTATTAGAACAAAAGGGTGGTTCTATTAAATACTGAGCAAAGGGTCTATATAGATATATATATCTATATATATATATATATATATATATATAGAGAGAGAGAGAGAGAGAGAGAGAGAGAGATCTATATATATATAGATCTCTCTCTCTCTCTCTCTCTCTCTCTATATATATATATATATGTATATATATATATATATAAACAAGCATAATTTCTTACACTTGCACACTTTGTACACTTGCACAAAGTCAGGGGTTTTGTAGGATTCAGGTGTATGATTAACCAATTATATTAAGCAGGTGCTAATGATTATCAATTTCATATGTTGGTTGAAGCACAGTCATTACCTGAAACAGAAACCACTGTGTAGGAGGCATAGAAGACAGTATCAGAAACCATGAAATCAGACCAAGACAGAAGTACAGTTAAATCACACTAGTTTAATAATAAAAGTAAATAGAACAAACATAGTCAAAACATAGCCAAAGTTTGGTAACCAGAACGGATAGTCAGCCAAGCCAGAAAGTCAGGGATAGTGTAGTGGAACAGCAAGCAGGATCTGGAGCCAGAAGGGATGTCAGCCAAGCAAGTCTTTAAACAGGAACTCAGGAGATCGTCTCTGTGAGGTTGACCAAGGTGAAGGCCGAGATCCTCTGGGCTGGATGGCTTAAGTAGGCAGGACTGACAAACAGGATATCATCAACAGGTGAGTAGCTGTGGTGAGATAGGAGCTGGCAATTAGCCAACAGCTGAGTGGCCAGCTTGGAGAAGGAAGGGCTGAGCCCAGCCCTGACAGTACCCCCTCCCCAACGACCCCTCCCCCTCGGAGGACCACCAATGACAGCCAAACACTGTCCCCAACCTGGTAGGAAGGCACAGGCAGGCGTCTGTGGTCAGCAAGGAGTCTGTACCTATCATTAGCATGTCGCAAAGCCTCCTGGACTTGTGCCCAAGTGGAACGAAGACCACGGAGATGCTCCTCTAATGCAGGAATACTCTGCTGAACAAATGAGCCAGGCAACATGGAAGGTTGGAAACCATAGTTCGCCATAAACGGGGACAATCGGAAAGCAGAATTCAAGGCACTATTGTGAGCAAACTCTGCCCACGGTAATAGGTCTGACCAGTTGTTATGATGGTCAGAAATATAGCAACGTAGGATTTGCTCCAAGGTCTGATTGGCTCGTTCTGCAGCCCCATTAGACTGTGGGTGATACGCAGAGGAAAAAGCAAGCTGAATTCATGGCCTTTGCCTATTAGCAGAAACCATGAAATCAGACCGAGACAGAAGTACAGTTAAATCACACTAGATTAATAACAAAAGTAAATAGAACAAACATAGTCAAAATATAGCCAAAATTCGGTAACCGGAATGGATAGTCAGCCAAGCCAGAAAGTCAGGGATAGTGTAGTGGAACAGCAAGCAGGATCTGGAGCCAGAAGGGATGTCAGCCAAGCAAGTCTTCAAACAGGAACTCAGGAGATAGTCTCTGTGAGGTTGACCAAGGCGAAGGCAGAGATCCTCTGGGCTGGACGGCTTAAGTAGGCAGGACTGATGAGCAGGATATCATCAGCAGGTGAGTAGCTTTGGAGAGATAGGAGCTGGCAATTAGCCGACAGCTGAGCAGTAAGCCTTTTCATAATTGGTGGTGGATTCCTTCACTCATATGATTTCTTCTGTTTGCATTGATATTCAATCTCCCTTTCTTCCTTGAAAACATCAAAGAACATTTGTTTTCCACATATGGATGCACTGGACATTTTTTCTTGACTTCTATGTATTTTTTTCTATATATTCTGTTTGATATCATGTGTAATTACATGTTCAACACTGTTTATGATAGACACAATAATCACATATGCACTTTTTAGTGTTTGGTTTACTTTTCAGATTACACTGTAGCCAAACAGGTTTGTTTGTTCAACATGTCATACTTACCTGCCCTGTACAGTGGTTTTTTACAGAGCAGCCCAGATCCTCCTCTTCCCGGGTCCCCCCGTCGGTGCTGCTGGCTTGTCCCACCTGCTGAGTGCTGCGACAGCAAGCACCTTGCTGTGGGGGAACCCAAGCAGGCTTGCTAGCCAGCCGCGGCTCTGTGTGTCCATTCACACACAGAGTCGTAGCTCTGCCCCACCCCCTCTCTCTGCTCATTGGCTTACTGGCTGTGATTGACAGCAGCGGGAGTGACATCATCTCCACCCGGTCAATGGCAGCAGCCAGCGACTGAGACCCAGAAGCAGACCATTAAAAGATGTCAGCAGTCGGGTGGGGGGCTCGAGGACACCACAACACTGGAACCAAGATGAGTATAGTTCCACTTTAATTTACAGCATTTTTTCACACTTGCCTAAAACTTTTGCACAGTAATATATACATTATATTTTTATATGGTATATTATGTTTGAACGTTCTTAGTCTATTTTCTCTTATGACTGAATATTCTTACAATATGCTGCATTCAGTATGGCTAATATTTGACATTGAGAGAAATACATGCAATAACATATAACAATTGACATATTGTAATTACAGCATGTCAACACTGAAACAGGATTGGCCAAATTATTGTTACATTCACCCTAAGAAAGACAACTTAAATAGAAAATACATTTTTGCACATGTTAAAAACATGCAAGGGTACTATTCACAATTTTTGCACAAATGCTTTTTTTATAAATAAACTTGTTTATGTTGGAGTTGGGCTTACACATGCATTCGTCTGCATCACCATGAATTGTTTTATATTTTTCAGTTTACATGTTGCTGCATTTTATTTTATTTTTTATTGTATAAAAAAAAATTATCTTGATTATGATGCTATGATTATTTAGTACAGTGCATTCGATTGTAAGTTTCCAGGAGCAGGGCTCTACTAATCCTTTTGTATTGAATTGTATTGTAGCTGTTCTGTCTCCCTTTATTTTGTAGAGCACCATGCAAACTGTTGGTGGTATATAAATCCTGTATAATAAATAAAACATGATACATTTGTGACAGGGAGCAGTGCAGACGATTAGAGAAGACCACTTGGTCTGAACAGCCTGTCACTCTCTTTATACACTCCTAGTGTTCACACAATACAGATTTATAGCATTAGTTTAAGTGGAGTTAAACATCTTTAGTTCAGTTGAGATTGATCGTATCCTCAAGTGCCAGGTCACGGGAAGCAGAAATTGTGTGAGGCCCACGTCTTTTGTGTCTCACTTTTTGTCTCTCCTTGTTCTTGGGACATTTGTTTGTATTTGCTCAATGGAGAACATTGTGACCCTGAGACTTCACACAAAGACCAGCCGCTGTGCTTCACATTGTACAGCTTAACTCACTATTTAAGAGAGACAAAATGACTATGAGGTGGGTGCAGGAGGCACTGGTAATGAATTAAACTACACTATATTACCAAAAGTATTGGGATGCCTGCCTTTACACGCAGATGAACTTTAATGGCATCCCAGTCTTAGTCCGTAGGGTTCAATATTGAGTTGGCCCACCCATTACAGCTATAACAGCTTCAACTCTTCTGGGAAGGCTGTCCACAAGGTTTAGGAGTGTGTCTATGGGAATTTTTGACTATTCTTTCAGAAATGCATTTTTCAGGTCAGGCACTGATGTTGGAGGAGAAGGCCTGGCTCGTAGTCTCCACTCGAATTCATCCCAAAGGTGTTCTATCGGGTTGAGGTCAGGACTCTGTGCAGGCCAGTCAAGTTCCTCCACCCCAAACTCACTCATCCATGTCTTTATGGACCTTGCTTTGTGCACTGGTCCAAATCATTTGGTGGAGGGGAGATTATGTTGTGGAGTTGGGCTTGGCCCCTTAGTTCCAGTAAAGGGAACTCTTAAGGCGTCATTATACCAAGACATTTTGGACAATTTCATGCTCCCAACTTTGTGGGAACATTTTGGGGATGCCCCCTTCCTATTCCAACATGACTGCTCACCAGTGCACAAAGTGAGGTCCGTAAAGACATGGATGAGCGAGTTTGGGGTAGAGAAACTTGACTGGCCTGCACAAAGTCCTGACCTCAACCCAATAGAACACCTTTGGGATGAATTAGAACATAGACTGCGAGACAGGCCTTCTCGTCCACATCAGTGCCTGACCTCACAAATGCACTTCTGGAAGAATGGTCAAACATTCCCATAGACATACTCCTAAACCTTGTGAACAGCCTTCCCAGAAGAATTGAAGCTGTTATAACTGAAAATATAGCTGAAAAGGGTGGGCCAGCTCAATATTGAAACCTACGGACTAAGACTGGGATGCCATTAAAGTTCATGTGCGTGTAAAGGCAGGTGTCCCAATACTTTTGGTAATATAGAGTATCTGTAATAACCTTTGCACAGCTGGAGACAAGCTTCTTTAGCAAGGCAATGGTCGCCTTGGAGGTGTGTTTGGGGTCATTATGTAGGAATACTGCCCTGCAGCCCAGTCTCCGAAGGGAGGGGATAATGCTCTGCTTCATTAGGTTGCAGTACATGTTGACGTTCATGGTTCCCTCAATGAACTGTAGTTCCCAGTGCCGGCAGAACTCATGCAGCCCCAGACTATGACACTCCCACCACCATGCTTGACTGTAGGCAAGACGCACTTGTCTTTGTACTCCTCACCTGGTTGCCACCACACACGCTTGACACCATCTGAACAAAATAAGTTCATCTTGGTCTCATCAGACCACAGGACATGTTTCCAGTAATCCATGTCCTTAGTCTGCTTGTCTTCAGCAAACTGTTTGTGGGCTTGCTTGTTTATCAGCTTTAGAAGATGCTTCCTTCTGGGACGACAGCCATGAAGGCCAATTTGATGCAGTGTGCAGCGTATGGTCTGAGCACTGACAGGCTGACCACCCCACCCCTTCAACCTCTGCAGCAATGCTGGCAGCACTCAAACGTTTATTTCCCAAAGACGTCCTCTGGATATGATGCTAAGCATGGGCACTCAACTTCTTGGTCAACCATGGTGAAACCTGTCCTGTTAAACTGCTGTATGGTCTTGGTCACCGTGCTGCAGCTCAGTTTCAGGGTCTTGGCAATCTTCTTATAGCCTAGGCCACCTTTATGTAGAGCAATAATTATTTTTTTCAGATCCTCAGAGAGTTCTTTACCGTGAGGTGCCATTTGAACTTCCAGTGACCAGTATGAGAGAGTGAGAGCGATAGCACCAAATTTAACACAACTGCTCCCCATTCACACCTGAGACCTTATAACACTAACGAGTCACAGGACACTGGGGAGGGAAAATGGCTAACTGGGCCCAATTTGGACATTTTCACTTATGGGTGTACTCACTTTTGTTGCCAGCGGTTTAGACATTAATGGCAATGTGTTGAGTTATTTTGAGGGGACAGCAAATTTACACTATTATACAAGCTGTACACTCACTACTTTACATTGTAGCAAAGTGTAATATCTTCAGTGTTGTCACATTAAGACACCTTTCACACTGAGGCACTCTGCAGACGCTATAGCATTAAAAATAGCACCTGCAAAGCACCCTGAAACAGTGACTCCTTTCACTCCAGGTTTTAAGCCCGAGGGCTTTCACACTGGAGCGGTGCGCTGGCAGCTTCTTTGGAGTGCATTAGGAGCAGTGAACTCACAGCTCCTAAAGCGCCCCTGCCCATTGAAAACAATAGGGCAGCTCTGCTATACCGCTGGCAAAGCACCGCTGCAGCGGCGTTTTGCGGGCAGATTTAACCCCTTTTTGGCCGCTAGCGGCCGCATAGCGGCGCTATAACGGCGATATAACGGCGCTAAAAATAGCACTACTTTACCGCTGACGCCCAGGGCGGCACAGTGTGAAAGGGGTCTAGAAGATATAATAAAATATTTACAAAAACGTGAGGGGTGTACTCACTTTTGTGAGATACTGTATATATTCACACAATGCAACAAAAACAATATATAACGTAAAGGGACAGGTTCAACTTTTATTGGCAGTGTTAAACTATGCATGAGACAGGGACACCCAACAAGGCAAGGAAACAAACAAACACAGTTTTCAGTCCAGGAGGACTTTGTACAGCAAGTCCATAGCATAAAATAAACAAAGCATCTAATTGTTCGAGCTACTAACCAAACTCAGATAAGTTCCTGGCTAACAGGGTGCTCCCTAATGGATTCCCCAAAAACTCAGGCAGCACATTTAGTGTTCTGTCACCACTCAGCCTTTTCACCCAGCAGCAGGCTACCACAGCAGAGAGAGCCTGAGCATCAGTAAGCTCACATACTGTATATAAAGCCCTGTGGACAGCTTAGACTAATAATGAGATCTGGCTACCAGTTAAGATGTGGACTAAGGCCAGCTATACATGGGTCGTTTTACGAAATCATTTTCTTTCAAAAATCTTAATTAAGAATTTTTATTTGGATTTTGCACCATTAGTGTCCCGCAGCAGGGGCCGATTTTCATGCGGCCATCGAAATTGAGTGATCGGGCACGTTGGAAATTTTTGGAAAAGCTAACAATTTTCTAATCAATATTAAAACCAATGTGCCATGCTATACTCTGCAATCAAACTAGATCCTGTGAATTAGTGCAAAAATATATATATCCAGTGCTCAGGATTCTATTCCATATAAACATAAAGTACTATTGTGCTAGCAACATATGCAATACATATAGTTATACATTTACAAACTTAGTAATTAAATAGATTGTGCTATCCCTTATGTGGACTGGAGTTCTCAATATTATTATTAAGTCCATCAATAAATATTCTTAAAGATTTTCAGTTGAAGTGGATCCATTGCTGCAATTCCCCTGAGGAAGACACATGATCCCTGTGTCGACACGCATTGGGGAGGGGACAGGACGGTATAGGCAGTAGCAGCTTTGCTAGAACGAGCAGCTGTGGACAAACAAACGGACGTACGGCCTCAGTTGGTTTATACACAGATCTGTTTAATACAGTGTGGTGTGCCATAAGCACCTTCAATGTGTGAGTACCCCGATTGATTATTTTAAATACATGTGGTTTTTAAACGATAAAGCATCATGTAGCTCGTCTTTTATATATGCACCAAGGATATACCCATAGAACGGCTCAGAAACCTGAAGTCCATACACCCCAGAGCCCAGGGGTGGTTCAACAGCGCTGTTTGACCAAACTTAACTGTGCGGTCACACACCCTGACGTGAGAATAATCACATGGGGGGGGGGGGGGCACGAGAGTGTTGGCACTTTGTATACGTTTGAAGCACCATGACAAGGATCCACTTCAGCTGAAAATCTTTAAAGCGAAGTTCTGCCGAAAAAAAAAAAATTAAAAGTCAGCAGCTACAAATACTGCAACTGACTTTTAAAATAAGAACACTTACCTGTCCAGGGTGCCCGCGATGTCCTCAACCGAAGCCAACCCATCCCTCGGCTCCTGGGTGGAGGCGCCAGCATCTTCAGTAAGGGAATCAAGAAGTGAAGCCTTGTGGCTTCACAGCCTGGTTCCCTACTGCACATGCGCAAGTCACGCTGCGTGTTTTGAGTGGTCCCTGCTGTCTTATGGGACCTGTGTGTCTCCCAGAAGACAGCGGGGGGACGGAGGAGGGGCCAGACAAGGCATAGATCGCTGCGGATACTACGGTGATCTTTCGCCGGAAGTGGGAACAAATACCTGTATTAGACAGGTATCTGCTCCCCCCTAAAAGGTGCCAAATGTGACACCGGAGGGGGGGGTCAATCTGGACAGCGGAAGTTCCATTTTTGGGTGGAACTCCGCTTTAAGGATATTTATTGATGGACTTATAAAATTGAGCACTCTAGTGCACATAAGGGATAACACAATTTATTTAATTACTAAGTTTGTAAATGTATAACTACTGTATATGTATTGCATTTGCTGATAGCACAATAGCACTTTATGTATATATGGAATAGAATCCTGAGCACTGGATATATATTTTTGCACTAATTCACAGGATCTAGTTTGATTGCAGAGTATAGGGCGGCACATTGGTTTTAATCTTTATTTAGCACATATATTTGGGAATGTGAACAGTGTCAGCAGCTAAAAAATGACTGCATATATAATAATATTTAAAGTGATTATTTCCGGCAGCTTGCAACATTCTTTTATCTAAATTTTGATTTTGATTTTCTAATCAATGATGGGAGAATCAAGAGAGAAATATAATCGAAAAAGAAATGAGCATGAGCACAAGGGAAGAAAATTCCTGGTAAGAAAAGAAGATTCCTGGTCAGGAAAATTATTTTCTGTAACCATATGAGGTGAAATTGAAGGCTTGGTTGGTTGAATTTCTCAAAATGCACAAAATGTCAGGTTTTCAAAAGAAAAGTAGCCTCCAGGTTCTATGATCCAGAACAGAACTTATTAGGATTTCGAGAAAAAGTTTGTCTGCATAATTGCATATCTGTGTTCATCACTGGAGTTTGAGCAATTAAGCAGCTGCAGGCATCATCCCAGTATCATTCTTAAAAGCTGATGGTCATCTCTCTTGTAAAAGCAATCCTAGCGACTAACTAGTCACTGGATTGCTTTTACAAGCAGCGGGAGGGGACCTCTCCCGTCCCACTGGGAGCCCCCGACCAACCAGCCAATGCTTCCGCCAGCTGATCATAGAGCCCAACAAAGAACGAATTATCTTTGTTGGGCTCTATAATATAGTAACCCGGAAGCGATGACATCACATCACGTCCAGGCTACCCAGATGTAAACGGCGCCATTTTTAAAAATCAAAAGTATTTAATCTCACTGATCTTGGTATGATCAAATGCTTTTAAGGGCAGAGGAGGGATCTGGGGTCCATTAGAAGTACCCGTTACATGCCTATTGCTGTCACAAGGGATGTTTACATTCCTTGTAACAGCAATAAAAGTGATACTTTTTTTTTTTTTTTAAAGCAACAGTATAGAAATAGTTAAAAAAATGTAGTCCCAAACCCCCGTTTGCATGCAAAGGCGAACGCACGTGTCAGTCCCACACGCACGCAAACAGTGATTGTCCCACACATGTGAGTTATCACCATGAACGTCAGACCATAGGCAGTGATTCTAGCACCAGACCTCCTGTGTAAATCTAAAGTGGTAACCCTGTAAGGGATTTTAAAACGTCGCCTATGAATAGTAAAATTTACGTCATTTGTCGCCATTGCAAGGGCGTGCGCAATTTTAAAGCATGGCATGTTTGGTATCTATTTACTCAGTGTAACATCATCTTTTATATTTTACTAAAAAATGAGTTATGTATTGTGCTTTTTTTGCATTAAAATTAAAAAAATATATATTTTATAGAAAAAATGCATTTGAAAAACCGCTGCGCAAATACTGTTTGACATAAACATTTGCAAAGCCCACCTATTTATTCTCTAGGGCCTCTGCGTTAGAAAAAATATGATGTTTAGGGGGTTCTAAGAAATTTTCTAGCAAAAAATACTGATTTACAGACATATCCACACTGACATTAGATCCTAGTCCCACCTAGGGTTGCCACCTTTTCTTCAAGCTAAACCCGAACACTTTAGCGGCCTGGGACAACTTTGGGTCCCCCAAGGAGAGTAGTAATGCGGTGCACACAGCATGTTGCAGCAAACAGTGGGTGTGGCCAAATTGCTCTTGCTGATACCATCTCCCGGCCCCCCAGTGATGCTGAACATGCCCCCAGACAGCCCCCCACAGCTCCCGTGTGGGACTATCTTAGTTACTTGGGGAGCCACAGCCCAGCCCAGTCTAAATAATATGTCCGGGTTTCAGTCCACCTGAAACCAGGGCACATGATTCCAAACCCGGGTGAATCCCAAACAGGTGGCCACCATAGTCCCACCCCCTGGCACTAGGCCCCTTCCCCTGTAGGTCCTTACCACACATGCATGTATAAATATACTAGGGCCAATTTAGGGAAGAACCGGTGATCCTACTGATGTATTTGGATTGTGGGAGGAGAGCAGAGTACAAGGATAAAATCCATACAAGCACAGGGAGAACATGCAGACTCCATGCAGATAGTGTCTTTTTTTTTACTATGCCTTCACAGATATTTGAGAAGAATTTCCACAGATATTTCTGAATACTGAATTAATTACAGATAGATTATATTTAATTAGATACAAAAGTGAAGAGTAAGAGATATTCCTATTTAAATAATACATTTGTGTCCAATTTGCATAGAATTAAGTGAACAATAATACAATTCCTTTTAGTGCTGTTACAGAATAAAACAATATTAGCAACTTTTTTTTTTTTTTGCACACAGCATGCATATGTGCATTGGCATGCAGAGGTGCCATTCATTTTGAATGGATCCCCAATGCACCTTCACCATGCACCTGCACTGTACCACAGCGCACAGTGTGCAGGCTGGACTAAATTTTCATGCCTTGAGGCTCACTGCAGCCTGTTCTTTCTGAATATGTTGCCAAACCAGGCATGCCGCAAATCACCTCCACACAGAGGAATATGCATGCGTTGTGGCACAGGATGTCCTGGTGTACACAGGCCCCAAAGGTCTAAAATCCTTTACACTTTGGTAGTGCATAACATTAAAAGTGCGTCTGCTGTCCTAACATGTAATATGGCAAATATTTCTGAATTGCTTCTCTGACATTACCCTATTCACTAAAGTGAGCATTGACTATAACCACCCCAGCCTCAATTCATAGTTGCCAACAGTCCCGATTTTCCCGGGACAATCCCGATTTTGGGACCCTCGTCCCGATTGGAGGCTATCCTGAATCAGGATTTTCCATAAGGAAAATCGGGAATGTTGTTTTTTTTATTTTTGGAGCAGCTGGCTCCAGCAAAATGGCGGCCGGCGCCGCCGCTCGATCTTCCCCCTAGTGTTGAGTAAGTGGAGAGAGGAAGGGGGCTCGATCCGTGCAGCCGATGGGCTTCTTTAGCTGCACGGCCCCTCCCCTCTCCACTGAAGCAGAAGACACGTCGCCGCCCTCGCCGTGTCTTGCCGAAAAGTTCCCCAGCTCGTACTGCGCAAGCGCTGCACCTGCGCAGTACAGGGGGTCCTTACATACTGAGGGGAACTTTCTCGGCAGAACACACCGGCCGCTCCTGCACTGAGCGGGGGGGGCTGCATTGAGGGGGGGTCTGCACTAATAGAGGGGGGCTGCACTGAGGGGGGGCTGCACTAATTGAGGGGGGGTCTGCACTAATAGATGGGGGGCTGCACTGAGAGGAGATCTGCACTAATAGAGGGGGGGCTGCACTGAAGGGGGTCTGCACTGAGGGGGGCTGCACTAATAGAGGGGGGCTGCACTGAGGGGGATCTTCACTAATAGAGGGGGGGCTGCACTGAGGGGGGGGCTGCACTAATTGAGGGGGGTCTGCACTAATAGAGGGGGGACTGCATTGAGGGGGGATCTGCACTAATAGAGGGGGGACTGCACTGAGGGGGGGTCTGCACTAATAGAGGGGGGTCTGCACTGAGGGGGGTCTGCAGTAATAGAGGGGGGCTGCACTAATTGAGGGGGTCTGCACTGAGGGGGGTCTGCACTAATGGGGGGGCTGCACTGAGGAGGGGTCTGCATTGAGGAGGGGGCTGCACTAATTGAGGGGGGTCTGCACTAATAGAGGGGGGCTGCACTAAGGGGGGTCTGCACTAATAGAGGGGGGGTGCACTGAGGGGGGGTCTGCACTAATAGAGGGGGGCTGCACTAATTGAGGGGGGTCTGCACTAATAGAGTGGGGGCTGCACTGAGGGGGGTCTGCACTAATAGAGGGGGGGCTGCACTGAGGGGGGGGTCTGCACTAATAGAGGGGGGGTCTGCACTGATGGAGGGGATCTGCACTGATGGAGGGGATCTGCACTGATGGAGGGGGTCTATACAGACTCTGCCGGGGGCACCTGATGCGAGGACAGACTCTGCCGGGGGCACCTGATGCGAGGACAGACTCTGCCGGGGGCACCTGATGCGAGGACAGACTCTGCTGGTGGCAGGCGACGTGGCAGGTGACGCGCTCAGGGATTCCACTGATTCGGCATTATGGTGAGTTGAATGATGTAATTTTATATTACAATGTAATAATAGAAATAATGCGCTTCAATCATCCTGACATCATAACAACCATGGTGCCGGGATGATTGAAGCGTTGACACCAGATGTTTGGAGTATCTTTATCTGCTGATTGTTAAACTTTCTAGAATACACATATTTCTATTGTGTAGGATCTGGGGCTGCTGTCCTGTCATTCCCCTCTCCCCCTTTCCCTCGCCATCCCTCATTCATCTCAGACTCTAACCACACCCTCTTGAGCCACGTCCATTTAAGCCATGCCTACTTTTCACGTAAGCCACGCCTATTTTTCGCTGCACGTGAAAATTTTTGCTAAGCTACACCTACAAACGAATGCCCCACCCCCTAATTATTGCATGGCTCCGCCTACAGCCAAAAAAAAGTGTCCCACATATTTTTTTTTGCAAAGTTGGCAACTATGCTCAATTACTAATGATCCCCACACATAGGAAACATTGGAGTATGGCACATAGCAGAGATTACGGTAATCACTAAGGGCTATTTACACTTAAGGCTACATTCACACCCACAATTAAGGCCGGTGTGAATTATAGCTCTGAGCAGCTTCGTGCGACCACCAGCCCTATTCACTATAATGACAGGTTGCTGGTGGCCTCAGATATTCTCAGCTGTCCGCACAGCCAGTGATTACCAACGGTGATTACTGCTGGATGCACTTTTTGTGTTTCCAGCAGCCATCACTGCAGGTAATCGCTGGCTGTGCAGAGAGCCGCTAATAGCTTTGGCCGCTGGTGACCTGTCATTATAGTGAAAAAGGCCAGTGGCCGCACCTAGCTATTCAGAGCTGCAGCGGGAATCAGAAGATTCCTGCTGCTTATAATTCACACAGGCCTTAATCGTGGGCGTGAATGTAGCCTTATGCAATCAGATCGCTCTTCAGTAAAGATGAGCTCTGGCATGTTCGCACACTCCACGTGCAGAGCCCGCCAGGAAGTCGGCACTGCGCTGCGCTAATCACAGGCAGTGAGACATTGTCCCGATGCGCGGCTGCCGCTGCAGAGAGTGGGAAATGTCTCACTGCCTGTGATTAGCGTAGCGCAGTGCCAACTTCCTGGTGGGCTCTGCGAATACGCCAGAGCTCATCCTTACCAGGGAGGAAGTGTCGAACTGCCTTCCCACTGCCTGTTTCAACCCCCTAAATTCACGCTTTGTGTGTGGCTCTGGGGCGGGCGGTTGGTGGGTGGGCCTATTCACTTGAACTGGTCACGCTTGGAGGGCCTCAGCATATGTACACCTCTCATCAGCAAAACTGGGAGCAGTTAAGGAGCAGTATAAACGCGGCTCAACTGCAGGGTTTTACCACCCCCGATCACAAGTGTAAACAAAGCCTAATAGAAACACAGGCCTTCAAATCTGTGCAGTTGTTACTAAATGCTCCCCAGCCCACTTGCTGAATGGAAAAAAATGATTGATCTATGGCTAGCCTTAGTGTGGCGCTGCTTGGAATGGGGGTACAGACTGTTTGTCTTCCTGTCTCATGATATATCACATGACCAGAGACAGGAAGAAGGACAAACTGCCTTTACTCCCCAGCAAATGCAATGCTGAGAAATCTACAGGGAACTGAGTAAGTACATAGAGGGTGGGGGCTTGGACCTCTCCTTCCCTCCACATAACCCTGCAACAGCCTTTTCATCCTCCCTCAGAGCCCCCCCATATGCCTTTAGTTCCATGCACCCCACAGAATCCAGCTCCCATGCCAATTAGTCTTCCTCAGACTGACACCACCGATGCAGAGACATTTTTTTTCCTTCAGCACTGTAAGCACCATATTTGTGCACTCATTTTAAAGGGTTAGTTCACCTTTACCAAACCTTCCTATGCAGATAAGGGGCGTCTGTAGATAAAAACAAACGGTGCAGCTTTGCCCAAAGTTGAATAATGCCCTTGGTATAGACCATTTACATATCTCATGAGGCCTGACTGAAAAACTTCTAGGACATTGCTAAGCGAGACCTAACCATTACAGTAAGTGAGCTCTCAAAGCATCAGGGGAGAGAAATCACATGTGAGGGGGTTCGAATTAGGGAGAAAGCTTGCTCTTGTGATGGTGAGAAGTAACAGCTGGGCCTCTCTTAGGTAAATGCTTAGCAACATCCTTGGAATTTTCCAGTCAGGGTACATAAATGGCCTACACCTATAGCAAGGGTATTATTCAACTTTAATCAGAGCTGCCCTGTTTGTTTTTATCCACAGACCCCCTCTTATCTGCATAGGCTGTTTTTAGTAAGAGCCCTTTCACACGGGGGCGGCGTCGGTGGTAAAACGCCGCTATTATTAGCGGCGTTTTACCGTCGGTATGCGGCCGCTAGCGGGGGCAGTTTTACCCCCCCTGCTAGCGGCCGAGAAAGGATTAAATACCACCGCAAAGCGCCTCTGCAGAGGCGCTTTGCCGACGGTATAGCCGCGCCGTCCCATTGATTTCAATGGGCAGGAGCGGTAAAGGAGCAGTATACACACCGCTCTGAAGATGCTGCTGGCAGGACTTTTTTTACCGTCCTGCCAGCGAATCACTCCAGTGTGAAAGCCCTCGGGGCTTTCACACTGGAATGAAAGTAGCGGCACTTTCGGGTTGGTTTGCAGGTGCTATTATTAGCGCAATAGCGCCTGCAAACCGCCCCAGTGTGAAAGGACTCTAAAGGTGAATTATTCCTTTAAATAAGGACAAAGTTATTCCTAAATAAAGAGGAGGCCCATAGCAAAAGTTGAGAAGTGAAAGCTGAAATAATTTTTAATGTGTGTGTGTGTGTGTGTATATATATATATATATATATATTGTGGACTTTATTTTTATGCAGCTGAACACAGCTCAGACCTGAGCACAACACATAATATACACTACTGCTGCGTAGCTCCCAACTGTCCCTAATTTCGAGGGACTGTCCCTGATTTGGAACAAAGTCTCTCTGTCCCTCCTTTCCACCTCATTTTTGTCTGATCTATATAGTTGTATATAAAATGCACTTTTTATCCTTCAAAAAGTGTTTCCCAGCGCTAAACCTTTCATCCAGTTTCTAAATTGCTGCATTTTGTAAATTTCAAAAGCCAATATACAGGGATAGTAGTGATTAAAAAAAAAAAAAAAAAGAGCACTTGTGGGCTTAACTAATCTTTTCTTTTTGTATAATTCTCCTTTGAAGGGGTGTGTCCTATGCCTACATGGGCTGGGTGGGCCCATTCAGCGGCTGTATTTCCTCATCACAGAGGTGATGTATACAGCCTGTCATTGACATGAATGGCTGTACACCACTTTACTCCTGTATGTGGCAATGCTATTCTAAAACATGAATAGAGCATATGGGCTTTTGCAAAAAAAAACTTTTTTTTTTTTTTACAAATGCTGTAATTGTGTTTATGATTGCACTATCACATACAGGAATACAGCGGTGTACAGCTATTCATGTCAATGACAGGCTGGGCTGTCCAGGCAGAGGAGATATGACTGCAGTCAGGCCTCGTTCACATAGGGAGTTTCAATCCATGTACCATGCAGGGCTGTGTTTACCAGTATGGGATGTGTTGTTCCATTGCTGTCTATTGGGAAGCGGCAGCTGCATGGACACAGACACCGCTCCCAATGTGACATTGTTGCGGGTGCACAGCCCTGAATGCACCCATGGTACATTTGTGGCTGTGCACCCGCACAGATGTCTCATTGGGAGCAGCGGCTGTGTCTGTGAAGCTGCTGCATCCCAACTGAAAGCTATGAGACTGCCTGCACTGGGATGCACACAACACCTGTGTATCTCTGGGTGTGTATACACGGCAATATAATAATACAAAAAAGATGCGGCGCTAAAAACAAATATAGTGAATATGATACAATAATCAAAATATTAGTGCAAATTGAAAATTACATAATACAATGTCCCAAAACTAATGGGATAGAGAGATAGAATCCAAGGCAAACAAAGAGTCCGTGATAAATCAAGAAAGAGTGCAAAAAGGGGCCATAGCAGAGATGAGGGTGCAGTGGAGAGAATCTTCCGTAGTTCCTCACACCCGAGGTGAAATATCAAATATGCTCACCAGATCCCGTTGACCGCCATTACAGCGGTCAAAGACAGCACAGGGAATTTCGGGGCTCCCCACAACCTCAGCTCAATATTCCCGAAGAGCGACAGATGGTATCTCAGGATTCAAGAAGAGAAAGGAAAACCATCGCATAATATAGTCTGCACAGTCGTTTTATTAAAAGAATTGCACTTACAAAATCTCGTGGTAAAAACAGCATGTCACGTACGGCTGACAATCTGCACCTCCGTCTGCTGCCTCCGCCTTCCTGGTTCGTGTAAGCCCTACACAGAGTACGGACGTGGTGACGTCATAGGCTCCTCCCTACGCGTTTCGTCACTAGCGGACGTCGTCTGGGGATTGGCCAAGCTTGGCCAATCCCCAGACGACGTCCGCTAGTGACGAAACGCGTAGGGAGGAGCCTATGACGTCACCACGTCCGTACTCTGTGTAGGGCTTACACGAACCAGGAAGGCGGAGGCAGCAGACGGAGGTGCAGATTGTCAGCCGTACGTGACATGCTGTTTTTACCACGAGATTTTGTAAGTGCAATTCTTTTAATAAAACGACTGTGCAGACTATATTATGCGATGGTTTTCCTTTCTCTTCTTGAATCCTGAGATACCATCTGTCGCTCTTCGGGAATATTGAGCTGAGGTTGTGGGGAGCCCCGAAATTCCCTGTGCTGTCTTTGACCGCTGTAATGGCGGTCAACGGGATCTGGTGAGCATATTTGATATTTCACCTCGGGTGTGAGGAACTACGGAAGATTCTCTCCACTGCACCCTCATCTCTGCTATGGCCCCTTTTTGCACTCTTTCTTGATTTATCACGGACTCTTTGTTTGCCTTGGATTCTATCTATCTATCCCATTAGTTTTGGGACATTGTATTATGTAATTTTCAATTTGCACTAATATTTTGATTATTGTATCATATTCACTATATTTGTTCTTAGCGCCGCATCTTTTTTGTATTATTATTTATGGTGGGATTTGGAGACTAGATCTTGATGCAGGCTGCTTAGTTTTCATCACATTGTATTTTTGGTTCACCTTAAGCGCAGCTTTTATTTTTGTTTTTGCTAGTGTATACACGGCATTCACACCTGGGAATGACTGCATCCAGGGTGAATCACTCGCAGGTGATCGCAGCTAATCACCGGGAAGCATGCTGGGGTTATCGCATGTGATCGGTGTTGGACTCATTTGCAGGTGTGAACGTGGTCTTGTGCTGATTGGTCTCAGGAGGCCTGTGTGCTAGAGTGCTAACATAAGTTGGGGCCTGTTCACACTGCCATGACAACAATCGCACACTTAACAGAAGTTGTTTCGTGTGTGGAATTTCAACAGATCACAAGGTTCCCTTTTTTGTTTTGTTTTTTTACTTAAAGTGATTGTAAACCTTCAATTTTTTTTCAAATAATAATACCAAACATGTTATACTTACCTTCTTTGTGCAATGGTTTTGCACAGAGCAGTGCCAATTCTCCTCTTCTGGGGTCCACCGCCAGCGTTTCTGGCTCCTCCTTTTCATCGGTTGCCCCCATGGAAAGCTGCTTTCCATTGTGGTGCGTGTGTGCGGGCTTGCTCCCGAGTCCTGCTGCTGCGTCCATTGACACAGACAGTGGGATTTGGCCCCGCTCCCATGTTACAGCTTTTGATCCACAATCTGTCCAATGAGGAGAGCGACAGTGGCTGGAGCCCCTGCACTCGTGCACATCGCTGGATTGGATCAGGCTCAGGTAAGAAAAAGGGGGGCTCTGGGGGGAGCTGCAGCACAGAAGGTTTTTCACCTTAATGCTTTAAACCTCGGACATTAAATTTGAACAAAGCATATTCTCTATATTGTGTGTTTGTCTGAGTTAATAGCACTAAGTGTCATTTCTGTCTGTTGCTTTGTTCCTCTGCTATCAGCCTGAGTCACTTCTTAAAGAGGCGCTCCGCCTTAAAAAATATTAAAAGCCAGCAGCTACAAATACTGCAGCTGCTGACTTTTAATAAATGGACACTTACCTGTCCCAGGGTCTAGCGATGTCGGCAGCCGATCGATCGCTCATCTCTCGGCTGCCCCCACCACCATCCTTGGTCAGGGAATCAGGAAGTGAAGCGTTGCGGCTTCACTGCCCGGTTCCCTACTGCGCATGCGCGAGTCGCGCTGCGCGTCTACACTGGTCCCTGTTGTGTTGTGGGAACTGTGTGTTTCCCACAACACAACGGGGGGGGGCGGGCATTTGCGGCTAGCTATTCCCGGAAGTGGGTGCAGATACCTGTATTATACAGGTATCTGCACCCCCCTCCCCCCTGAAAGGTGCCAATTGAGGCACCGGAGGGGGGGGGGAATCCAATGAGCGGAAGTTCCACTTTAGGGTGGAACTCCGCTTTAAGTTTTCCTGACACCAAGAGAAAAATGGTGTCAGGGGAGGGACCTCCAGCTGATTGACAGCCTCGTTCCTGTGAGCTGTGTGAAGGGGGGGTGTCTTCTCACTGAACTGTGCAGAATGTAATTTCAGCTCTCTGCCCCTTTTTTTCTAAACTCCTCAGACAAGCTTTATAAATTTTGCACTTTGAAAGTATGTGGAAAAGAGGACCGCAGACAAACAGGTGCAACCTATGTAGGAGGATTTGTTTCATCTCTGTGTGTCACCTGAGGCCAGTCACTTCACTGGGTGTATGTAAGGGTTTACAACCAACTTCATTTGAAGTGTAAAAAGTGACATCTCATTGACGTCACTGTACAATAGTGTGGTGCGCTGCTGTACAGTGACTTGTGATCCTGTACACTGCGATAAAATACAGCATGTCTGCATTATATCGCAGCTCACCACAGTGTGGCTCTGGGGTGCACTACAATGCATAGGCCACATAGAAAACAATTGTATTCTTCCAGTGTGGTAAAGCGTCAGTCACTGCACTATATGTGAACTGGCCCTTAGTCTGTACCAGTGGTGGAATTTCTAGGGTTGCAGCAGTCGCACTTGCGACTGGACCCTGGAAATCCGCCACTGTGGGGGGGGGGGGGGGGCGCGGCGGGCGCAGGCAAAAGCCCGGGATGTGGCTCCAGGGTTTCTGGCTGCAGCTATGAGCAGAGAGTGCCTATTACTCTCTCTAACACTGCTCAGACCCCGCATGCACTGACAACCCGCCCTCCTCGCACGGACAGGAGAGGCAAGAGATAGAGCAAGGTCTTCTACTCCTCCCGTGTGGCCCGCCCACATTCCAATCCCGGCAGCTCCGTGCCTCACAAAGGGAAAGTCGAAAAGCCTGCAGGTAGATAGTGAAGGAAAGGCCAGTATGTACCATGGATGCTGCAGCCCTCCACAGGGGATCCACAGCTCTCCAGGACAGCCAATCGCCTTCCTAATCAAACATCTCAGTGATTGAAAACAAAGCAGCACACAGGTGGGTCAGTCATTGAGGGGACTGAAGAGAGAGTGTGTTGTCACCTCCAGAGCCCCTCTACCAACACAGCAGCCCACTGGGATTTCCCAGGTATGGTGCCCTACAAGCCCCAGCATGCTCTGCCAACCTATGTGTATGTATAGCACATGCTAGTAGGCCATTTTGCTGACCACAGTTGTGGAACTCCAGGACCCAAGCTTCCATCTATGTTGAGTGAAGCATCACTCCCTTCCTCTCCTATCTCGCCAGCCTCTGAGCACACTAATGTAAGGGAGAGCTCTGTGGACTGTAATGTAAAGGGGAACTCTGATGTAAGTGGTGGCTTTGGTGAGCATAGACCCCCTTACATCAGAGTTCCCCATTACATTATCCAATCCACAGAGCTCCCCCTTAGGGCCCTTTCACATGGCCGGACTGTGCCAAGCAGATCCGTCTACTCAGCGGGGGATTTCTCCGCTGATCCCCGTTGAGCAGGCAGATGACAGGTCTGTGTCGGCTCCACTTGTGTAGAGCGGACATGGACACAGCCCACTGTTCTCTATGGGCCAATCTGACTGTCATCCAATCCACTAGACGGATGGTGAATGGATCCCCATTCATCTGGTTTCAGTGGATCTGATGCAGGCAGGTGTAAATGGACACATGCCTGTTTACATCCGCCTCCCCATACAGAACAATGGGTGCTCCAATTGGTTTGCACGTGTAAAAGGGCCCTTACAGTGCAAGTTGAAATTCTGCAGATTCTGAAGTAACGGGCTATGGGAACCCTGATTAAAGGGGAAAGTTGGAATGATGATGTAAGTGGGGGCTTCAGTTATCAGGGACCCCCTTATATCAGAGTCTGCAGTGTTCCCCCTTAAATCAGAGTTCTCACTGTTCTTCCTTAAATCAAAGTCCCTAGAGTTCTCCCTTATATCAGAGTCTGCACAGTCCCCCCTTACAGTGTAAGGGAACTCTGCAAGTTCACATGTAAAAGGGAAACGGTGGACTCTGATGTAAGGGGGGACTCTTGTGATTAAATTGATTGTAAAGTTAAGTTGTAAATAACAAACGTCATACTTACCTCCACTGTGCAGTTCGTCTTGCACAAAGTGACCCCGAGCCTGCTCTTCTGGGGTCCTCCCCGCATGATATAACCCCCTAGGAGAAGCGCTTTCCCAGGGGGTTACCTTGTGGGCGCGCTCCTGAGTCCAGCATTTGTGTCTATAGATGCAGAATGCTGGACTCAGTCCTGTCCACCAGGTCATTGGACTTGATTGACAGCAGCGGGAGCCAATGGCTGCACTGCTATCAATCTATCCAATCAAGAGCTGAGACAATGGGCCGAGGGGAAGAATGCGTCTCCGGCGTGGGAATTACGGGACTCAGGTGAGTAAAATGGGGGCCGGTCAGTGTCAGAAGTTTTTTCACCTTAATGCATAGGATACATTAAGGTGAAAAAACACAAAGGTTTACAACCCCTTTGAATACACACAATTAGAATTGTTATTTAATCCCAAAATATATGTATAGTGTATGCTACAAAAAGAATTTGCTGTGCGCTGCTGAAGTCTTCAGGTTTTGCCTGAAAAAAAGGTGGCAACCCTACCCAAGATGTCAGGAAGGGGTCCTGCTGCAGGAACATAATCAAGGGCCCCGCGATGGGAGAAAAAGACCCTAGGATCATTAGAAAGGGCCCCGGGATGAGGGGTCAGGGGGGCCCTTCATGGTTCCTTGCACCTGGGCCCTGAAGGTTCTAGTTATGCCTCTGGACTCTGTACAGATCTGAGCGCAGCTTTTTATTTATGCCCATGTGCCTGAGGTTCTTATACATCAAAGCTCTGTAACTACAAGTCCCAGCACATCTCTGGAGAGCACCAAGGTACATAATCCTGAGATGATCTCCATTGTCCTTCTATAGACACAGAAGTGTAGTGATCCTTCTATCCAGAGCAGAGCTCCCTCCACACACAGTACTCTACTATCACTAGATTGTCCTCCCCGGGCCGCCGTACTTCTCTCCTCCCCAATACACTCTGCTAGACTGCGAGCAATCTGTGCCCGGCTGGAGGAGGAGGAGGAATGTGTGCGGGGACTCTGCATGGATCCAGAGGATGGCACTCTCTGATCCTTCCAGGGGAACACTGGCTGCATGCTGACTGAGGTCTGCCATAGACGCAATGTAAGTATAGATAGGGGGGTCTGTGTACTGTATGTCTGTCATAGGCTCAGAGATGTCATCCCACAACTGTACTCATCACAACAATGTGGGGCCACAGCTGGACTTTAAATCCCCCCCAACCTTCTGTTTATTTGTGGAGGACAACTTCTGTTCCTCATTACTAGGTATGTGTTTCCTTCATTGTGCTGTGATCATGGCTTTATCATTTATGTACAGTGTCTATGATCATTGCATTGTACTCTGTTATATACACTGACTATAATTTATATATAGTGACTATGATCACTGCATTGTACTCTTTTATATACAATAACTATGATCATGGCTTTATTATTTATATACACTATGATCACTGCATTGTACTGTGTTATATACAGTGACTATGATCATGGCATTATAATTTGTTATATACAGTGACTATGATCATGGCATTATAATATGTTATATACAGTGACTATGATCACTGCATTGTACTGTGTTATATACAGTGACTATGATCATGGCATTATAATTTGTTATATACAGTGACTATGATCATGGCTTTGTACTCTTTTATATACAGTGACTATGATCATGGCATTATAATTTGTTATATACAGTGACTATGATCATGGCTTTGTACTCTTATATACAGTGACTATGATCGCGGCTTTGTACTCTTTTATATACAGTGACTGTGACCATGGATGGCTTTGTGCTCTGTTATATACAGTAACCATGCACTGTGTTCTGCACAGAGTTGCCGTTGGGTGAGTGTGATGTGAGCACACCCTGCTTTGGATAAATGCATCCTTTGTGTCTCTGTGTATCTATGGATGCCGGGAGTCAGTTACCTGTTTGTCAATATAGAAAGTGGTAGTGAGTTTATTGAAGGATAGGCAGGCTAGGGGTGATGGTCAGACTGGAGGTAGGCTGGGGGTTTGTGGCTGTATTGTGGGCTTTAAAGGAAACCTGTCCTGATAGAGAAGTGCGGGGGATTACTGAAATCCTGAAAATTCTAGTTGCCTGCTGTTCTTTCCAAACTACAGACTTATTAATGAACTGACTGAAATTTGCTCAGTTTGTGGCCCTGTCGGCTCTCTCCTGCCTGATATCCTTTGAGTGAAAAACGGACAGCCGAACAGCGGTTAATTGTAATTGAGTGCAGCTGTTGTAGCGCTGGCTGTCAGAATACAAAACCCACAGCGGGAGATTTCTCTATCCACATTGGAAAACATAGACTGAGGAACCCATTGGATTTTTTTCATAAACCTATGTGTGTATGGCTAACCTTAAAGTGGTAGTAAAGTCTGCTTTTTCACTTGTAAATACAGGTAAAGCTATAATAAGGCGTATTTGCAGATACGGTGAGTATCTCTCAAACGCGCACTGTTTATTACTATTATTATTCACGATTTATATAGCGCCAACAGTTTAAGCAGCGCTTTACAATGTATAGGGGGGACAACACAATTACAGTACAGTTCAATACAAAAGGTACAGGAGGAGATCTGCACATTTGTAGCAGCTGGTAAGGTCACCACGCATGCGCACTGCCTTCTGAATGGATGGCACACTGAGTGAAGACATCGGATCCAGCAAAGGTGGCAGCAGGGGGGAGCACTTAGCTGTCTGCCCTGGAGGTGGGTCAGCTGAAATGTGAGTTCACCACCAAGTGTAAGTCTGCTGTGCACACTTTCATATTGTGGGAAATGCTCCTAAGACCTCACTCCTCCCACTTCAATCAAAGGACTGACACCAGAAGTTCATGTTGGCAATATTAGGAGAGGACAGCAATGGCAGGATTACAGTAGGCCTTGTTCAAATGGGGCAATTTGATCCATGCCCCATGCAGGGCTGTGTACACCAGCACAGGGATGCATAGGTGTTCCAAATATCCCCTTGCCAGCAGTCCCATAGCTGTCTATTGGGATGCAGCAGCTGCATGGACACAGCTGCTGCTCCCAATATGACATGTGTATGGATGCAGGTGCATGTCCCTGAACTCACTCTGGGTGTACTCGCCTTGCGTGGACGTCGCATTGAGAGCAGCAGCTGCGTCCCAATAGACAGCTATGGGACGGCAGAAAAAGCGATGCACGTAACGCCTGTGCACCCCTGTGGCAGTAAAACACATCCCTATGTGGGGCACAGATCAAATCACCTCTCTGAACCAAGCCTTAGGCAGGCCATACATTATGCAACGTTTGAAAATTGCTGGATTTCCACATCATTTTTGATGATGAAATCTGTCCCACTACGCTACAGTATTCTGACAGCAGGAGGTTTCCCAGCTGTCAGAATACAATGATCACTGCCAGCAGCTGTAGCCACCAGCATTGATCAAACGGAAAAAAAACCCAGACAGGGCTGGGTGTACTAAAGTCTATCAATGCTGAAGTGTCCCCAAATTTGATCTGTCAGTGGCCGGCATTACTTTTTAGGCTAGGTTTACACATGTCCGGTGCAAATTTTCAGCAGTTAAGCTGCGATTTAGATGCAGTTCGGATGAAAATTTTTGAAGCCAGCACCCACCGGTATTTTTAACGTTGGCTGGTTGTTAAGGAGCAGGCCGGGAAGCCGGCTGCCACGTCCTTAACAATGGATGTAAAACAAAACATTGTCTGCAATAAAAAGGATTGAAAAAAAAAAAACGGCATAGGGGTAGTGGGGAAGAGGCCCCACAAGCCCTATGCTGGGGTGCAGAGTCTGGTCTGGATTTTTTTTTTTTTTTAAATTCTGGCGTGGGGCCAGAAGGACCTGATATGGATTGGGGGGGGGGGTGTGGGGTGTGGTATAACCCCCCCCCCACCACCACCACCACACACACATTTTTTGTATCTATTTCGTGTTTATAAATGATCAGATGTGCGAATCAGATGCATTTCCATAGATGGCAATGAGCCTGGAATTCGCATCTGAAACGCACCACAGTGCTCAGCGCACAGAACTCTTTTAGGATTTGCAGCGAATTCGCACTGCCGCTGCACCGCAGGAGCTCGGACCCTGTATTGTGTGTTGAGGAACAGCTGTACATCATACACCCCTCGGTCCACTGCCGAAAACTGCCCCAGTGCAGGACTTCATATTTGTGGTATAACCCAGGTTTGTCATATTGGGGTGCGTTTTATAGCAATGCATGTGCTCAAATCTGGCCTTAAAAGATGCACTTGTCCTTTTTAAATGATTAAGATGCACCAGTTTAAGTTTTGTCTCCTAGGTCTGTGATCTTTTTATGTGTTTTCAGTGAAAACCAAGTCTTGTTTCCTCCTGGAAAAGAGAATGATGATTCAGTGAAGTTTCCCAGAATAGGAAGTCTTTGCAGCTCACTGTGTGATCATACACTAATGTGCCTACAGACATGACATAGGTTCACCCAGTTCATAAAAAAAATCACAAAGGCACAAGCTAAATGGCCCCACTGAAGTATTTGCTCATTTTAATCAGGGTGGATAAAAATCAATGATTTAAAAAAAAAAATCTGATTTTTTTTTTTTTTTTTTAATTTAAATCGATTTTTTTTTTTTTTTTTTTAATTATTATTTTTTTTTTAATCAAATGTATTTTTACTAAAATGCTTTAGGAGTAAAAATCTATCTAAAGATAGCTTTCTATTTAGAATACATTAATAATTGAGTTTATTCAGCATGAAATGGAGCTTAGTTATGTAACATGAGGCTGTATATTCTGCAATATTTACATTTCTGGTAAACTCATTCAATGAATCCAAGCTCTGCAAGCTGAGATAACATGCACTGCATTGATGCATTCACTCAATGTCACAGTAACCATGAGATAAAACAAAGTTCAGGAATATTCCTTTATCTCATTGTTTTGCAAATCTATGTACACTACAAACTGTATGATTGAACCGGTTCTGATATCGCTGTTTTACTAACCTGACAACTTATTATTCTAAATAGGAAACCTTCATTTTGTTTGCAATATGCAAAATATTAAAGATTCCAACTACCAGCAAGAATAAGTCCTTACATTTAAAGAGCACCTGTCATTTCAGATCTATCATGGCAGCGCCTGTTAGCGGGCATCCACTCACCTGCTGCCGCCACATCCTTCACCTTGTTGTGTCACTGCCCCATCACCAGCCGTCCCATTAAAGTGAATAGAACTGTCGGTGAGTCAACAGCGGGTCAGAGGAAGAGCCACTGTGGGACAGAGATGACAGTTGCTCTGTAAACATTATGCTTTAAATTGAGTTGATTTAAATCAAGCCTTTTTACTGGTGGTTTAAATCGACTTAATTTTAATCAAATCCACCCTGATTTTAATGCAATCAGAGCATGGAATTGAGGTTCCGTTGCAGCTCATATTCTCTCCAGCCATACCAACATGTCCCCTAACAAAACTGAGAAATAGGGAGACCTCAGCATTGAGCGGTCTAAATGTAGATTGATTAGCAACCATTCTGCCTCATTCCAGATTGATAACTCTAATAGAAAAAATTATCTTTTTTCGTTATTGTGAGATCTGTTCCTATACCCCCAAGGGTGGAGTACTCCTTTAAAGCTAGTCATCGATGGATCAAAACATCACCAGTTTAGAAGGATCTAGCCTAATTTTGATTCATCTATGTCTGTTCTGGCTCAGCAGAAGTCGATCTAGCGATCCAATTCTGTCTAAGAGGACTGTTGGAAAACTTTATTTCGATCAGCGGCTGAAGCCAATTGGCTGCAGTGCTTGATCAGTGTATTCTATACTGTAAGAATACATTAGCACAGCAGGGAGGATTTCTCCACCCACCTAGCTTGTGTTGATGGAGTAAGGCCTCTTGCACACCATACTCCTGTTTGAGCATCTACTTTTTTAGATTTTTCTTTGTTTTTTTTTTTTTTGTATGTATTTGCACGCATTTTCGCGCACACGCGTTTGTGCAATTTTTGGGCGCGGAAACGTATTCTCTGGTTTTTGTTCTGCGCAGTAGGTAAATGGACTTATGAGCACATTTGTGCTCATGAGGCGTAAATTACTGACCAAAAATGCAGATTTTTCTATTTTTTTTTTTTTTTTCTGAAGAATGTACAGTGCTTGTTTACGTGCCAATTAATGGGCTTTATTTTAGCTCAGTAAAAAAGAAGAAAAAAAAAGCGGTACTTCGCTTTTTCAAGCTGACCTTACACTTTTTTTTTTTTTTTTTTTGATCAGCCCATTTCTGATTTAAAAAAATACCCATCTGTGCTCAGCCTAAGGGCCTTCTGCCCTAGTGTTTGCACCATCAAAAGCGGTTCGGCAGCAATAGTTCTCATATTTCTTTCCTTTTAAGTAGGCCTTATCAATTTTATAGGCCTCATGCACATGGAAGGATGGAATCAGTTACTGATGTTTATACACAGGATCTTGCTATAAGATGCTGGTCAGAAGAGCCTGAGCAAAAATTGTAGGTTATGTTCTGTAAAGAATATGCATATACACCTGTAGACGTGCGTATGTATATACATGCATAAAATTCTTCTCCATCCTAGCCTAGCTGCCAGTGTTGCATATAAACTTGTATGTTTTTTTTTTTTTTTTTTCTTTATACATGTCTTTTTTTTTTTTTTTTTTGTTTAGTGTCCTGAACGCATAGCTGCATTGCATATCTTCACGCAGCTGTGTGCATTGTCCCTAAGGCTAGGTTCACATTAGTGTGGGAATGCGTGTAAATTGCATGCATATCCGCATGCAGGCACACACAAACTGTGGTGCTTTAAAACAAAAGTGCAAATAACTATTAAAGCACCCTCTTGCACTGAAAATGAAGTGCAGTTTCTGGTACGTGAAATGGCATGGTGCCAAGGCACTGTGTGGTTTCCGTGTGGCCATGTTTTAAAAAAGGTGCCTTTTTCTGCATGAAAATGCAGGCACCACAGCCCATTCAAATGAATGGGCTGTGGTGCCTGTACAAATACGGCATGCATTACTGCGCTTATGTAAACCTAGCCTTAAGCCAGCCATAGACGAAGTGATTTTCTTTCCTGCAACCATGAGTTGCAGGAAAGAAAATCACTTGATTCCCCCCCCAACACCGTTATGTTGACAGGGGAATCTCTCCTGCGGAGCCATTATGTTCTTCCAGCAGGGGAAGGCCGTGTCTGCCCAGAGAACACAGTGATTATTTCTAGCAGTTGCAGTAGCCGCTGGCAATAATTGCATGTAAAATCTGACAGGCTGGTTGTACCTAATAAACAATACAAGTGTCGCGCTATTCTCAGCACCAAATTATATCCTGTGAATTTGTTCAAAATTCATATCCAGTGCATAATGTTGTTTATATTAACAGATTTATACATATAAGATGTGTTTCCTATAACGTGCGTACACTGAAGTGCTCATATATACAAAAATCATATACAGTGCATATTCATTTCAAATAAACTTTTAAATATATAATCATGTTACTGTCCGGTGCGTGCACTTATGTGCTCAAATATGCAAGTCCATCAATATGTGTCCTTGGGGACTTTCAATAAAAGTAGTGCTCCAAATGTATTCAAAGTGCCAACACTATAGTGCTCCCGTTATCCTCACCTTCGGGCATGTGACCACACAATTTAGTTTGGTAAATCAGCGCTTTTAAGCCACCCCTGGGCTCTATGGTATGTGTAATCTTCAGGCTCCTGAGCCGTTCTATGAAATGATCTCCTGCATGTATATGAAAGACAAGCTACATGATGCTTTATCGTTTAATACCACAATTTTATTAAAATATTAATCAGGGTACTCACACATTCAATGTGCTTACAGTGCACCACTCTGTTGGACAGATCTGTTTAAAATCCCAAATTGAGCCACAGGGCCATTTGTTTTATCCGTAGCTGCTCGTCCTAGCAAGGCTGCTGCTGCCTACACCGTCCAGTCCTCTTCCCCAACGCATGTCGACACAGGGATCACGTGTCTTCCTCAGGGGGATTGCTATTTGACGGCTAGTAACGGCAAAATATCTGGTATGTTTGTGGCCACTTTCCTGTAGTTTAAACCCGCGCCATCTTATTGTAGTTCGGAGCAGTTGCTGTGTATGCCGTACACACTCTGACTAATATTTATGTACTAATGGGCTAATAATAAACTAATGTATGGACGGTGTAGAAAACAGTCATGCGCCTCCATGGGTTATACATTAACATAGTGCACATTAAAATCCTATATAAACAATCAAGTTAAAGCAGTCTGCTAAATTGCATTGCTACAGCCGATCACTTGGTGTGACCCAATAATGAAAACTGTGCTGTAACTCTATACCTAAACCAGGCTGGTTATACCTAAGTTAATTGATCAACTTGGGTACATTCAGCCTGCCCATACATGGTTCGAATTTTGGCCGGTCCCTGCTGAACCTGCCAAGATTTGAACCGACTATGGCTGACCTTAGACAACAATGCGCCTGTGTTCAGATCTGTAGTAAAAACACTACATGGCTACAAACGCTTCATTTTTTTTTTTTTTTCTTTTGGCCATGTGTAATAGACCTTCTTTATTGAAAAGCCAATTGGTTGTCTTTTGGAATGGAATAGAGAATACCCTGTAGAAGGCCAAATGGAATGTCTGTGAGACCTTTGGATACTAAAGTACTGTGTACACAGAGAGTGACTTGACTGTGTTTATCCAAGGATACAGTACTGTTTGTGCAGGGCTATGGGTAACGCACAGAGGCTCGGGCTCATTGTAAACAATCAAATTTCATACTTGGCAAACGAGGTAGGACAGCTACGGCAGGACGTAATATGCATGTGTGTGTGTGGTCTGCTTATTATTCATTATTTACTGTGATCTCCGATAAGGGATGGCTGAGATGGCGGTCTTGTTTTCAGGGATGTCCAAGGTCACATTTCCCAAACAATAGAGGACTGGTCTGTACGCTGGTATCTGTTTCAGCTCTGCGGTCGTGTTCTTTGTTAGCAGTGCTCTCAGTTGCTCATTATAAACTGTAGTATTTGTCTTTGCCAAAATTTCAAATTTGATGCAAGAAGATATAAAAGGGCAACTTCACTCCAAAATGTTTCAGTCTTGAGTGGGCACCACTGAGACACCAGTAGTAGGATTTTGTTTCCCAGTGATCTCGTACAAGACATTATACAAGGTATCATTCTCTAGCTGGGAAACTCCTCAACTGTTTTTATTTTAGATTATTTCATTTGCATATTTTAACACCCAGTGTTTTATGATGTGTATATAAAAAGCAATTTACATCCGTTCCCACATAGCAAAGAAATCATTGGGGGAGGGTGACCCCGTCATCTGTCATGTAATGGACATGGTATTATGTGCAACTGGAATTTATTTTTGAGGAGATATAAAAGATAATAGTCCATTGGCAATGCAAATTTATAATGATCAGTTTTAGGTGTAGCTATTAATGTACAGCTGACTTTCCCTATGTAAATCTCAGTAGGTGTTTTCACACCCCCTCGGGTTGTAGTCCAAAAATCGGACTGATTTAGAATTTTTTTTTTTTTTTAGCCACTGTTGGTTGTGTTGGCAATCGTAATGCTAGAAAATATCAAATAAATCTAAAATCCTTCAAGCTGAACTCCAGGAAAAGGTAAATGCTCATTTAGGTCTAGGAGACCAAAGTTTTACCCTCCAGGTTGTAAGAGCGTTCCTTGCAGCCTCCTCTCCTCTATGGTCCTGCGGTTGCATGTCCTCTGATGTCATCAGGTCCAGTACAGAACCCATACCCTGCATCGGACATGAGATAGCCAAGGAACGCATGGGGTAGAGGAGAGCGTGGGCTGCCGGGGCGAATGGAGGACCGAGTAACTAAAGCCTTTTTTTTTGGCTCCCTGCATATAAACAGATATTTAACCCTTGCAGTGTGGAGGCAGCCTCACTACAGGGAAGTCTTTTTTCATATAGTTCTCTTCTTTATTTTTATTTACAAGTAGAGCCCCAGCAAAAAATTTTTATTGGGGAGGTTCCCCTCACTTCTCTCCAAAGATGTGACAGACTGTGAAAAGTCCTAGCTTTGGCAATTGTCACTGGAAAAGGTGTCCTATAGGACCAGTGCCCAGGGAAAAGATGGCAAATGGTAACCTCCCTTCCGCCCTCGGTGAGGAGGGGATGGTGCTAATTGGGGCACGGGCGCTGTGCCAGGGTGTATGTAATGTTTGTGACATTGTTGCCAAAAAACTGCCTATGCAGATAGGAGGCGTCTGTAGATTAAAAATAAACTGGGCAGTTTTGACTAAAATAATTCCTTTGTTATAGGTGTAGGCCATTTACGTACCTCTTAAAGCCTGACTGGAATAGTCTCAGGATGCAGGATGTTACTAGGACGTTGTTAAGAGACCTTGTCCTTACTGGTCCACCATCATAGGAGCAAGCTCTCAAATGCTAAGCCCAGAGCTACTGCATCAGGGGGGAGAGAGAGCATGTGAGGGGCCTGGATCAGAGAAAAAGCTTGCTCCTGTGATGGTGGAGGTGAGCAGTAATAACTAGGCCTCTGTTGGCAACGTCTTGGGAGTATTTCAGTCAGGCTTCTTGCGTTGCATAAATGGCCTACACCTATAGTAAAGGCAATATTCAACTTTAATCAGAGCTACAGAGTTTGTTTTTATCTACAGACACCCCATGTCTGCATAGGAATGATTTTTTGGTAATGGTGAACTAACCCTTTAAATAGTACCAATAGTTATGGTACACTGCAGGGAACTGAAGAGTTTAAAATCCGTGCACAAATATGGGGTTAACCGTGGTGAAGGGTAAAATGTCCCTGTCTCGGTAATGTGATCGGAAGCCACAAAAATTGTTCGCTGGTCGGACAGTATGTAGGCATCTTGATTAGGCCGCAATGTAAAAGGGAAAATTTATTTTGAAATAGAAATTAGAGTGTATTATGCCCCATACACACGGTCGGACTTTGTTCGGACATTCCGACAACAAAATCCTAGGATTTTTTCCGACGGATGTTGGCTCAGACTTGTCTTGCATACACACGGTCACACAAAGTTGTCGGAAAATCCGATCGTTCTAAACGTGGTGACGTAAAACACGTACGTCGGGACTATTAACGGGGCAGTGGCCAATAGCTTTCATCTCTTTATTTATTCTGAGCATGCGTGGCACTTTGTCCGTCGGATTTGTGTACACACGATCGGAATTTCCGACAACGGATTTTGTTGTCGGAAAATTTTATAGCCTGCTCTCAAACTTTGTGTGTCGGAAAATCCGATGGAAAATGTCCGATGGAGCCCACACACGGTCGGAATTTCAGACAACACGCTCCGATCGGACATTTTCCATCGGAAAATCCGACCGTGTGTACGGGGCATTAGAGTGTAATATTTGAGAAATAATAGCCACAAATATTTTACAGTGGCTGGATAGTGCAGATCCAAATGTCAAGCGCGTCACAACGCGCAAAGGTAAATGAGCTTCTTTGGTGTTTTTGGCAACCCATTGAAATGAATGAGCTGTGTGTGTAGTGCTAATTGGCATGCAAAAACCTGTGTTCACAAGATGCTAGGTGTTGAACCTTGTCTTGGGGGGTTCTTAAGAGAATAGGGAAGGTCTAGGGCTGAGTTATCCCCCCACAATCTGTGGACTCACATTTCAGACCTCCTCAGCATGACATCCTCTGGGAATGAAGGTTGCTTTTCCTTCTCCTCTCTGGCCTGGTAGTGGGAGATAGGAAGAAGGGCTGCCTTCAATCCCCAGGGGACTGCACTGAGACTGAGGTGTACTCACAGTAGGCGCCTGCTTTCTTCTGCCCTCAGCAGGCTGCTATTGGAGGGAAGAGGGAGCAGAATCCCCCCGCCTCCATCAGCTATGGAGACATATGCTCCTTCTGACAGGTGTGATGCTGACAGGAGTGACTCTGCAATCACCACGTTCAGTAGGGCACCGAGGAATTGAGTGCCTGAAGCTCCCAGTACACTCGGTTCCACATATTAGCATGGCATCCAGGGTCTCCGCCCCCCCTTTTCTTTCCATGTCTCGGCCCTGTGTAGGATGACTCCTGTTTGGGTGACGGCTCTAAAATTTGTATTAGGCCCTATGTACCGGTGAGCTATGCACAATAGTGACGGTTTAGATTGGACAGGTTTTTCAGAGAACATGGCCTTTCCTTTCTCTGAGCGATTGTCACATCTGGGAGACACAGGTTACTCTGTATTCCATTTCACAAAAAGCTGTAGACTTGGAAACACGTTAAATAAATGATCTGCTGACAGTCATGTCAGTCCTATTGCTTAAAAGCCCTGCCAGTGTTGTCACTGTAAGTTGTTTTAATACTTCCTGAAGGAACGTGACGGAACATGATAAAACAGGTGATTCACTTTCCTGCCATGTGTGTTCCTCATTACCATCTTGTATAGTAGGCTGCTCATGCTTGCGGTATTAAACTATAGCTCAGGTATTTATGGTTGCATAATATTCTGATGAATTCAATATTGTGAATCTGATTTTGTGTGTTTGTTATTGGTGAGTGATTCGGCTACCTAATGTGACTAAACACTGGCTGATATTTAGCAGATGCTGTTGTTGCAAATTCCCTTTAGGCTCCATCACATATATGTAAATTGGATGCGTTTTGAACTGCATTCGCTTCGCATGACATGTGAATCAAACAGGCTTTCTATGGAGCCTGTCCATATACATGCAATACAAATTCACTGTGGATTTAAAGAGTCCTGTGTGTTTTCTGAGCACTGTGGTGCGACTCAGAATTCCAGGCTCATTGCCTTCTATGGGAACGCACCTGAATCGCACATCTGCTCAGTTTTGAACACAAATTTAATCTGAAAAGAAAAAAAAAAAAGAGCGTAGGGGGCCTGCTTTCAGGTCTGGTATGGAATTTAAGGGGAACCCCCATGTTAAAATAAAAAAAAAGAAATGGTGCCCCCCCCCCCCCCCAAATTCCATAACAGAGCCTTATCTGAGCATGCAGCCTGGCAGGCAAAAAAAAAAAGGGAGGGGGATAAGCGAGCTCCTCCTCCTCCCTTCTCTCTTCTCTCTTCTCTCTTCTCTCTTCTTCCCCCAGCTGACATGCAGAACCAACTGCACTGGTTGTACTCCTCTCTTCTCCCATTGGCCACCAATAAAAGAATATCAGTAAAAGAAGCCACATTACCACTGTCCACCAATGTAAAGGGCAATACAATTTTCATTGTTTGTGTTTCTTTTATGGCCATTATTATTATTTGTTCCATTATGGAGTTAAAAAAAACTGCTCTGGGTGTCATATATGCTAGATACACTACATTTTTTTTTATACTTTTATGCATTATTTTATTTACAACTTGCTGACCATGCAAATGTGCTATGAGATAGAGATGTAATATTGAGCAGGGGTTCCTGGATACATGAAAATGATTTCAAGGGCTCCTCTGTAATAAAGGTTGAGAGTGGCTGCCCTCGGAGATAAGGGAAGGTACCCATAGACATCTCTTATGTCTACTTTTGTTTCCTCAGATTGAAGTGTAAAAGCTTTACTTTAGCATGGGTTAAATGCACACATAAACTATGCATATACTTCACACAATGTGACAAAGCTTTTAGCGTCGTTGTCAGCACGGTTCATGACTAAGCTTTGAAAAATGACACTTTTTCACTTCTGGCCCATTTACTTGTAGGCATGGAAAATCTGTCATTCAGGCGTAAAACCAATAAGAAGGTTTGGGTTCCCACCTCAGTATGCCATAGTGCTAAGTATGTTTGAACCAGGGAAAAAAAAGAAAGAAACATTCAGATCCATGATACAGTTTGTGTCCTGCTTTTAGATACGTTTTGGTCAATATATTAGTAAAGTGCCTCGACTGTATATTGCCATTTCCCATCACAAAGGAAAAAAAAAAAAAGTCTAATTTTATTTATTTTAAGTATTTAAATGGCATAGACAATTCATGCAGCGCTTTACAAATTGTACATTTACATCAGTCCCTGCCCTCAAGGAGTTTACAGTCTATTTACAGGTTCTTTAAGGGCCTATTGACACAATGCGTAATCCGTGGTAAAAGAGTCTGTGTTTTAATGCATAATTGGCTGTGGGGTGTAATGCACTACTGCAGTAATAAGTAATGAACTGCAGTGCATCCTGGTGATTTGCATATAAAAAAAAAAAAAAAAAAAAAAAAAAAAAGTAGTTTTGTTTTTTTTTTTTTTTTCTTTTTGGTGCATTAAATTGTGCTGTCACGCCAATTCAGAATGCACACATCAGTGCAGCACATTTTGGGTTCTATTTTTATATATTGAAATGTAAAAAAAGCTATTCATCCAGCGGAGCTGTATGTACCTTACTTCTGTGCTAATTTGGCAGAAGCGAATGTAATTCAGGCTATTTTCTCCTCTGCATGATTGTTTGTTTTTTATGGATGGTAGAAAAATACCACATTATGGCCACTAGATGCTTCAGGGAATAGACAAACAAATGTAACCATTGGTTCCATCCGTTAGCAAATTTCTATAAACGTTCTTTAAAATTATTACATTGTATGTCCATTAAAAAGATACATGTATTTCCCATGTTTCTCAGCACCATCTAGTGGCCATGTAGTATTTTACTACTGCCCATAATTAAAAGAGCATTTGTTCAGAAGAAAAAAAAAAAGCTAAAAGACCTTCTTTCTTGGCCAGTTACCGTTACGCACAGAACAAATGTGCTTACAGATTCTGTGCCGACTGGCTATGCAAATTTTTTACAAATAGGCCTCATCGTGTGAATAAGCCTCTAGACCTGCCATTCACAACCAGGGTTCCTCCAGCTGTGGCTCATTGTCCTTCCAACTTTAGGCGCCTTTCACACGGACGGCTGTTCTGCCGTAGTTAAAAGCATATAATATGTTCTGTTAAACTCAAGACTCCAGACACTGCGATTAGCTGCATTTGTACAGTGAGATTACCTGCGTTTACATGCGGCTGCGTTTAGAACATTCTTGCCATTTCTGATGTGCTTCCTGTTGCTTTTCTTTCCTTATTGCCGCTGCTATCCGCAGGAGAAATAGTACACTGTGATTACCTGCAGTTATGTGCAGATAGCTGCGCTAAATCGCTCCTGGACGCAGTCAATTCTATTTTTTCTATTTGCACCAAATCGCAGCTAAACGCAGTGTGTGAATGGGGCCATAGGAAAGCATTGTGTGCTTTTAGCTGCGGTAGAAAACTTGAAAATCCGCAGCCAACAGCACCATTCTATCCGTCCGTGTGAAAGGGACCTTATGGAGTCTATATAGTTTTATGTCTGGTGGCATGACACCAATGATCTTTTTTTTGCTATCTGTAAAGGTGGCACTCTGACCACCACTCTTCCTTGCGTTGTCCCCCAATGTTAGTGGTGTTCTTCCCCACTAACTCCCGATGCCTTTAAAGTACATGTAAATGATCAGCTTGTAAAACAATCTATTCAGTTTAAAAAAGAAATTAAAGGAAAAACATTTGTGTTTTTTTTTTTTTTTTTTCTTTTTTCTTTTTCTTTACAAATGATCACATTCCCTCTTTTCTCACCTGCATAGGAGCTGGGGGAGGAGAAGCAGCAATGCACTGAGCTTCCTAGTGCAAAGCTGTGCGCGGGGGGGTGTCAGGACAAGTCTGATCATTGGGGAAGAGAGTGGGCTTAGTTCCCAGCATAGCTAGAGAACTGACCACAGTGTGTTCTCCCACCTAGTGTGGTCAGTTTTTAATAGGAAAGCAGAGGGACTGGCAGGAACACCAGGCATTTCACACAAAAGAAGTAGAGCTGCACGATTAATTGTCAAGAATTGTTATCGCAATTTTTTTTAAATTTTTTTTTCCCCCCGTTGCAATTTTGACACAAGTGTTTCACGATTCTTGCTATGCAAAGAATTCTCTCTGCTCTTCTGAAGCCACAGCGTGAAAAGAAAGGAAGAAAAAAAATGGGCTGTCTGCCAAAAATCACAATATTCTTTAGCAGTGGAACTTAAGTATAAACATTGTAACCATTTGTCAGAGGAATAGACTTTGTGTGTAAGGCTGGGTTCACACTGCTGCAGTGGCAGACATCGCATGTGATTCGCAGCGCACTGCTGTTCACATCACATGCCATGTTTGTGCGGTGCAATATCAGCCATACAGATAGTATGGCTGATATTGCACCGCATTCGGTCCAAACACGCACAGGACCCTTTTTTTTTTTGTTCGGACCAGAATCAGATTGGATCCGTTTCATGTCCGAACTGTCAGTTCGCAGTGTGATATGCGAGCTAAACTGGGGGTGTCATTAACATTGTATGACACTCCCCAGCAGTTCACATATGGCAGTGTGAGCTGCCATGGGAGTCGGTGCGATGTGGGAACCCACAGTAGATTCGCAGCGTTCCCACACCGCAGCAGTATGAACCCAGCCTAAGTGAGGAAAGTTTAAACACTAAACCTTTTTCTGACATTTGTTGGTTTCAAGTGAATTTTTTTTTTTTTTTTGCTAGAAAATTACTTAGAACCCCCAAACATTTATATATATATATATTTTGGTGGTTGTTGCAATATTTTATGTCACACTGTATTTGCACAGCGGTCTTTCAGATGCAGTTTTAAAAAAAAAATACTTTAATGAATTAAAAAAAAAAAACTAACCAGTAAAGTTAGCCCAGTTTTTTTTTGTATAATATGAAAGATTTTACGTCGCGAGAATCGTGATCTTTTTATTCTAAGCAGAAAAATCATGATTCTCATTTTGGCCAGAATCGTGCAGCTTAAAAGGAAGCAATACAAAGAGAACAGGATACTTTCTCATACAGGTACATGGTACGGCAGGAATATGAAGTGTTGGGTTTCCATACTCTTTAATTTTAGCATTACCCAAGATCTGAAAATTATTTACTGGATTCTCCTGGTGTAAAAAGGTTGAGAATGGCTGCCCTAGACTGCACCTCTTTCAGTTATACTTGAGTTCTTATTTATTAAAATAATGATAATAAATAAAACTAAAAATATGCAATGTAAAATTTCCTGTGCATTGCAGAAATCTTTATCGCCATGCAGATTTGTCAGCTTTAAAAAAAAAAAAAAAAAAGCAAATCTTTTTCCACATGTGAATGCAGCTCACAATTATGCAGGCAAAGCTAAACCTACTTGTGAGGGTGAAGAAACTGCAAATATGTAAAAAGGGCACTTCTATCCTCCAAATACAAAGCAGAGTAGAGAGAATGGCCAGGTTTCAGCCCTACGTCTGGACAGTTGGGAGGAGTGTCCCCAATGTGCATTCATTCACTTGTCTCACGCTGCGTCCCAGCTAACAAAGAAGTGACAGCGCAGCACATGACGGCACTATGTACTGGGAGCTAGTATTTACTGCCTTCATTGTGAAACTGTTATTGTTGCATTTTTCAAATGTGTTGGCAAGCCGGTGCTATCCCCTGTAATCCCTGTGTGTGTCGGCAGAGCACACAGCAAGCACTGCATTGCACTGCCATAAATTTACTGTTCGCCACTCTCTCATACTGGCTGTTCTTTCTGTTATTCCAGGTTGTGAAAATCTGACAGCGATTCCCTCCACCCCGCGGCCCATCCTTCTTCTTTTCTACTTGGTAACAAAAGCCCAGGAGCATGGGGAGTCATGGTGGCATCGGCACATGCTGACAGCAGTGGGCTCTCTGTACCTGAGCCCTGCACTATGTAATAATGCAGCGGGACTGACTGGCAGCACTACAGCCCCTGGGAGGAACTTGTACGTTTTTTTTTTTTTTATTGCTTTTATTACACAAAGGAATTTTTAACCCCAAATAATGGCAACGATGGAAACTGGAACAACCATAACCAGTCGCTTGAAAAACCTGCTCCGCTCTCCTTCGATAAAGCTGCGAAGACACAAGCCTGGAGCTAAGAAGGAAGACATTGGCAGCAAGGTGGGTTCGTGTGTGTCTGATCTCTGACCTGTTCACTTGTGTTTTGTCATATGTCAATGCAGCGATCAAAGGGATTGGATTAACCAACTGTTCTGCAGATTTTTGTGTGTCCTTCTTCCTTCTTTTTTTTTTTTTTTTTTTTTTTAAGCTGAATACACATACAATTTTTTTTTTTTTTTGTTCAATTTCCTTTAGAGTTGCCTTCAACTATTTTTAGAGCAAGGACCTGCCTGATTGCATACAATTTGAAAGTGTTTAGGTTTGACCTCATATTTTATGGTTTTGGTAAATCTGAAGGAAATTTGTATAAAAACTGTATAGTGTGTAGCCAGCTTAAAAACTGTAAAAGTCTGTCAACTGCTGCTCATATATAGAGGTAGACAAATGAAAAGTTCATGTAAGTCCAGAAGCCGCTAAGAGAATCTGGCAAACAGTTTGTGGGCACCTGACCATCACGCGTGTATGTGCTTCACCACCTCTGCTCTTCTGGGAAGGATTGTAAAAAGACTTTCAGTTTCTGTGATGCCCATTCAGCCATTTCTGAGGTCAGGTACTGATGGATGAGAAGACATGGCTTGCGACTAATGTTCCAATTCATCCCTGAGGTGTACAGTAGGATTGAGGTCAGGACACCCCAGTTCTTCACACCAAACTGGTCAACCATGTCTTTATGGAGCTGGATTTAAGCTCACCACACACATTACTACCTGATTGTATAATCTTGTTTAGATCTACCAACAACTCTATTGCATAGGGTAGGGGTCTCCAAACTTTTCAAACAAAGTGCCGGTTTACTGTTCTTCAGACTTTAGGGGGGGCAGACTGTGGCCATCAGGAGTACAAAGTGTCCCAGTGTCAGTGGAAGGAATTTTTCCCTATCATTGGGCCCCATTGTTGGTGTCATTGGAAGGATTGTGCCCCATCATTGGTGTAATTGCAATTAATTGTGCCCCATCATTGGTGTTATTGGGTCCCATTGTTGGTGTCATTGGAAGAAATTGTGCCCCATCACTGGTGTCAGTGGTCTTTATTGTTGGTTTTATTGCCCCATCTTTGATGTCATTGGGCCCCATTGTTGGTGTCCCTGTCATTGGGAGGAATTGTGTCCCTCATTCATGTCAGTGAATAAAATAGCACCCCAAGGGCCAGATAAAAGAAAGCAAAGAGCCGCATCTGGCCCCCGGGCCGCAGTTTGGAGACCACTGGTATAGGGTCTGCCTGACTGGATGCAAGTTGATTGAGTAGATTAGGTAGGTCCTCTATATTACATAGCTTTGGTAAATCTAAATTTGATTGTACATTAGATTTGAATCTGTGTGATGACCCTAATGCCTTGTATACACAATCAGAAAATTGGATGGAAAATACTGTTTTCGAAGCGACCTTATGACAATCTGATCATTAGTACACCGCTTTCGAGGGCTGGTCGCAAAAGTTTGTCTGAAATTATCCAAAGGGATAAACACAAAAATTGTTCTCGTATGATACCAGATCATACCATTTTTGTTTAATCAGAACAGTATTCCTCCGAAAAAATCAGAAGAGCAAGACCACGCATGCTCGGAAACGATAGAATACATTACAATGCAATACAACCCATTAGATTCTGTTGTCCAAATATGTTCGTAACTTTAGTAACCTCTTCATTTTTGATATGAGACTAGCATGCAAAAAAAAAAAAAAAACGGACGATCATTTGTCTGATAATCTCATTGTGTGTACGTGGCTTTCTGCACAGGGGTACATGCAGGAATAGAAAAGGGCCTTCCCCAAACTGTAGCCACAGGGCTGTATGCACACAATTGTATTAATGGTCATTAAAGAGGAAGTAAACCCTGATGAGTTTACTTCCTCTTTGTTTCCCTGCAAAGGTAAAGCATAATGGGCTACTATGCATCGCATAGTAGCCCATTATATGTCACTTACCTGACAAGGCAGCCTGCGATGTCACCGCTGTCCCTTCTCCTACGAAGCCTCCATCTTCTTTCCGGGTATCGCGGGTCCGGAGCTGTGACGATGACATCACTCCCGCACATGCTCGCTGGTGCCGCCACTAACGGCATGATCGCCGTTAAAGTATTTAAAACGACCATTGTTTTTCATTGAATATGTTCGTTGTCTGGCAATCAGGCTCCGTTCACACCTGAGCATATTGGAATTCACACAATTCTGCCTGCTATTCCAGAATTGCAGAATACCGCTGGATCCTGTTGCGGTGCCATTTATTTCTTAATGGCTCCCCAAACGCGGTGCTATTTTTACCGTGATTGTCATGCAACAAAACGCACGAAAATAGCAGCAAAACATGCAACACCAAACGTAGACACGCTCTGTTCCACATTTTGGTACACAAACTTCTTTTGTGCATCTTTTTGGAGCTGAGGGAGGCCTATTCAAAACAAATGGTGCCACTTCAAAAACGCACCACAAAATTGTGCAAAAAAGTGATGCGGCAGTGTCGCTCGGGTGTGAAAGGGCCTTCTCCGTACCCAGATGTACCTGGTATTTCCACAGTTTTCAGCAACTGAATGGTCTGACAGCAGAGTGAAATAAAGGTGGGGAATCGGGCTTTAAAAGTAAACCTGCTGCCTCCCCCTGTACAGGTTCACTTTAAGGACATAAAGCGAGGACCACCCCTTTTCCTCCTGACTCACAAGGGCTAAATCAGGCCCTAGCAGGGTGGATTTGATTTAAATCATTAGTAAAAAGGGCTTGATTTAAAGTGGAGTTCCACCCAATTTTGAGAGGTGGTCTTAAATGAAAGACCACCTCTCCACCCCTTGTTTTTGGCTAATTAATTTTTTTTTCTTCTAACTTTTTATGAAGTACAGCCTGTACTTCCAATCCATCTGGTCCGCGGCGCAGGACGTCATATCCTCTTCTTTTGCGCGCCCCCCCCCCCCCCCCATGTGTTCTGGGACATGTGTGTGTCTCAGAAGACAGCTGGCCATTCACAAAGCTCCACGTGACTCGCGCCTGCGCAGTAGGAAACGGGCAATGAAGCCACAAGGCTCCACTGCCAGTTTCTCTTAATTAGAATGGTGGCGCCTGCACCCAATCCGATGGATGGATTGGCCTCGGGGGGGCTGACATCGCGGGCTCCCTGGACAGGTAAGTGTCCTTATTAAAAGTCAGCAGCTACAGTGTTTGTAGCTGCTGACTTTAAAAAAAAAAAAAAAATTGCGGGTGGAACATCGCTTTAAGTCAATTCTGTGTTTAAATCATGATTTTTAAAGAGCAACTGTCATCTCTGTCCCGCAGCGGCTCCTCTGACCCGCTTTTGACTCACCGACAGTTCCATTCACTTTAATGGGACGGCTGGTGATGGGGCAGTGACACAACAAGGTGAGGGATGTGGCAGCAGCAGGTGAGTGGATGCCCGCTAACAGGCGCTGCCATGATGGATCTGAAATGACAGGTGCTCTTTAAATGTAAGGACTCATTCTTGATGGTAGTTAGAATCTTAATCTATGCAAATAAAATGAAGGTTTCCTATTAGGAATAATAAGCTGTCAGGTTAGTAAAACAGCGATATCAGAACGGATTCAATTACACAGTTTGTAGTGTACATAGATTTGTAAAACAATGGGATAAAGGGATATTCCTGAACTTTGTTTTATCTCATGGTTACTGTGACATTGTGTGAATGCATCAATGCAGTGAATGTTAGCTCAGCTTGCAGAGCTTGGATTCATTGAATGAGTTTACCAAAAATGTAAATATTGCAGAATATACAGCCTCATGTTACATAACTAAGCTCCATTTCATGCTGAATAAACTAAATTATTAATGTATCCTAAATAGAAAGCTATCTTTAGAAAGATTTTTACTCCAAAAGCATTTTGTTAAAATTAATTTGATAAAAATAATCAAAAATCAGATTTAAATAAAAAAAAAAAAGCCTATTATTATTTATTTATTTTTTAATTATTGATTTTTATCTACCCTGGGCCCTAGATAACAAAAGCATGTGTGTCTCTTTTTTAAGGCTACCCTAACTGGAAATGGCAGAGTGGTGACAGATGACTCTTCCTCGTCTCACAAGGGTAGGAAGGTGTCAATCTCACAATTACCCCTTTTGGCCTGTCGGGCCAGCAGTGTGGCAGTCACTGATCCCATCACCACAGAGGACAGGCACATGTTCCACATGTCATCCTCAGCCCTTCTATTTTTCCAGCTGGTGGCTTCTCCAATTTTATTTCCTTTCTTTTTCCCATAATTGGGCAAATATGGGGAGCATTTTTTTTTCAGCATATTGTGGAATATCAGTCTTTTAATAGGACAACAGATATACAAAGACCATGATTTATACTTTTTATGGAAACAAATGGGGAGGTAGCATTTGAGTAAATTTTGTTACGGTTAGTTTAATGGTTGTTCATTTGTACACTTCTATTTGATAGATTTCAGCACTGTATGATTGGAGCGGATGGGAAGTGCTCCTTTCATTGTCCTGTATGGGGACATGCAGCGGGTGGTCAGCTTCCTGCTGTCATTTCTTTAGATGCAGGTTAATGTCTATGGACAGCAGGCACTGTACTCCACTGCTAAGTACTGTCAGAGAAATGAGAGCTGACATTACTCACCTGCTTCTAAATGGTTAGCTGACTCCCTGTTATGCTGACTTTTTCTAACTTGAATTTTTTTCCTAGTCACTGACCTGGAACAAGTCTGCAGCTCAGGAAAGTCCTGGAAGTCGGCATTGCAGCCATGCGGCTTGGTGACAGACTTTTGTGTGTTTTTAAAGTGTAGCTAACCCCATAAACATAAATGTATTATTACAGCTTACCAGTCCTGAGATGTGGTGGCTGCATTAGTTTTTTTACTTTTCAGGCATATACATTTTCAGCAAGAACAGAAAATACTGATTGATCCTGCCAGAAATGCAGTGGCCCCCGTGCATTAAAAGTGCGCAAAGAACCTTAACTTTATTGTGTGAACTACTAGTCCCATCAATCCATCGTGTACTGAAAATAAACGCATCCGTGTTTGAAATACACCCTTTGTGACAGCTATGGCACCAGAGATGAGGTTGGGAAAACAAATAAAAAAACGTAGACATGAAGGGACAGAAAGTGTTCTTTTTACAAGAAAGTGTGAAAATGACACTGGACACAAAGTGTTATCTCACTGGTGTTGTAAATTCTGATTCCTGGGCAGACAGCTTATAAACACCAGAGGATCTACACGGTCTCCTTGGCTTGTAGTGTAACAAAAATGTAAACTGAAGCTCCACACCACTGCTAAGAGGTCCAGATATAACTTTATTCTGATAATTTTCAGGGATACAATCCTAAAATTATCCAACGTGTTTCATACAAGAGTTCTCCCTTCATCAGGGCTTGATTGACAACATTGTGACTAGTCTAATATAGAACTTTCTATTCAGTGTGATTACAAGCACAGCTCTTGTTAGCAGCTGGCAGCCAAACCAGAACACGTTGGATATATTTTAGATTGTCTCCCTGACTTTTATTGGAATAAATTTGTATTTAGACCTCTTAGCAGTGCTTTGGTGCTTCCATTTCTATTTTTGTGTGTTATTTTTAGGTTTACCAGGTGTTAAAGAAAAACAAAACAAATGCAGCCACTACATCTAAAGACTAGTAAGCTACAATATAGTATGTTTTTAGGTTTCAATGTCTATATTTAAAGCTCACCTTTTTTGGTGGGGATAGAGTATGGAAGGGTTTAAAATCCTTTATACTGTAAGTGTCCCTTTTGGTAGATATCTTATCCCATCCTGTCCTGAGTGAACCCAAAATTTGCCATCACTTTCTGTCCTAATTTCAGTTATCACTCACATTGGCAAAAGGTGGTGGTGAATCTCTCCAGTGGGGACGCAGACAGGAAAAAAAACAAAAAAAAACATTGTAACACTTTTCCATTCTATTCTCCAAAAATATTTGGCTTTAGAAAAGCAAAAGCCAAAAGTTTTGTTTTTGTTTTTTCCTATTTGTCCTGGCTCTCATACAATAAGTGATGGGATATCCAAAATGCCTCACAAGAACAGAAATGGGGGGGGTCCTCTTACTTCCTGTTAATTCTCTGTAACAGGAAGTGAAGAGAATGATGTGGCTGTGTGGGCAGAGCCACGTACATTAATACTAAATTCAAACTCCTCTTTGCAGGAAGGTGGAGCCTGCTCTTCAAATTGGTGTTTCACAAACCAAAAATGCTAGTTGATTCATTTTTAATATTCAAAGCAAACTCACCCGTCCATCCATGTTTCCATGCTTAATTTTGTTGAGAAATCACTTTGACAAACACCCAATAGCATTTCTGGCTGTGGCTATCTTGAGTAAGGGTAGATGATTCATGTAGCATTTACTTCCTGGAATCTACCTGCCCTTAGCTCAGGCATGCAGACAGCAGGGTGTGCTTGGCTGAGAAAGCCCCTCCTCCCCTACTGAAGACTCTTGGGATGTATGACATCATTTGCCTAGGCAAGAAACCAGGAAGTAACTGAAGAAATGTAAAACAAGTAAATATATATTTACTAATGCTAGAAGCATAAGAATTAAAAATAGTCCATGTTGATTGAGAGAGTGAAGTTCTGCTTTAATGTTGCACCTTACCCATACAGTATGGGTAACATGAAACCCGATATGAAAGGTGGACTATCCCTTTAAGCGTTTCTTAATATATCCAAAGCAAAGTTTTGGCATTGCATACACTTTTAACTACTATGTGAACAGGGAGCATTGCTTCTCGGAACTGTGGACTCCATCATGCCTTGTGCATATTAAACACTTTGCTCTGCGGTCAGGGATTCTCCCCAACGCTTAATCCAAAAATTCTGCTTGGCGTATTTGAGGTGAATAAAGCAAAGATTTCCTTTAGGAAGATGATTTATTTTTCCCAGATGTATTGTATAGAATTCCTTTGCACAGAACAGAGAATTGTCCGATTCTGTATCTTATTGTATATAGAATGACATGATTAGTATCAGTCATCTGGGATTGATCCCGGCCCCTGCACCAGATGCAGAATAACCTTTTCAACTTTTTGGGCCTGGCCATTCCACGGCTCTTGTGGGATTATCAGTGGTTTTTAGAAGAACTCCTCCTTTTATAGAGGACATTAATTGCAGCTATAATTCTCCTGGTCATGTTCAATAGAAGCTAGTTAATCTCCAGGAAAGGTTCTTGGTCTTGGCAGGTAGCTGGAGCATGAATCTAACAAAGTACAGCATGTTTGTTTATTACAGACCTGAACTGTGGAAAGTACATGCAGAACCTTAAAGCTGGTTTTTGATTGAAATGCAGCCGGTCCAGCAGGAACCAGCCAAATTGCAATCAGTGCATAGGCCCTCCTGCTAAACAGATGTCTATTCTATTGAAGGGACGTGCTGGAAAATTTTCCATCAATCTGCAGATGCCGCTGTAAGAATAGTGTCCCATGGGGGGGGGGGGGGGATTCCTCCAACCACCTGTGTGAAACAAGGAATCTGTTAGTTTGTTTAGCTTGCTGGCTAAATCGGGGAAAAAAATGAAGCATGTGTTTTTAAAGGCTCAAGTTTTTTTTTACTGTTGTGCATTCTATGCATGAAGGTAAAAAACCTTCTATGTGCAGCGACCCCCGTAATACTTGCCTACGCTCCCTGTTAATCCAGCGATGTGCAAGAGATCAGAGCTTCTCCTGGGTGTCTCATTCCTCATTGGCTCAGATAGCAGAGGGAGCCATACTGTCCGTCACAGCCATTGAGCCAATGAGGAGAGAGCAGGGGGCGGGGCCAAGCCGCGGCTCTGTGTGTCCTATGGATGCATAGAGCGGGGTTCAGGAGTGAGCGTGCACCAGTGCCCCCAGGGCCAAGCAGCTTGCTTTTGGGGGCACTGGCTGAAGAGGAGGAGCCAGGAGCACCAGCAGGGGACACAAAAAAAAGAGGAGGATTGTGGCTGCTCTGTGCAAAACCACTGCACAGAGCAGGTAAGTGTGGGTGTGTGTTTTTTTTTTTTTTTTTTTTTTTTTTTTTTAATTACCCAGGTTTTTTTTGTCAAAGCATAATTGATCAAGCTACACAACTGAACCAGATTTTGCACTCTTCAGTTTTAGTAAATCAACCCCACTACGATCAGTTCTCTAGCTATGCTGGGAACTCAGCCTGCTCTCCTACAATGATCAGACTTGTCCTGACACACAGCCTTTCATTGGGAAGATCCGTGCACTGTTGCTTCTCCTCCCTCCAACTCTTTATGCAGCTGAGAACAGATGGCATGTGATCACCTTAAAAAAAAAGAAAGAAATAAAAAAAAAAAGAAAAGAAAAAAAGGTATTTATAATGTGTTTTTTTTGTTTTTATACTGTATGTTGAAAAAATAAAACCCTCAGGGATGACCAATGTACATTGCAGGGATTTTAACAAATTTAGTAACCGATTCCTAACTTTTGTTGCTGTGAAGAAAAAGCGGTTTCACCAGCCTGGTCACATAATGGGGAAGGGCTGGTTCCTTATTAATCAGCTGATGTACTTTGTGTTTTCATGAGAAAAGCTGCAGTGTGCGCAGTAAAAATCTGACATAGTTTCATAGTGTTCTACATCATATTTTTATAGTAAATTATGTGCAGACTACTCAGTGTGAGGGTGCTAATCAGAAGTTTGGGGTGTTTAATTGTAAAACATTTTAATCCTGCTAATTTAATTTTAATACATTTTATGGACTCATTCACACTAGCTGTGTTTATGAATGCAGGCTCAACACGAAGATAATCAGAAAAAAATTGTGAACCAGGCACATGGAAAACAATCTATGTTCCCTGTTAACACCATACAAGTACTTTGCAAAGAAGTGCAGCATGTCTATATATCTTTATGCAACTCAATGCACAAAAACTCACTACAAAGCACATCCACATGTTAAATGGCATTTAAATAAAGTTAAAAATTAAGTGCTGAGGTAGATTCCACCAGTGGTGTGAATAGGCCTTGAATCATGGCCTGATAAGTGAAGTGTAGCTGGAAAGGGCTTTACTTGTGGAATAGTTTCTGGATTAAATTGACTTCTAAGTTCCAGGCATTGTTCATGAATTGTCTGAGCTGAGGACGTTTCTGAATAGCTGTGTTGTATTTAAATGTACTGTATGTCAAGCTGGCCATACATTATACAATTTTCTTGTTCAGTTTCCTTTAGATTTCCCTTCGACTATGTAGTGCAAGAGCCTGCCTGATTGCACACAAATCTAAAGTGTTTAAAGTGGATGTAAACCCTCTCCTATACCCAGTGAAGTGAACAGCCTCAGATGATACACAGGGACGAAACAAATCTCCCTACATAAGTTTTACATGTATATCTGCTTTCTTTCTTTCCCTTTCTAAACCCTTAGAAAGTGCACATAGTGTTAGAAATGTTCTTCCTGTTTCAGCAGTGGAAGTGGAGTCTGGGCTATACTGTGTGATCTGATTGGAGGGAAGGCACACCCCCCTCCACATAGGCAGAGGAATGAAGGAACTTGCAGTCTGAATAGACCAGCTCTCTACTTATCTATCTCTAAGTTCCCTCCCTGACACACATTTCCAGCTGCTTTTATCTCGTGTGTCAGAGAGCTTGTCAGAAGTTATCATGCTGATAACAGAGGGAAGGAGCAACAGAAAGAGATGGGACTTAGTGCTTTGGAGGGAGATAAGTAAACACTACAGATATGTGCCCAGGTCAGATTTCATGAATGTGGTTTACATCCACTTTAAAGTGGTTGTAAACCCCCCTGAGACATTTTTACAAGTAAACCTATAATAAGGGTTACCTTTTATGTACTGAAAATATCACCGAAACGTGCGCGGTTTAGAAGATACATACTTTGTAGTGAGCCGATGATGTCTTCGGCGCATGCGCAGTGAAAAAATGGCCCTCCTTGCCATTTCTTCCCCAGCATGTGCTGTGACTGGCGGCTCCCGTGCGGGAGTGACGTCATGTGGCTCCGGCCAGTCACAGAGCCGGAGTCCGCGGCCCCGGGAAGGAAGAGGGGCGCGGATGGAAACTTCCACCAGCGGGGACATTGCGGGCTTCGTTTGCAGGCTAGTGCCACATAATGGGCTAGTATACGATTCATACTAGCCCATTATGCTTTTACTTTGCAAGGGAATAAAGAGGAAGTAAAACCCATCAGGGTTTACTACTTCTTTTAAGCTTCATGTACACTGCTGCTGGTAAATGGATGTTTAGGAGCAGTTGGGCGTTTTTTTCAGCTGCTTCTGAACTCTCCTCTGTTATCTTATCAGTACATGTACACAGGGTCGTTTTAGGCTTCTTGCACACGAGACGCCCGTGCAAACTCTGCTGAATACATGTTTTTAAAAGCTGAAACTGGCGCTTAGAAACACCTGTTTTGCCGCATTTGCATGCCGCGTTTAGCTGCGTTTTACTGCGTTTGCGTCTGCAGAGCAGAGAATGACATTTTGCGACCCAAATTTGGGGCCCCGTATCTCAGGGCCATTTGGCGCTAGGAACCCCAAATTTGGTGTGCTAACACAGTGGAACTAACATTACAACATAACCAAAGCCCCAAAGTCGGGTCGCAAATTTGGATATGTTGTAGTTCCAGTTCCACTGTGTTTGCACACCAAATTTGGGGTTCCTAGCACCAAGTGGCCCCAAGATATAGGGCCCCAAACTCGGGTCGCAAAATGTCATTCTCTGCTGCAGAAAAGTGCTTGACATTTTGCGACCCGACTTTGGGGCCCCGTATCTCAGGGCCACTTGGTGCTAGGAACCCCAAATTTGGATATGTTGCAGTGCTAGTTCCACTGTGTTTGCACAGCACCAAGGGGCCCCGAGATATGGGGCCCCAAAGTCAGGTCGCAAAATGTCATTTTCTGCTGCAGTTTACCATCATATTTCTGTGTTTTCTGGTCCAAAAAATAGGGTTCCTTTTAAGAACACTTATAAACGTAAACGTGGTACCGGCGTTTAGCCATGTTTGGCGTCTGAAACGTGGAAAACTTTTGCGTCTGAACCCATTTTTTGCTTCTGGAAAAACGAGGCTAAACTCAACTGCCTAAACGCCAAAAAACGAGACTGTGTACATGGACATGTAGGATAACATTGAATGAGTTCAGTTGAAAAAAGTGTCCAACTGCCTCTGAACGCGCGTTTAACAGCGTCTCGAGTGCATGAGGCCTTATAGTCCTTTTTTAGGCAGTTGCGTTTAGAAACATTTTTTGGAAAGCAAATAAATGCTTTCAGGATGGATGTTCAGAGGCATTTGACACGCCAAATGCCTGTAACAGCTTGTAAACACGGTAACTCATGTTTTAGCCATGTTTCGTTTACAGGTGTTTTTAATGGAGATACATTTTTGACTGTTTTTTGAAGAACAGTTGAATCATTCAGGGGATATTGTAAAAGGTCCTGTGTACATTAAGCCTAAGTCTGACACCATGGGGGTTATTTACTAAAGGAAAATCCACTTTGCACTGCAAGTGCACTTGAAAGTCATTGAAAGTGCACTTGGAAGTAAAGTCGCTGTAGATCCGAGGGGGACATGCAAGGAAAATAAAAAACAGCATTTTACCTTGCACGTGACTGGATGATAAAATCAGCAGAGCTTCCCCTCATTTCAGATCTACCCCTTAGATTTAGAGCGATTGCACTTCCAAGTGCACTTGCAGTGCAAAGTGGATTTGCCTTTCGTAAACAACCCCCCCATATATTTTATGGTTTTGGTAAATCTAAAGGAATTTTTTTTTTTCCTTTTTTTTTTTTTTTGTGTTTACAATATATTTGTATACACTATTGGATGTACTATTTAATGAATTTCCTTTTTTGTACACTCTTTATTTGAAAAAAATCTGAATAAAATGTTTGAAAAAGGAAAATTGTATAATGTATGTCCGCCTTAGAAGTCATGTATTTAGAACATTTTATTAATAATATTATTATTATTACTATTTGCATAGACACATTTTGTATTTAAAAAAAAAAAAAATGTAACGAATGACCCTCAGGATGCTTAACTGTGAAGTCCAGCCTTAGAGATGGAACAAACTTATGTCAACATAACTAGTCAGGAAAGAGCAGCCAATGCTTTCTCTAAGCTAAGACATTGACTTTACAGGATATTATTCTGTTATGTTTTTTTGGCGGTTGTTAAGCTACAACCTTAGAACTTTAGCAAACTGGTATCCAAAGGATTAGCTGGAGTTTTTAAGAAATGTGTGCTTAGAACACTGCTGTTACACTGTAGCATTGCGTGCATGTGTGGTTTTTCTTTTTTTCACCTTGAAGAAATATTAAAGTGTGAACTCATCTGCCTAAAAACAGGGACCGCAGTTGCCTTCCTGTATATAAAGCATTTTGTAACTTAAAGGGATATTAAAGTTTCTAGTATCTAGTTTGTATTTATTTATTTATTTTTTTTATTAAAAAAAGAGGCTTATACTTGCATGTTGTGGCCCCCTTACCGCCTCTTCTGGGGCCCCCCCGCTGGCAGTGTCCTCCTCTTCTCCAACTGACTCCCTCGGAAGCTGTGTGATATTGGGGCACTTCCGTGTGGACGCACTTCTGAGCCAGGCTGTGTGTGTTCATAGATGCACACAGCCCTGTCCTACTCGAGAGAGAGCAGAGCTGGCTGCCAGGGGGACAGTGCTAGAATGAGAGTGGTGTCCAGTAAGTGTTTTCGGATGGGGGGTAACACAAACCTCTAAAAGGTGGGAGAGGAAGGGATGAAGCATGCGTTAAACCAGAACCTCTCTTTAAGGCTCCATTCACATCTTGGCGTATCAGGCGACAATCGTGGTAAAATCGCGCAAACAGAATCACGGAACGCCTGTCGCCCAAAAGAAGCTCTTCTTTTGAGCGACAGGCGTCCCTTGATTCTGTTTGCACGATTTTACTGCGATTGTTGCACGATGAATCATGGGAAAATTGAGGCGCGTTTGGGGCGCTATTGAAATTGACAGGGAACGCATGGGCACCCAGCGATTTGCCGCTATTTCGAATTGCGGCAATTGTGTGCACGATTCGTAATGCAGAGATATGAACGGAGCCTTAAAGGGGTTGTAAAGGTAAAAATTTTTTCACCTTAATGCATTCTATGCATTAAGGTGAAAAAACTTCTGACAGAACCGCCGCCCCCAGCCCCCCCGTTTTACTTACCTGACGCCTCGAAAGTCAGCTTCGCGTTCCCGACATCTGTTCCTCCGCTCACCCTGGCCGCTGATTGGCTGCAGTGGATGGATTGAAAGCAGCGCAGCCATTGGCTCGCGCTGCTGTCAATCACATCCGATGACGCGGCGCGCCGGGGGGCGGGGCCGAGTGATACAGCGAGCGGCTATAGCCGCCGGCTGTATCACGGGAGCGCGCCCGCAAGCACTCACCACCGTGCGAGGGAGCTCGCATTAAGGTGGTGAATGCTTGCGGGGAGGAGCTGAAACAGCCGCCGAGGGACCCCAGAAGACGAGGTTCGGGGCCACTCTGTGCAGAACGAGCTGCACAGTGAAGGTAAGTATAACATGTTTGTTATTTTAAAAAAAAAAAAAAAACACCTTTACAAACACTTTAAGGTAAAGTTCCACTTTAAATACCCACAGTTACAGTGGTTATAAAGCCAAAACTTTTTATAAAGGCAAAACGTCTCTTAATTTTTTCTAAGTAAAAAACGTTTTGCCGCTATACCCATTTTAGCAGGGAGTATTTAACGTGGAGCTTTACCTTAAAGGGGAAGTTCCACTTTAAAGCAGTCTTCCTCCCCTCCTCTCCCGCTTTTGGATGTTTGTGTTTTTTTTATTTGTTTTTGTTTTTTCTTGGGGGGGGGGGGGGCAGGTACCTAGTTTTAGGTGTCCCTGTCCTCAAGGAGCTTACAATCTAAAGTCCCTAACTCACATTCATACATACACATACTAGAGCCGATTTACCTACTAGCATGACTTTTTGGAGTGTGGTAGGAAACCAAAGGCCCTTGAGGAAACACATGCAGGAGCAAAGAGAACATGCAAACTCCATGCAGGTAGTGCCGTGGTTGGGGTTTGAAGCGATGATCACAGTGCTGCCAAGCAGATTGGGAGAGGGAGAAAGAAAATGCAGCTAGTTGAAACTTGTGGATAGGTGTGAGAGCGATGTGCCAATCGGTCTGCAGGTTCTTGTTCCACTGCCTAGTCAGAGGCTGGGGGAGGCACACGACCTATAAGGGTACATTCACACCTGTGAACGTATTCTACCTCTGATTATATATGAGAACCCCAGCAGCAGGGGGTTCCTGGTGATTAGCTGAGGGTGGCAGCCCCATTGAAATCAATGGGAGGCTGATGGATCCCACAGCTAATCGTGGCCACTCGCATGTAATCTGTCATGTGACGATCTCACATGAGAATTCACATTTTGCTAAAACTTTGTGTATTAGTACTGCATGGAGCTTGGAAAAAGGGGGTACACCCCAAAAGCTTGTCCTGGAAATTTGGATGTTGGTGCAAATAAAAAAAAAGTATTGTGGATAGTACTCAGATGGACGGATATCAATCCAAACACTTTGGCAGGTAAAACAGCTGTCATTTTTTTGATTTTTATCTATGTATTTATCAGTTTGCCTGGAGTTCAGCTTTAAGTGCAATGTGCAGCCAAAAGACGTTGCCTCAGATATGAGCACAACCGATAAAGCCAAAGGAGTCGATCAGATAAGCGGATCCTGGATTCTCTCTTCAGATTCAAGCTGTTCTGGTTTTTAGCATAAATAGTGCTAGAATTTGGCAGCCCGCTATGAAAATGTTCCAGTGCCAGCAAAGACTTTAACACATAATAAAAACTACCTTGTACTGTATTGTCCTGTTTGATCTTACAGTACAGTCTTTCAGAAATCCTTGTACTGGAATAAAGTCAATTTATCTTAAACTTGGGCAGTTCAAACTGAACACATGATGTAAAAATTGATATCTTTCACTGAACGCCATATCTCAAAGTAGATCAGAAGTATAAATTTGGACCATTCCTATAAAGTTGAGGTTGACTCCACAACCACGGGTGCTTGCGGCTTCACAGCTGGTTTCATACTGCCCATGCATGAAGCGCGCTGCACTTTGTCAATGGCCCGGCGGTGGGGGGAGGAGAAGGGGGGGCCGAACGTCCGGCGGAGTTCCCAGTGGCAAAATCAGCCGGAACTGGGAGTGGGTACTTGTCAAAACCAGGTACTCACTTCCCCCTCCCTCGAAAGGTGCCAAATGTGGCAGCAGAGGAGGGGAGGAGACAAACAAGTGGAATGTCCCCTTTTGGGTGGAGCTCAGCTTTAATGTTTTTCACACAAAGCAATATGATGCAGTATGTGTTTCAGCACATGTGCACTGAGGCACCGTTCAAAGTGAATGGTCATGCTATGCCTTAATGCACGTAATGCACATTTAGGTTACCCGTGGGTTTCTGCAACGCACAGATCTAAATCGGCCCTAAGGTAACGTTGTCATACGTTATGTCCACCATGTATGTCCAAAATGTCTGACCTCACAGGCACATAACGTTATGTCCACGTTATGTCCAAAATGTCCTCAATGTGTCCCTATAAAACTGCAAGTCCGGATGATCCAAGGCCTAAAATAGACAGAGTGATGGGTATTTTTATTTGGGTTTAGTGATAATAGTCATTAATGTTGCATGAACTTTATGCTGATTACAATCTGGTGGTACAATCTCTGCAAAATCTCCCAAAGAGTTTATCAACACAGAATTATGCTCTTCTGCTAACGTGTAATAAATTAGTAGAACAAATACCCTAGGACTGTAATACAGGTGGTTCTGAGTGTGTCACTAGAGCTATGCTATAAAGTAGTGTATAATACAAGACCATCATTATATTTTATATGAAGCTTAATGATGTGGGTTAAATGATGTCTGCTGGTTTTGGATTTCTCCGGTGTTGGGATTTACCTTTAACTGAGGCTGACTTCTCTTTTTTTTTTTTTTTTTTCAAAAATTCCACACCTCGGATTAGTGGATTTGTTTAAATCTTTTGTGTGTGACCTTGTTAAAGGAGAAGTCCAGCCTGAGCTCGTTTGGCTGGGTTTCTCCTATGGGTCACAGGAGTGCAATTCAGCGATGTTCGATTGCTCGGTTCTCAGTGTAGAGGCGCCAGGGACAGATGCTGCATCCACCTAGGCAAGTATAAATGGGCCAAAAAACAAACAAACCATACTTCTTATACGTGACCACTGGTTTGGAGGTGGAAGAGGGAGCTCTGTGGACTGTTACATGACAGCTGCACGGGTTGTGGTCCCGGAGGCTTCTTGGCGACAAGGCTAGTCCCTAAACTTAATATTATAAATACATTTTTTATTTATTTTCATTCTAACAAGTCAATAAAAGACACTGGACTAAAACTGCCTTTACTTGGTTAGGGTGGGTGAATATCATTAAGATGAATATCCTCCGTGAGTGCTCTTCTATTTGCAGATGGTGCCTTTGCCAAGCACCTTTTTCTCATCAATCACTAGCATGTTCTCTGAATTTGTGTGGAATGCACAGAGACCCCGCATAGCTATGCGAGTGCTGAAACGCACAAAGAGGGCCGGAGGCTTAGGTATATTGCCAAGTCAATAAAAGACATTGTGCTTTTTTGTGTGTAGCTGCCTGCTTTAGCTGAGCACATACTAGATGGATAGGCTTAAATCAGGAACAAAAAATTACCAAATAATACCCAATAATGGTCTAGATGGTGCTCTAATGGGGGTGTTGGAGGTGCCAAACATTGCTTTGGTGATCTTCCAGCGAGGTAAAAAAAACCACACATTCACTCCGGGTTTATGATTGAGGTGGTTTATTCAATTTACATACTAGCAGCTCTGCCAGCTTCAGAATGTGAGACAAAACTTTTAGGTTATATTTATAGATCGAAACAGCTAAGCCACTTGTGGGGGAGACAAGGGTGTTCAGTATATGGACCCGAATAACACCGGCACCGAATGGTTTTCTGCATCCACTGCCACTCTGAACATCTAATCTAAAAATGTCTGACTGCATGTTATGTAACAATTAAGAGTATCCAGTGCCTTTTGGGGGTCAAACTGCCACCTTCACCAGGTTGAAAATAATATAAATTGATTAGAAGTGAACTGGACATGCTGACATGGATCATGGGCTTCTATTCCACCGCCAGTGCCCAGGTCAAGGTGAATGGCCTCTTCTCCCCCCCCCCCCCGATTCCCGATCAGGAATGGCATGAGACAGAGGTGCCCCCTTTCGCCCCTCCTGTTCTCCCTTACTTTGGAACAGCTGCTGCGTAAGATACGGGCTAACCCGGACATTAAAGGGCTGACGGTTGGAAACGTGGAACACAAATTATCGGCCTATGCGGACGATTTATTGTTCCACTTAACGGAACCCCTGATCTCGGTGCCGAACCTCATGAAGGAACTTCATCAGTTTGGAGCTCTCTCCAATTTTAAAGTTAATAATTCAAAGTCAGATCTTACCGATTAGTACTTTCCCCTTCACTTGCGGATAGCCTACGGGCGGCGTTCCCCTTTACGTGGGCTAAGTACTCTATAAAATACCTGGGTATTCAAGTCACTAATCGCTTTCAGACTCTTTTTCCATAGTAACTACCCCTCTCTACTGGCAGCGGTTCGAAACTATCTCAAACGCTGGATTAAAACTGCCTTTACCTGGTTAGGGCGGGTGAATATCATTAAGATGAATATCCTCCCGTGAGTGCTCTTCTATTTGCAGATGGTGCCTTTGTCAAGCACCTTTTTCTCATCAATCACTAGCATGTTCTCTATATTTGTGTGGAATGCAAAGAGACCCTGCATAGCTATGCGAGTGCTGAAATGCACAGAGGGCCGGAGGCTTAGGTATACCGAATATTCGGGGGTATTATAGGGCTATCTATCGTTCTCCAGCTGATATTGAACTGTCGTTTCCATACCCGATCCAGGCTCTGGGTATCCCTGGAAAAATGCCTGGCAGGCAGAGACCTAGCTTATGCTCCATGGCTGACTAAGGAACGTGGGGTTGCCAGACACTACCTCTCCCTTAACGACCCAGGCTCTTGAAGTCTGGGACACACGCTGGGGCTGAGGGGAGCCGGTGCCATCTTGGCCCTCCATGGCAGCCGCGGCCTCAGCCTCTTTTTCTCCCTTTCGGGTCATCATGGGCTCCAACGAACGCTGGTTGTCTTTGTGGCTGCCTGTGAGGTTGGGCTGTGACTCTGGGTCTGTTTTCGGCATAGATCCGTAGTGGCATCAGGATCAATGGAGGATCAGTAGCGGGAGCTGCGTGCAGTGCGACTGCTCACATGCCCTTCCAGGCCACGCCCCCAGGGTCTGCTTTTTAATGAGAACGGTACAGCTTTCTTGAAAATTCTTACGGTTGCTGTATATTATCACATTAGGGATTTATTCTTGAATTTAAAGCCCATCTTCATCCAAAACCATTTCAGTTTTTCATGACTACTGGAAGTTTACCCAATGCCAACTTCTTGCATCTCTGAGATTCTAGTAAAGGTGGAGATCACCCAAGAATTCCTGACCTCTGACCAACACCACCAGCATTTCATAGCTAAGGAATGTGTCATATTACCCCCCCCCCCCCCCCCCCCCGATGGAGTTACATAACAGAACAAATTCAGCTGCAAGAGAGAGACACCTTTGACGGGAAGGCAAAGCAGAATATTCTGCCATTGGACACTATAAAGAGATACAAGAAGCTGGACCTACACCCACCCAAAAGCATTATTAGGTTGGGACTGAGTTGGCCTTTACAAGAACAAAATATTACCTAAATAAGAAACATGACAGTTATTTACAGATCCTGAGCACTGGCTGAGCTATATGTTCAACAGTCACTGTTGTCTGCAGGTCTCCATAGACATCCTATCAGCAATCTCCGGGGAATAGATGCAGCATAAGGTCTGCATAGCAACGGCAAGCGTTCCATCACACAATACAGTGAGAGGAGAGAGAACCCACAGCATGCAGCATGGTGACTAAGGAAAAAACATCTGCACTGATTGTACATTAAAACCAAAACAAGGCTGGAAGCAACATTGAAAAAGCAGTGCTCACAGCAACCAAATCCTATGTATATGACCTTCCTCCATTGGAAACTAAAATGTCATTGGGTGGTAGACATTACTGCAGTTTAAGTTCCAACACTCTGCAAATCTATAAACTGAACTAAGTCATGTACAACCACTGCAACACTTCCCAAAAACTATTACAAAGGCTTGGAGTGAGAAATAACACTGAAACAACTGGGGAAAGAGCAGCCCAGAGACATGCTGTATTACATACAGAAGTTGCAGGGACCAAGCTGCTCGCTTCCCCCACCGCTGCAGACACCTGCACATGAGCCCAATAGACAACATGGCGCCTCAGCTCTAGATGACACATTGCCCCTAGAGAGCTCTCCTGTACCCACCCCTGACTTGTTTGATGGAATGCAGGAAGAGACACAGCAGCCTACACTAAGAGCCCTTTCACACTGGGGCGGTTTGCAGGCGTTATTGCGCTAAAAATACCGCCTGCAAACCGACCCAAAACAGCCTCTACTGTTTGTTCAGTGTGAAAGCCCGAGGGCTTTCACACTGAAGCGGTGCGCTGGCAGGAGAAGAAAAAAACTCCTGCAAGCCGCATCTTTGGAGCGGTGCCGCTCCTGCCCATTGAAATCAGTGGGGCAGCGCGGCTGTAGCCGCACTATGCGAGCGGTTTTAACCCTTTTTCGGCCGCCAGCGCACCGCTAGCGGCCGAATACCGCTGCAAAAACGACGGTAGAACAGCGCTAAAAATAGCGCTGTTTTACTGCCGATGCCCCCACCGCCCCAGTGTAAAAAGGGGCCTTAATGAAATCCTGCGTGCTGTGCAGAAATGTACAGCGTCTGTTGATGGTCTGAAGGAGCAGTTTGGAGGCCTCGCTGAAACAGTGTCTCTCCTGCGACAGGATCTCCAAAAGATGAGAGAGGACCACGGCTCTGGAGGGCAGGATCAGTGAGGTGGAGGATTTGTTACCCCCCCCCACCAGAGATGCCAGAACTGCACTACAATCAGCACAGGCTAACGCCAAAACCGACGACATTGCGAACCGCTTAAGGCGGAACAATGTTCGCATTGTGGGGCTCCCAGAGAAAGTAGAGGGCAGGGACCCCACGGCCTTCACAGAAACATGGCTCCAGGACATATTCCGTAAAGAGGCCTTCACCACACTGTTTGCGGTGGAACGGGCACATCGCATGCCGCCAAGACCCCTTCCCCCTGGCAGCCCACCAAGAGCCATGCTGGCCAGGCTCTTGAACTATAAAGATAGAGAGATCAGATAATACTCAGATTGGCCAGGGAGAGAGGCGCAGTACACTACAATGGGACTAAAGTTTCATTTTACCCTGACTTTTCGGCAGAGGTGCAGTGCAAAAGGGCCAAGTTCACTGAAGTGAAGAAACGCCTGCTGAGAATTCAAGTTACATATGCCATGCTGTACCCGGCGCATTACTGCCAAAGGGCAGTCCACCTTTTTTTAATCTGCCTCTGATTCTTCTGCATGGCTGGACCACAATGAACAGGATCTCAGGAGACGCAGAGAAGCCGTCATAGGAGACTGATGTCCGCCTCACAACGCCACAGGGTCCGTATGTAACTTGCAGACATTTTAAGTCTACCATTTACAGTGCGGGACAATGTACACTTTTTCAAAGCTAGCGTTTTGACAAAAGCTGTGTTAGAACTTGATTCACCATTACTTAGGTTACTGTGGGGAAGTTATGCCCACGCGGACTCACGGAACTACACCGTGCCCCAGTTAAGGGGGCGGGTTATTTGGTGCCCTGTTGGCACAAGTTCACTGAACGACTCTTGGCGTGAGGATGGAAAGAGGGAATTTACCCCTGCCTCCTGCGGGTATGCAGCACGCACCCGACAGACCAGTTCAGGACAGGTTTTTACAGTCTCACTGGTTTCACTGATGCACTTTGCTCTGGAACTCTCACCCCCCTGCTTCTGCCGACGAAACACGTTACCACGCCAAATCAATACCGACTGCCACTTGCAAGAACTGTATACCCATGATGTGTCTGCTGACTTATCATTGCCCGGGACTGGGGTGACGCAGCCCTCATTCCCTGGATACAGCACTTTACCATTTCCAACATAGCTACCACCCCGGTTGTGACCTGGAACGTCCGTGGCGTTCATGACCCACTGAAACGCACTATGATAAGCACATGCCTGAAAAAGTGCCATCCTGCCATAGTGAGCCTCCAGGAGACTCACCTTACAAAAGACACGGTTGGATTTCTGCAATATTGTTGGGTGGGCAAGGCATACCACTCCACTCACACTGCATACTCGCGTGGAGTGAGTGTACTGGTACACAAATCCTTGGCCTACCAGGAATTGGAAGCAGTCACAGACCCTTTGGGTAGATTCATATTTTTGTATTGCAAAGTGTTTACCTTAACAGCGATATTTAGCCTTTGTGTATATAATCCCCCCCCCCCATTCTCTAGAGAGATACTGCAGCTTCTCCTGTCTTGCCTGGTCGATAAACATGATGTCCCCACAATGATCATGGGGGACTTTAATGGATACCTAGATCCCAGACTGGATAGACATCCTCCAGCCCAGCCGCCGTCAGGGGGCAGGGGCACCGTTCTGAGCCGACTACTGCAGGAGGTGGGCTGGACAGATGTATAGAGAGCAAAACACCAACAACTAAACAATTTTCAAGCTTCTCCAAAATGCGTGGGTCGCTATCCTGCATTGACCTCTGCATAAGGTCCCCGCAACTTTTAACCATGGTCACCAGGGTGGAATATTTCCCCAGGGGGATATCCGATCACTCCCCACTGGCTGTACACCTCATTACCTGTCCAGCAGCCTCTCTGCCCAGGGCACCATGGAAGTTGAATGTCCCCACTGGCTAAAACTTTTCACCTCACATGAGCGTGTGGTGAAACAGAACAATACTTTTTTGATAACCGTTTGCACACCAATCTAACACTGAGATGGGGGTGCCTTCAAGGCATGTCTGAGGGGTACGTTTATAGCTGAAATTGTCGCCATTAAACATAATTCATTGGCCCTAATGGTACAGGTAGAAGACCAAGTGAGGCAACTGGAGCTTGCATATGTCCTAGACCCGTCAGATTCCGCGAGGGAGGCATGGATCTCGGGCCAGGACTCCCTGGACCGGTTGAGATTCTCCGCCGCGGAACGTAAAAGGTTCTTTACTAAACAAGCATTTTATGAGGAAGCTGAAAAAACTGGCAGACTACTGGCCAGAATCGCCAGATCTCAGCAGTCGTCCCCTGCTATAGGAGCGATACGTAGCTCCTTGGGACGGCTGGTGAATGATCCTGAGCAAATAGCTGAACTAGCATCTTTTTATGTCAATCTATACAAACCATGTGACAACTACACTGATGAGGAACTGCAAACCTACAAAGGTACAATGACTCTTCCAACTCTGACCCACCAAGCGCGTGTGGAGATGGAAGCACCATGCTCTGGCCATCGAGCCCCTTGCAGCTCAAGTGAGAAACTGTCCACAGATTAAGGGATTCCGTTATGGCGAACTGCATGAAAAAAATCATGCTCTATGCCGACGATATGCTTCTCTTTTTTGGAAGATGTGGAGGGCTCATTGATTCAGGTAATTTTCCTTATCACAGAGTTCGGCCATTTTTCAGGCCTTACAATTAACTGGACCAAATCGGCCTTAATGTTTATAGATGGGGCCCTCTTGCCTGGTACCTATAGTGTTCTCATTCAAATACTTGGGTATACACATCTCCCCTAAACTAACTGAATTTTGCAAACTAAACCTATATCCCTTGTTAACTCATTTTAGAGATAAAATAAACATATGAAACAAACTCAAAATGTCGCTAGCAGGAAAGACAAATCTCATCAAGATGATTCTGATGCCGCAGTTTTTATACATGCTACGTAACATGCCAGTAGTCATTACACTGAAGATATTTAGAGTAGTCAACTACTTATTCAGGCTGTTACTATGGCATACCAAACCTCCTAGAATTAAATTAGAGCAATTGCAATACCCGAAGGAGGGGGGGGCTCGCCCTTCCCAACCCTTGGATATATTACCTGGCCGCACAGCTACAGCACCTGATAGGTACCATGGCCTCCTTGCCGACTGGCTCATCGGCCAAACTCATGCTGATTGGCTGGGGGGCGGAATCTATACCCGAGGGACTAGAAGCTCAACACTTTCAAAGGCCAAACAAACAAATGCCCACGTATACACTCCTTCAAAAGGTGTGGAACAAGACTAAACAACTACAAAACGTGACGGGGTTCACAACCTACAGCCAAATATGGGGAAATAAAACATACACAGAATTAGCTAAGATCCGACAAGGGCCCAGGTGGCGCCCCATGGGTATAACCAATTTGAGACACATTTTTCATAATGGGACCTTGCTCTCATTCAATGACCTACAATCCAAATATGCACTACCTCCCAACATGCTATTTTACTATTTACAATTACAACATGCTGTTAGAGCACAAGGGGACGCAATGGAATGGATTCAGTCCCCCACTCACATGCTACAGGATGCGTCGGACACAAAAGGTATGATTTCACAATGTTATAATATGCTACTGTTGTCATTCCTGGAAGGGCATCCTATGAAGGCAGTGACACAGTGGGAGGCAGATTTGGGCCCCATCACAGGGGAACTGTGGGAAGAGGCCCTACAAGCAGTTAATACATGTTCACTAAATGTGGTACAAAGGGTTTCCCAACTATATATACTATTGAGAGTGCACTTTACCCCTGTGAAGCATTACAAAATGGGCAGAGCACCCGATCCACTATGCGGCAGGTTCAGAACGGTGCCTGGGGACCTGATTCACCTCCTCTGGCGCTGCCCCAAACTCCATAGATACTGGACGGAGGTTCTGGCTACACTGAATCAGGTGTTCCAGACCAATGCCCCCCTTGACTCACTGAGTTGTTTACTGGGAGTTCTGGAGGGGGCGATCGCGGAGGAGGGGACAAGAGTCGCTTTCGCCAGAGCGCTGTTCCAGGCCAGGAAAACAATCCTTATGAACTGGAAATCAGCTGCACCTCCAAAGATTTAAACATGGATACAGCACATGGGAAAAACACTCATAATGGAAAAATACATATACCAGCACAGGGGAAACCCTGAAAAATTTGACAAACTATGGGGCACATGGCTTGACACACCAGGAATAAGCCCCATGGAGTTAGTCCATATGAGTCTGTTGAGAGGTGTATAGGTATAAAGAATAATGAGGGAGACATCCGGATGGATGTTCAACAACATGATGGGACAAGGACAGGGGTATAGGTGATGTGGAGTAAAGGGTAGCTATATGGTGCAAAAGGAGATAAATTCAGCATCTATTCGTGGTTCCCTATTGCATAGACTATTAAGTTTAAGTATTGACAAATGTAACAATGGACGGTATGTTGGATAATCCACTATCTGGATAAAGTGTATCGTGATTCATGTTTGAATGTACTGTTTGTTTTTTGAGCAAAAAAAAAAAACCTTTTGATTCAAAAAGAAAAAAAAGCAGACCCTGTGCCCTAGCCTGGTGATGATTCATCATTTTTTTTTTTTTTTTTTTTTATTCCCAGACATTTTTGTAGTCCTATCTTTACTCACACTTCGATCAGGAGGGCTGCATAATATGACAGTTTCAGCTCTTTAACACTATTGACCTTGATGTCATTTGTACACCAAAATCAACTTCACAAAGGCTGGGTTTACACTGGTGCGATGCCAGACATCGCATGTGATTCGCACCGCATGCGTATCGCACGCAATATCTGTGCGATGCAAATTCAGCCTTACAGTTTCTTTGGCTGGAATCGCATTGCATTTGCACCAAAATGGCGCGGGACCATTTTGGATCGGATCATATGGGTGTTCAGACCCGTGCAATCCGAGTCCACAGTTCGCACTGCGTTCTGCAAAACGATTTGGGGGTGTCATTAACTTTATATTGACACCCGCAGCGGTTAAGGGAGCTGTGTGACCTGCCTGCGATTCAGAACACCCGCACAGGAATCGCTGTGGTTTCCGCATGGCACGAGTGTGAACCTAGCCTTAATGTCACACCAGAACCCAGTGACAAATTTATCCAGACTGCCAGTCCCCAGCGCAGGTTTCCCATCCCCTCCACAACAGTTATTGGTTGCTTGGATCACTGGCATGGTAGTGCATAATGACTTATGCACAAGTACCAGGGTACTGTGATGGGGGTCCTGATGTAAGAGGTTAATCCAATAGGGGGAACTCTGGGGGCATCTGAGGTACCTGGGACTCTGCTAGCGGGCACCTGAAGTAAGGGAGCACTCTGTTGGAGGGGGGGACCTGATGTAAGAGGGTACTTTGACAGGGTTTAGGCTAGCGGGCACCTGAACTAAGGGGGCACTCTGTTTGGGGGGGGGGGGGGAACCTGATGTAAGAGGGTAATTTGACAGGGTTTAGCCTGATAGGGGGAGCTCTGATAAGGGGGGCCTGAGGTATCAGGGCACTCTGTTGGGGGGGCACCTGAGGAATGTATATACTCTATCTGAGTTGTAGCACAAACATGATATTTGGAACTCTGTTGGAAGGACATTTTACAGAGCAGAGCTCCGTGAATCTAAATTCACTTCTCCTGCTAAAATCAACTGTAACAAAAGTTGATTGCTGTGCATGCATATTTAACATCTAAACACTTGTTTTTTTGGTATGTAGCGGATATGTTTCCAGCTTTTATATATTTTATGTATGTAAGGTAGCCACCATTTTAAAAATTGTCAAAGCTATTGGCATGTCTAAATTGCCAATGCATGCTTTACCTGCTGCAGCTGGTAGACCCCTGCTCTTCCTTGCTGGCAGACTGGTATAAACAGGTAAAGCTTTGGCACTTATTCAAAAATTAAGACATTTATTTTATTTGAGAATAACTTTTGCCATACTTTGTGCTAAAAACATCATGTCTCCGTTATCATTCAAAATATATTCAAAACTCTTTCCCTGTATGCAAATCAAACACTGGCTTACCTGCTTGCTAGCAGAGACCTTGTTCGTTGTTTTTTTTTTTTTTTTTATGTTTTTTTAATTTTTTATTTTTTTATAAGCTAAACTTGGGCATTAACACTTTTTTCAACCTGGATCCCTTATTTCTGAACATCCTGCACAAATTATTTTCTATAATTTTGTATTTATTACCAACTGGGGTGTTGCCCTATATACTGTCCACTATCGACATTTTAGTAATTTAATCAATTGTATAACCCAGTGTTTTCTCATGACAATTGTTGGTCTTCAGAACGCTTTAAAAATTTACTGAAGGTGCAACATTTTGTTGTCATGTGTAAAAGTAAATGGGACCAATTGGCACTTTTATATTTCTAGTAACTCTTGTTATTTTAAAATGATCACTGGCCAAACTGGGGAGTTATTTCTGTACCATGTGCCAGGCTGCCCTCCCAATGTTCAGATGTGCGAGCTTCTTCCATCTCCACTCAGAAGAAGGGGGCAAACTTTTGTCATACTGGGCTTGGGTGTCGGTGGACCTTGCACCAGCACTGCCTCATATAATTACTCAAGCTTGAACAGGTCAATCATATATTACATGGATGGGAGTTTTCTGACTCTAAAGCCCTCCGTTTGACCTTCTTTATTACAGTTTTAGATCCATGAGAGTGTAACACAAGTGTCTATTTTAATAGGTGGGTTTAAGAGCTTTGGTAATAGGATGACAGGATTGCTCTTACTGAATCAGCCATTCTGTTGGAGAATTATTGTAGACTAATAGATAAAGCACATGTGAAGTCATGCTGTAGAATAGAGGGAGGAGGGGATACCTGGTGTATTCCGATTTAAAACTTTCTTTCTTTTCTGAATGGTGTCTTTTTTTTTTTTTTTTTTTTTTTTTTTTTTTTTTACTTTAATAACTATGAAACGAGAAGCTATTATCTATTTTATTATATGTTGCTTTACAGAGTACATAGGGCCATTCCCATTCATCCCATCAATCTGTCTCTGAAGTATTTGCCATCTAAAGGTGGCCTTACCTTCTAAAATCTCCTTTAGATTAAACAGTTATGAAGGACCTACTGTAGGCAATTTAATAGATATATCTGATCATGTATAGCTGTTGGAAAAACAAAAATAAGTTTATACTATTAGATTGTATCATTTTTGTAGCCACCTGAAGCCTAGTACACACAATCAGAAAATCGGATGAAAAATCCCACTTTCGAAGCAATCGTATGATAATCTGATCATTTGTACACAGCTTTTGAGAGCTGATCATGACAGTTCATGTGAAATTATCTGAAGGGACAAACACAAAAAAAAATTCTCGTATGATGCCAGAACAAACTTATTTTTGTTTTAATCAGTAGTGTTCGTCCGAAAAAAAAAATCGGAAGACCAAGACCACACATGCTCGGAAACAAAAGTATACATTACATCACATTACATCACTTCCAAAGTTGTATTCTGCTGTACGAGAATTTTTATAACTTAAATAACCTCTTCATTTTCAATATGAGACTAGCATGCAAAAAACCCCCGAAAAAAACAGACGATAATTTGTTCAATATTCTCATCGTGTGTTAGGAGCCTTTAAACACCAAAATACACACTAGGGCCATGTATCTCAGATTCCATGATTGAGTGTAAATTAACTCCCAAAGGGGTTTTTGTTCCATTTAAACCCTCACAAATGTGGGGGGGACATATTGGGGGAGAGGCTCTTTGCAAGCGCTATCACTCTGCTCTGAATGTGCAATATGGAGAAACACTGCAATGCACTGGAAATATGTAATGGGGGACTTTACTGCTTTCTCTATTTATTATATCTATTTATTTCTCTAATACTATACTAAAATAACGTCCTTAAAGGTCCACACTTGTTTAACACACCACAACACTATGCAAAAAAGTGACCATAGCTTATATTTCCTGAAACCTCCCATATTATTTTTTTTTCATATAGTGATCAAGTAATCTCTGTTCTCAGCTGCATACGGAGCTTAAAGAGCTAGGAGTGCAGAAACAGCATCACACTGATCTCCCCATTGAATGGCAGTGCTTGAGGTGTGTCAGCACAAGTCCGACCATTGGAGGACTGGGATAGATGACCTTTCATGCCTAGTGTGATCAGTTTCCAATAGGAAAGCAGGGGGACTGGCAAGATCACCAGATATTTAACACAAAGCAATACAAAAGAACAGGATACTTTTTAACACAAGCACAGGTTACTGTACAGCAGACTCCCAGGAATATAAAATGTTTAACTGACATATGCTGATTAACCACTTGCCGCCCGCCTACCGTCAAATGACGGCAGGGCGTTGCGTCTCATGTTATGGGACGACGTGATATAACGGTGTCCCAGAATGGGCGCTCTTGCACGGCTGAGGGGGCGTGCGGCGATCGCGTCCGCAGCTCTTTAACCATGTGATCGGCTGTGTCCAATCACAGCCGGTCACATGTAAACACGGAGATGCCGATAATCGGCACTCCTCGCCTCACACTGATAGAGTGTGTGGCGAGGAAAGCCAATGGGAGGCATCTCCTCGCAGGGGACAACAAAACATGTAATGGGGCACTGATCATCAGCGCCCTGATTACATTATAGCGCCACCAGTATCACCAATCGGTGCCAGCAATCAGTGCCCACCATTGCCCACCAGTGCCACCAATCAGTGCCCATTAGTGATGCCAGTCAGTGCTGGCTATCAGTGCTGCCCATCACTGCTGTCCATCAGTGCCCACCAGTGCTGCCCATAAGTACGGCATATTGGTGCCTCCTCATCAGTGCCACCTAATCAGTGCCACCTCATCAATGCCCACCAGTTCAGCCTATAATGCCTCCTCATCAGCGCACATCAGTGAAGGAGAAAAACGACTTATTTACTGACAGAAACATTTTTAGTCCTTTTTTTCTTTTTTTTTTGTTATAGTAAAAAATAAAAAAACCCAGCAGTGATAAAATACCACCAAAAGAAAACTCTATTTGTGTGAAAAAAATGATAAAAAATTTAATTTGGGTACAGTGTAGCATGACTGCGCAATTGTCATTCAAAGTGCGACAGCGCTGAAAGCTGAAAAATGGCCTGGGCAGGAAAGGGGGTGTAAGTGCCCTGTAGGCAAGTGGTTAAAGTGGCATTGCCTGCATTGAGTCTGCATGCTCTTCCTGTACCTGCGTGGGTTTCCCCTGGGTATTCCGGTTTCCTACCACACTCCAAAGACATGCTGGTAGGTTTAAATTGGCCCTAGTATGCATATGTATGAATGTAAGTTAGGGATTTTAGATTGTAAGCTCCTTGAGGACAGGGACTGATGTGAATGTACAATTTGTATGTGAAGCGCTGCGTAAATTGACAGCACTAGATTCCTGTAATAAATAAATATTAATCCCAAAACCAAAAATGGGCTCCCCCCCCCCTCTGTTTTCACCTGGTGATCTGCCCAGTAACACCTCCTGTATTAGCGTGCCACCGCTCTGGAAGCATGAGAACAGGGGACAGCACAGCACTGGGGGCTACATTCCAAGGTGAGTATTTGATATGGTGCTAGTATGCAATGCATAGAGGCTTTATGGCAGAGTGGCCAGAAGAAAGCCATTACTTTTCAGCAAAGAACAAAATGGCACGTTTTGAGTTTGGGAAAAGGCATGTGGGAGACTCCCAAAATGTATGGAGGAAGGTGCTCTGGTCTGATGAGACTAAAATTGAACTTTTTGGCCATCAAAGAAAACGTTATGTCTGGCGTAAACCCAACACATCACCCAAAGAACACCATCCCCGTAGTGAAACATGGTGGTGGCAGCATCATGCTGTGGGGATGTTTTTCAGCAGTCGGGACTGGGAAACTGGTCAGAGTTGATGGAAAGATGGATGGTGCTAAATACAGGGATATTCTTGAGGAAAACCTGTACCACTCTGTGTATGATTTGAGGCTAGGATGGAGGTTCACCTTCCAGCAGGACAATGACCCCAAACACACTGCTAAAGCAACACTTGAGTGGTTTAAGGGAAAACATGTAAATGTGTTGGAATGGCCTAGTCAAAGCCCAGACCTCAATCCAATAGAAAATCTGTGGTCAGACTTAAAGATTGCTGTTCACAAGTACAAACCATCCAACTTGAAGGAGCTGGAGCAGTTTTGCAAGGAGGAATGGGCAAAAATCCCAGTGGTAAGATGTGGCAAGATCATAGAGACTTATCCAAAGTGACTTGGAGCTGTGATAGCCGCAAAAGTTGGCTCTACAAAGTATTGACTTTAGGGGGTTGAATAGTTATGCACATTGACTTTTTCTGTTATTTTGTCCTATTTGTTGCTTGCCTCACAATAGAAAAAAAAAATCTTTAAAGTTGTGGGCATGTTCTGTAACTTAAATGATGCAAATCCTCAAACAATCCATGTTAATTCCAGGTTGTGAGGCAACAAAACACGAAAAATGGCAAGGGGGTGGATACTTTTGCAAGATATATGCAAAACATGCAGCCACACTACATCGTAGAAGCACCCTGTGCTGATCACATCTTGCAATCTGATAACATACCTGTGGGCACTTGAGCATTATAGGAAGGTGTGCCATCCTTTTCCCAAGGGCCATGCACAGAGTGCTCTCTCCCCTGTCGGCTTGGATGAGCTCTGCTATAGGTGAGAGAAACTCGACACAAAACCATCATTCCAGCACTTAGAGGTCCTAAACTGTTGAATGGGGCTATGCGACAAATCCAAATGCTTGGCGGATGCAGCCTTCCATGGATAGGGGAATCCGATATGGAACTACAAAAGCAAAGAAACAGGAAGGCGCAAGCACCTAGTGTATTACTAAAAATGTATTTTGAGCAAATAAAATGGATGAAGATGGAATATTTACGAAATAGCAACTGTTAAAAACACATGAGCCACAAGATGCCATACAGTGTAGGATATGTGTACTCCAATTCTATCTCGCTGTTTAGCCAAGTTGACGCGTTTCGGGGCGCACCCCCTTCAGAGCTAAACTGAGTATTTTTGTAAGTATTTAATCTTCGTTGATTTTATTTGCTCAAATACATTTTTGGTAATGCACTAGGCACTTGCCTTCTAGTTTCTTTGCTTTTTTAGATGAGAGGGAGCATACTGCGGGTAAAGGACCGCACTCCCTCCTATAGCACTAGGGGGCTGTTATAATGGGATAGAGCCATGCAGAGTAGTGGCATTTTTTCCAGCAGACTTCTGTTATTGTGAATATGCCCACAGGTATGTTGCCAGAGAATAGGAAGACCTGATCAGCATAGGATGCTGATATTATGTAGTGTGACTTGCATAGGTTGTTTTTTACTTTTTTATTTGTTTTTTTTTTTGTTTTTTTTTTTGTTTTTTTTTAGGCTGACTTTACACTGTATATCCCAGGCTTTTCAATTGGGGAAATGGTGTATTGTTAGCCCTACAGTCATATGTGATTCTTCTGACGAGGACAGTGTGCCAGTTGTGTATTGTTTTCTTGTAATATTAATGGGAGGGGTCTAATTTCATATTGCTGCTCCCTTTTAAATTGTCTAACAGCCCCCATTCCTTTTTCAGTGACAGGGTGGATGAAGGCAGCAGATAATTCTTTGTCATCAAAGATCATAATACAATATGCTTTAATGTTCTAATCCTTCCCAGATTGGGATGTATTTCTACAATACATTTGTACCTAGCCATGTCCTATGTTGGTTTTTATAGTGGGGCGGGGTTACAAGCACAGTCTGGCCTTTGTTGTCGTATTCAGTTTACTGAGTGAATCTACAATTCCTGTGTATGGGACAAGAAATGAGTGTAAATCTTCCAACCCAAATGGCAACACAGACATCCATTTGAAGAGTGGAGAAGAACCTCTGTCACATTTTTACTACTGAAGACCAAGAAGATCTATGCTATAGAATGCAGTTGCCAGACTAAAATATTCAACTTAAACCCAGCTTTGACTCCGGTGTGGCTTTTATACCCACCTTCAATCCAGAGCTATCACTGCACAAGATGTTAATGCCTTAGCAAAGTAAATGTCATTCAGTTAGACTTTACATTTACTTTAGTAAAAATGTCATCTAAAGATGGAAAGACGTTGATAAATCCAGGCAAATGTCATATTAAAAAGCACTTTACAATTTCCCGATTGCTGAAAGCAGAGCCCATTTATTGGAGACTGCAGACATGGTACAGGAGATGGTCAGAGACTGGGGACGTGGTACAGGAGATGGTCAGAGACTGGGAACGTGGTACAGGAGATGGTCAGAGACTGGGGACGTGGTACAGGAGATGGTCAGAGACTGGGGACGTGGTACAGGAGATGGTCAGAGACTGGGGACATGGTACAGGAGATGGTCAGACTGGGGACATGGTACAGGAGATGGTCAGAGACTGGGGACGTGGTACAGGAGATGGTCAGAGACTGGGAACGTGGTACAGGAGATGGTCAGAGACTGGGAACGTGGTACAGGAGATGGTCAGAGACTGCAGACATGGTACAGGAGATGGTCAGAGACTGCAGACATGGTACAGGAGATGGTCAGAGACTGCAGACATGGTACAGGAGATGGTCAGAGACTGCAGACATGGTACAGGAGATGGTCAGAGACTGGGGACGTGGTACAGGAGATGGTCAGAGACTGGGAACGTGGTACAGGAGATGGTCAGAGACTGGGAACGTGGTACAGGAGATGGTCAGAGACTGCAGACATAGTACAGGAGATGGTCAGAGACTGCAGACATGGTACAGGAGATGGTCAGAGACTGCAGACATGGTACAGGAGATGGTCAGAGACTGCAGACATGGTACAGGAGATGGTCAGAGACTGGGGACGTGGTACAGGAGATGGTCAGAGACTGCAGACATGGTACAGGAGATGGTCAGAGACTGCAGACATGGTACAGGAGATGGTCAGAGACTGCAGACATGGTACAGGAGATGGTCAGAGACTGGGGACGTGGTACAGGAGATGGTCAGAGACTGCAGACATAGTACAGGAGATCAATGCAGCCTCACCAGTGCCCGTCAGATGCAGCCTGCCTGTGCCTCCAGTGCAGCCAGTTAGCCAGCCTGTGTCCCCAGTGCAGCCAGCCTGTGTCCCCAGTGCAGCCAGCCTGTGCAGGGGAAGAAAGGGAAGCGAGGAGAGCCGCTGCCACCTGGTTGATTAGAGCGCTGGGAACATAACCGCTTTCATTTCAATAGCTGTGTGTTCCCCGCCGCACGCCGTCACATACAGCCCCTCCTCTTTGTCCGGACACTTTAATAGACAGATCACCTGTCCAATCCTGGGTCGGGTGATCTGTCTATCAAAGTTCCACGGACGAGGGGGAGGGGCTGTACGTGACGGCGACCGGCGGAGAACACACAGCTATTGAAATGAAAGCGGTTATGTTCCCAGCGCTCTAATCAACCAGGCGGCAGCGGCTCCCCTCTCTCTTCTGCGCTATAGTACACCCCCTTGATGCACGGCACCAGAGGCGCGGGGCGGAGCCCTGCCCCATTTTCGGCTCCATTATCGGCCATTTTTCTCTTTTGGCAAAGTGCCGAAAAGGTCTTTTTCAGCCAATATGTTTCGGCGGCCGAAATTTCAGTGCATCCCTAATATTTATTATGCATACATACACTATAAGGGGGGTTGGACCCCATTTTGCTTTCAGAACTGCCTTAATTCTTCATTGCATGGATTCAGCAAGGTATTGGAAACATTCCTCAGAGATTTTGGTCTATATTGACATGATAGCATCATGCAGTTGCTGCAAATTTTTCGGCTTCACATCCATGATTTGAATCTCCCTTTCCACCACATCCCAAAAGCGCTCTATTGGACTGAGATCTGGTGACTGTGGAGGACATTGGAGTACAGTGATCTCATTGTCATGTTCAGGAAACCAGTGGTGAGATGATTAGATCTTTGTGACATGGTGCATTATCCTGCTGGAAGGAGCCATCAGAAGATGGGGATACTGTAGTCATAAAGGGATGGACATGGTCAGCAACAATACTCAGGTAGGCCGTGGTGTTTAAACGATGCTCAATTGGTACTAAGGGACCCAAAGTGCCAAGAAAATATCCCCCCCACACCATTACACCACTAGCCTGAACCATTGATACAAGGCAGGATGGATCCATGCTATTATGTTATTTACACCAAATTCTGACCCTACCATCTGAATGACAGCTGAAATAGAGACTTATCAGACCAGCAAGGTTTTTCCAATCTTCTATTGTCCAATTTTGGTGAGCCTGTGCGAATTGCAGCCTCAGTTTCCTGCTCATAGCTGACAGGAATGGCACCCAGTGTGGTCTTCTGCTGCTGTAGCCCATCTGTTTTAAGGTTCCCTGTGTTGTGCATTCAGAGATGGTATGCTGCATGCCTTGGTTGTAATGAGTGGTTATTTGAGTTACTGTTGCCTTTCTATCATCTGGAACCAGTCTGCCTATTCTCCTCTGACATGAACAAGGCATATTCTTCTACACAACTGCCACACACTGGATATTTTCTCTCTTTACAGACCATTCTCTGTAAACCCGAGAGATGGTTATGTGTAAATATCCCAGTAGATCAGCAGTTTTTGAAATAATCAGACCAGCCTGTCTGGCACCCACCACCATTCCATGTTCAAAGTCACTTAAATCCCCTTTCTTCCCCATTCTGATGCTCGGTTTGAACTTCAGCAAGTCGTCTTCACTATGTCTAGTTGCCTGAATGCATTCAGTTGCTGCCATGTAATTGGCTGATAAGCAAGTTGTGTTACCGATCAATTGAACTGGTGTACCTAATAAAGTGGCCGGTGAATGTATATAATATTGTCAAATTGTCATGCGGTTTCTTAATTGTTTTTTTTTTTTTTTTTTTGGAAGATTTAGTTACCATTTAGTTACAAGGGGCTTGGGGACAACACATCTCTAAATGTAGCTAACCACACTATGTAACTTCGCTGTAAGCCAATCAAGACATGTCTTTGTGCCTCTCTATTGGCTAATTTAAGGGAAAAATCAATAGAGTGTAGGGATTTCGTAGATGTCCACTTGCGACTCTGCCTGACAGGCCATTCACTGGCAATGTCTGCTGATGACCCCAGGGGCGGACTGACCATTGAGCGACTCGGGCACTGCCCGAGGGCCCTGGGCCACTAGGGGGCCCCATCAGGGCTGCCAGCCTCAGTAAAACCAGGGACAGTATGTATAAATCTGTGTTTTTTTTACATCTGTCTGTGTATACTGTGTGTACATGTATGTGTATACTGTGTGATTGTATACTGTGTGTGTGTATACTGTGTGGCGCCATAATCTCCGATTGCCTGGGGGCCCCATAATCTCCTATTGCCTGGGGGCCCCATGAGTTATCAGTCCGCCCCTGGATGACCCTTAAGCCATCGGTCATGTTGACTTTGAAGCATTAGGTCATATCCTAATCTGTGTGAGAAAGGTTGGATTAGAAGACTGTTTGATGTCACTTTCATATCTGTCTTGCAGAGGAACTTCAAGGCTCTGTGTAATTGTTAGCTGTCTCTTGCAGTGGCTCAAAGCAACCTTCTGTAGTATCTGGCAGATCATTGTACAAATGGATGTTGAGTGTTCACTTAGTGCCTGAAGGCTCCGTGGACCACCAGTGTTGTACAGATCACAGCTAGCAGAGACAAGGGTCTGACCTTGAGGTACATTGGGATTTTATTATCACATTCCACCTAGGAAAGGTACATTCCTTTGCTTTAGGTTAGAACTGGAATAGGTACAACTAGGAATCATGTATGTGGTGAAAGGAGGAACATTTTATGTTATTGGATCTCAAGAGAAGATAATCATGTTGAAACATGAGAATTTTGATGTCTTAAAATAGGTTTGTTCCTTGGACACACATTTGTACACTATACATTCATGATGCACTGCATCCCTTTTTACTGTTAGTGATTACTATGCAGTGCAGTGGCATTCAGCCTGCTTATAAGGCATCCAGATACTATAATTGTAAGACTTTGGGTCTATTTACAAAATGCTTTATTTGGAAGTTGCAGGTCAAAAATGCTCTGTGGTTTTCATGTGAAATCTGTTGAGTTCAGCATTTTTTGATATTCGCAGCCAACCACATATCGGCTTTTGAGTAGCAGCTTCGAAGCACTTCCCCAATTGTGAAACTGCACAAGAAAGTCCTTTGATGTCAATAAATTGAATATTGTAAATGCCCACATACCAAAAATGTTAACGATTGTTCAACTGCCAAATCCTGAGGTTCTTTGCAGCTGATTTTTTTATCTGCAAACTTCTATCATACAGTACAACCAGGAAAGGAGACTTCAATGTGTGCAGTTTTCTGTGTCATCTCCCTGCTTCTTTCTTAGTCTATAGATTATAAGTATCAATCCTACCTAGCTTGTGATCTTTCTGTTCCGAAATTACAAGTACCTCCTATAGCACCAACAGTATTGTACAAAGTACTTGAATGTGACTGGTGGCTCTGCAGAACCGTACATTTTTAATCCTTAAAGTGGTTCTAAAGGTAGAAGATTTTTTTACCCTAAGGCTGCTTTCACACTGGGGCGGTAGGGGGTGTCGGCGGTAAAACAGCGCTATTTTTAGCGCTGTTTTACAGCGGTATTCGGCCGCTAGCGGTGCGGTTTTAACCCCCCGCTGGCAGCCAAAAAAGGGTTAAAACCACTGGTATAGCGTGGCTATAGCCGCGGTATTGCCACGCTGTCCCATTGATTTCAATGGGCAGGAGCGGTTTAGGAGCGGTGAATACACCGCTCCTTCACCGCTCCAAAGATGCGGCTTGCAGGAGATTTTTTCTTCTCCTGCCAGCGCACCGCTTCAGTGTGAAAGCCCTCGGGCTTTCACACTGAACAAACAGCGGAGGCTGTTTTGGGGCGGTTTGCAGGCGGTATTTTTAGCGCAATAACGCCTGCAAACCGCCCCAGTGTAAAAGGGGCCTAATGCATAAGGTAAAAACCTTCTAGGTGCAGCCCCAGTCCCCCTAATACATACCTGAGCCCCATCTCGATCCAGCAATGTGCACAAGAGCAGCGGCTCTCCCGGTTCTCTCTCTACTCATTGGCTCACACAGCAGTGGGAGCCATTGGCTGCAGCAAGTGAGCCAATAAGAAGAGAGCAGGGCTGAGCTGCGCTCTGTGTGTGAATGGACAATGTCCATTAACAGGAGCATGGCTCAGGAGCCACCATAGCAAGAGGAACATTAATTAGATTAATTCTAGCAATGTACAGCAATCAGCCATGACTTTATGACCCAACATCTAATAATGGAGTAGGTTCTCACTTTGGCTGCCAAAACAGACCTGACCCGTCGAAACATGAATGCCACAGGCATGCTGTGGTATCTGGCACCAAGCCGTCAGTAGCAGATCCTTAAAGTCCTCTAAGTTACGAGGTGGGGCCTCCATGGATTGGACTTGTTTTTCCAACACATCCCACAGGTGCTCGATTTGGAATGAGATCTGGAGCATTTGGAAGCTAAGTCAACACCTCAAACATTTTCCCCAAACCATCCTTGAACCATTTTTGCTGTGTGGCAGGTCGCATTATCCTGCTGAATGAGGCCACTGCTATTAAAGGGGTTGTAAAGGTGTTTTTTTTTTTTTTTAAAAATAACAAACATGTCATACTTACCTTCACTGTGCAGCTCGTTCTGCACAGAGTGGCCCCGAACCTGGTCTTCTGGGGTCCCTCGGCGGCTGTCTCAGCTCCTCCCCGCAAGCATTTACCACCTTCATGCGAGCTCTCTCGCACGGTGGTGAGTGCTTGCGGGCGCGCTCCCGTGATACAGCCGGCGGCTATAGCCGCTCGCTGTATCACTCGGCCCCGCCCCCCGGCGCGCCGCGTCATCGGATGTGATTGACAGCAGCGCGAGCCAATGGCTGCGCTGCTTTCAATCCATCCACTGCAGCCAATCAGCGGCCAGGGTGAGCGGAGGAACAGATGTCGGGAACGCGAAGCTGACTTTCGAGGCGTCAGGTAAGTAAAACGGGGGGGCTGGGGGCGGCGGTTCTGTCAGAAGTTTTTTCACCTTAATGCATAGAATGCATTAAGGTGAAAAAACTTTTACCTTTACAACCCCTTTAAGGAATACCGTTTCCATGAAGAGGTCTAATTGGTCAGCAACAATGTTTATGTTATGTAACATCCACATTTTTTTACCTACGGTGGAGGGAAAGGGAAGAAAATTTGTGGATGCAGGCAGAACATCATATGTCAGAAGTTCTCATACTTGTCCAAGTAGCATCGCAGGTCTACGCCAACTCTGGTCACAGACTGTCCTGTCACAATGCTTCGAATTCAAGTGTAATTTATGCCCTTTGAAACCCTCCACTGGGCTTGCAGTTTATTATTCAGTGCACAGCGTGGAATGTTGCTTGGACAGCTAGACATCGGCTGGTCATATATTCAAACATGACGCTTGCTCAATGGAGTATGCTTGGTGCACACATGGTTTGAATGAGGCAAATCAGACTAAATAAAAACATTTGCGCTCTAGTCTTTTTTTTCTTTTTTTTTCCTGATCCTTTATTTTCTGTCTCTCGCACAAGACCCAGTGGGATAACCATGTGTTTAACCTATAGCAATTGCATAATAGGTTTGTTGGAAAATGTTAAAGCTTAACATCAGGCAAAGAAATAATGACACAATTGGAATACATATGTGAATTGTGTCACTGGCTAAAGAGCTAGTAAGTCTGTTCAGCCAGTATTATGATCCTGGTCTAGCTGCCGGGCAGCAGAGCCAGGGCTTGGACCCTACTGTAGATCAGTGTTTCTTAACCTTTTTTCCAACAAGCTAACCTTCAAAATCCTGCACAATCTTGAGGCACTCCATTCTAAAGTATTAAAAATTAAACTAATAATTTTACATAATACAGCAATATCCACACATGTAGGGCACCCAACATTAGAGGTGATTTATTCTTCCAAAGTAAATACACCTTTGTGCACTGGTTCTGACTAGTATGCTAATGTTTCTCTTCTCCCTCAGAGTCTCTCTTTCACTTTGTGTGATCCCAGTGCTGACAGGGGCAAACAAGGATGCTGTGCTGGCGCTTAGTGTCCTCCTTATCAGCCAATAATGTTAATTGTTACAACACTGGTGGTTAGAGGGTTATGCAGACTTGATCCATCCATTGGCTTGTATACAGTTTTTGTGCAATTTTTAATCATTTTGCCAAAACACCCTTGAGGAAACCTGAAGGTACCCTCAGTTGAAAAAGGCTGCTGTTGACTACTTTGCATTCAGGCAGTTGTACCTCTTCCAGGACCTACCCCCCAGTCTGTGACTGGACTTGGAAGAATTATCAGATGTCAGTCCCGGCTGTTCTTTCCTGTGAGGCTAAATGAGTGTGTTTGCTGAATAAATAAAGGATATGCATTTTATAGTTTCCTTTTCAAGTCAGGCATAGTTCAGTCTTCTGCCTTGAATGGCACCCAGCATCATGCCCCCCCCCCCCAAAAAAAAGGACATAGTATGAGTGCAGAGTGTCAAGGCCTAGTCTCTGTGAGGGCATCCACATGGCACCTTGGAACTTGGTATATGATATGATGCAGATAGCGGACCTGACATCATTGGGCACCAACGGCAAAGAGGAGAAGAGGTCACCACAGGCCTGCAGACATCTGGAGACAGTAGATATTAAAATAATACCCAAATTTTATAGCCCGAGCCTCCTGCTATGTCTACTTTCTCCATGTTGTAAAGTCACAGGATGACCTATGTAAATGACTGTGACAGGTGGGAACATGCCAACTCTGCTGCAAAGATCTCCCAATCCTTAAGTCAGTGTTCTGCCAAAACAGCCAACATGCCAAAATCCCCAACCACTTCACTTTGGTGTAATTGCAGATTTCGACGACTTGGCTGTTTTCATGGAACACCGGCAGCGTATGCACTACGGTACATGACAAGTTGGCTGTTTTGACAGAACACCGGCTACAGAGTAAGAAAGTCGCCGTCTCAGAGACTGGCATGTTGATTACTAATGGGCAGACTAACAATATCAACCCATTATATCCTGTACTGTAGTGTATACACTGCCGATGTTGTTGAAATGTCTAATCATTGCTGATGGAGAGTCACCGGAAGTGGCGTGGTTGGAAATTTTGGCGAGTTGGCTGTTTTGGCAGAACACTGGCCACACACTAGTAGAATTTGTTTAGAAAATGTTTGTTTTGGGAATATCCATTCAATCTTTTAATCGTTAGTGATGTCATAATCAATTAATTGTTTTTGACCACGGTGATGAGAACATTTTGAGAAGCAAGATGGAAAATATTTCTTGGTTGAGCAAATTTCTAGCCGTTTATGCAATTTTGGTTTGAGAAATACCATTCATACCAAAATCGAATGCTAAAAGCAAATAAAATTTTAAAGTACATTCGTCAAGTCCCTGTTGGCATTATTAAATGTATTGATGAGAGTTTTGGTATGAATGTTTGAATATCTACCCTGTAGGTTCTATTCACACATATGCTTATTGGAATTATGATGGCCGTTAATGTACACATATTACAACACAGTCTATGTAAGTCAGTGCATTGCCATTTTTTTTCTGAATGGCGCTGTAATGCACATGTACAGTCAAGGATCTTCAAACATTCTAAGCAAAGGGTCAGTTTACTGTCCTTTTGGGCTTTAGGGGGCTGGACTGTGCCCAGGGGGAGTAGAAAATACCCCAACATCAGTGCCCCATCTTTGGCATTAATGGGAGAAATGGTGCCCCATTGCTGGTATCAATGGAAGAATAGTGCCCCATTGCTGGTATAAATGGAAGAATAGTGCCCATTGATGGTGTCAGTAGGGGGAATAGTGCCCCTGTATTGGTGTTGGTTGGTGAAATAATGCCCCAAGGGCCAGATAAAGACAAGCAAAGGGCTACATCCTGCCCCTGGCCACAGTTTGGTGACCACAGATCTAAACAAAAGCACGTGGCTTTCTGTGTACCTGAATGCTCAAATGTGAATGCTCTGTGTATTGTCCTGCACTGCACTGGCCAAAAGTCTTGCTGGCCAGTTTTTGTGTTTTAAGGCCAATTCAGTGTAAATGTGCTGCCTTAATGCAGCACAAAAAAGTGAGCGATTTTTAATAAACCACACTACCTACCCTTAGGCCGGCCATGCATGGTTTGAATCATTAATGAGCAGTCTGCATATGCCAAGTTGATCAATTAACTTGGGTGCAACCAGCCTGCTGGATTAAATTGCGTTTATTGTAAGCAGCTGCTAGCGATAATCACTATCTACTCCCGGCGGGGATGGCTGCTCACCCCCTCCCTCCGTCCCTCCGTTCCTCCCTCCATCCCTTCGTTCCTCCGTTTGCTTGGCAGGAGGGAGTCCCCTGCCAGCACTGTCTGTGCTGACAGGGGAATCGTGCAAATTTATTTCCTGCAACCTGTGGTTGCAGGAAAGTAATTTGCACAATCTATGACCTGCCTTAAAGGTCATATTCGACTATATTGATTGGTTGATGGTTAGTCCCCTTCTATGCAGGACCCCACTCCTCCCCCTTCTTAACTGTGCTCTTATCTTTGTCCAAGGGCCAACTTGCTCACTTCTCAGGTTATCCAAACACTTTGTTTACTTAAAGGGCCAGGTATAGCTTTTCCCATCACCTTTAAATTGTTTGAACTACATGAAAGGGGAGTTTTTTGGTGAAACAACAGAAATTGGAAGGATTATCAAGGCTTTTAGAAGCTGTTAACACTCTACACTCCCACTATCATTAAAGTCATCACACAGTCTTTAAACTCTGTGGGATTCCTGTGGCAGTTTGTCAGCCGCCCCTTTAACAGCCTGTCCAGATATATTTACAGTTGACTGTTTATTTATAAAGAGGCCGTGTATTCCGGCAGCAGTCTGGGACACTTGTAATAATAATTGCAGAGCTGGGCTTGTGCAGAGCCTGCAGACCTACAAGCAGGGGCTTGAATTACTTGGAATTTTCGAAAGCACCGAGGACTTGTGTTCCGGGTTACAATGGGTGGATCTCTTCTCACTACTGTTGGCTTGTAGTCAGAATTGTGGATTTTCACTAATCAACATGGCAGCTCCCAGGAAAACATGTGTGAAAGTAAGTGTGTGTGTTTTCTGTTCAGATTACTTATTTCGCATGATGAGTTCTACAGCTTTCTGTTTGTGGCATATGTGGAAGATTGGGTTGTGCATGCGTGTGTGTTTTGTATTTTTTTTTTAATTCTAAGCATTTTATTCAAATATAAATTAATGTGTTATTCAGATTTCGTTTTTATTTATTTTGTTTTTTTTTTTTTACTTTTTTGGGGAAAAGTTAATTTTAGGAAAGATATTTAAAAAAAAAAAAAAAACTTTTCAAAGTAAATCACATTTCAGCGTAATGTTCATTGTGGTTGAGCAGAATTGGTAACCCTTGGATTTTGCGCTTTCATTATGTTGCATAAGTGTTGTGGGTTTTGTTTTGTCTTATTTTTTGTTTTTGTTTTTTTTTTATGTTTTTGTTTTCTTTTTTTTATTTCCCCTATTTGTGTGTTTTGACCTTAGTTTTACGAACAGTTTATTCTTGTGTTTAAAGTTTATTTTGGTGGTTGTTTCATGCATTACTGTATTTTTTTTTAATATGTTGGACAGTGTATTATTTGCACGCATTTTTAAAGCTGGACTCAATGGAAATATAAAGGTGAAAACGTCATAGGTGAATAGTTGTACTGTCTTAGGGATTTGTCATTCTGTGCAGCCAGTCCTGTGTTTTGCACAGCCACATTTACCCATTGCATTTGGTAATGAAGCTTGGTCTCCAACTAGCACTGTTGGCTGATTGGATCGTGAAGGAATACTTTCTCCTTTATTATTTGTATCACTTTAGGGCTCACTACTGTTAAAAAAACTGCTTTAATTTCAGCTTGAAGAAGCGTGTACTTTTTTGGGCTCTTTTGCACGTTTTTTATTGAGCTTTTTTGAGGATAAGCTTTTTTTTTTTTTTTTTTTTTTTTTCACAAACCCTCCCCTCAGCACATTTTTCCTATTTTATTTTTTTGTGTGTTTTTTTTTTTTTTAGCATAAGCTTTATTTTTTCCATAAACCATCCTCTTAGATCATTTTTCCTATATTTTTTTTCGTGAGTTTTCGAGGTTCTTTGAGCTTTTACATGCTTTTTTTGCATGTTTTCAGGCACTTGGGCATCTTTTCTGCTCGAAAGCTCCTCTCAAAAGCCTGTAGGAACCGCTTCTTTGAGATGCAGTGTGCATGATCCCCTACAAAGTTGTACATTTCATGCGCTGCAAGTAAGTTTCTTAGCCTAAAATTCTCTCTTGCTTATATCAGCATTTACCCCCTGCTTTGCAATTAAAAAAAAATTTTTTTTTTTGGTTCCATGAATAGCAAGCGTAGATGGCTAATGAATGCCATCAAATCCTTTGCAGTGAAAAGGGGACAAGATTTTCTCCATCTGGTTATCGGCTCCATCAGATCAATAAAGGTTGCGGTGCTAGTGTGTTGTAGATACAACTGTGCAGATATGTCTACATTTCTTGCTCTAGTTGAGGCCTCCCTGTCTACCAACTTAAAGTGTTACTAAACCCACAACAGTAAAATCAGTCTGTATATGCAGTAAAGCATGCTTTTTATACTGGCGGTGGAACCTAAGGGGTTAATCCTCTGCATTGTGTTAAAAATCTGTTTTATAGTGTCTTCTCTGATCCTCCCCTTCTTCCACTGTCCCCAGCCCATCTCCTTATAGCATAGAACAGAGCCTTGGGGGCAAGCTGCACATGCTCGTTTGGTGTGTATTGCTAGAAAGTTTTGTTTATTATCCCTCTTGGGAGGGAGCATGTGATCAGAACAGAGCCATCAGCACTGCCCAGCTAGAGGGTCAGGGGGTCCTGCAGCCTCATAGGACAATCAGACGCTCTTCCTACAAGCTTTACCAAGTGCTCTGCAGGACACTGATAGATAGAATGAACTGCTGATGAGAAAAGGTATTTAGCAGTTTTATATTTACTAAAATAATTGCGTTTCATGTTCTGTGTACTGTGTGAGACCAGATATAGTGAATGCAGGGTCCTGGGTGTAGCGACACTTTAAGATGGCCATTGACAGCTCAATCTTGGGAGGATTCGGTATTTTAGTTGTCACTGAAACAGGAGGTAAGTGTAGATATAAATAAAGACAAAAAAGAGGAAAAATGGACCATTGCACTCACGTGTTCAAAACAAAAGGGTTCCACACTATAAACGGAGAATACTACCATCACCATCGGGGTCAGTAATGTTGTTTATTATAAAGGACAGTCGTCCTCTTCCTCCAGCTGTGGGTTACTGTCGGACCGGGCAAGATGGCACACTCCCATGCCCATCAAACTGCACACTGGAGATCTCCACTGACAGCAGTTGGAGCCCAGCTACTGCAAGTAGCCCACCTGCCCAGTCTAGCAGCGCGGAGGAGCCTAGGGGAGTGGAGGATCTTGTAAGTAAAACCGCTTTACCTGGTCCCCTAGACCTAAACAAGCAATTAACCCATGCAGCGTGGATGCTTTTTTCCTGGAGTTCAGCTTTAACAATGCTACAGAAAGAGGAATCAATTTATAAGTTGATGTTACTCCTCTCCTGCTTTTTTTTTTTTTTTTTTTTTTTTTTTTTATATTGTACATCTACTCTTCAATAATACAGCTCGCTGCCTTATGATCTTATGGTGGCAGTAGGCGCATGCGGAGGATGGTAGGACCCCTGGGATACAGATGTTGTCTAGGGCCATCAGCTTTAGAGCATTAGTTCATCTTTGCTGGCTCCTTCCAAAACATTGTTTTCAGTTTTAGATTTATTTTTGATTTTTTGTTTTTTCTTTTTTAGGACCTTCTTAAATCTACAGAAATATCCTAGTGGGTGTTCACATTTCTGCACTTTTTTATAATTATAGCGTATGAGCAGACATCCAGTTTCTTTTTAGACTTATGTTACCACGGTAACAGGCTCATGGCACTTGCTCGGGTTGCTGCGCAATTGTTTTAGGTCCCTTTACAGTAATACAAAGAGAATTGCAGACTGTGGAATTAAGCTTACTGGATTAATAAGGCAATGTAGACAATTTGGTGCCTCCCAGGGAGTCGCACCCTTTACTCCAAATAACTTTTTTTTTTTTTTTAATTGTTCTTTCATTTAGTAGCGATGACGTCCATGGCTTAACTGGAAAAATCTCAGAACACTCAGATTTGTGATCATTTTCAGTTTGAATTGTCCTTTTCCCAGGTCTGTTGTATCATTCATTTTGGGTTATTTTTGTGTGTTGCTTTGTATCCATTGCAGCAAAGTTGGAAAGTTTTTATGTGAATTTGTATTGTATGCTTACATGTAAGCAGAAACCCCACGACTCTGGGCTAATTGCTATATAGGAAATATCTTTACTTATTTTATTTATTACAGGTACTTGTATAGCGCCAACAATTTACATAGCGCTTTACAGGTATATTGTACATTCACATCGGTCCCTGCCCTCTTGGAGCTTACAGTCTAAGGTCGCATTCATTCATACACATACTAGGGCCAATTTAGACTGGAGCCAATTAACCTACTAGCATGTCTTTGAAGTGTGGGAGGAAACCGAAGTACCCAGAGGAAACCTACGCAAACATAGGGAGAACATGCAAACTTCAGGCATGTAATGCCGTGGTTCGGATTCAAACCAATGAACCTAGTCTGCCAGGCAGAAGTGCTAACCACTTAGCTGCTGTACTGCCCCAACAATGTTGAATGAAGTAAGCAAGTCCTCACAATTTATAATTGCATTTTATGCAGTTTGTAGTTTATCTCTTGGTATAATATCATACTGGACTTCCAGAGGGCCCTTGAGCAGAACTACATCCTCCTGCCTGTCTTTGTGTTCTGCTTCTAGGAGACAACTATAGTGTGCAGGTAGCCTGATTATCACTGGAATGTCCAAGATGTACATAGCTAGAATATTTATTTTTAAAACGTATTGCTCTATCCAGATGGATGAAAATGGCAAACTTGAAGGTCTCATATGGATTGTTGAGATGCCAAGAATTTTTTTTATAGATCTTCCATACTTATTTTGTTGGTTTTTAGCTTGCTTCCAGATTTCAGGGCGGACCAATATATGCTTGGATAGGATGGCTCTGCTGCGTCCTGCGCAATGTATTTGTTCTGCACCCTTCTCTGTCCGGTTCTCCCATCACCATGCTTGGCAAAGCCTACTGCGATTGGCTGTCGGCACTTGAAACTTGTTGCTGGGGGGTGATTGGCATGCAAAAAGCAGTGATGATAATCAAAGGTACAGTACTATGGTGGCAATCTTTGTCGAATGGTCTGGTTTAATAATTCAAGAAAACCTGGACATCTTGGTCTGTGTTCAGGCTATCCCCTACATTTATCATCTGGGTTTCGGATGCTGCCCCTACCGTACCACCTAAGCCGTGGAATGCCCTCACCCTCTTTACCCTCACTTCCCCTTATTAATTATTTACTCTTTTTCCCTTTTTTCTTTCCCAACACTTGATGCTTATCTGTTCACTTTTACCACCTTGCTTTGGCACTCAACCGTACCATCCAAACCCTCTGCCCCACTATGGGGTTGTAAGCGCCTAATGCTGCGTAAATCTGCTCTTCAAGGCTTACTTGGTGACAACCTCATTAGGACCACTTGATGCACACAGAACTACTAGCTCAATACTGGATGAAGTTTAAAATGCAACCTCCTCATACTTCCATCATTGACTGATTTTGCTAATTTACACTAGAAGCGGAACCTCACTCTCTCAGTCAACATTGATTATTTGTAATCCTTATGCTGTTAGCATTAGTAAATAGAAAGGAAAGTATATTTAGTTTACTTGTGTTTCTTCAGTTGCTTCACTTGTTTCTGGCCTATGCCAAAATGATGCCATACATCCCAGGAGTCTTCATGGACATTTTTTTTTTCTTTCAACTAGAGCAGGGATCTTCAAAAATATTTATTCATATTTTTTTATTTGTTTTAAACTTTTTTTTATACATTTCTTCAGTTACTTCCTGGTTTCCATGCCTAGGCAAATGATGTCAAACATCCCAGGAGTCTTCAGGAGGGAAGGGGGGGGTTTTCTTGGCTAAGCACACCCTCCTGTCTGCATGCCTGAGCTTGTAGGGCAGATGGATTCCAAGTAAATGCTACATGAATCATCTGCCTTTACGCAAGATGGCCATAGCCAGAAATTCTTGGGGGGGGGGGGTTTCAAGGTAATTTCTGAAATCACGAAGGATGGGTGGGTCAGTTTGCTCTGAATGCTAAAAATGATTTTGCGTTTTGTGGTGCTTAGATGCAGCTTAGTTCCGCTTCTTGTCCATTGTACATAACCCAACATTACTGTAAAGAATCTTCATGTTGTGTCTTTTTGTTAGGTCTTTTATCTCCTCTATGTTTCATGCTTACGAGCCTAAAAATATAAAAATTCTAATTAACACAATTAGATTTACATTACGTTGATCTTTTACATGAATGTCTTTAAAAAAACTTTTAAAAGGCAATATTTCCCTTTTTATAGGCATGTGGGCTCCTGGGTTGCCATACAGCTACTGCTATGCTGTATTTAGATTAACCATGGTGCTCTGAGGATTCACTCTAGCCCAGCGGTCCTCAACCTTTTTGGTACCGGGGACCAGTTTCGCGACAGCCAATTTTTACAGGGACCGGGAGTGGGCAATGGGATATTCACGTTGTCGTTCCTCAGCCCCCCTTCACACCACAACCCCCCTTTACAATGCAGTTCCCTCTTTATATCTGTGTCCACAGCTAGCCTTTACATCACAGTTCCCTCTTAATATTATAGTGCCTCCTTACAGTGCAGTTCCCTTTATATCACTGTGCCCCTTTATATTACAGTGCTATTAGCAATTACAGCCCCCCCCCCCCATCACAGTGCCCCTTGCAGTCATGCCCCCCTCTCTCTTTTCTCTTTAACATCACACTGCTCCCTTTCACTCTCTGCCTCCCCTGCACAGTCCTACCTTTGGCAGGGTAGAGGCAGTTATCAGCCCGTGTATCCTCTCCCCGGGGTTCCTATCCCACTGACTGGAACAGTTGCAGATCTGGACGGAGGTGCCCAGCTCATTATGTAAACAGGGTGATTACCCGCTTGTTAATATAAAAAGCTTCTTCTCTCTGTGCAGATTTCCAGCTCCTCTCGTGCCCTGCCCTGCTGATAGGATGACATCGTCGGCAGGGTGAGAGAGCCGGGAGAGGACACGCAGGCATGGCCACACAGCAGGAGTTGAGCGGCGACCATGGTCTGTGATAGTCCTGTCTGGACCGCAATCACCGTTCACCACCTTCTGTGGGCCCGGTCATCAACAGGCCACGGACCGGAACCGGTCCACATCCCAGGGGTTGGGGACCACTGCTCTAACCTATTCAGGACAAAGTGACAGTGTCAGTGACCCTTTTGTACTTGCCTCTCTAATACTACCCTTTCACTCCATTCTTTGTCACAACCCCAACCAAAATATTAATGTGACGGTGCTCTGGTTTCGTAATTGGTCACTAGTCCAGTGCCCTGCATCATAGGAGGAGGGTACATGATCCCCCATACCTGGAAGTACTAGATGATTTTCAGCAGTGTTTGCAGAAGACAAAGAGCTTCTGTAGAGTGTAGAGAGGAAAGTACAAATAAATGAACAAGGGGTACAGTCTATCTTTAATTGTAAAACTTGTGTTTTTTCATAAAATGTTTGTATGTATGGTATATTATCCTTTTTAAACGTAATGCCCAAAATACAAAAACTGATAGCAACCAACAAGATATCTTTTTTTCATGATCAGACAGCAGTGAGAAATACTCATTTGTTGGTATTTTCTGGACTCATCACGGCTCTTTGTACCCCATATGGTTTCTTTCCTGTGATTACTTTTGTTTCTAGCAGCACTTCTGATCATAGCAGCCCTGGTGATGGTGCCATTGCTGTGAAAATGTACATGGCCTGATGTATGTGTAAGGGACCCCTTCCTGTCTTAGAACAATACATTCCCATGGGTGTCTACAGCTGGCAGAATTAATGTGGCATTGACATAATACATGACATTTACAGCTTTCTAATCTTGCAGTAGTGTTATAGGGATTTCCAGCAGTACTATCAGATTAGTGGACGTGTATAGTAGACTGGTACGGTTTTCCAGGCTCACACAAGGTTATTAGTTTGTGCTTAAAATCCAATAATGATGATGGAATAAGGATTTAATATCTTGGAGAAGATTTATTTTTACCTACAATTTACGCTAGGGCTGCAACTAATGATTATTTTCAAAATCGATTAGTTGGCCGATTTATTGTTTTGATTAATTGAATAAAAACCTCCAAAGTTTGGAGTATAATTTAGTTAATATGTAAAGTGGAGATGCACCGATACCTTTTTTTTTTTTTTTGAGAACGAGTACTAATACTTGTGCGCACGTACTCGCCTATACCAATTACCGATGACGTGTGGTGCAATTTGAACCCATACAAAATGACAAGCCTGGGTTCACATGGAGGGGATGGGGGGTGGGTGGATAACCGCATGTGATTTGGACAGGAATCACACTGCATTTTTTTTTTTTTCATGGATTTTATCATTTTAAATATAATGCACAATACTGGGGTAAACTTTTACTTTAAATGTAATTGTAATGCGTTATATTTCCTCTAGTCTATCAGCCTCCACCCTCTCTGGGTTCAGGTGCTGATCTTCCCCGCACAGAGCCCTTAAAGCAATTGTAAACCATTAATTTTTCTTTTTAGTAAACAACAAACATGTAATACATACCTGCTCTGTGTAATGATTTTGTATAGAGCAGCCCTGATTTTCCTCTTTTGGGGTCCCCCACCGACGCTTATGGCTCCTCCTGCCGCCTCCTGCCTTCAGAGTGCCCCCATAGCAAGTTAAAAAAAACTTCTACATTTAGACTCGCTCGCTTCCTTTTCTTGCCCAGAACTACATATCCCAAGAGGCATTGCTCCTCGCACATTGGTAAGTTCCCAGGCACTTACTGACATGTATTGACGGTGTACTGTATATTCTGACATGTATGGAAGGTGTACTGAGCTGTAGGGCTGAAACAACTAATCGATCAATCGACACCTAATCGATTTATGAAATTAATCGATTACTATTTTCATAATCGATTAATCGGCCAGTAACTTAATGTGGTTAGAAAAAAACTAAAATGAGCCCTTTACAGTACAAAAAGAGCAAATAATCACTACTGTAACTATTTCTTTCACAGTTCTACAGTAAAAAAAATGAAGCCCCTACAGTAGTGATTTGCTTTTTTTGTACTATAAAGGGCTAATATTCGTTTTTTTAACCCCATTATGTTACTAAACGTCTTACACCTGGTTCACATCTATGTGTTTTTTGGTGCTTTTTGCAGAAACGGACTACAGTTCATTTACATGGTTTCCTATGGGACAGGTTCACATTTATGCTTTTTCAGCCGCTGCGTATTTGGAAAGCGTCAGTGACTTTTTTAATGCAAAACAGTGTTTTTTTGGTTCAACATACTTCAATGGAGAAGCTGCAGAAAAGCATGTAATGCGTTCTTGCAGCAATTTTGTGTTTTTTAATCTGCCCAACAACAAATTGGCCAAAAAAAATGCAAGAACGCAAATCGCAGCAAAATCACGTGCGCAAAAATCAAAACACACAGCAAAGAGCACTGCAGAAACAGATCAAAAGCAAACTGCATATGTGTGTACCGAGCCTTATGCTGGCCACACCGATCAATTTTCAGATGAGAATATTCATACGAAAAATCTTTGTACATTCGATGAATGAAAGAATGTTTGAAATTTTCACTTGTTTTTAACATTCTGTTTTTAAAATAAGTGTAATTTCTGAAAGAAAACCACATACATTGTCTGAAAATTCCTTTCACCAAGAAGTTTTTTATTATTTCCAAATTTTCCCATCACTGTGGTTGAAAATGAAAGTCGATTTGACCCCGCTAACGATTAGAAAATCGAACAAACGTTCTTATATCTCCTCTAATAGTATATACAGTATATCTCCTCTTATAGTATATACAATATATCTCTTCTGTCTGTTATTCTCAGAGTGGATTAGATATTTTGCTCCCTAACCATATAGTTGGCTATTTTTATTTACCACTGCATAGAGATATTTAAGAATGAAATGCCTTTTTAAAACTTTACATATTAACTAAATTACGGTATACACCACAGGTTATTTAAGGTTATTAACCGATGAATCGATTAATCGAAACAATAATCGGCCAACTAATCGATTTATGAAAATAATCGTTAGTTGCAGCCTTACTGAGCTGTATGTGTTTTGCACTGTATTTTCTGATATGTAAACAAATAATGCATTCTGCATGCAAGCCAATTAATCAGCTGACCAACTAATCAATTATGATCTATTATGTCGATTATTTGTTTCAGCCCTAATTTACACCTCTTGGTGCATGTCACAAAGATTAAAGTGGAACTAAACACACTCCATGCAAACTATTTTTAATCCTTATGCTACTAGCTTTATAAAATAAGTAGGAAAGTATACGTCACGTATCAAACACAAAGCCTGTGGGCCAAATGCAGCCCACCAGGCCTTTTTTATTTGGCCCTCACACCCAGGGCTTTTTTCAGCCAGAAAGTGGTGGAACTCCGTTCCACCACCTTTGGCTCCTCGCCCTCTGCTCCCACTGTCTTAAACACAGAAGCTTTCTGTGTTTACAAGGGCAGCTTTCCTCTTAGCGGCTCTCACAGATCCCTGCCTGCCTGGCGCTCACGGCGGAGACAAGGGAGATGCAGGTACAGTGTGGGAGGCGGCATCGCAGGGTAAGCTGCACTGTGATCCCCATGTTTTCCTAGGTGCACAGATGCTAACCAATGATCTCCCTGCAAAGGAGAGAGAGGCGGAGTCGCCTATACTGCTGGGAGGTACTAGAGTCATGTCGGATAGTTGAGATGCGAGGAAGCTTTTTTGTGGGGGGAAGAGATGGGGACTGTGGAGGGAGATGTATGCAGAGGTAGGGGTAGAGTGCTGCAGTGGTCAGAGCCGAAGAGGAGTGGTAGTGAGATGTGGACAGCCTGTGACACCCCTAAACCCTGCACATCCCTTAACTTTGCACTCGGTACGTAGTGCACACCTGAACTCTGCACTCTGTGCATAGGGCATAGAATGCACGAAGGTAAAAAACCTTGAGCCTTTAGAACCACTTTAAATGCTTACCTGAGCCTGATATCCATCCTGTGCCTGAGAGCGGTGGCACTGCTCTCGCTCACCCCTCCTCCTCACTGGACTCCGTGAGAGCAGTGAGCCCGCATGAGTACCCCCCTAGCAAGCGGTGTGCTAGGGGGGTGGGAAACTTGAAGACAGGAGGAGTCAGGGGCGATGGTGGGGAGCCTCAGAAAAGTAGGATCAGGGTGGCTTTCTGCAAAACAGTTGCACAGAGCAGGTAAATAGAACGTTATATATTTTTTTAAAAAGAGAGACTTTAATACCGCTTTTTAAAGGGAAAAGTTTCATGGTACATGTAAATGGTTAAGCGTTTGGTCAAGTTTCAGGTGCTGAAGTTGCCAGTGGCGCCTTCTGGAGGGAGAGTCCCGGACAGCCGAGGCTCTTGTGCAACATCACTGGATCAAGATAGGGCTCAGGTTAGTATTAGAGGGGCTGCTGCAGTAGTAAACTGCTGTGTTTTTTTTGTTTTTTTTTTGTTTTGCAACCTGCAAGGCACTATCATAATGTGAAATTTACTTTAGAATGAAGCCTTCCAGTGCCACAGTGTCACCTGAAGGCGCTTCCATCTTCACCCGGTCTTTCTTCCAGGTTTGCGGCTGTGTGAGTTTACAGCACAGAACTCTGAAGGAACGGCCCGGGGCGGCCGTTAATTCAGAACACATGCGCCGATGATGTCACCGGCTGCATGTACAGTAAATATCTCCTAAATGGTGCATGTTTAGGAGATATTTATAGTACCTATAAGTAAGTCTTGTTAGAGGCTTATCTATAGGTAAAAATTATGCATGGGAGTTTACTCCCAATTTTAACCAGTTGCTGACCGGGCCATAGCCAAATGACCGCTATAGCGCGATTGGATAACTCTGGGAGGGTGTACTATGATGTCGTCCCAGAATCGGGCGCGCAGCCGGGAATGTCCGTGACCTGGCGCATCATGGAACGGGGTACAGGGCCAGTGACAGTGGCCCTTTACCATGTGATCGCCCCGTCCAATGACGGAGCAATCAGTTGTCAACAGACCGAAGCATGTCTGGTTCAGCCCCCCCCCCTCCTCGTACCAATCGTTACAGTGCGCGAGGAGAGGAAGGAGACATGTGCAGCAGCACTGTGGGCTTGATCTAAAGTGCCCACAGCGCTGATCTCTGCCCATCCGTGCTCCATCCATGGCTCATCTATGCTTCATCCATGCCCAGCTATCCGTGCCACATGATTACCCATCCGTGCCTCATCCGTACCACATCCATGCCACTACAGTACCCATCAGTGCCACTACAGTGCCCATCAGTGGCTCACAAAAGGGTAATAGGTAGTCGAATTAGATTTGTAAGTTATGCTCCTAGAACACCTGATGGTACTACTTGGATGTTGGACCTCTGTATGTGGCCTGGCTGTGTAAAAGTCTCATACATGTGGTATTGCCATACTCAAGAGGAGGAGTAGTAGTAGGAGTATGTGTTAGAAATATCTTATAACTATCTTGTGTAAAAAAAAAAAAAAAAAAAAAAAAAAAGCGTTTTCATTTTCTTTCCACATTTCCCAAAAACTTGTGGGAAAAAATGACATGTTCAAAAGACTCATTATGCCTCATAGATGATATGTTTGGGTGTTTGCTTTACAAAATGGGGTAATTTTTTTGGGCGTTTCCATTTTCCTGGTGCTCCTGGGCCTTCAAACGTAATATGCCGCGTACGCACGAGCTGACTTTTCGACCGGACTGGTCCAACAGTCTATCCGACGGACTTTCGGCGGACTTCCGACGGACTTCCCGAACAAACGGACTTGCCTACACACGATCACACCAAAGTCCGACGGATTCATACGTGATGATGTACGACCGGACTAAAATAAGGAAGTTGATAGCCAGTAGCCAATAGCTGCCCTAGCGTCGGTCTTCGTCCGTCAGACTAGCATACAGACGAGTGGACTTTTCAATAGGAACTGGGTCCGGCGGAGTTCCGACGTAAAGATTTGAAACATGTTCCAAATCTAAAGTCCGTTCAGATTTTCAGACGAAAAAGTCCGCTGCAGGTCCGATGAAGCCCACACATGGTCGAATTGTCCGCCAGACTCGGTCCGTTGGACCAGTCCGGTCGAAAAGTCCGCTCGTGTGTATGCGGCATAAGAGGTAGTCAAGAAATTTTAAATGTGTTATTAATGTCCCTAGAACGCCTGATGGTGCTCGCTGCATGTTGGGCCTCCTGTATTTGGCCAGGCTGTGAAAAAGTTTCACACATGTGGTATCACCATACTCGGGAGGAGTAGCAGAATGTATTTTATGGTGTAATTTGTGGTATGCATATGCTGTGTGTGAGAAATAACTTATGACAATTTTGTGGTAAAAAAAAAAAAATCAATCTTCATATTGTAAACAATTGTGAGAAAAAATTCAACTTCAACTTCAAAAAACTCACCATGCCTCATACTAAATAATGTCTACTTTCCAAAAAGGGTCATTTCAAAAAAAATTTTAACGTGCCCCCGTCCCTGCGTGCTCGCACAACAAAGAAAACGCATACGTAAGTCGCGCCCGCAAATGTAAACGGTGTTCAAATCACACATGTGTGTTATCGCTGCGATCATCAGAGTGTGAGCAATAATATTAACAAAAGACCTTCTCTGTAACTCTAATCTGGTAACCGTTACATTTTTTTTTTTAAAAGCATCACCTATGAAGGTTTTTAGGTACCGTAGTTTGTCGCCATTCCACGAGTGAGCGCAATTTCAAAGCATGACATGTTGGGTATCTACTTACTCGGGCGTAACATCATCTTTCACATTATATAAAAAATTGGGCTAACTTTACTGTTTAGTTTTTTTAATTCTTGAAAGTGTCTTTTAAAAAAAAAAAAATGCATTTGAAAGACTGCTGTGCAAATACTGTGTGACATAAAATATTGCAACGATCACCATTTTATTCTCTAGGGTCGCTGCTAAAAATATATATATAATGTGTGGGGGTTCTAAGTCATTTTCCAGCAAAAAATACTGATTTTAAAGTGTAAGCAATAAATGTCAGAAATGGGCTTAGGCATGAAAGGGTTAAGATAGAAAAAACCTTCTGCCTTTAGAACCACTTTAAGGTTGGAGGTCAGGGCCTGTGGGGGCTCCCTACCCTTTTTTTTTTGTTAATTATTGGCACTTAAAACTTCATGAAGAAAACAACTTTTTTATTGGCTTCAGCATCTAAAGTCAATGGATTTTTTTTTTTCCAACTTGATTGTGATGATCATTTTTCACAAATATTATCAGTACAAATGACTATTTAGCACACTAGGCAATTGCTGCTATTCAAACTGCGAATGATCTGATGGAGCCAGCTACCCCACGTTTTATGAGTGACACAAATTAGATCTGCCCTTCGTTCATCTGTAATCATTTAGATTAAAACTTTCACTATTCATTCATTATTAAAAATTTGCATTTAGTCATCTGTCTTTTTTTTTTTTTATTTATTTTTTTCTTTTTTTTATAGCCAGCTCAATAATGAAGTCTTGTAGGAGCCTTATCTGCAACCTGGTGCCAGTACTGATGTGGTTACTTGTCTCAAGTGTTGGTAGTCAAGATATATACCATCTCCTTTCAATCTATATTTTTAATTATCCTGGCTTGTCTTTATTCTAAGGGAATCCTGGCCAAGTGAGCAGATTGATCACCTTTTTGGTCCCTCGACCCTTTTTTTTTACAGATATTTAAAAATGTTCATATCTGTGTTTTTCCTCCTCCTCCCTCTGGTGTATGGACCAGAGAGTGATATACAGTATATAGGTCATCTCAGCCAGCAAATGGGAGGGGGGTTCTCTGGAATCATTCCAGCGTGCTTTTATTATACTAATGCAGGACAACTGTTTATCTGCACTGTTCAGACAAAATGCGGAAAGTCTGTTCGATCTGTCAAGGTCAAAAAGACAGTTCTAATTGAAACCTTTCATCCATGTGATCAGTTTCAGCAGTTTAATGCATTTAATGAAATCTCTAAACCGATCTGTTCGGTGTTGTCATAGCCGGGTTGTTCCAGTGCTATCTTTTGTATGGCCTATGAGAGCAGAACGTGGTGCGTCCGACCACATGGAGTTAATATAATGGCATTTGATGTCTGGAATTGTGCCAAAAAAAATCCCGGTGTCCCTAGGTGCATATTCGCTGTGATTTGTGTATTCTTGGAAATATCCAGTTGCTTTCCATAAAGTAGTAGCCTGTGTTATTTTTGTACAAAAAAAAAAAAAAATATTTTCCAGTAGATCTTTTTTTTTTTTTTTCCTCCTCCTCCTGTTAAAGCCCATTTGAACTCTCGTGGTTTATTACAGTAATCCAGCCAGGCTGTATTTATGGTAAAAAAACAAACAAAAAAAATGCTTTTTTTTTTTTTTTTTTTTTTTGCTCTTTTTTACTTATATTTTGCAGGAACGGTTAAAATACCCAATGTTCCAGCACTCCAGAGAGTTGGTCCGCGACTATCTCACACAAACCGGCGCCCCGATTTTCCCGAGGTCCAACATGACCGAGAACGAGGCTGCTCAGCGTGCTAGAGGCAGAGCGTAGCTGCATTATAGTAATAAATCATGAGGGTTTAATTCAGCGTTAAAGTAGCTCTAAGCCCGATCACTAAAATCTCATAAGCTTCAACACGTTAATTTAATTTCAGAAGCAGGTTTACGTTATTTTTTTAATTTTAAATCTGTAGTTTTTTATTAAAATAATGAGGATTTTGTTCAGGCACTTCGTGTTAAGGGGTGACAGCACTGTTTCTGCTTCCCCAGTTGTTCTACTATGTTGTCACCCTGTCAAATGTGCTTCTGAGACAGACTGCAAGTCTCTTTGAACAGCATAGCCATGATTTTTACCATCAGGTAGTACTCTCTGGGGAAATACCTTGCAGCAAATGCTGGAGTGGACACATGTAGACAGAAAGCGGCTTCAGGAGATTAGCAGGACTGAGATGCAACAAAGGATGGAAATAAAACCCAAGGAGTCAGCATGAAATTTAATTTTAGTTGGGTTAGGTCTCAAGTGGACGGGTATAAAAAAAAAAAAGTGCTGCATTTTACAGGCATACGGTGTATATATAATTTTTTTTTTTTATGCCTCTAAACACCGTTCTATGTTAGCCTATATGGCTATGCATGTCAAGCATTTAGGTCAGGATTTTAAGAGCAGCATTTAGAGACATAAAAAGCACCAAAGTTGCATTCCGGGAGTTTATAAGCATAATTTACACACATACGCATATAAACGCACACGTATAAGCGGAACTTTATTTTAAAGTAGTGAACCACCAAAACAAAAATAATTTTTGGCCCACTGCTGGTTTATTATAGAATGTGCTAGTATGTACCACATACCTAGCACATTATGACAGACTTGCCTGCAAACTAAGCCCTCGAGCGCAGCGCTGTCATGGGCTCCCCCAGTGCTACAATCTTCACCCGATCTTCCTTTTCGGGTTCTCAGGTTCTGACGTTTGGTCTGGGTTGCAATGATGACATTCCTGCGCATGCTCACGGGAGCTCTAGCCATGGCAGAAAGCTCTGTGTTGCACGGCATACTGTATGCCCTGAATGCAGAGCATCACTGCACATGCGCGGGTGACATCATTAGCTATTGCTGATGTGAATATCTCCTAAATGTTGCATGTTTAAGAGATATTAATTGTACCTATAGGCAAACCTGATTGTAGGCACAAGTTCCAAAAGAGTTTTACTACCAATTTAATGGCCAGAATAAATGAATAATCTGGCATAAATGTGCATACATGTGCAACATTACAGATATTTTATCTGCCAGGTTCTATCCAGCATATTTGGAGCCTGAACTCATACGCCCATGTGCATGAGGCCTTAGACTATGATGGTATAAAAGAACTTGCAATTGAGGAAAAAAAAAAAAACTCATTAAAGCGGAGTTCCGACTAAAAAAAAAAAAAAAAAAAAAAGGAAAAGTCAGCAGCTACAAATACTGCAGCTGCTGAATTTTAATAATCAGACACTTACTGTCCCAGGGTCCAGCGATGCGGGGGAACGAAGCCCCACTTGTCTCCCCCTCCTCTCTGCGGCGCCGGCATTGTCACTGTGGGCGCCTGGCTGTGTCTTCACAGCCGGGCACATACTGCGCATGTGCGAGCCGTGCTGCGACTGGCCGGGCAATCATCTGGGACCTGTGATGTGTCCCAGATGATTGCAGAGAGGGAGGGGGGAGAGGTGAACTTAGTTCCGGCGCCCTGGTGCCCCGGGAGGAAGTGGGAGCTGGAACCCTCTAAAAAGAGGGTTTCCGCTCCCCCTCAAAAACAATGAAATGCCAAATGTGGCACGTCAGGGGTTCACCTTCCCTTAAAGCGGAAGTTCCATCTTTGGGTGGAACTCCACTTTAAACAGTAGTAATGTGTTTGTGAATATGCATATGGACTAAACTGCCATTTTTATTTAAGTTATGTTATAGGTACACTTCATACACTATATTACCAAAAGTATTGGGACACCTGCCTTTACACGCACATTTCAAACTCGCTCATCCATGTCTTTATGGACCTTGCTTTGTGCACTGGTCCAAATCATTTGGTGGAGGGGGGATTATGGTGTGGGGTTGTTTTTCAGAGGTTGGGCTTGTCCGTTAGTTTCAGTGAAAGGAGCTCCTTAAGGTGTCAGCATACCAAGACATTTTGGACAATTTCATGCTCCCAAATTTGTGGTAACAGTTTGGGGATGGTCCCTTCCTGTTCCAACATGACTGCGCACCAGTGCACAAACAAGGTCCATAAAGACATGGATGAGCGAGTTTGGGATGAAGAAAGATTGGAGAGTTATCAGATCTCATCACAGGATGGACTGTGGAGGTCTCATATGTAGAGCAGTGCCAACGTCCTATTTTACAAGTCTTAGAAGAATGGGGGGGTAACAATACCCAGGAGAACGAAACAAATTGACTTTGTAGGCACCAATCATAAAAATCAATGTAAACTTTTATTTATACACAATTTTAAAACTAATCATATAAACGTAGACATTATTTTAAAAAACGCAATACATTGCGGAAAATAGTAGTATATATCACTACATAAATGTATGAGAACGGACTGGGGGATAGCCCCTACACCAAGGGAGGGGATGAACCCCTTCTGTTCCCATTAAATAACCTCAAACTGATATAGCTCGGTAAGGCTCTACATGTTTCGCAAATTTCAATGCTTCTTCAGGAGCTTGTTTGGGTTACCTGTAATGGGGAATAATAGAGAAAGACATACACCAAAAAACATAAAGTAGCATATTAATATTATTTTTACATAAAGACTTTACAATAATGCGTCTCAATCAAAACCACTGAGTACCGTGAGGAAGCAATCCCAAAAGCCCAAGATTCAACACGCATATGGTGACATGTGATTACATGCGGGGACGTGTCTGGTAGAAAGATTTATATCACCGATAGACTCAAGGGGAGTAGTGACCTAGAGAGTCCCAACTGTCCGAAAGAGGGGAATAATGGCTAATGTACATCAGTGGTAAAACCGGGACATTCATATGTAGGGAAGAGCACGGGGCACAGTTAGATGGGGGGTGGGGGTCAGGGGGGGAAAAAAAGAGATTGAGTTTTAATTGAGACGCATCCCCTCCCTTGGTGTTGGGGCTATCCCCCGGTCCGTTCTCATACATTTATGTAGTGATATATACTACTATTTTCCGCAATGTATTGCGTTTTTTAAAATAATGTCTACGTTTATATGATTCGTTTTAAAATTGTGTATAAATAAAAGTTTACATTTTACATTTTTATGATTGGTGCCTACAAAGTCCATTTGTTTCGTTCTCCTGGGTATTTTTACCCCCCCCATTCTTCTAAGAGTTTGGGATGAAGGAACTTGACTGGCCTGCACAGAGTCCTGACCTCAAACCAATAGAACACCTTTGGGATGAATTACAGCGTAGAATGCGAGCCAGGCCTTCTCATCCACATCAGTGCCTGACCGTACAAATGCGCTTGTGAAAGAATGGTCAAACCTTCTTGTACACACTCCTAAACCTTGTGGACAGCCTTCCCAGAAGAGTTGAAGCTGTCATAGCTACAAAGGGTGGGCCAACTCAATCTTGAACCCTACGGACTAAGAGTGGTATGCCATTAAAGTTCATGTGCGTATAAAGGCAGATGCCACAATACTTTTGGTAATGTAGTGTATATGCAGTGTTGGGTGCCCTATGCTCTGATCATAGCTGGGCAGGCAACAGGGGGTCAGTATAGCTGTAGGGGTGCATTCACACTAGTGGATGTGTTTTATATGCACATACTGCAAGTGCTGCAGTACGCTGTGTTAAATTTTCTTTTTTTTTTCTTTTTTTTTCTTTTTTTTTTCTTTTTTTTGTTTACTATTTAATCCTATGTGTGGCAGTGTAATAGAATGTGCTGAGCAAAAATACATGTCCTGGTTTATGGGTTTGTTTTTTTTGTTTTTTTTTTTTGCATTAAAACATTAGCACATAAGGCACAAATTGCCCTGTCTAAGTGTTGGGACTGCAATTTTGCCCAACACAGCCCATTGGGGAAAGTGTGAACGAGCTCTAATATAATAGGAACCTTTTTTTTTTTCTCTTATTAAATCTGCAAGTGTTTAAATATAATTGTGAGCTTGTTTATTCCAGTATAATTTGATTTTGCATCTATGACTGATGTAATTGGGAAGACTTGAATAATTCATATCTGCCGGATTAAAGCAGGCAGCAACATACAATGTAGAGTTGGTACCAAAAACAGTGTCTGCTGTCATCACTTAATTCCCTTGCTTTACTTCCGTTCACTACAATTGATCCTTAGATTTGATGCTTATGGTGCTTGGTTATCTCTGGCTTCAGTGCTATGCTGAATTATGGGGGCAGGCAGCAAAATTGAAGAGGATCCTGAACTCCTGAATTGCAACTCAACGCACTGAACCCATTGGATTCGCATGTTTACAGTCCAAAGCAGAGGTCAAGTACGACAGCGTACACATTATCTGTGCAGGTTTCCTAAAAAAAAAAACCCCTCAGAATTCCTGGAATTGTCATACAAATGAGAAATTTTACAGGTTTATGCAAAAGTACACAAGCTGCTGCTAAAACCGTGTGCCCTGGACAAATAGTCTGCTCTGTGTCTTTTAGTTGAAAGACTCTGGGTACTTCAGCTTTGGAGACTTCTACTGCAGGAACAGCTCTATATTGAAGTTATGTATTATAGCCTGAGCCAAGCTTAAAAGCTAAAGCTTTTTTTCTTTATCGTACATCACGGGACACAGAGCAACCATAAAAATGACTATGTGAGTTATACGCCACCTACTGGTGGATGGACACTGGCAGATAGTCAAACAGGAAGTCCACCCCTATATAACCCCTCCTACACAGGACCTCCGTTTTTTCGCCAGTGTCTGTAAGGTGGAATGGTCACTGATGTGGTGCATGTGCTCTTGGAGCATACTTGGAGGTCTGGATGGTTCTATTTAGAACCATGGACGTCATTCGGATCCATTTGAGAAATCTATCAGCCAAAATGGATGGTACCTGAGCCTCATTAGAAGGAGAGAAGATTCCTCAAGGTTTGCCTGTAATGCAGCCTTACAGAGATGGACCCTGCGTAATGGAACTCTGTGCAGTGTTTGTTCTGACCAAGGTGCTTTCCTGCAGGGTGCTATACAGGTCCAGGGGAGTGAACCCCACTTTATGGGGGACCCAGTCCCTGAAGGTCTTTTTTGACAAAGCTCGCCGTGATGGGTGAAGATTGGACTCCTGTTATGTTTAGAGTCCTGCAGCAGGAATGGTAATTCTGCATTTTTTGCAGTTTCTCTTTTTGAAGAAAAAAAAAAAAGAAAGAGATCTGACTGTCTCTTCTCCCAGTGGCCACCTGGGGCAGTGTGCTGTTTAATCATGCTGTGTACTTCTTAACCACTTGAGGTCCGGGCCATAGCCGAATGACGGCCACAGCGCAAGCCTCAATTTCCGGGAGGCCGTCATGGGACGTCCTTCCTTGTGCACGCGCACCCTGCAGGGCGCGCTGTGATCACCGAGTCACAGGGACTCGGATGATCACAGATCCGAGTAAGGGGCCGATCCCAGCCCCTTACCATGTGATCAGCTGTCAGCCAATGACAGCTGATCACATGATGTAAACAAAAGCTCGGTAATCGTTTTTCATAATCGGCTTATGTTAAAGGGACATCGGTCCCAAAGAGGAAGGAGGCACATACGCCTCACCTGTACCTGCCAGGGCCACCTGCCATTGCCCACAAGTGCCACCTATCAATGCCCACAAGTGCCACCTATCAATGCCCACCAGTGATGCCAATCAGTGCCACCTAGCAGTGCTGCCATCAGTGCCCATCACTGCCACCCATTGACGCCCATCACTGCCACATATCGGTGCCCATCAGTGCTGCCTCATCAGCGTACATCAATGAAGGAGAAAAATTACCTGTTTGCAAAATTTTATAACAAAATATAAAAAAATATAATTTTTTTTTTTTTTTAAATTCTGTCTTTTTCAATTTTTTTTAACAAAAACTAAAAACCGCAGAGGTGATCAAATACCACCAAAAGAAAGCTCTATTTGTGGGAAAAAAATTATAAAAATTTTATTTGAGTACAGTGTTGTATGACTGCGCAATTGTCATTCAAAGTGCCAGCGCTAAAAGCTGAAAATTGGTCTGGACAGGAGAGGGGTTTAAGTGCCCAGTAAGCAACTTAATCGTGTGGGCTGCTGTTTCTCCTCCAGCCACTAGAGGGTGCAGGCTCGCGCAGTATGGCCTATTTTTATATAGGCAGGAAGTGAAAGGGCGGCCATGCCATGTGGCAACAAGTTCAGCAGGCCTCTGGAGACATAACACCAGCCCATGGATACTAAGAAACTGTGAGTACTTACTATGGGAGAAATGTGTGGCCAGATAAGTCATGATTATGTGCTGCATACTTACTACTTAATCCGGGGGGCCTGTACAACTGTAAGTCGATACACCCCTAGCAGTGCACTTTAAAGTGTTGGGTCTCCAAAATACTGCACATTTGGCACAAAAATAGTATGGGGCCTGGTGCAGTTGAACAGGTGCATACTGGCAAACTTCAGAATAATGTGCATTTGGTCTGCAGGAGCTTACTTTTAGGCTGAAGCAGGAAAAGGCTGCATGGCATGCATATGTGCTAAACTAGTAAAAACTAGTATTGGGCCAAGTGCAGCATATAGTATACATGCTTGCAAGCTTGTTGCCTAAACAAATGTTTTGCATAGATGTTGCATACATACATACATATATACATATATACATGTGCCATAGGCATGTTTTTCGAAGACCATGGACGTCCGTACACTTGAAGGAGTTGTGTCTCCAGAATAGCATGCATTGGGTCTGCAGTAGCTTAGTTTTGGGCTCCCTTCTCACACTTGTGTGATTTGAAAGTCATGCATTTTGGCCGCAACTTTAATGTGATTTTGCAGCGACGTGAAGTAGTGCCTGTTTAATCTTGAGGTCTATGGACCTCAAGTCGCGTCAAGGTCAGACTGGAGTGGGGCAGGGGCTGCTTTGAGGTCGCTGCGACTTAAAGACGCACGGATGTGAAGGGTACTCATTGGAAATAATGGGGTGCAACTTGTCAGGCAACTTTGCAGTCCCAAGTTGAAGGACGGGTCGCACAGGTGTGGAAGAGGCCTTTGGCTGTTGTAACAGCATAGAGGCTGCATTGGATGCCTATGTACTTGGCTAATCCTGACTATAACTAGTATGGGCCCAGGTGCAGTGAGCATGTGCAGCATAGTATAGATGTTTGCTTACTTGCATAGAACATAAGCCTGCGTAGGCACATGTTCGCAGAGGGCCCCCATGCCCAACAAGCGGGCGGCGCCCAGCATGCAGCCCCCCAAGGGTGGCCGCGACTGCACGTCTGCGTGGATGCATGTTGCGTGAACGCAGGTTTTTTAAGCATATGTTTGTATAGACGTGTGGGCATAAGTGTGTATGAATGTTGACATAGACACATGTTTGCATAGATACGTGTTGCGTAATATATGTTGTATAAACATGTTTCCTAAACGCATGCTTGCTTATTCCGTAAATGCAGGTCTCCATGGGCACGTATTACGTAAGTGCGTGTTTGCATAGACACGTGCTTTTCGTGTTTTGCCTAAACGCATATTTGCTTAAGTACATACCTACATGCTTCCATAAACGCATGCCTCCATAAATGCATATTGCTTAAACGCATTCCGGCATGTTTTCATTTGTACTGCATACGTATATGCTTAGTTTGAACTGTATACATATGTGCTTAGTTGCATTAAACTGTATCCATATGTGCTTATTTTTCCTAGGTCTACATGCATATCTTTTTTTTTTTTTTTTTGCCTAGGACTATGTTCATATGTGTCTAGGGATACATACATATGTGCTTATTGCCTTAAGCTGCATACAAAGATACATGAATGGCAAGGATACTTGTATACCTGCATGTTTGCATACCTACGGGGTTGTATAGCGGTAGACCAACATTGTCTAGGCCTGCATCCTTATGGAACTGCGTATTAGTTTGTCTAATACAGTCACTTTATTATGTATCTGTTAGACTAGCTAAATGACTTAGAAGGGTGCCACCGCCCTCAGGTTCAGTGGTCTGGCAATGTTAATGTCTCCTGTTGGACCAATGGCATCAGGGTGATCTAAGCCACTATGGCGCCTGATCTCGGATCAAGCCTGGTTAGTATTTGAATGGGAGACTACCCAGGTTTCCCTCCTAAGTGAGGGAGGCATTTGAGGTTGCTGTGTTTGAGAGTATCTCAGACCATAAGATTTTAGAGCAGTCTCTGAGGTTGTTCGCTCCTTCTTTAGTCGGGTCAGTCTTGGCTTTGCATTGGGTCTTGGAGCAAAAGTTTTGGGCTCATTATTATAAAATAATTAGATGGTAGCAGCTTCAAAACTGAATAGGGACATGAGGTCTATCGTAAGATCTCAATCTGCTGGGCATCCTTCTGCTTCAGATACGCTTGGTCTGTTCAGTGATGACCTCTCTGCAAGAGGTAGTTTATGGGGCCCATAATCATCAGGAAACACACAGCTTCATGTGCTGGGTTGTTTCCAGCCTCATCAAAGATTTCTGTAATTGCAGTGGAAAGTTATCCGTTTTCTTTTTTGTGGCCAGCCTTCAGGCTGGCCACAGCTTCTGAGGTTCACAAAGCTCCTAGCTCCGGTGCTGGACTTGCTACAGACGCGGGGGGGGGGGTTGTCAATCTCAGTATAGCTCAACAACCTTTGCTCAGGAAGCAGTTGGTCCAGATTTTTCTTCAATACATTTTGCAGTAGGAAGCTGTATCTAGGTCGAAGCACGTTCCTTATGTACAGTACTACTCCAGGCCTTGGTAAAGGATCATTCTCTATGTCAGGAACTTAGATCCAGGCATTAGATTGCCGAAGGGCTCTGTTCTCAGGGTGTTGCACAGCTAAGGATTGGTGGTTGATGGTTCGGAATCTAATAGGTGGAATTCTTCCTTTCAGGTATTGGAAGATAATAACCACTGAGGCCGGTTTCTCCGTTTTGGTTTCAGGGTGGCTACAGTTCAGTGGACTTGGTCTTCACAGAAGAGTATACTGCCCATATAATAATTGGAGCTTTTGGCCAGTACGCCTTGCTCTGGATTATCATAGAAACCAGTTGTAAGTTCATCTGGAAAAGCCTCTGCAGGGGCATATACATATCAGGGCAGCACCAGGAGCCATGCAGCTCAGGAAGGTGAACCACATTAGTGCTGTCTCTATCGGGGAATTCTATTGGTCCTTTATCTTGAAAAGTGACTTCTTTGGCTATCACTTCACTAAGTGGAGTGTCAGAGTTTCCAGCTCTTTCATGCAAGGAGCCATTCTTGGTCTCACATCATGATAAGGTGATGTTGCGTCCTTATCTATTTTTTGCCTAGAATGGTGTTTAGTTTTCACTTAAATCAAGACAATGTCTTGCCTTCTTTCTGATACTTGTTTGGTAGGAGTTAGATCAGTGCATACTCTGGAGGTAGTTCTGGCGGTCAGAATTACTTGATTTGTCGGTATAGGTCAGGAATCCTGGTTTGTGCTGCCAGTAGAGCCCAGGATGGGCAGGAAGCATCCAAGTTATCTGTTTTCATTGAATTTGCCAGTTTAATCATTCGAACCTATGGCTTCAAAGGGCAAGGTCCCCCACCCCTTTTTTGGTAAAAGCGCTAGCTACCAGGTGCGTGGGGGGCATCTTGGGTCATCCGCCATCGGGTGTCAGTGGCTCTGGATTTAAGGCCATTACATGGTCTTTTGTTCATTCATTCACAGAATTTTACCAGATAGATATCAAAGCCATGGAGGATACTGCTTTGGCCACAGTATGTTTTGGGCGGCAGAAGGAGCCCTTCTCAGGTGGCAGTTTCTGTGATTGTGTGTCCCTCCCCTCAAGGGCATTGCTTTAGGACATCCCATATAGTCATTATTATGGTTGCTCTGTGTCCCGTGATGTACGATAAAGAAATTGGGATTTTTCCGTCATACTTACCTGTAATATCCTTTTCTTGGAGTAAATCACAGGACACAGAGGTCTCTCCCATCTTTTTTGGTATATTCATTGCTCTGATCCAAAACTGAGGTCCTTCCTGTGTTGGAGGGGTTATATAGGGGTGGACTTCCTGTTTGACTATCGGCCAGTGTCCATCCACCAGTAGATGGCGTATAACCCATATAGTCATTATTATGGTTGCTCTGTGTCCCGTGATGTACGCCAAGAAAAGGATTTTACAGGTAAGTATGATGGAAAAATCCTAATTTTATTTATATATTTTTTTTTTTTTTTTACCTTCCCTGGTTCCTGCTTTCCCCTCCAAAAAATTGATATTTTTAAATAGATCCTTTCAATTTTCATTACATGCCTTATATTAGACCCAGCGTGATGTCATCACTGGGTCTCTGTTGCTCTGGCGGGAGGTGCCAGCAGGATGCTGATCATAGCCCCTTCCCCCAAAGCCACTGCCTCTGCAGCTAAAGGGCGTATTCACACTAGCAGTTGGTAGAATTAAACCCTGCAGTTGTGCCGTGTTTTTACCACCTCCCAACTGCCACACTTTTAGCTGCAGAGGCAGCGGCGGGGGCTGTATACATGCTACAGCCATAATGTTTTTCTCTGTGGGTACAGCAGGAAATGTACCCCTTGTCACTTTCAGCAGGTGCTACTGCCCTCCAAGCATGACCCATTCAGGTGAATGGGGCTGCTCTGCAACTGGTTGCAGCACGCTGGTGTGGGGTTCGGATAAAGCAGGCGGTGGGGAGCTGATACAATACCTCCTCACTGCCTGTCAAATGCTCTCTGAGAAGCAGTCTGTACATTGATTGCTCCTCAGCAGTGTTAACTTTTACATCAAATTTCGATTTAGTTTAGTTAGTGTTTTGACTAAAATGCCATTTTAGTTTTGGTCGTATTTTAGTCTTCTGAGTTGTTTTAGTTTTAGTCGTATTTTAGTTGACCAAAATCTCCAGTACAGTTTAGTCAACTAAAATCTAATGGGTTTAGTTAAATTTGAATGCATTATTTCTTTAGAACTGCCAAACATTATATACTCCTGGAGTAAAAATCTAATAACATGTTATTTATGGTATTAAGGTTTGAACATGCACTACAGACACAGATTTAGCCGTTGATATAAATTTCAATTTAGTTTTAGTCATAGTCTAACTAAAATGTCGTTTTAGTTATATTTTAGTCACCTGAATTGTTTTAGCCTTAGTTGTATTTTAAAAACTAAAATTGTGTTAATTTAGTCGACGAAAATATTTTAGTCTATGAAATTAACACTGCTCTTCAGAGAGCAAAGCTTACCGTATATACTCGAGTATAAGTCGACCTGAATATAAGCCGAGGCACCTAATTTTACCACAAAAAACTGGGAAAATGTATTGACTCGAGTATAAGCCTAGGGTGAGAAATGCGCAGCTACTGTAAGTGGAAAAGAGGGTCAACAATGCCCATTTGCATGCCTCACTGTGCCCATTTGCAGCCATAGGTTCCCCGAACTTCAAACTCAGTTGTTAAGGGTTCCTAGATGCCCCCTAGTTGCAGCCAAAATTTGGGGTCTCTGGAACCAAAGGGCCCCGAAATGACATTGCTGCAGATGGACACAGTTGACCGAATTTGGGGCCCCGTATCCCAGGGCCGCCTGGTGCTAGGAACCCCAAATTTGGTGTGCAAACCCAGTGGAACTAGCACTACAACATATCCAAAGCTGGGGTTCCTAACACCAAGTGGCCCCCGAGATACGGGGCCCCAAAGTTGGTTCAGAAAATGTCAAGCACTTTTCTGCAGCAGAGAATGACATTTTCCGAACCGACTTTGGGGCCCCATATCTTGGGGCCACTTGATGCTAGGAACCCCAGCTTTGGATATGTTGTAGTGCTAGTTCCACTGGGTTTGCACACCAAACTTGGGGTTCCTAGCACTAAGGGCTCCGAGATACGGGGCCCCAAAGTTGGTTCGGGAAATGTCATTCTTTGCACCAGAAAAGTGCTTGACTCGAGTGTAAGCCGAGGGGGGCACTTTCAGCACAAAAAAATGTGCTGAAAAACTCGGCTTATGATGTGGAGAAGAAAGAGCTAAATGATGATGGGCTTCATCCAGACAAGATGGGGTGAGCTCTGTCTCACTTTGTTTAGCATCTAAAGCACACTGTGAGAAGCTGCCAGTGTGAAAAGAAACCAGAGTGAGAGAGGGAGAGGACATCTGTGCAAGACTTGAAGGCAAGTCTGGAGTTGAGCTTGGAGAAAACCTAATCATCACTAAAATCAAGTGTCCCATGTGGAAGTGGTAGGGGTTTGCCTCTTGTCTCCGAATTAAAATTGCCTAACTGAAAGGGATTCCCAGTTTACAAAATGTAACTATAGTGGGTTGGAGTATGGAAGTACAGCAATACCTGGATGAAAAAGTAAATCACTGTATAGTTAGGGGGTTGTTCTCTGTAGGCATGGCAAGGCTTTGTCTTCCATTGTCAACTGTAGCCTTCCTTGAGGTCACTTGTGTATCTCTGTGCTTATATTATGAATACTTGCATGGTATTGGCTTGTTAGATGTTCCATATGGAATAATGACGAATGATGGTCATCAACTATGTTCTGTTATTAATCAGCGTTTTAATATTTTTTTTCTTTGTAAACTTTAACAGTAACTCTAAACTTGGCCCACAACAACATTCGTTGCGCTAATTGGCATGACCTAGATTCAGAGCTCATTACAGCAATCTTGGCCTCTTCGCTTGTACCACATTGCCCATTAATGGCATTGTATTTTTAAGGGGCTGCTAAAGTTTTGAACTAGTTTTGTCTCTCACTACAGCACAGGATATCAAACCAGAGTATTATATTCATATTATTGTATTTGGTCCTTCTGGTCTGTACTTGGGCCATTGCCATGGTGATTAATAGGGGTCAGACCTGCCCTGTTGTATTTTACACAATCGAAGGCGAACTGAGATCCAACAGGATGATGGACACCACTCCGGCTGCAACAAGAGAAATGAGACTCTGTCGGTGGGGAGTAGAGTTGTAAACTTTATCAAGGAGGTCTCATCATTGGAGTGGTGAGAAGCAGTGGGTGATTCTCCATACCAATGTCTACTCTCAACTGAATTATTGTGTGTGGCCTGACTTCTTTTTATTGGCCTGACAATAGCATTGATCCACTTTGCAGTACTTGTTAAGCCTACTGTACTTTGTTTTTAAAGTGTATGGCAACCTCGACAGTAAAACTCTTATCTGTTGCTACTTCATCCAGAGTGGGGGCACGCTAATATAGGAGGTGTGTTACTGGCCAGATCACCAGGTGAAAACAGAGGGTAACAAGCCTGAAAGAAAACAAATGCAGCCACCATATCTACTGATTGGTAAGCTGCCATAGATGACCTTTTTGTTTTGGGGTTTATTACAGCTTTAATGCATGCATTAACCCTGCTGTATGAGAATAACGTACTTTTTTTTTAAAGCATCTCCTTTTGATCTTGGACGTCATAGTACTATGTTATCACTTTTTAGTAAAGGGACCAGCTATATCCCTCCAAGTCAAAGGTCCCTTTAAATTTGTATTTATTGTACTAAGCTGTATACCACAATCGCTCCTGATTTTGTTTGGTCCTTATAATTAAAGTGGAATTTCACCCCAAAAGGGAAGATCTGCATTATGTCCTCTACCCTACTCCTCTACCACATTTGACACACTACATTTTTTTGGGGGGGTACCTAATTTTGATAAGTACCCGCTCCCAAGTTCAGGCCTCCTCCCCCTCTTTGCCCACAGCCATCTGGGACATGTCACAGATTCCAGAAGGTTGCGGAACCATTCACAAAGTGTACTGATGGATAGTGGGAAGCCGGCTGTGAAGCTGCAAGAAGTCACAGCCAGCTTCCCTTCGTAAACATATCAACACTGGGGACTCAAAGGCTGGTGATGAATCGGCCCGGGTGAGAACAGCTCTGGTTCCCTGTACAGGTCAGTGTACTTTTATTAAGTCAACAGCTACGGGATTTTTTTTTTCTTTCTACGGTGAAGATCCTCTTTAAAGGGATTGTAAGGGTACGTTTTTTTTTTTGTTTTTTTTTTAAGTAACAAACATGTCTATACTTACCTACTCTGTGCATTGGAATCACACAGAGTGGTGGTCCCCTGCCGGTGCTCTTAGCCTCTCCTCTCTGGCCAGTGCCCCCATGAGATGCTGCTTCCCATGGGGGCACTCGTGCATGCTCGCACCAGAGTCCCTCTGCTGCGTCCATTGACAGACAGTGGGACTCAGCCCCGCCCCCAATGACTCCCGGTGCCCCAGCAAAGCCAGTGAGACCCGGAAGTGAGGGGAAAAAAGATATGCAGATGTGCAAGGTGCTGGATCAAATGAGGTTTCAGGTAAGTAGGAGGGGGGGGGGGGGTGGTGACATTCAAACATTTTTTACCTTAATGCAAAGAATGCATCAAGGTAAACATTTGGACTTTACAACCACTTTTAAGTTTTTTTTTTTTTTTTTTTTTTTTTTTTTTTTTTTTTTAAATATAGTAAGCCACATCAACATGCCTAAGAGATGGCATTGCACACCTCCAAGGTACAGGAAAGGAGAAGAGCCCAGGCTCTAATCACTTGTACTTGATGTGAGAACGAATGAGCCCAGCATGTGAATAAAATGGCTGGAACCCTTTGAACATGGCAGGGAGTGTGTTCACAGTGACCTCTGTGTATATTTTGGAGGAAGACTGGGATCAGAGCAGCTGTTTTCAGAATCTGAACAGCTGGAGATAATTCCTTCTTCGCTACTGCCAGGACTGACCGAGCGCAGAGGGATTCCTTAGTCAGCAAAATAGTTATTCAGTATTTTCTTTTTTCCATATTAAAGCAGAACGTCAGGATATGTATAAAAAAAAAGTCTAATAATATTTTAGCATATGCATTGAAACTCATGAAGTACCTGTTTAAAAAGATTTTGCCAATTTAATTACCTAAAGTTTTTCTTTCTACAATTCTCTGCACAGAGGCGGAGTCCAACTGGGAGGCCCTTCACTGTGAGATGATCAGACTGACTGATTGTTTTATTTAAGGGAGCTCAGCATGCTTTTTTTTTTTTTTTTGAAAATTCAGTTTTATTGATTTTATGAAGATTTTTAAAGAGTACAAAAAAGTGACAAAAACAAGAGATATACAAAAGTAGAGAGATATTAAATGCTGAAGGCCGATCCAAGGTCATGCAAGACCATACAGCCCTAAAAGAATCCCTCCCTCTTCCCGCCTACACCTTCCCCTGTTTCTCTTCTTAATCCATTCCCAAGCAAGGATTCCATGTTACATATGGCACAAAAGTTATACTCTAATAAACAAGAGAACTACAAACCTGCCCTCATCACCAGCAGCATAGCCTACTCACTCAGTCGAAAATCGAAATGTGAAATTGCTATTTGCTCAACTCCCACTAGCATAAACATTACACATGCTGTCCAGTCTATTAAGAGTACAGTCTTGGCAGTCTCCACCCTCACCTAAAGGGGTTAGGGTACTTTCATAAATGGGTACATATTTTGACATCACCCAAACCATCGTATTATCACCAGTCGGCCCCGAACAAATGAGAATGGAGTCAGACATGGATATCTAACAACTCCATACCCTGTCAATTTTTTTGGGCCACCCAAAATGGTAAAGTCGAGTTTGTCAATCCCTTCCAGAACCGTAGTGTGGGAGCCGCAGGTTTCTTCCAATGGTGTATTATTGCTTTATGGGCATAAATCGGTAAGCTCAGCATGTTCTTAGACACTTGAAGTTGTTTAGGAAGTTTATTGGGAAGAAAGCACAGGGACCAGTAGTCATGAATAATGCAAAAAGCAATGCTGACATAAGCATTGCCTCTGCATCATTACTCTGTTAATGAAGGGTGCCTAAGTGAACCCAACAAGGTCTAAAATTTTTACAGCCCAACTCTGGGTACAGCTTTCCCCAGCAGTATTTTATGACATTTTATTTTTTTCCATATTTCATTAGGCTGGTCATGTGATGACACTGGATCCTCCTCCCCAGCACTGGGTAGTCCTGGTTGATGCATAGCAGCACTGAAGTGAGGACATCAGCGCTCCTCTCTAAATCCTTACATTGTTGTTGAAGGCCACCCTGGTGACACCCCTTAAGAGAGTGGGTCCATGACATCCAGCACTCACAAAATCTCCATCTTCCAGGTGCAGTGATACTGGGGCTCAGAGTCCTAGGGGTGATTTACTAAAACTGGAGAGTGCAAAATCTGGTGCAGTTGTGCATGGTAGCCAATCAGCTTCTAACTTCAGCTTGTTCAATTAAGCTTTGATGAAAAAACCTGATAGCTGATTGGTCTCTGTGCAGAGCTGCACCAGGTTTGCACTCTCCAGTTTTAGTAAATAACCCTGTCGCACTACCCAATCCATGGCAATATTATTTGGCAATTCTGACAATTCTATATTCCCCTCTGCGCATTCCATTATGGGACATCATTTGGGAACTCAGGATATACCCAAGGGCCTAGAATCAGTGTGTTTTAACTCATCAAATAGGCTCTACCCAAAATACTCTTTGATACAGAAAATACGGTCGAAAGTACGCTTTTTGCAGGGGGTTACCGGCTTCACGAATTATATTCCACTCTGGCACAACTCTGGGTGTGAGGAATTGTCAAAACTTCAGTGTGCGGGACTGTGGAAACGCTGGGCAATTACGCGCCTTAGGCACGTTTTTCGAAATGGCAAGCTTTGTTCATTTGAGGACCTATGGAATAACTTCTACCTCCCTCACACGATGCAATTTTATTATTTCCAACTCAGACATGCAGTTCGCACTCAGGGTTTAGCCACAGACTGGACTTTATCTCCCACGCCTGTGTTCTGGTATTCACAATCAGTAGTGGACACGAAAGGCTTTATCTCTACTTGTTATAACATGCTATTACCTTCTTACTTGGAGGGTTACCTGTGCAATGCCAAAGATAAGTGGGAGCAGGATGTGGGCCCACTGGAAGACAAACTTTGGGACAATGCCCTTGAATCTGTCCTACACAGCTCCTTTAACACTCCTCAGAGACCCTCGCAACTCTTCATTGTGCTCAGGGTGCACTGCACCCCTTTGAAATTTCACCGCATGGCATCTTGCAGTCACCCTTATGTGCTAGGTGTAGCGCTGTGGCTGGGGACCTTATCCATCTGATATGAAGGTGTCCTAAGCTGCATCGTTATTGGGAGGCGGTGACCAATACCATAAACTCCGTATTCCACATTGTAGTCCCCATTAAACCCAATAAATGTCTCCTAGGCATCTTGGATGATCTACAGCTAACAGAACCACAGAAAATAGCAGTCAATAGAGCCCTATTCCAGGCTCGTAAACTCATTCTGCAATTGTGGAAATCGGACAGAGTACCCACCCACAAAGATTGGGTAGGTAATATGGGTCATGATCTCAAACTGGAGCCAATTATCTTCCAGCATAGAGGGAGTCCCATTAAATTTGACAGACTATGGGGTGATTGCTTGGCGATCACGGGTCTTGCTCCCACAGAGCTGGTAATGGATAGGATCTTTGGTTAATCTGCTTTCCGGTGTATTGTACAAGTAGTCCATACTCTGCTTATAATGATTCCTTTATCCTCTGCTACTGGTCTATAAAAGTATCTATCGTACAAGATTATGCTTTGACTGTGCCCGCTATAATGTACCATAGTATGTGCTTGTTTGACCTGGAATCCAACTGTTGACAATATGCTTTATGGTTGTAATTTGTGATGTATAATTGCTTCAATTTAATAAACGCTATTTCTGATATAGAGGGGATTAAATAACCCCCATAATGTCACAGTAAATCCGTACGCTTTAAGTATGAATGCTGTTATTACTGACCCCTCCTACTAAAAATGCTGTTGTTCTGCTTATCCAGTGGCTTCACTACTTTCTATATCACTGACTTAGTTGAGTATACATAGATATACTTCTGACCTTATACATACTTTTTATATATGCATATTTATTTGGTTCAGTACCTCTATGTATTGAAGCCAGAGACAACCAGAACACTTGCATTTTCAATAAGAGGTCAGCAGTCGCTTGATATTTTTCTCTGTGCAGCTTTTCTTCAAGCTCCGATTTACAAAATTAAAACCAGGTGTCCTTTTGACTATTGAGCTCTAAAATAAATTGATGCCAGAGATGCGGGGTCACAAATGTCAAGAGGTGAATGCAGAGAGAGCAGTTGGCTTATGTTTAATGAGTTACTATAGTCTAGTCTAGCTGGTTTTGATGAAGTTGCATGTTGCTTTGATCTTTGGCTTGACCTGGGTGTCTTATGATTGGTTAGTGCATCTGATAAGGCATATGTTCTCAGGGTTCTGGGAAGCAGGAGACAAGGGAAACTCATGTGTTACTAAACCCACAACCGTAAAATCAGTCTGTATGCCTACTGTTTTAGGTACCTAAGGGGTTAATCCTTTGCGTTGTGTAAAAAGGCTGCTTGATCTTGTATGCACAGATACTCCTCCTTTTCTACTGACTCCAGAACAGGTCTGGATAAGACAGGGCCTTTTGAGTCAGGCTGCACATACTCAGTTTGGTGTGTATTGCTACAGAGATTTTTTTTTTTCTCTTGGGAAATTGCATGTGTCCAGACATAGGGTCAGGGGTCCTAGATCCTAATAGGACAACTCAGTGTAGTATGAAAACTCCTACAAGTTTTACGGGGAACTGATAGAAGTCACAAGACTGCTACATACCGCTGATGAGAAAAGGTATTTAGCAGTTTATATTTACTAAAATAACTGCATTTCCATGTTCTGTGTACTGTGGGAGACCAGATATAGTGAATGTGATGTTTGTTTAGAAACTCTCCTTATACTTCTGCCACTTTCCAGAGGTCTGCTTCTTATTAGATTTAGCCATCTCTTTTCACCACCTGTTATAACTTCAAAAAAGATTTTAGTCTGCCTAGCCCTATCATTTTTAGCAGGTAATTGGTTTACTGGCTGGGAAATAAACTCGTCAGAAACTCCAACTACTTAACTTCTGGTATCTTTAAACTAGGGATGCACCGAATGGGTTTTTTGGTGCCGAAACCGATACCGAAAATAAATCTTCCTTGATCCCGAAAACCGATACCGAAACAACACTGATACCGAAAGTGACTGTTTTTAAAAATATTTTTATACAGGAAATGGTCAGAGACTGGGGACATGGTACAGGAGATGGTCAGAGACTGCAGAGATGGTACAGGTTATGGTCAGAGACTGAGGACATGGTACAGGAGATGGTCAGAGACTGCAGACATGGTACAGGAGATGGTCAGAGACTGCAGACATGGTACAGGAGATGATCAGAGACTGGGGACATGGTACAGGAGATGGTCAGAGACTGGGGACATGGTACAGGAGATGGTCAGAGACTGGAGACATGGTACAGGAGATGGTCAGAGACTGGGGACATGGTACAGGAGATGGTCAGAGACTGGGGACATGGTACAGGAGATGGTCAGAGACTGGGGACATGGTACAGGAGATGGTCAGAGACTGCGGACATGGTACAGGAGATGGTCAGAGACTGGGGACATGGTACAGGAGATGGTCAGAGACTGCGGACATGGTACAGGAGATGGTCAGAGACTGGGGACATGGTACAGGAGATGGTCAGAGACTGGGGACATGGTACAGGAGATGGTCAGAGACTGGGGACATGGTACAGGAGATGGTCAGAGACTGGGGACATGGTACAGGAGATGGTCAGAGACTGCGGACATGGTACAGGAGATGGTCAGAGACTGCGGACATGGTACAGGAGATGGTCAGAGACTGCAGACATGGTACAGGAGATGGTCAGAGACTGCAGACATGGTACAGGAGATGGTCAGAGAGTGCAGACATGGTACAGGAGATGCAAACACAGCCTGGGGAATGCCCAGGAAAAAAACAAAGCCTACTTACCACCAGCTCGCAGACAACCAAATTGACCTGTCTAACAGTATGCGTTAAAAACAGGGGTTTAGTCCGCACGCATTTGCAGATGCATGCATAAGCCACAGAGACTACAGGAGATGGTCAGACTGGGGACATGGTACAGGAGATGGTCAGACTGCACGGACGGGTGATCTGTCTATCAAAGTGCCCGGACAAAGGGGAGGGGCTGTATGTGACGGCGCTCAGCGGGGAACACACAGCTATTGAAATGAAAGCTGTGATGTTCCCGGCGCTGTAATCAAACAGGCGGCGGCTCTCCTCTCTTCTACAGTATAGGAAGCCCCACTGATAGGCGGCACCAGGGGCTGGGGTGGAGCCCCGCCCAGGCCCTGCCCCTTTCGGTATCGGCAAAAATTCTCTTTCGGCTTTTTTGCCGAAAGGGCCTTTTTCGGCCGATATGTTTCGGTGGCCGAAATTTCGGTGCATCCCTACTTTAAACCATGAGAAATTTGAGATTTTGACAAATTGGACACAACACGGCAACCGAATAGAGTCCGGTGCACGATATCATGAGCGGGGATTGTTGCTCCGATACTAGCCAACAAAATGGCTGCCTCCGAGGTGGCGACAACCTTGTCCTCGTTAGCCACTATGCTGTCAAAGCAGCTACGTTTTCCTCTACCGGACGGTATTAGTTTGCCAGTGTTGTGTCCAAACAGCAATTTGTCAAAATCTCCAATTACTGATGGTTTAAGGAAACGGAAGTGATGTGGTTGGAGTTTCTGACAAGTTAGCTAATTTAACAGAACACCAGCACTAACTCTGATCTGGTTTAAAATAGTATTAAACCCAAAAGCAAACATTTATTATATTGCAGCTTACTAATTCTTAGCTGTGATGGCTTTTGTTTTTCTTTTTTTGGGCTTTCTTTCTTTTATTTTCACCTGGTGATCCGTCAAGTAAGTCTGTTGTGTTTTTTAGCAGAACAAGTTCTACTGCAGATGTTGCAGTGATAGGGTTGAGACAAACTATTTATCATTGACAGGGGTGCTTACAATGGTCCGCTTTTATTTATCATGTAAAACCTTTACCCCCAAAAGGGGTAAGGTTTGCTGTAACTGCTTATATAGTATTAGCTGGAGTTCTGCTTCAATTTAAGCCTAGTACACACCACTATTTTTTATTTTTTTTTCTGTTGAACCCAGTGAGTTGAACAAAAAAAAAAAACCTGACAACTCAGGTCGGAGCTGCTGTACTAACACTCCAATATTAGTACAGCAATCTCCGCTGCTGAGCTATTGTGTTTTGACAGGGGGATGGCAATATTTTGGCTTAGATCGCTGATCGGATGCCGATCGGCAGACCTTTTTCAGTCATTCCCTCCCGACAGAAGCCAGAGGTTCAGCCGGATTCTGTTGGACCGGCTGCCATGCACATGGGCCGAATGTGGCCGTTTTTTATTGAACTGACCGATGTCACCCGGCCTGTGTGTACTAGGCTTTAGTGTATTTAAATCTGCTTGTCCATCTAACACTCCCCTCCCCCCAGACTGACGATGCTACTGTTCAAAGGTGTCTCTGTTGCTCTTTCATTGAGAGTGTAGCTACTCTATGGCTACTTTAACACTTAGGAGCTTTACAGGCGCTGTAGCACTAAAAATAGCGCCTGTAAAGCACTTCTCGTCTCACTCCAGTGTGAAAGCCCGATTTTCCCCAGACACTAGCCCACAGTAGGTATGCAGGTCAGGAAGCTCAGAGAAAAAAGTCAAAAGTCCTCAACTGTATAGTTCTGGTTTGGCGACTCAAAATATTAAAGCCAGAGAATTAGAAGACTGCAAAAGCAGCATCCACGTTTCTCTTTTGGGAAACCCGCAGTGGCAGCACCTGGCAGCTGATGGAAACATCAGCCGCGGTGCCGACATCACTGGACTCCAGGACAAGTAAGTGTCCTATTATTAAAAGCCAGCAGCTGCAGTATGTGTAGCTGCTGGCTTTTAATTTTTTTAATCTTTTTTATTTGGGCGGACCTCCGCTTTAACCTTCATGCGATACAGTGAGGATGGACAAGTCCCTCTGCTGGCAACGGTTGTCTGAACACCCAGACATCAGCTGCATCTGATATGATGCAGCTGCTGTTCGACCAATTTTCTGCTTGGCTCCTTCAGTCTCTCAAATGACAGATGTTGGGTAGGAGGAAGCCAAAAGGGGCCCTGCAGAGCGCAATTTTGGCTTGTTCACCAGGAAACCTCCAAAATTCACACAGTGTACGGCCAGCTTAAAGTGAAATTAAACACCTTTTTTGAACTTGTACCTACAGGTAAGCCTATAATAAAGCTTACCTGTAGGTACAGTGAATATCTCCTAAAGGTGCACTGTTTAAAAGATATCCACACAGCATACAGCCGGTGACACCACTGCGCATGCGCTCTGAAGGGACAGCATACTGTACCGGACCTTCAGAGCTCCGTGCCGGAGAGGAGGGCTCCCATGCACATGTGTGGGAGTGACATTATGGTGGCCCGGGCTATTCCTAAAGCCGGAGCCCACAAACCTAGAAGGAAGACTGGGTGAAGATGTCAGTGCCAAGGAGCCATGACAGCGCTGCGCTGGGGGACTCTGTGTACACAGGTAAGTCTGTCATAATGTGCTAGTATGTGGTGCACACTAGTACATTATGACTTAAACCTGCAGGGGGGGGGCATTGTTTTTAATTTTTTCTTGCTTTAAGTGGCCCAAGTTTGAGTTGGCACTATCAAGGCCAATAGATCATGCAAATCAACTGGCCTTGATAGAAAATTGGGCTGTTTAAGGGATCACATACATTACAATGGGGGAATGCCCACTGACAAAGAAAAGATCAGTCTATAATTTTAATGGTAGGTTTATTTTAACAGTGAGAGACAGAAGAATAACAACAAAAATCCAGAAAAATGCATTTTAAAAAAAGTTATAAATTGATTTGCATTTTAATGAGTGAAATAAGTATTATACCCCTTTGCAAAACATGACTTAGATGACTTAGTACTTGGTGGCAAAACCCTTGTTGGCAATCAGAGGTCAGACATTTCTTGTAGTTGGCCACCAGGTTTGCACACATCTCAGGAGGGATTTTGTCCCACTCCTTTTTGCAGATCCTCCAAGTCATTAAGGTTTTGAGGCTGATGTTTGGTAACTCGAACCACCAGCTTCCTCCACTTATTTTCTATGGGATTAAGATCTGGAGACTTGCTAGGCCACTGCATTACCTTAATATGCTTCTTCTTGAGCCACTCCTTTGTTGCCTTGGCCGTGTGTTTTGGGTCATTGGTCATGCTGGAATACCCATCCACGACCCATTTTCAATGCCCTGGCTGAGGGAAGGAAGTTTTTGCCCAAAATTTGACTGTACATGGCCCCGTCCATCGTCCCCTTGAGTTGGTGAATTTGTCCTTTCCCCTTAGCAGAAAACCACCCTCAAACCATAATGTTTCCACCTCCATGATTGATGGTGGGGATGGTGTTCTTGGGGTCCTCCTCCTCCAAACATGGCAAGTTGAGTTGATGCCAAAGAACTTGATTTTGGTCTCATCTGACCACAGCACTTTCACCAGTTCTCCTCTGAATCATTCAGATGTTCATTAGCAGACTTAAGACGGACCTGTACATGTGCTCTCTTGAACAGGGGGACCTTGTGGGCACTGCAGGATTTCAGTCTTTCACGGCGTATTGTTACCAATTGTTTTCTTGGGTACTATGGTCCCAGCTGCCTTGAGATGACTGACAAGATTCTCCTGTGTAGTTCTGGGCTGATTCCTCACTGTTCCCATGATCATAGAAACTCCACGAGGTGAGATCTTGCATGGAGCCCCAGACTGAGGGAGATTTACAATTATTTTGTGTTTCTTCCATTTGCGAATAATCTCAGCTCATTACCTGTATAGAAGACACCTGGGAGCCCGAAATCTTGCTGATAAAGGATCAAATACTTATTTCACTCATTAAACTGCAACTCAATCTATAACTTTTTTGAAATGCGTTTTTCTAGATATTTTTGTTCTTCTGTCTCTCACTGTTAAAATAAACCTACCAATAAAATTAGATTGATCATTTTTTTGTCAGTGGGCAAACGTACAAAATCAGCAGGGGATTAAATCATTTTTTCCCCTCACTGTACATTTAGTTGCTTGGGTTGCTTATAACTGCTTTAGTTGCATTGTATGGTCACCTGGCATCTTTTATCATTCTGCCATCCGTACAAGATGTGACGTGTCAGGAAAAGTGTTTTATACCCTTGTACAGCATTGTTTCTCAAGCTGACTGAAATACGTTCTGACCGTTGGGGGATAAGTTCTAGGACTGCATGCTGAACGGTTGTAGATATCAGCAAAACTGCATTGGTCAGGTTGCCTCTGGGTTATAGAAAAAGTGCTTTTTACGGTTTTTTTTTTGTTTTGACAACTTCATAATTCAGAGGAAAAAAAAGCTTGCTTTAGTAACACTAGAGCCCCCAAGAGATGATTCAGAAAGTTGTTTGAAATCTACAATTTTGAGGCTTCACAGTTTGTTGAAATGACATTTGCCTGGGGGTCACAAGAAGGATAGATTTTTAGATACCAAGTGGGAAGACACAGGGCGTAGTAGTCTGGAATATATCCAAAGATGAGTTGATAGGATTTCAAAAGAATCCTCTCCTCTCCGATCAACCTTCCTAGTATAAACACGTCCAAGTTTAAACTTGATAATAAAGCCTATCATCTACTTTGGGTGTCTCTCATATCAGTAGAGATGTCAGTCAAGGAGTCATCAGAGATGCAAAGACCAGATAAACACGCATTTGTGTTTTGTGTTTTACTTCAAAGTGAACCTGTCACCTGTTTATATATTTAGATGTAAAAAGGAATCCATCTCAAGAGTTCGGCTTTTGCTTTACTTGGTCACACTTTGTATCCCGACATTCTAATTATGGTAATAAATGCCTTTTGCCTGTCCAGTGAGAGTGCTTGAGTGTCCAATGGGAGCATTCCAATGGAACAAGATGATGGCATTTGGTGGTGCCAAGTCCTGAAATCTTGTATCCAGTGACCACATCAGGCTGGTTTCAGAGAGGAACATAGAAGATAGTTTAGCTATTAAAGATCATAATAGGCATCTCGGGGCACTTGATCTTGGGCGGGACATTTTTAATATTTAGAAACTGCATCCGAGCACTACAAATCAAAACACGATTTAATTTTTTACTATTCAAAGCAACCATCCATGTGTCTATACTTTATTTTGTTGAGAAATCACTTTGAAAAACAACCTCTAGCATTTCTGGGCGTGGCTATCTTGAGTAAGGGCAAATAATTCATGTAGCATTTACTTCCTGGAATCTATCTGCCCTTAGCTCAATCATGCATGCAAGAGCGTGTTCATAGCTGAGAAAAACCCTCCTCCTCTCCCCTCCTTAAAGTGATTGTAAAGCTTCGTTTATTTAAAAAAATAAAAAAAATAAATAACAAACATGTCATACTTGCCTCCACTGTGCAGCTCGTTTTGCACAGAGTGGCCCCGAACACCGTCCTCTGGGGTCCCTCGGTGGCTCTCACGGCTCTTCCCCACATCAGATAACCCCCTAGGAGAAGCGCTCTCTCAGCGGGTTACCTTGCGGGCACGCTCCAGAGTCCATCATTCGGCGTCCATAGCCGCCAAATGTATGACTCGGCCCCACCCCCGGCGCCCACGTCATTGGATTTGATTGACAGCAGCGGGAGCCAATGGCTGCGCTGCTATCAATCTATCCAATCAAGAGCCGAGAACCCCGGGCAGAGGAAGAGCGTGTCCCTGCCGAATGAGGTTCCAGGGCTCAATTAAGTAAAACAGGGGGGCTGGGGGGCCGGTCACTGCCAGGTGTTTTTTTTACCTTAAAGCATAGGATGCATTAAGGTGAAAAAACACAAGGGTTTACAACCCCTTTAAGACTGCTGGGATGTATGGCATCATTTGCCTAGGCAAGAAACCAGTAACTGAAAAGTAACTAAAGAAATGTAAAAAAAAAGTTTAAAACCAGTAAATATTATGTACTTTCCTATCTATTTACTAAGGCTAGCAAAATGAGGTTTCAAAATAATGTTGATGGGAGAGTGAAGTTCCACTTTAAAATAGCTAACCGGTTCCCTTTAAGCTACCAATAGACCAAAATGAGTTCTTTGGTCTGGCCAAGCAACAATATCCTGTTTATGGAAGGCCTGCTGTTTGGTGAGACAACTGACTGGTCATACCCTTCTCTCCTGTGCCATAATCAGGAATGTTTGGCTAAGCAGAATATTCATGTTTATGGACCAACTAGGCATCCAGAATGCCTAAGGCTGGTCAGAGCACATTGGGTTTTGATGTGTACCTTTCAGTCAGATTTGTTCGCAGTAACACTGTGTGTGTGTGTGTGTGTGTGTGTGTGTGTGTGTGTATACATCCTTTCAAATAGATGTGACTATGAATTCCATGAGGTTTTTTTTTTTTTTTTTTACCATCATGCATAAAAAAAATAAATAAAAACCCCTTCACTGTTCAGCAGCCCCCCCTAATACTTACCTGAGCCCAATCTCAATCCAGCAATGTGCACAAGACCCTTGGCTCTCTGGGGACTCTCCCTCCTAATTGGCTGCTGTCAATACCAGCAAGTGAGCCAGTGAGGAGAGAGGGGGCAGGGCTGAGCCATGGCTCTGTGTGTGAATAGACACGCAGAGCAGCGGCTCAGAAGTGAGCCTGCTTGGGTGCCCCCATTGCAAGCTGCTTGCTCTGTGGGCACTCAGCAGGAGCGAGGGGCCAGGTGAGCCGACGAGGGACCCCAGAAGACGAAGATGGGGGGTGCTCTGTACAAAACCATTGCACAGAGCAGGTAAGTATAACATGTTGTTTTTGTTGTTTTTTTTTTAATTTTTATTGCCTTTTAATTACACTTTAAATGAATATAAATTTCCAAAAAGTAACAGTGCTGAAATGTACCTTGTGGTTACTAATCTGTCAACTTCCTAACCTTGTGCCGATAACCCACACTAGACTAAATTAATGAAGTTATGAGCATTGTTATTTGCTATAATGGCAGTTTTTTTCAGCAATGACAGTCAATGGGTGCAGCAATCATGACACTGAAAATAAGGACAGTTCTGGAAAATAATACAAGCTTTACAGCATAGTGAATTAACCCTGTGGGCTAAGTGTGTATGACTATTGCGTAACTGAGCCCTGTAATTTTGGAGAACATAAACTGTGGCGGAACACTTTGCACCCTACTTAGGTGCTACCGCCAAACAGTGCCTCCTGTTCTCCAAACCCTTCCGGCAGACCGAGAGCTAATACCAGCCCTTTTACCCCAAGCATCACACATACACAAGATGTTGAGGTTAAAGCCAAAGGAATGACTGTTTATTGAAAAGAAATACAGGTTTTTATACACTTCTAAAGTAGGTCAGTCACTACATAAACAATAAAACCAAATATTTACCCAAAACATCACACAATGGTTAGAGAATGAGCTAAAGTTGACACAAAGCTAATCCCATCATAGGAACCTCCCAGAGTTTGCACAATTAACCAACAGACAGAAACGATAGGTGACTCAATTAACAATGGGAATTCACACCTAGGAGGCACAAATGGGAGAGATACACATAACAAACAGCGATCCCACCCCACCTCAGACTGTCCGACAACAGTCTAATGCCCTGTACACACGGTCGGACATTGATCGGACATTCCAACAACAAAATCCATGGATTTTTTCCGACGGATGTTGGCTCAAACTTGCCTTGCATACACACTGTCACACAAAGTTGTTGGAAAATCCGATCGTTCTGAACGCGGTGACGTAAAACACGTATGTCGGGACTATAAACGGGGCAGTAGCCAATAGCTTTCATGTCTTAATTTATTCTGAGCATGCGTGGCACTTTGTGCGTCAGATTTGTGTACACACGATCGGAATTTCCGACAACGGATTTTGTTGTCGGAAAATTTTAAAGCCTGCTCTCAAACTTTGTGTGTCGGAAATTCCGATGGAAAATGTGTGATGGAGCCCACACACGGTCGGAATTTCCGACAACAAGGTCCTATCACACATTTTCCGTCGGAAAATCCGACCGTGTGTACGGGGCATAAGAGACAAACTCTTGTCCCAGCAGTCTGAAAAGTTGGAAATTTATTTTCATAGATTTCTTGAGGGATATTGTTGATAAATATTTCTGTCCCAAGTGAAGGAGCCTCTCCAACCCAGTCTGTAGGTTGACCATTAGGGCTGTTGAAAATGATCGCCGCATCGATGCATCGCGATTCTGCCCTTCCCGATTCGGCATCGATGCGGTATCCGGCCGTAATCGATTATGCGTGACGTCATTACGGCTCCTCCCCCTCCCCCCCCGCATAGCAGTGCCTGCTGGAGGTGACAAGCCACTGATCGGCTGGCTAAGCCTGGCGCCGTTCCCCGTCAATGGGAGATGTATCCTCAGCTACTGCCCCCACCCACGCTCTCCCCCTTCTCAGACACGGGACAACGTCCTCTCTTATCTCCCCGATGTGCGGGGCGCAGAGCCCCACGGAGCTGTGAGACAGATCACTGTAGCTGTCATCACATCCGTGGGGAGCGGTAGGACAATCGGGGTTGCCGAAGTCCCTGGAGATCCTGCACTGTGGGGGACATTGCAGTGTTTCCAGACCCCCATTATCTCTGTGACAGTTTGAGTATACAGACTGATTTCTCCCGTCCGTAGGACAGGAGAATCAGTGTGTACATTTAGGGGCCGGTGGCTGCAGCTGAGCGGAGTGTCTCTGACACTCATCTCACACAGCCCAGCGAAGCTCACTCCCCCCTCCCAGCAACGGACAGAGATTACATGCATACAGCTGCCCCCCTCCTCCTCCTCCTCTTCCTCCTCTCTCCCCCTGTGTCTGCCCAGCCCGCCCACTCTCCTATCCCGACACAGCTGTGAAGGAGAGAGAGAGAGAGAGAGGAGGGGGGAGGGGGTGTGCGCGGGAGATATGAAGAACAGTCAGCAGCTCCACATTCCAAGCTGTGTGAACTTCCAGCCTCGTCCCTGAATAAGTGAGCATTGCATTGTTCATTACACATTTATCACTGAACTGTCCCTTTCTCTCCCCTATCTGTCTCCCTCCCCCACTCTTTTTTCGTTTGGTCATTACACTGAAAAAAAAAAAAAAAGATCCAATTCCTCATCTACACATTCCAGGTGGATGGGGGAATCCTCCGACACTGGACCAGTGGGCGAACAACCAGGGTTGCTGTCCTGGCACTGCTATTGACAGCGCTGGTCTCTGTCTCCATGGCAGCAGCAGCGCATTATAACCCAATGCTGGCTACTTGGTGCATCATGTCTGCAGTCTCTGATCATCTCCTATATCATGTCTGCAGTCTCTGATCATCTCCTGTACTATGTCTGCAGTCTCTGATCATCTCCTATATCATGTCTGCAGTCTCTGACCATCTCCTGTAGTATGTCTGCAGTCTCTGACCATCTCCTCTATCATGTCTGCAGTCTCTGACCATCTCCTGTACTATGTCTGCAGTCTCTGATCATCTCCTATTTCATGTCTGCAGTCTCTGGCCATCTCCTGTAGTATGTCTGCAGTCTCTGACCATCTCCTGTAGTATGTCTGCAGTCTCTGACCATCTCCTGTAGTATGTCTGCAGTCTCTGACCATCTCCTGTAGTATGTCTGCAGTCTCTGACCATCTCCTGTAGTATGTCTGCAGTCTCTGACCATCTCCTGTAGTATGTCTGCAGTCTCTGACCATCTCCTGTAGTATGTCTGCAGTCTCTGATCATCTCCTGTACAATGTCTGCAGTCTCTGATCATCTCCTATATCATGTCTGCAGTCTCTGGCCATCTCCTGTAGTATGTCTGCAGTCTCTGACCATCTCCTGTAGTATGTCTGCAGTCTCTGACCATCTCCTGTAGTATGTCTGCAGTCTCTGACCATCTCCTGTAGTATGTCTGCAGTCTCTGACCATCTCCTGTAGTATGTCTGCAGTCTCTGACCATCTCCTGTAGTATGTCTGCAGTCTCTGATCATCTCCTGTACAATGTCTGCAGTCTCTGATCATCTCCTGTACCATGTCTGCAGTCTCTGACCATCTCCTGTAGTATGTCTGCAGTCTCTGACCATCTCCTGTATTATGTCTGCAGTCTCTGATCATCTCCTCTATCATGTCTGCAGTCTCTGACCATCTCCTGTATCATGTCTGCAGTCTCTGATCATCTCCTGTAGTATGTCTGCAGTCTCTGACCATCTCCTGTACTATGTCTGCAGTCTCTGACCATCTCCTGTATAATGTATGCAGTCTCTGACCATCTCCTGTATCATGTCTGAAGTCTCTGACCATCTCCTGTATCATGTCTGTTGTGTTTTTTGCTTTTTTTAAGAACAGATAAAGAAAAAAAAAATGGAGTTCTCCTGACTGCTTGAATTTTTTTTATGAAAACCGCGCGCAGTAATCGTGATGCATCGTGATGCATCGCGGAATCGAATCGAATCGAATCGAATCGTTGACCTGATAATCGTAATCGAATCGAATCGTTAGGCAAGTGAAGATGCGCACCTCTATTGACCATCATATTTCCTCTGACCATTAACCTGTACAAGATTAATATTGCACCTTTCCATCCACTCCAGAAGGGAAGCTTTATTGTCCTTATTCAGAGAGGTAATCCAAGCCTTGTTCTCGGCGTCCATTACTTGGTTGTCCATCATTGGAGAATGCTCTGCTGTCTCCATGGGCCATAATCGGTGGGTTGGAGGCTTGCCCCTAGTCCTCTTCAGAAGCCCCTGTCCTGGCTGGGTCTGTCACATAAACCACTATGGGTCACTCTGTTTGGTATTTTATAGACTGGCATACATAATTATAACCATTTAACAATGTTCTAATTAAGCCCAATCAAGACTTCTTCTCTTTGAGTGTCCTCCGTAACACTATATCAGAGAGGGGCACCAAAGAGTACAAATGATCATCCCTGGACTTAATCTCTCTGTGTCAGTAAAGATACTGATCGGTCGCCTCTGAGAGGAACTGGGTTTTCCTCTAAGCCTAACATGCCTGCTTCGATGAAGGTCAAATATTTTAGGTATACCTAAAGGCCAAACTTTTTTTTTTTTTTTTTTTGGATGATGTGCAGAAGTGTTAAACGCTTGTCCTGTGTGTTACTGCTGTCCTCTGGGTGGATTCATCATCTGTGTTTGTCTTGGTGGACATTGACACAGGATAGAAAGGGATAGGAAATCCAAAAGATTAAAGTTGTCATGGGAACAAGAGGTGAATAGAAATGTACCAATGGGAACATTGATTCTGGTAATTACCTTGTTTGTTTTTGCATTTACAGTCTGTCTTTTTGTGGCCTGGACCATGAGACTTTTTTTTTTTAATTCCAGCTATACTTAACAGCTCATCTTGCAGTGCCCTCACCCCCTTACGCATGCACACACACACACGAATGTCAAGGCATACATATTAATTTTGTCTCAGTGGATTGGAATAGGGACAATACTTTCTAGCTCCCCTGGCATTTCTTTGACGCTTCTGGGATATGGGCCGACCCTCAACGTCTTCATTTACAAAGCAGGATTGCTCGCCCTGCATTGTACATGATGATGAAAAGTTGAGACCGGTCAAGCAAGAGAAGGGAAGAGAAGCCACCTTGGAGGATCGGGCATAAAGAAAGGTGGAATCATGCAAGTGTGTATAAAGCTAATTAATTCAATTTTTAAAGATGCCAGAGTTCAGTTTTAACATTTCATTAGTTAAGTTTTAGTAGTTGCAGAATATAACAGTGATTCTTTGTGTTGCTGTGTGTATAGACCTCTCTCCCACAAGTAGTCCAGCTGACGGTGTGCTAAGCTTGTAACTTTGATTTGTCTGTGACAGGTGACATTGGAGAAGGTCCTGGGTATCACGGTGTCAGCTGGAAGAAGTCTCTCCTGTGACCCGAAGACCGGCCTTGTTGCATATCCAGCTGGGTAAGTTGATCCTTTTTCATTTCATCCTCTGGGGCTTGATGCTGGACAGAGGTCTTATGGTGACAGGTTAGAAAGTTTTTTGCTTGGTCTGGTTTGTAATTCATTCATAGAGCATGCTGCCCGAAGGAGTTTGGGGAAAAAATATAATACTGTACACTTAAAAAAAAATCAGCTGCCAACTCTTATTAATATATATCCAACGTGTGACAAAGGTATCCTTCATTAATCTAATCAAATCAAATGCAATGCTGTGTACACATAATGTAAGCAGACTCTCACTGAATCTGAGCACCATAGACCAAAAACACCATTTAATTAATTTTTAATATTCTATGCAAACTCCCCTATCCAGCCATGATTTCACCCCCTAGCCTTTCTGGTTGTGGCCATCTTGAGTAAGGGCAAATAATTTATGTAGCATTTACTTCCTGGAATCCATCTGCCCTTAGCTTAAGCATGCATGCAGGAGAATGTGCTTAGCTGAGAAAACCCCTCCAAACCCCTCCTCCAACCCTCCCCTCCTGAGGACTCCTGGGATGTCTGATCATTTGCCTAGCCAAGAAACCAGAAAGTTACTAAAGGAATGTTAAAAAAAAAAAAAAAAAGTGTAAAACATGTAAATATGATCGACAGTACTTTTCTAACTATCTACTGAAACTAGCAGCACAAATAATCAATGTTGATTGAGAGCCTAAGTGCCATTTTAACATAAAACATCTATAGTGTGAAGATCTATATAAAGTCCAAAACAATTAACAGTCTATAGACTTGCAGTGTGACAAAGGAAGCTCCCAGCTTTACTTTAAAGTGAAATAAAGTTCAGACAGGAACTAATCAAGCAAAATTGACCTTCATATTCTAAACTATCAAGCAGCACTATTGCTGAAGAGATTGCTATCGATGAAATAATTTCATCAGGAGCCTCTGAGGAAGTCAATTTGTTTTGAATGTGTTGAGGAGGACTAAGAAGCTTTATTGCATAGGATGCACCTGTTGCTTGTGTCAAACCATTTTTTTCTAGGCATACACTGTGTATGGGAGTCTTTTCTATTGGTCCAGCTTGGACCAATGCATGTATGCATATGCCATACCCATTAAATGCCTATGGAAGCTGGAAATCACTGTAGTAGCCTCTGCTACTACATTGTCTTTTGGGTCCTGTGCTGATTGGCTGCCTTGCATCATATTAACCACAAAGGGGGATTGTCTTCTTGGCAGCTGCTCCTATTCTCAGAATGAGTGCCAGGCATTCTTTTATTGGATGAGGTGGAGATTATGAGGTCACTGCCCATGTTTCAACCTTAAACAATCAGAAGGCCGAAATAGAAGGGTGAGGTACAACTTGTCATGGGACTTTAGGCCCCTTTCACACAGGGCGGAGCAGTTTTGGCGGACTCCACTTGCTCAGCGGGGATCGCTCCGCTGAGCAGGCGGATGACAGGTCTGTCTCCGCTCACTGTGCAGAGAGGGACCTGTCAGAGTCCCGCTCTCCTCTATGGGAAGATTGGATGAAAACGGACAGCCTGTCCGTTTTTCATCCAATCCGATCTGACCTGCTGGATGGATGGCGAACGTATCGCCATACGTCTGTTTTCAGCAGCTTTTATCGGATCGGATGTCAGCGAACACATATCTGCTGATACCCGCCTCTCCATAGTGGACAATGGGTGGCTCGATCAGGTCCCCCTGAAAAATGGACAGGTGCACCCCGATCGTGTGACAGGGGCCTTGGTGTCCAATGAGTGTGAACTGAGCTTAAAGCAGGCCATACACGGTCGAATTTCGAACAAATTTTCTTTTCAAAATGAGAAAGTTTTTTTTTTTTTTTTTTGTGATCCGATGATGCCACCATTGATTTTCGAAATTCGGCCGACCAAGCCGAATGTTGCTACAGAAAATAATTTTCGTGGCCGGGAATCTTCTTTTCTCTCCGTAAATTTTCTTTTCTTATTACATTTCTCACACGATTCTCCCATCATTTATTAGAAAATCGTTTGTTTTTCTAAAAATTTCTAACATGTCCGATTCCTCAAATTTGATTGCCGCACGAAAATCGGCCGGTGCTGCAGCCCACTAATGGTGCGAAATTCGTACGAAAATTCTTTGATATGATTTTCGAAAGAAAATTATTTCGACATTCGAACCGTGTATGGCCGGCATTAGACTGCTTTTTTTGTTTTGCTTATCTGTTTATTCCACTTGTTTTGTTTCCAACAAATTGATTTGGTTATACTTAGGCCTCTTTCACACGGATGATCCGTATGTCCGTTTTTCATCCATCCGTTTTCGGATGAAAAACGGACATACAGTCATCCCTATGGAGCGTCGGATGTCAGCGGTGACATGTCCGCTGACATCCGACCCCGCTCCGATCCGAAAAGTGTAACGGAGGAAAAACCTACTTTTCCCTCCGTTTTCGGATCGGATCGGATGACGACGGACACTACGGACCGTCATCATCCGATCCCCCCATAGGGGAGAGCGGCGCTCTGACAGGTCCGTCGCTGCACAGCGTGCAGCGATGCACCTGTCATCTTCCTGCTCAGCGGGGATCGGTGGAGCGATCCCCGCTGAGCCAGCGTGTGTTCACGGGGCGGATCATGACTGATCTGCCCCGTGTGAAAGAGGCCTTAATCTTTTCTGAGCAGTAAAACCGCTAATAAGCCAGTGTTGTGTCTTTCAGCTGCTTTTGAAGTTTGAAGAAATTTTTTCTTTTCTGTTATTTTTGCTTCGGGGTAATTAGGGAGGTCATTGGCAGTCTTGGCATTTCTGAGCCAGGTGTTGTACATTACACATTGCCCGCAGGTCTGCAGCTCTCTGTAGCATTTGTTTTTCTCCTCCCAAGTTCGGGTCATAGTAAGGACTTCTTTCCTGTGGTTTGATTGCAGTATGTTTTGAAACCCCATAATTATCCATGATATGCTGAAATCTGACTCCAAGATCGGGTCTCCCAACATACAGCTTTATGAATCACAGAAAGGTGAAATGCTCTTTTTTTCAGATGTTGCCTTTCGTAGTTGGTGAAACCTACAATTTTAGACCTTTTTTTAGGTTCTTTTTTATAACACTTTACTGCAGTACAAAACAATCACTTCCAGCACATAGAGGTCCTCTACTGTTGAATAGGACTGTGCAACAATTTCAAATGCTAGGCGGATGCAGCCTTCCATGGATAAGGGAATCCAAAGTGGAACTACAAAAACAAGGAGACAGGAATGCGCAAGCACCAAGTGCATTACCACAAAAAAAATGTATTAGAGCCTTTTATTTTTTTATTCATTTTATTTGCTCAAATGCAAATTTTTGTGGTAATGCACTTCGTGCTTGTGCCTTCCTGTCTCCTTGTTTTTGTAGTTGCACTATACGATATGCTTCCATGGACTTATAAGCTTGCCATAGGTGGATCAGTATGCCAAGACTGCCTGTTCGAGAGGAGTCCATCTAGTGATCAACTCTTCTCGAACAGGACTGGTGAAAAATTTGTGTTAGATCGGCACTGGTAGCCAATCGACTGCAGCCACTGATCAGTGTATTCTGACAGTGGAGTCCCCACTGTCAGAATACAATAGTGCAGTGGGGAGGTTTGCTCCATCCACCTTGAATGTGTGGATGGGGGAATCCATTTTTTTTTTACTTTTTTTTTTTTTTTGAGTTGGCTGGCTGATCCGGAAAAAAACAAAACAAATGGCTCACCTGTGGCCAGCCATAGTGATAAGTTTGTCTATGAAAGTCCAACATGACCTGCCAATGTTTGCTAACAAATTGTGAACTGATTAAGCTGATCACATTCATGTATATATCCATAAAAAAACTCTACTGTACATGAGTGCCCTTAACGCAGCTTGCCACGGTAAAGTATAACTAACTAAAGGCAAAACTATTTTTTTTTTCTTTTGGATAGAGTGAAAAGGGTTTAGAAAACTCTACTGTGTGTGTGTGTCGCCTCTGGAGAGATTCACCTTCTCTATTTGTATGGTTTACCATTCTCACCCTAAGTGAAAGAATATTTCAAATTTTTGTGTTGTCACGAGAACTGAGATCGAGGAGAAATCTAGCAAAGGGGGACACTGGTGATAACCCGGGGTTTCCATAACTAAAGTGATATTTAAAGTCTTGGGTCACTCGCCGGCGTGCCTGGCCCCTCCATCCCGCCGAGTGCCCCCACAGCAAGCATCTTGCTATGGAGGCACCCGAGCCCCACCCCCTCTCTCTCTCTGCATTGGCTTACTAAATTTAATTGAGAGCAGCAGGAACCAATGGCACTGTATCAGCCAATGAGGAGGGAGTGTCGCATCGTGCAAAGCTTGTCGCCCAAAAGAAGCTCCTGCTCCTTTTTGAGTGACAAGCTTCATGTGTTGAGGTTTGCCATGATTGCATATCGATTCATCCTGGCAGAACTGCACCGCGTTTTTTTTAGGTGCCAATAAAAGGAATGGCACCTGAATTCGCATTGTGCGATTTGTCATTTTTGCAGAGCGTTTTGAAGTAGCAGACAGAATTGCGCCGATTCTGCCCGCGATTCAAAACTCCCAGGTATGAAGGGAGCCTTTGAGGGATTTCCTCTTGCTTCCTGTTTTGGCTATGGGACAGGAAGTGAAGGGAAATCTCCTCCAAAGGACACAGATGGTAAAATATTGACAGGATTTATAACTTAAAATTGGAAATAAATGAAAATGACCTTGCTTCTTCAGTAATATTCAACATTCATCATGCCCAAGATTGCACAACCTTTTAGCCAGAATTTTCCAGCGACTCTTCTTCATAGTGCACATATGTGCCACAGCCCCATTCATTCTTTTGGATGAGCCGTATTCCAGCCGTCCATCAGAAAACAGCTGACCAATGAGAATAAATAGGACTGTGATGTGCTATTATGAAAACAAGCTGTGTGGCACCTAGCAGGACCACACAGTGAAGATCACTGGAACGGGGGCAGAGGTGGTGGAGAATTATGTACAGTAGGCGTTCATAGAAAGTGTTCTTGTAATATGCATAAATGTGTTTTCTATGTGTACTACTTCACAAGAAACTCAGGGCAAAGCAACAGGAACTAATCTTTCTGCAACAACTGGGAGTTTACACGTGACTTTTCTTCACTCATGACATCCAAACAGAATGGCAGGGGAGAGAGAGGAAGGAAAGTACACGCTCCTGGTGGGCTAATTAAAATGAATCTGTTTTGTCCAACCTGTGAAAATCACACGTTCTCTTAAAGTGACCACTATTGTAACATCTATTATATAACGATAACTGTTTGCAGTTAAACCTACTGTAACTGTTCAGGCCCAACTGGCAGTGTTCTAATTTGGCCCAATCCCTTTCACTATTGCTGAACAGTTTGTTATACGTGGATCCAAGTTCAGCAGGAACCAGCCGAATTTCGATCCATGTGTGTGGCCACTTTGGTTTAACAGACATATTGACTTCTGTTCAACCTCCCTGTTGGTATATTTTTGCTCGATCAGCTGCTATAGGCTGCAGGACTGATCTGTGAATGTTGATGGCAAATATAATTGCCAACTTGGTTTTGAGCCCTGGTTCTAGAACGCATGCAATAGCATTACAAGTGAAATAACATGATTTTGTATGGAAGCTGTTCACATATATGCAGTACATTCCAATGTAATTTCAACAATTCTGTGCTGTGTTTCTGACCTGTTCTCAAGAGCGAGAATGCAAAACGCAATGGAATAGCAGCAGAACCCGCATCAAGTTGCATGGACATGATTCTTCAAATCACACTAAAAAAACGCACCGCATAAGTGTGAACCTAGCCTAAAAGTGTACGTTTTTTTTTTTTTGCTGATATTCTCGTTCTTCAGTATAAATATGAAGCCAGCAAAGTGTCACGAGACTTAATATTCATATGCTTGTTCTGGGTTAGTGACTTGCCACATAGTGCCTCGTTGATCAGGCTGATGGCCCCCAGTTTGACTCCTCAAAAACAAGATGGCACTAGCAGCTCCTTCATTTATATTCTGACAGATTCCTACTAAATGCAGATCAACCACTTCCCGCCCATAGGCCGTCATATGACGTCCTGGACTTTGAGTGGGGATATCTGAATGATGCCTGCAGCTACAGCCATCATCCAGATACTTTTTCAGCCAGCGATTCTGTGCACCGTAAGAACAATCATAGCAGCAGTTCAGCCGCTTGATCATTCTTTCAAGCGGCGAGAGGGGACATACCCCCCCCTCCCGCCGCCCCCCGGAGCTTCTCCTGGCTCGCCCCTGCGGGTGGTGATTCGGAGAATGAATCTGTAGCCGGTGGAAGTTGAGCAAAGAAATTTCAGGTGACCAGATGGTCCCCAGTCATCTCTATGACTCTCGTAGGCCCATGCGCGACGTTATGACATCACATCCAGGCCGGCGGAAGTAAACAATGCTGGGGATGCGGCTGGAAAAGTCGAGAGAGTTTATTTTTTTTAACTCAGCCTTTCCAGCCTGAAGCAGAGATGTAGGGTCTTGTAGACCCCACATCTCTCCATAAAGAGGACCTGTCACGCACTATTCCTTCTACAAGGGATTGGAGCTGCACAGGGACAGGGGCGCTTTAAATTTTAAATTATTGATCAAACATCCCTTGTAATAGGAATATGGCATGATCAATCCTCCTTACAGTGAGATATGGGGTCAATAAGATCCCACATCTCACCTCTAGGCTGGGGAGACTGAAATCAAAATAAAAAAAAGAAATAAAACGATCTCGGCTTCCCAGCCGAGGTGGTGCCATTTGTTTGAATACAGCTGCTGGGAGTGACGTCATAACATCATGCCCGGCCTCCGAACGATCATAGAGACTCCAGCGACCATCTGGTCCGCTGGAAATCTCTGTGGTCACCAACCGGGGTCGGAGGATCCTTTGTCCGACTCACCGATGGAAGCGGTGAGTCGGTAGAAGCATCGGAGGGCGGCGGGGACGTCCCCTCTCGCCGCCCGTAAGAACGATCAAGCGGCGGAACAGCCGCTATGATCATTCATATGGTGTAGGGAATTGCCGGCTGAAAAAGCCGATATCTGAATGATGCCTGTAGCTGCAGGCATCATTCAGATATACCCGCATAAAGTCGGGTATATGATGTCATATGACGTACTTTTGAGGGCTGTCTGCTTTTGCAGAGCAGAGAGAATTCTCTGCAAAGAAAGAATCGGAAAATACTTTGGCAAGATCGCAACAGGAAAAAATCGCGATAACGATTAATTGTGCAGCTCTACAAGGGATGTTTACATTCCTTGTAATAGGAATAAAAGTGATCACATTTTTTTTTTTTTTCTTATAGCGAAAGTGTAAAAATAAAAAAAAGTAAAAAAAATAAATTTTAAAGCATCCCTGCTTGTTTGCGCACAGAAGAGAACGCATACGCAAGTCGCACCCACATATGTAAACAGCGTTCAAATCACACATGTGAGGCATTACCGCGTGCATTAGAACCAGAGCAACAATTCTAGCCCAAGACACCTCCTCTGTAACTCTAAACTGGTAACCTGTAAAAAATTTAAATCCTATGGAGATTTTTAAGTACCAAAATTTGGCACCAATCCACGAGCGAGAACAATTTTAAAGAGTGACATGTTGGGTATCTATTTACTTGGCATAACATCATCTTTCACATTATACAAAAAAATTGGGCTAACGTTACTGTTGTGTTTTTGTTTTTTTTTTACCTTTTTTTCCCCCTGCAAAAAAAGTGTTTGAAAAATCACTGCGCAAATACCGTGTGATATAAAAAGTGGCAAGGACCGCAGTTTTATTCTCTAGGGTCTCTGCTAAAAAATATATATATATATATATATATATATATATATATATATATATATATATATATATATATATATTTATTGTTGGGGGGTTCTGAGTAATTTTCTAGAAAAAAAAATTATGCTTTTTACATGCAGGAGCGTGTAATTTGCCGGAATTTTCCCAGATGGAAAGTGGTTGAAATGAAAATCGACAAAATATTCTGTTACCTGTCACGCACATAATATTTTATTTATGAAGATCGTTTTAGAAGATAAACACTCTTGTCTCCAGTTAGTCTGTGTGAAGAAAATGCCTCATTAGTGTTGCGTTGAGATATACGGTATTTTTTTTTCTGTCCTTGTCATCAGGATAAACCTTGGATAAACAAGACTCTACACACTACAGTTTTTTTTCTGCAACCCCACAGGTTGCACAAAAAAAAAAAAAAAACTGTTATCACTGGTCGGAGCCGCTGTACTAACCATGCGAGGTTAGTCCAGCGATCTCCCCGCTGAGCTGTTGTGTTCTGACAGGGGATAATCCCCCCCTTCAGAACACTCTGATCAGTGCTCTATGCTGTCGGTCGGATGCTGGTTTTCCAGCATGCACGTCCAACAGAAGTCTGTCAAGCAGACCGAATTACACACGGGCAAAGTGTTGGCCGTTTTTTTTTTCGGAGCCGTCAAATGTCTCCTGACATTCTGCCCGTGTGTACGGGGCTTTAGTACACCAGGACCCACCAGGAAAATGTATGTCCCACTATGGGGCTACATTTGTATGTGTACTGGTTTTATAATGTGAGGATCTCTACCAGCCCTTTCCTTTTCATCTTGACTATTTAATGAGATATTAATGAACACTGAAATTATATTTCATTTTTCTATTGATATCAATAGTACCTTTTAGGGCTTGTTTATACTTGCTTCAAAATGTGGCATTGGACACACTTTTTTAAAGCACTCGGAATGCTAATCAAAGCACCTGACCCTAAATAAAATGGCGAGCTCGCAGCCCTGTTTACTCATTGCGCTTGCTTTGTTTCTCTTCAAAATTACCCCATGTCGAATTCCTGGTGCTTCAGGCTGGGTTCACACTATAGTGATGCGGGAACCGCTGCGGCTGTCAATACAATGTTAATGACACCCCAGATCGGTTCACAGATCGCAGTGCGAACTGTGGCTTAAAACAGGAATTGGATCGCATGGATGTGAACACTCACACACTAACACTCACTCAGCCAACACTGGCTGAACTGGCACAGAGCTCGCATTGCACAGACATCGCATGTGATCGGGTGCGAATCACATGCGATGTCCGTGTTCGCAATAGTGTGAACCCAGGCTCAAAGCTTCCATAAAAGTCTGACAATGCTTCCTAGCAGCACCTGCAGCTTTTGAGAGGCTTTTATTCAGCTTAAAGCCCGTACACACAAAAAGAAAATCGTACGGAAAATACCGCTTTCGAAGCAATAATCGGATCGTCATACGTGCCATTGCTTCAGTTGGCTTAAGTGCGCATGTGCCACATGATGTCGGCACATGCAAATACAGAGATATATCTCCTAAACCGTGCAGGTTTAGGAGATATCCAGTGCAGCTACAGGCAAGCTTAATTATAGGATTTTTTTAATCCCATATTCATGCTTACCTAGGTGGATGCAGCATTGGTCCGATGCTGCATCTGTCCTCTGTCGCCTCTTCACTGAGAACCGATTGAAGAACCGGTTCTCTCACCTCCCTGAGCGGAGAGCTGCTGCCTGTCAGTCAGCAGCTCTCCTCTCTGCTCCTCCACGCTCATCGGATCGCTGAGCTGTGGAGGGGCGGGAAGCGGCCGTCTCAGCGGCTCGCTGAGAGGCCGAGACTGCCATCAGTCCAGGCAGCTGGCGGATCCAGACTTCCGAAGTCGGGATGATGCAGTGCCTGGACTATCTGTGTGACGTCATCGGAGAGCGAACTTCAGACCTCTCTCTGCTGACAACGGGTCACAGGAGTGCAGAACGAATTGCACTCCTGTGACCCAGAGGAGAAGTCCAGCCAAATGAGCTCAGGCTGGACTTCTCCTTTAAGTCAGTCCCCAGCTACTTTAACTTGCTTCTAATTCTGACTTCATCACATGAATATATGTACTTTATGTGCTACTGTGGAGGGGGGAGCCTGGTATCTGCTTCAGATGGATTGCATTATAGATCCCTTCTGTTTTCTATAGAATATAATTCATCTTACTTCCCGGATGAAACATATGGTAGCTGAGTCACCGGCGGTTTTTCATTTCAAACCTTTGTGCATTTAATGTTTACTTCAAATATTTGAAGTATTTGTATTAATGGTGTACTTCATGTTAAAGGGACCATGTGTGACTGAAAATTCTGCCATCTGCTTGAATTTGAATTCAAAGATGACCAGTCATGACCAGGCTGCCATAACCCCGGTATTGTTTTTTTCCATTCGGTGGCCAGCTTTCAGATACAAACGGTCTCAGCAGCGAATGCGCCGCAAGATCACTTTGATAGCCAGAAGGAAAGGTGTCTGTACCCTCTCCCCCCCCCCCCCCCCCCCACCGTCGGTAAGCCTGGTACCAATCCGATGCAGCCAATGGCTAGGCTTTTTTTTTTTTTCTTAAAGTCAAAATGTATTTGTTTGCTTATTTATATTAAAGCAGCCCATCCCACCGTGCTCACGCGCAGAGCAAATGCATTAGGTAAGTCGTGCTCAAATTATAAATGATGTTCAAACTACACATGTCTCATGTGAGGTATCACCGCGATCTTTAGAGCGAGAGCAATAATTCTAGCACAGGTCCACCTCTGTATCTCTAAAGAGGTAACCTGTAACAATTTCTAAAGCGTCGCCTTGGGAATTTCTAAGTACTGTAGTTTGTCACCATTCCACGAGCGTGCAGAATTTTAAAGCATGACATGTTGGGTATCTATTTACTCGTAACATCATCTTTCACATTATACAAAAAAAGTTCTAACTTTATTTTTATTTATTTTTAATTCATTAGTGTATTTAAAAAAAAAAAAAAAATGCGTTTGAAAGGCTGCTGCACAAATACAGTGTGACATAAAATATTACAGCGAGCACCATTTTATTCTCTATAGTGTCTCTGCTAAAAAAAAAAATTATATAATGTTTTTCTAAGTATTTTTCTAGCAAAAAATACTATTTTTGAAGAATAATACTTTTTGAAATGCAAGTTTCACCCAGGCCTTACTTTTGCTTTAGAAGTCATCATCTCATGTCCAGGACTGTTGTATGGGCAGAACAGAAAAGACTCCACATTTTCCCTAGGCCACCAATTTGGCTATCAGAGGCCTATGTTAAAGGCAAAGTCCACCTTTTAAAAAATAATAAAAGCGCATGTTTTTGCAGGAGAAAAAAATGTGCAATTATTTCTATTTTATTTTTATTTTTTTAAGCATAGGAGCTTGGCTAACCCATGGCAATGCTAAATAATTGTATAACATGGTGTTTTTTTTTTTTGGGGGGGGGGGGGGGGGGTGATGACAGTGATTATTGCTAGCAGCTAAAGCTGGTGTTGGTAATCAATTGAAAAATCTGACAGGCTGGTTGTACCCAAGTTCATCAATAAATTTGGGTACATTCAGCTTGCCCATACATTGTTTGAATCTTAGCCAGTCCCTGCTGAACCAGCTGAGTTTTGAACGGTCTATGGCCAGCTTAACACTACTTGCATTTAAAAAAATACATTTAGACTCCTTTCACACTGGAGGCTTTTTTCAGGTGTTTTATCGCTAAAAATAGCGCCTGTACAGTGCCTGAAAAACATCTCTCAATGCTCCCCAGTGTTGAGTGCTTTCACACTGGGGCGCTGCTCTGGCAGGACGTTAAACTCCTGCAAGCAGCATCTTTGGGGCACTTTAGGAGCGGTGTATACACTGCTTTTAAAGCGTCCCTGCTCATTGAAATCAATGGGCAGCGCCGCCAAAACGCCTCGGCAGCGTCACTTTTAACCCTTTGTTCGCCCGCTAGCAGGGGTTAAAAGCGGCCGAAAAGCACCTCTAAAACGACGGTAAGCGCTAACGCGGCAGCGCTGCAAGTGTAAAAGGGCTCTTAACGGTGTAGTCATGAATACAGAGCGGCATTATTTTGTTCCTTTTATATCAGCTGGCATTCAGCTTTGAATGACCAACATTTTTAGCAATTATCTGTTTAGGTTTGCACAATCCTCTATCTCTAGTTCTGGACTCTTATCACATCAGACTCTTGTCTTGTCTTGCTCCTTTTCACCTGTTACAACATTCCATTGCTTTTCTCATAGTTAAGCGGTTGTAAATTCCAGCTCTGCTTTATGTTTCTACTCCTGTCAATGCCGCAAGGAGCACTCTGCAGAAAAACAATTTTCAGCTTTCCCAGCCCTCACCCCAGCTCTTCGTGATGTGAAAAGTCTCATTGTCTTGTCTCGCCATGGGGGTTTTATGTTATTTATTTTTACAGCGAAATTCCAGTTTTTGTTTTTGCTCCAGTCGACCAGGAAGGATGTCAATTCTGTTGTGCTTAGTGTGATTTGGGGAAGCTGGCACCTCAGAACTGACGATAACACATTGCTGTGAGGTAGTTACTGACAGGAACTCTATTGTGTCAGGTTAACCCTTAGATAGATTGGATGAGGCGTTCGGGTTCTTTTAGCTTCAGGAGTCCTGTATAGGAATGGACCAATGCACAAATTTATTTATCTCTGCTAATAAAGCAAGGAAGAATGGAGGTAACCCTTAACATTGGCTATATTTTATCTTAATCTCTATGCATTAAGATAAAAAGTCTTCTGTGTGTAGCAGCCCCCCCAATACGTACCTGAGGCCCATCTAGATCCAGCGATGTTGCAGGAGTGTCTCGGCTGCCCAGGACTCTCCTCTTCATTGGCTGAGACAGCAGCGTGGAATCATTGGCTCCCACTGCTGTCAATCAAAGTCAGTCAGCTAATGAGGAGAGAGAGAGAGAGAGGGGGGCAAGGCCTGGGCTGCGGCTCCGTGTCTGAATGGACACACCACGGAGCTGCAGCTTGGCTCGGGTGCCCCGTAGCAAGCTGCTTGCTGTGGGGGCACTCAACAGGAGGGAGGGGCCAGGAGCACCTAAGAGGGACCCGAGAAAAGGAGAATCAGGGCTGCTCTGTGCAAAACCACTGCACAGGGCAGGTAAGTATAACATGTTTGTTATTTTATTAAAAAAAAAAAAACAAGACTTTATAATCATTTTAAAGCCCCTTTCACACTGGGGCAGTGCGGGCGTTAGCGGTAAAGTGATGCTAGTTTTAGCAGCGATTTACCGCTGTGATAGCGGCATGCCCTTAACCCTCTGCTAGTGGCCAAGAAAAGGGTTAATAGTGCCTGTTTTGAGGCGCTGCTGAAGTGCTATGGATGCACTTCCGCATCGCTGCCCATTCATTTTAATGGGCAGGGGCGGTGCAGGAGCGGTGTATACACCACTCCACCGCCCCAAAGATGCTGCTAGCAGGACATTTTTTCCTGTGCTTTCACACTGGGGTGGCTTGAGAGGCGCTTTTAAAACGCCTGAAAAGAGCCCCTTTGTGAAAGGGGTCTAAGGTGCCTCTTTGGATACATTGATGATGAATCTCTTTCTAAAAAAAACTCCCAACTTTTCCTACAGTTAGTTCTGTTCAGGGTGGATTTGATTTAAATCAAGTCTATTTTAAATCACTAGTAAAAAGGCATGATTTAAATCAACATTTTTAAAGAGCAACTGTCATTTGTCCCGCAGCGGCTCCACCTCTGACCCGCTGTTGACTCACCGACCGTCCCATTCATTTTAATGGGAAGGCTGGCGATGTGGCAGTGACAAAAGGTGAGGGATGTGGCGGAAGCAGGTGAGTGGATGCCCGCTAATGGGTGCTGCCATGATGGATCTGCAAACAAAATGAAGGTTTCCTATTTAGAATAAGCTGTCAAGTTAGTAAAACAGTGATATCATACAGTTTGTAGTGTACATAGATTTGTAAAACAATGGAATAAAGGAATACTCCTGGACTTTGTTTTATCTCATGGTTACTGTAAAATTGTGTGAATGCTTCAATGCAGTGCATGTTATCTCAGCTTGCAGAGTTTGGATTCATTGAATGAGTTTACCAAAAATGTAAATATTGCAGAATATACAGCCTCATGTTACATAACTAAGCTCCATTTCATGCTGAATAAACTAAATTATTAATGTATCTTAAATAGAAAGCTATCATTAGATAGATTTTTACTCCAAAAGCATTTTATTAAAATAATTTTGATAAAAATCCCAAAAATTCGATTCAAATAAAAAAAATCTGATTTAAATAAATAAAAAAAAAAAAAAAAAAAAATTATTTATTTTTTTAATCATTGATTTTTATCCATCCTGGTTCTGTTCTATGCTAACAAATCTATAACTATGCAAGGGAAGTCTCCAAATTCCCCCTACCATAGCTTTTTGGCTTACCCTCGTTAATCAGGCACTCCCACTGTATAAGTTGATGTTTGAAGCCAGAGATTGCCCTTGTAAGTTCCATAAAATCTGGGACTTTTGGGTGAGTTCAGACCGTACTATATCACCTAATACTCAAGGTACTGACCAGGGAGGTAGGGACCTTTTTATGGATCCTTTTTTCACTTTATCTCGACTACTGTATTTGTATACACTGTTCTATTGACGGTCTATGGTTCATGTATGTAGCTGAGTTTGGGTTGATGCTTCAATGCTTCATCTACGTGTACTGAATGGACATACTGTGTATTTTATATGGTGATATCTGAGCATCGTTTGCTATATTTTCTGTTTTTTTTTTTTTTTTTTTTTTTAGTACCCTCATACTTTGTGTACAATAAAGTTACCTTTCAAATAGAAAGCTCGCCAAAGATGCAGCATGCAGGAGTTTTTGTGCGCTGTCTCAAACGGCACCAAACTGCAGGACCTCATAGAAGTCTATGGGAAAGCGCAGCTAACCCGCATGAAATCAGCAAGTTGGCAACGCTTTAGCAAAAGAGCAGCAGAGCGGTGTAAAGCCATCCTTGCTCTTGATTGCCGCCTCATGGATGGTAATGAGAGGAAAGCCAATGTTATTATAATTAAAGTATAACTAAAGACAAAACTTTTTTTTTTTTTTTTTTTTTTTTGTTTAGGATAGAGTAGAGATCGATTAGAACACCTGTCAGATTTTTATTACTGTCTGTACCCCCATGTTAGGAGATTCCCCCTCTCTATTTGTCCTGGTTACCATTATCTGATTTGCAAAGACAACCCTAAAGAACCCAAAACCATAAAACCATTAGGGATGGTTCACACCAAAACGTGGTTCAGGAACGGTGAATGTTCTGCAGGTGAACATGCTGTCTTTGCAATCTGCATGCAGGTGCCAATATATTATCAGCTGCTTTTGATTGCTCAGTTCTCAGTGTTAGAGCCTGTGGGGGACAAATGCAGCTTCACACTGGTGCAGCATTCTGCTAGGTAAATATGTTTAAAAAAAAAAAAATATTCTCATACTTCTCTTCTTAATGGCAAGAGTTCTGGTGTGAAATGGCACTTGGTTTCCCTTTTAAAGGGAAAGTGTAGTGGTTCTGTATTTTTTTTTTTTTTTATTTGAGTATAATATAATATTTTTTTTTTTTAAATATTGCAGATCAATACATTTCTAAATTTAAAAAAATATTTTTAATACAAAGTGTGTGAAATTAGCAGTTTGAAAACTGATAAACTTACTGGTAATATGACAACTAAAATAAAGTGGACTAAACTATTTATGGTTAACATCAACAGTCAGCTGGGGAAACATACTATTCTGCATTTGCAATCCTGTAAAAAAAAAAACCTGGCTCTTCTGAAATACACCCCTCAAATCTTGCATAAATATTCCAAATTGGGAAGCTACAAGTGAATGTTTGTTTGTCCAATTCAGCTGAAAACTAATGGAGTATTTAATCCCCATCACCTTGATGATCCTGTAATTGCTTTAATCTTTATCTTCTTTTCTCCTGTTGTGATGAGACGGATTAGTGAGCTGTAGAGCAGATTCTAGGATTTGTGAGAGTGCATTGTTTTTGATGTTTGTAAGTACTGTACTTTGGAGTAAAAGGAAAATGGGGCCCTGTGTTTCCCAGCATGCATTTGGTTGGTTGCTGTGCCCCATACATAAGTGGTATATTCAGGTAGAGGTGTGTTAATCCTACTTTATAAATATTATATGTTCTGGTATCATGGGCGTGTTACTTCAAGTAAACTACCGGGGATTGTATTTTTGCAACCGTAAATATATTATTATAGATGTCATTTTAAATGTACATCCTGTGGGAGTGGCAGCATTTCCTCTGATTTATAGTGAATATAAATAAAATATTTTTACACATCTATTATGCTTCCTACAGTTTAATTGAAAATACAATACATTTTAAATTACCAATGTCTTTGTGTAGTGTGTACTAGGTAATTATTTTTTCTTTATACAAGTTTTAATTAAATGGCAATTTGTATGTCCGTGGTGATTCAGTCATATTTGTATGTTTATGGGGTTGACGTCCAGAAGCTTGAATTGCTTGTTTGTTTAGTTTGTAGATGTTCTTCCATGATATGTTTACACTGAAGGCTTGGTCATAGACTGGCAGCTTTATCCTCCTAGAATGGCGGGCAGGGAGATATGTTCCTATACTACCTGAGTCATCGGAGCCCCAATACCCACTGGGATCGCCACCCAACAGAAGAGTGGCACAAAAAGCAAAGCTGCTAATCCCTTATCCATTTTGATAAGTCTTTTTGTTGCAATCCCAAAGCAATCAATTCATAAAATGATGGTTTTGATTAACCACAAGACAATGCAATTGAAACTACCCTATTTGAATGGGATGCAAAAATAGTTCACTTTCTATGGGATTGCTGTGTATTTTTCTATATCAATTTAATTGTGATTCTCTACAACCTTTTTTATTTATTTTTTTTATTAGTAAAAAGTTGTGATTCCAACTGAAATTAAACTTCCATGCATCAACATGTGCATTGAACTGACACAAGACCAATTTAAAAGTCACCATTAACCGAACTCTGGGGGTCAGTCAAAGGTGGTAGATTGCTTAGATTCTGGTAATTATGGTATTTTCTATTGTACATTTAAATCCCAGTGAATTAATTAAAAGTGATTGAGACTGACTGACTAAAAATCGCCATATGTGTGGCCGGCATGGCTTATGCCCCGTACACACAGTCGGATTTTCCGATGGAAAATGTGTGATAGGACCTTGTTGTCGGAAATTCCGACCATGTGTGGGCTCCATCACACATTTTCCATCGGATTTTCTGACACACAAAGTTGGAGAGCAGGCTATAAAATTTTCCGACAACAAAATCCATTGTCGGAAATTCCGATTGTGTGTACACAAATCCGACGGACAAAGTGCCACACATGCTCAGAATAAATAAAGAGATGAAAGCTATTGGCCACTGCCCCGTTTATAGTCCCGACGTACGTGTTTTACGTCACCGCGTTTAGAATGATCGGATTTTCCGACAACTTTGTGTGACCGTGTGTATGCAAGACAAGTTTGAGCCAACATCCGTCGGAAAAAATCCTAGGATTTTGTTGTTGGAATGTCCGAACAAAGTCCGACCGTGTGTACGGGGCATTAGTCTGGACCCATTCAAAGGGGGGTTCTTAAGCTAGTTGAAGTTCTTCCTGCAATCATCTTTGATATGCTACGATCACCCAGTACCACATCAGAAATCGTATGATTCCGTTAATTGCAAGTAATGTTCTAAAATACCCATCGTCAACAAGAGTCCCATGAAACCCTAGGGTTTCTCCAGAGAATGCTAGGAGTTACTTGATGTGGTGCATTGACCTTCCATCTGATGGTGCCTGCCAAATTCCTGAGCCCTACGCCACATGGTAGAGTCAGCAGAAGGACACCAGAGATCTTTTTTTTAAGCGGTCTGTAAGGGCTAGTTTACACTTGTTTCAAAACGTGGCTTCAGACAGGTTTTGTTAAAGCTCACTGAATGCCAGTCAAAGCCCCTGTCACTAAATTAAATGGTTAGCTTACAGTCCTGTTTACACCTCGCATTTGCTTTGCTTCAAAAATTATACCCCATGTCGCTTTAGTGGGGCTTCAAAACATCTTCAAAATCTCCATAGAACTCTATGGCAAAGTTTGCTTGAAGCACCTGCAGCTTTTGAGTGGCTTTATATCGGCTTTAGCTTCCCTTTGTTTTGGAAGAATTGCAGGCATGAGATATCGACACTCACACAGGGCATCTGCCAAGCTTCAAAAGAGCATCACTAAAGCTTCACCAAAGCACCAATGAAGCATCGCAAACACATCATAAAAGCATGTTGAAGCGGTAGGTGCTTTAATGTGTGTTGAAACCGAAGCAAATGTACATGAGCCCTAGGGGCGACATTCCTCCAAATGATCACCAATGTGGGGGAAATTTATCCAACTCTCCCCCAAAGAAGTGGTTTTAGCAGGGGTTCCTTAAGACCTAGGAATTATTTCAAGGGTTCCACTGGGGTAAAAAGGTTGAGAAAGGCTGCTCTAAAAGTAGTGTTAGTATCCTTTTTTGACCAGCCACACAGCATACAAAGTTGCTGACTCAGTATTGAATAGTGGGAAGTAAACTGATGCTGATATATCAATACGAACATTCAACATTTTTATAATTAAGATTTTACCTTTCATAAAACAATCATTTTGGTATATAAATGATGGTCCGCCTTAGTGAATAATCTAAACTGTGCCTTTTCTATGCTCTGTAGTAAATCATTTGGCTAAAATCTGACCGAATCATCATGCAGAGTTCCCACCTGCCCCTTTATTTGGAGGGACTCCACTTTTGGAAGCAAATCTCTGTTCAGATATCCTTTTTTTTTTTTTTTTTTTTTTTTTTAAACTACCAAAAGTGTTAAACATTATCGTTTTAATCCAGCCTCTAAATTACTGCATTTTTCTATTTCTATTTCGAAAGGAAGTATAAACGACCAGTAGTGGTAAAAAAAAAAAAAAGAGAGGCACTTGAATTTTAAGTAATAATTTTGTACTATTCCTTTATGGGCAATGTAATTGGGGGAATGGCGGGGGGGGTTTGGTGTTGGATGTTGGGGCTTTTCTTTACATACTTTGTGGTAAAAGATGTCATTCATTTTATAAAATTTGTAATGTTGAAGGTATGCATTATGTGTATTGCCTGAAGGTGGGCAGAAGACAACACTGGACATGACCAGGAGGCCTTTTGATGATTGTATATACCGTCCTTTGACAAGTTTCTTGTGGTATGTAAATTTGGTTGGAACAGTCATCCTTTGCTTTTCTATTGCAAACTTTCAACTGTAGGGTTGGATTGCAATATACCACTATGAATACACACACTTACACACACACATACACACACACACATACACACACACACATACACATACACACATACACATACACACACACACACACACACACACACACACACACACACACACACACACACACACACACACACACATATACACACACACATATACACATACACACACACACACATACACACACATACACACACATACACACACACACACACACACACACATATACACATACACACACACACACTTTTCTAAACCCTTTAAGTTAACATGTACTTTGAAAACTTTGTGCCTGCAGGGTTAACTGTGATTATGTGTAGTAAGAGTTGAATCAGCTTCTCTGGATTGTTCTTGTTTGTTTCTGGAGAGGAGCCGGATTTGTCAGCCTGTTAGGTGATAGCTTTGTGTGTCAGAGACCGAGGAGCTCCACCACGTCACGCCAAACATCTGCATCATATTCTTAACTCCTTCAGTGTCCAATGCACCCCATGCTTTTTCTCCTCGAATGTCCTTGTACAACATTGTGTCCTCACAAGCTCTGGCTGGCTGCGTTCCATCTAATTCTACAGGAAAGTTTACACAAATGTTCTTGCTTTAGAACAAGTAAGCAAAGCTCTTTTTTTTTTTTTTTTTTTCTCGCCCTCTGCAGAGTCTACTTTGGTCCTGTTGTGTAGCTTTCACATTAGCTCTTTACATGCAGAAATTCATCCAGCACCTGTGTGAATTTGCAGCTGGGCTCCAATTGGCAATAGTGAGGGACCATCAGGGTTGAAAAGTATTAGTTGCTAGCTGGGCAGTGTAAGGTGTGGTGTGAATGCTGCAAGGCACTTTAATTTTAAGGTGCTGTTGTGTAAAACCAAACAAATGCTTTACTTAGTTGCTTGTGTGTACTGAGGCTGTTGCACTCAGGCCTGATACTTAATGGGATCTTCGAGAACCTATACCAGCAACCTGTTTTGAAGCCTGTATAAATGAGGCCCTAAAGAGACTACCTTAAAAACAAAAATTAAACTGCTGTGGATAAAGTCCAGACACCTCGAGGTGTCTGCACATTCTGCATATCTGCAGGAACCTCTACAACCAAATACTGAGTGTCTTTAAAAAAAAACTGAGCTTTTCTGACAGATAATCTCCATCCCCACTCTTGGTCCTTCATTACGATGGACTGCCACACTGTCCAATCGGAATGTGCAAAAAGCAGGAAAGGGGTGGGAAGCTTTAGCACGATCAGGAACTGCCAAACCTTTGCCTGTCAAAATGTTGGTAAGAAGGTTTTGGAGGCTGCTGCTGGTATCTACAAGAGAACATACCCTTTATACCTACAGCAGTTCTTTGGTTTTTACTGGAAGAGCATATTTAAACACCAGACCTTCTAAGCTCATCAAATGGTCACAATGGTTACAGAGGGGAGTAATTGTGAATCTCGATTTTCTTCATTTTCCTTTAGTTTGTTGAAGTTGTCAACAGTTACCCACGGTGCTCTGTATTCTGGCTCATCACACATGGAAAAAACAAATACCTAGATGTATATAAAACCGGAAAATAATATTCTTTTAACTGCTACTTCTCAATGGTTTGTATGAATTTGACAGTACAGTGAAAAAGTTGGATATTGTTTTACAATGAGGAAATTTTGAACTCGCTAATACTAACCACTTCCACCCTCTTTCCTGGTAATTAGATAGGATATTGGAATGCCCTTCTACTACATCACACTGACTGAGAACCGAATAGGAGAAATTCCTTTTTGTATTGTGGGATCAGAACATTCAGACCAGTTGGCTAAGTAAGAAGCAGAACAGAAACGCATAGGGGTAGATTTACTAAAACTGGAACACTCAGAATCTGGTGCAGCTGTGCATGGTAGCCAAACCACTTCTAAAGCCTAGTACACACTATGAGTTTTTCGTTCAAGCCTGACAGCTCCGGTCAGAGCAGCTGTACTAACAACACGATGTTAGTACAATGATCTCCCCCCCCCCCCCCATGCATGCACATTCCACAGATGGCGGCCAAACAACCGGCTTCTGTCGGATCAGCTGCCATACGTACAGGTCGAATGTCGCCCAGGTTTTTAATAAATTGGCTGATGTTGCCCAACATTTGGCATGTGTGTACTAGGCTTTAATTGAACTTGTTCCATTAAGCTTTGGCAATAAAACCTAAAAGCTGATTGGTTTCTATGCAGAGCTGCACCACGTTTTGCACTCTCCAGTTTTAGTAAATCACCCCCACAGTTTCTGTGAATTCTTCCAAATAGGCCTGTTGGAGCATGAAGACCCAATGTTTTGTAACCATTTTATCCACAGAAGAGACTTTTTTGTTTTTTGTTTTTTATATTGCGTAGGTTCTATTACGAGGCTAGTTTGGAGTCAGTGGTTAGTAGAGTTAAAAATCCCTTATGGTACTAATAAATACTAAGGGCCCATTCACATCAGATACAGTTGGATGCATTCATTTTTTGACTGCACTCCTACTGCATGGACAGTCCAAAATCCAGTTTATCCTATGGGCACGTTTACACTAATGCAGTGCAGTGGGGAGAAAAGTACAGCAAGATGCATTTTTCTGCACTGAAAATGCACAAAAATGTACGCAAATGAAGAAAGAAGACAGAAGTGACCTCAAAGGAAAATACACTACAAATGCAGGTAAAAATGCGTCAAATGCACATCACTGAACATGCAAAAATGCACAGTAAATGCACAGTTTCTGGTGTGAATGGGATCTTATTCTTGCACACAAAGAAGTTGGCATTGATGGTGCAGACTGAAATAAACAACAAGAACATTTTCGGGGCAATTTTTCAACAATGTTGCTGTTGGCAAGAATTCTTCAGTTTAGTAGGGGGGGGTTTAAAATTGTTGTGAATAAAAAAGCCAACTTGATCATTTGATTTCTGCAACACTTTTCAATACTGTGCTTGGATGTAGGAAAAAGAAGGGTGAGTGTTCTGTTTTTGCTTGATGACCTACACCACCCCTTTCCTTATCTGCAGAAATGTGATGTGGAGCTGTTTGATGTTCTGGAATGTAAAAATATCTGCACAGTGGATAACTATATATAAAAGTATTGAAAAGCAGTCAGTGTTTTTTATAGGCTTCCAAACTTTTTCAATTGCTTTGAAACTCCATTCGAAATCCCGTGAAAACCCGCGGTGCTACCAGTAGAAAATATTTTCAGATATAATGCGGCTTTCTTGTTGAGTCTTCAAAAATAAACAATGGGGACACGTTGTTTGGCATGTCTCCTATTTGCTGGTGTGCAAACTATGGTCTAGACAACCTATTCTTCTGTAGCTTTTGTGAATCTAAAAACTCAATTATTGGTTCCTCCCCTGCTGTTTGAGCACTCCTAGTAGTACACTAAAAGGAACTGTCCTACACTTAGGTGTAATGCTCAAGGAAAGGATGTATGTCTAGTCCTTATTGTCAAAGCCTAGGGTCTTGCTGCCCCTCAGGACCATGGGTATCCAAATATACTGAAAAACAATGAAAATAAGAGAAGGGCGCTCCGACCTAGTGCAATTCCATTATAATTTTATTAAAAGATAAAAAGCGACACACATAATACTCACAAACACATGATGTATACACGCATATCAAAGTAAAAATGAACTTTAGATGATCTTGTGCTACTAGAGTAACCTTTGTCTTGTCCAAGGCCCAGTTGACACAGACATCAGATAACCTGAAGGGCAAAGGTGGACAGCAGACAGTGCTGTAATGTCATAAAAACATAGTTTTCATATTTAAAGTACCTATCTCAAACCCTGACAATTTTATGATGGAAAAATAATAGTTACTGTCTGCTTAAAAAAAAAAAAACATTTCACAACAATGTGTAGATCCATACAGGTATCTGAACTTATTGACATCATCTACATGCCACATGTCGCAGGTTGGGTGCCAGAGTACTACTAACCTATAAAATGTAAATGATGAGTGTAGTTTTCTTATGTTTGAGGATTAAAAATAAAATAAAATAATTGACCCTATCTGCAGAACACATAAATGTACACAAGTGCCTGTATGGTTTTCCTACACATTTGTCAGATGATTTCCTGCAGCAGCCTCCCTGTCTAGAGGGGTGAGGCTCCATTTACACCTAGGGATTTGAAACCTACATTTTTTGAGCAGCACACAAATGCTCATAGAGCATTTTTCCATGTTCCGGTTTATACCATGTGTGGGTGAAACCGTGCGTTTTACTTTCTGTGTTTGGGTGCCATTAACAATTAATGGCACTACGAGCTTGACGCTTTTTTTTTTATGTCCCATCCCGAAATGCACAGATGTGAATGGAGCCTCAGGGAGATAGGCTTCCACAGGATTAGAATACGGCGGCAGTAATGTTCAGTCAGACAAGTATCTTTTTTGGAAGAATTTTGTTAAGCTGGCCATACACTGTACATATAGCAAGAGATTCATCCAGCCACTTTGGATAGCGTAGGTGGAGGAATCTGTTGTATTTTTTTCATTCAACCATAGTGTATGTTCAGCTTGTTACAAAGCCCAGGACCCTGCATTCACTATATCTGATCTCGCACAATACACAGAACATGGAAATGCAATTATTTTAGTAAATATAAACAGCTAAATACCTTTTCTCATCAGCAGTATATCGTAGTCTTGTGACTTCTATCAGTGTTTGGTTAAAGCTTGTTGGAGGAGTTTGCATTCTCCTGTGACTGTCCTCTGACAGTCCCCTGACCCTCTGTCTGGACAGTACTGATTGGCCCTGTGCTGATCACATGAACCCTCCCAAGAAAATAAAAAACTCTCTAGCAATACACACCAAACTGAGCATGTGCAGAGTGCCCCCAAGGCTCTGTTCTATCAGCAGATGGATTGGAGACAGTAAAAGAAGGGGAGGATTGGAGAAGGCGGGCTCAAACAGCCTTTTTACACAATGCGGTGGATCAGGGCTTGACAAATCCCAGGCGCCAGGTCGCCACCGCAACTAGAAACGGCAGCAGTGAGGAGGCTGTTAGGAGGGTCTTAATGTTTTTTTGTTTTGTTTTTTTGTTTTTTTTTTTTTTTTTTTAGGAGTGAAGGTGGAGATACCCATTATAATCTAAAACAAAAAAAACCCTAGCTCTGCTGCTTACCCACAGCAGAGCTTACGTTTTTGTTTATCCCTTTCTTCACATACCGGCACCCCGGAGGGGTGGGTGGTGTATTTGAGGGTGTTTCCCCATATAATAGTTTTTTTATTGTCACTCTTTCCAGCTAGCCTATAACCCTGAGTTGGCCTTGCGCTGAGGTTATTGGCTGGCTGCTCTGCTGTAAGTATGTTAGGTGGCACAAAATATTTGCCTTGCCCCGAGTGCTGACTACCCATGCTACACTAAAAAAAAAAACTGGCTCCTAACTTTTTTAACTGGCTCCTAGGTTCATCGCTAATTTGTCAAGCCTTGTGGGGGATTCCACAGTGAGTATAAGGCCTGATTCACACCTATGCATTTTAGTGCTTTTTGCAGATTTGCACCACAGAACGTGTTCCATAGGAAACCTTATTAAATGGACTGTATTGCAAATCTGCAAAATGCAAAAAGCACTAAAAATGCATAGGTGTGAATCAGGCCTAACACGCATGCTGTACTGCTTACAGACTGATTTTACTGTTGTGGGTTTTAGTAACACTGTACGTTTACCTTCCATAACCGGCATGAGTACCACCCTTGGTATGTGTAAAACTGGCGTTTTAATGATTACCATTTACCAGAAAGAACTGTGTTGCTGGCAACATCAGGTCACATTCTCCTACGTGGGGTAGACAGAATGGGGAGAATTGGTTACTATGGTAAACACAGGTCTTTGTCTATATATTATTATATAATTTCAACCAGTTGCATTCAAATCCCATAAACCATTCTTCATATAAGAAACCTCTAACAGGCCCCTATTAGGTAGGACACATGGAAAACATATGCTACATTTACAGACACATGGGTGACGCAATGAAGAGCAATGTGCTAGGTCTCCATCACACAGACCTGTATATCCACAGCTGCTCCGGGATAAGGCCAGGTTTACTGATGAGGTGCCACTTCCTGAGTTGTCATGTGCAGCAGGTGATGCGGGAATTATTCCAGACTGATCCAATCTTCAGTGCTGCCGCTTGTGTGTGTGACCGTTTAAGTCTAGGCGTCCCCCCCCCACCGTAAATTTACTCTGGGTCTCTGACATAATCTGCAGTCCTATGGGTTGAGGGAACTGGAGTGAGACTGGTTTCCTAACCACTAAGGCTTGATGCACACTGGGCTTAAAAAAAAATTCCCCTGGCAGAAAAAAACGCTTGTTTTTGTACACAGTTTGGGCGAGTTTTGTGTTTTTTCTGCTAGAAAACTTCCTGCCTCTAAACATTAGGCGTAAGGCCCCTTTCACACAGGCTTTCCGATCAGGTCCGCTTGGCAGTTGCTTAGGCGGACCTGATCAGATGCTCCATGCACCTCTATGGAGCAGCAGATGTCAGCGGTGACATGTCTGTGACATCTTCCGGTATCTGATTCGATCCTGTCCGCGAAATCCAGACGGATGGACAGAATCAGTTAGGATGAGATGAAAACGGACAGGCAGTCTGTTTTCATCCGATCTCCCCATAGAGGACAGTGGGGCTCTGACAAGTCTGTTTCCGCACAGTGAGCGAAGAAGGACCTGTCATCCGCCTGCTCAGCGGGGATCAGCTGATCGATCCCTGCTGAGCAAAGCGGAGTCCGTACACAGCGTTTTTTTTTTTGTTTTTTTTTTTTTGTGGTTGTAGCATGTTTTAACTATTTTTAGCAAAACTATACTCCCACAAAAGCTTATGGCTCAAAAACAAATAGCGAAAAGAAAATAATGAAACACTGAATAGCTGTGTTTTTCAGTGTTTTTAAGCTTTTTATCAGAGTTGGAGCAGTGTTACAGGGGAAAAACTCCTCCTTAAAACCCACTAGTTCTGTTTTTTTTTTTTTTTTTGTCCAGCCAGAAAGCGCCCCTGGACAAAAACTGCTGATAAAAGTCTGTGTGCATGGACACATAGGATAACATGCTGGGGACTGGAGGCAGAAAAAAACACCTGAAGCCAAAAACAGCAGCTGTAAAAACATCCAGTGTGCATGAGGCCTAAAATATGCCTCTAATCATCTTAATGTGCATGGACACATAGAATAGCATTGAGCTGCTTCTACAGGCAAAACACTTGTAAGTTTTAATACAAGGGCTGCCGCTACTGACTGCTTGAGAATGCTAGTTACCTGGCTGTCATACTGACAGCAACGGCGGAGCTGTATTACTCCCCCTAATGCTAATGATGGGGCATTGTTTAATCCCACTGACACAGGACATTTTCTTCTCCCACTGGCCACAGTTCGGTCCCCCTAAAGTTTGAGGCTGGGTTCACACTTAGATCGGATGCAGCTCACAGCAGGGGACCGGTGTGTCCCTGTATTCTGTTTCAGGGACAAAACGGGCGCGACTATTTGCCTGAATTTGGACTTCAAACAGAGCCAAAGACGCACAGGAGATGTGTGAACCGGCTCCATTGAGAGCTGGGCACACTCTCCTGTCATGCGATTTGGTGTGAACCCAGCCTGAAGGACAGTAAACTGACCCCTTTTTTTTTTTTTTTTTTTAGAAAGTTTGGAGACCTCTGCTCTCACAAAAGATTGACCTTTAAGATTAAAGCACTCTGTTATATCTGATCTCAAATACTTACATTTTTAGCATTACTGCAGTTGAACCAGATCTTGGCTGTTGGTTGGATTTTTTGGCCAGTTTGCTGAAAGATCTTTCTTCCTTGACAAGCATGCGTGTTCTTTATTTGACATCATTTTGTACCAGCGTACTTGCGTGTTAATCCTATTTTAAAGGAATGAGACTGGGGCTAAAATGTCTCATCTAGTTCAGAGCTTTTTCCCCTTAAAGAGCTTTGGGATCTACAATGCCCATTAATTTCCCAATGGCCACGTCATTCTGTCAGAATTGGAGGTATTGGACAAGTGGGGTCTAATACATGTGCTCAGCACCTGACTCCATATGCTGTTTGTGCCCCAGATGTAGATTGTTCAGCATTTGCTAATGTATGGGAATTTTATTAGTCCTCTGCTTTTGTGGTTGTATGTCAATATCTCATCTATAAAAACAAATGTTTGTTATAACTGCCTGTAGTTTGACGGAGTAATTGAAGACAAACACTACAAACCAGTCTGACGGGGCAGTGATATATTCCACGATAGAGGGCCTTTGTTTGCCCAGTTGTTTTTCGGTTGTGCAATCTAATGTTGTACATATCGGGTTTGCACCTCCTGAGGGCTTGTTCATACTATGCACAGTGACCTGCGTTTATCTGCACGGGATCAACACAGTTCACTACACGGGCACTTGGAAAACAATGATTTTCTATGTTCCTCATTCACACCATAATCTTGTGTAATGTGTTTTTTTTTTTTTTTATAAATGCAACCTGTCTGCATTTTGCACAACTGAAACTAAAGATATTAAAATTTGTTAGTATTTTAACCCTTCCTGGGACCTGTCCCTTCACAACAGATGATATGAAATGGCATTCCAAGGTGCATGAAAATGCCACGAAATGCCCATGTACATGTAAGTTAAATGCACATCGACACATGAAATCTTCAATGTGGGAAAGGACCCTTACCATGCAGGTTAAGTACAGTGTCAGCTCTGGCAGGGAGCTGGGCAATGCACATTTCAACGTATCACACAGCTTTTTTGTTTTTGTTTTTTTTACTTTGACGTATTTGACCCACTTCATGGTTTACACATTCATGTCACTGCAAAGCAGCACCATCCAGTGTAATGTGGCAAAATACAGGTCGCCGCACATTGTGTGAAGGAACCCTACTTACCCGATCCCTGGAAGGGCTGTGGGCTCTGCAATAGATTTGATAATGCTAGAGAATGTTCCACAGCCAGAGTACAAAGGTGTAGACGGTACAGTAGAACCTGCAAGAACCAGTTTTGCAGCCTGAAAAGGAACCTGCAGGAGTGGTGGTCTTGGTAAGTAAAACTGCTTTTTGCAGCCCCCTAGACCTAAACAAGCATTTAACCTTTGGAGTGCAGAGGCAGCCCCCCATGCAAGGGAGAATTTTCTTTTCCCCAGAGTTTACCTTTCAATGATGAATTTTTTTTTTTGTACTGTAAAGTGTACAGGGGGAAAACAGTGAAGTGTCACTTACAGTCTTTAACAGTACCTGCCTGCTGCCTCATAACCTTTCAAGCACCTTGAAACACTGAAACCCAGGTTTTCTCTATTTCAAAAGACTCATTCACATCAAGGTTACAGACTGGCCCACCCTTCCCATCAGGTTGGCCAGAAGCAAGGCATACAAAGCCACAGCCAATGAGCAGGAAGCTGGTCTATAATTTTACATCCTAGCATCCCAGGATTTGGATGCCCCATTTTGGGGGGGGGGGGGGGTGGGGTTGGACACTAAAAATGCAGCCCAGCCTCATATTTTTACCATACCTACCCCCCCCCCCCCCCAAGTTCGGCCAGATCTGTCAGCTGACATCACTGAGCTGGTCCAGGGTCGGGAAAGATCTGCCCAGGAGCCTGAACCGGCAGTTGGCTCAGCCTCTCAGCAATTCGTTAAGAGCCTGAGCCAGCCCCTCCTGCCCCCTTTACAGAGGAAAGCAGAGAGCAGCTGACTGTCACCAGAGCTGGAGAGGAAAGCAGAGAGCCACCGACTGACAGTCACCGCTATCTGCTCAGAGCGGAGGGGAGAACTGAGCGATCAGTGGTGTTTGATTGCTCATTTCTCACTGCAGAGCCGGCGGAGGACAGATGCAACATTGGGTCGATGCTGCATCCACCTAGGTAAGTATGATGTGTGTTTGTGTTTTGTTTTGTTTTGTTTTTTTAATCCCGAACTTATCATTTAAGAGATTGCTCAAGGCAAAAGTTAACGTGACTGTGCCCATTTGTGCATTGTACATACAACATACATGGAGTATACTGTAGAAGGGAAAGGATGTAGAAAAATACTGTGGTCACCAGAGATACATGAGTTGTACTAGGATTGGATTACATACAGCCTGTTTCTTCTAGGTTATCTCTCTCGGAAAGATTCACCTAATATTACCACATAATATGTAATACAGATTGTAACCAGCTGAGCCCTCTGATTCCTCTTGTATTGACTGTACTGACTGCTCTCGTGTTGTAAAGCGCTGGGCAAACTGTTGATACTATATAAATCCTGAGGAAGAATATTACAATATTTTCATTGTCTTTTTTTTTTTTTTAATCTTTTATATTCCCTATTCACATTTGAAATGTACTGATATTCTTTTGTCAAAATGACACGCTTCTACTATGTGTTCAGTCTGTCAGTTATATTACTTTAATAGCAAGCAACCTTTTTCATTGAAGGTGGAATCATTACCTCTACTTCCTATACAGGAGCCAGATATTCCAGAAGAGGTTCTGGTCTGATATTATAACATGCCCACTTGTATCACTGTATTTAATAGTGCTTGAGCTTTCCAGTTCATTCCGAAGGCCTCCAGCTCTCCGCTAATGTAACTAACACATCCTGACGGGCAGACGGGCTGTGATGAGCCCGGGGCTCCCTGTCTGTGTATCCTGTTTGCCTTGTATGGTATAATAAAAGAGAGGATTTAACATGTTCCCAAAAACCCAACACTGGGTCTATCACAAGGCAGTTTTATGTGCTGTATCTATAAAATGATAAAGCCTTCCCTGGGATGAATTATACTGAGACGTCTGCTCTGGCAGTAGGCGTAGTGAAGTCCCCTTTTCATTGGCTGCCTGTATCTGCTATTTTGGATATATCTGTGCGCTGGTCTAGCGGATTGATAATGCTGTGATTGATTGCTTATGTGTTATGTTCTCATTTCTAACGTTTGGCAGCAATATTACAAATCTGGTGGCTTGGATATCATATTAAAGATGGTCTGTGTAATTTCTTATTTAGGTTGTTGGCACTGCCAGCGGTTACCAATTGCCTGTGTTGAGAAATCCTTAATTTACAGTGTAATTAGGGTAATGAGTAGTTAGAATTTGAAGAAGAGCCTAAATGAATATAAGACTTTAATGAGCCTGTTGGCTATTAATAAGACCATGTTGGCAACCTAAAACATTGCAGGTAAAAGCCTAATATAATCAAGTGGTTTGATTGCTTACTTGCATGTTTTTTTTCTTTAATTCTAGTTCCTTGCGGTGTGCCTTTGAACTTGTCAGAGATTTTTGACTACTCCAGGAACAGTCAATTTTGTAGCACAGCCTCTTCCCTCCTGGCACTTCATAGCCCTCTCCTTTTGTGGCAGTGTCAAATTACTGCCGTTGCTGGCCCAGCTCCTCCACCCCTCTTTATCTCCCTGTATATCCTCTTGTATATTCTCTTGTTCAGCTGTTGTGGGAGGAGCGAAAGGGAATACTACTGAATGTTGCTTAAATGACAGCTCTGAATCAGCTGCTGACATCACATCCAAGATAGCAGTGCCCAGTGAGGGTCTTTTCACCCGGGTGGTCCGATCAGGTCAGTTTTTCAAGTGGACCTGATCGGACCCTCCATTCACCCCTATGGAGCAGCGGATGTCAGCGGAGATATGTCCCCTGACATCCGCCGCTCTCCGATCCGATCCTGTCTGCCAAATGCAGACGGATGGTGATCCTATTTTCCCTCCGTCTGGAGGATCAAATCGGATGGGATCTGATAATAACGGACAGGCCCGCCCTATAGAGAGCGGGACTCTGACAGGTCCGTGTCAGCACTATCACCTGGGTGGCGGTTCCATCAGAGCGCATGCTGCACTTGCTGCATGTACAGTAAATATCTCCCAAACAGTGCACGTTTAGAATATATTTACAGTACCTATAGGTAAGCTTATCATAAGGCTTACCTATAGGTAAAAGTCAGAGACATTTATTCCCACTTTAAAGGAGCACACATAGGAGGGTTTTATTCCAAGAAAAAGTAGTAGGGGGCATCTTCTAGTAGTTACTTTTATTCGGTTTACATTTCCTAAAGTAATATATTATACTATTATATATTATTATATACAGTATATTCAATATATTATTTCATTATATATTATACATTATATACAGTATATTCAATATATTATTTTATCATTATATATTATACTATTATAGATTTTATATGTATGTGTATATATACAGTATCTCACAAAAGTGAGTACACCCCTCACATTTTTGTAAATATTTTATTATATCTTTTCATGTGACAACACTGAAGAAATGACACTTAGTTGCAATGAAGTAGTGAGTGTACAGCTTGTAAATGTAAATTTGCTGTCTCGGCAAAATAACTCAACACACAACCATTCATGTCTAAACCGCTGGCAACAAAAGTGAGTACACCCCTAAGTGAAAATGTCCAAATTGGGCCCAATAAGCCATTTTCCCTCCCCGGTGTCATGTGACTTGTTAGTGTTACAAGGTCTCAGGTGTGAATAGGGTGCAGGTGAGTTAAATTTGGTATTATCGCACTCACTCATACTGGTCACTTGAAGTTCAGTACAGGTTCTACTCAGAACAGGCTTCGCCATGGTCGACCAAAGAAGTTGAGTGCATGTGCTCAGCGTCATATCCAGAGGTTGTCTTTGGGAAATAGATGTATGAGTGCTGCCAGCATTGCTGCAGAGGTTGAAGGGGTGGGGGGGTCAGCCTGTCAGTGCTCAGACCATATGCCGCACACTGCATCAAATTGGTCTGCATGGCTGTCTTCCCAGAAGGAAGCCTCTTCTAAAGATGATGCACAAGAAAGCCTGCAAACAGTTTGCTGAAGACAAAGGACATGGATTACTGAAACCGTGTCCTGTGGTCTGATGAGACCAAGATAAACCTATTTGGTTCAGATGGTGTCAAGCGTGTGTGGTGGCAGCCAGGTGAGGAGTACAAAGACAAGTGTGTCTTGCCTACAGTAAAACATGGTGGGGGGATTGTCATGGTCTGGGGCTACATAAGGGTTCTCCTGGTACTGGGGAGTTACAGTTCATTGAGGGAACCATGAATGCCAACATGTCCTGTGACATACTGAAGTAGAGTATGATCCCCTCCTTTCAGAGACTGGGCTGCAGGGCAGTATTCCAACATAACGACCCCAAACACACCTCCAAGACAACCACTGCCTTGCTAAAGAAGCTGAGGGTAAAGGTGATAGCCTGGCCAAGCATGTCTCCAGACCTAAACCCTATTGAGTATCTGTGGAGCACCCTCAAACAGAAGGTGGAGAAGCGAAAGGTTTCTAACATCCACCAGCTCCGTGATGTCGCCATGAAGGAGTGGAAGAGGACTCCAGTGGCAAACTGTGAAGCTCTAGTGAACTCCATGCCCAAGTGGGTTAAGGCGTTGCTGGAAAATAATGGCGGCCACACAAAATATTGACACTTTGGGCCCAATTTGGACATGTTCACTTAGGGGTTTACTCACTTTTGTTGCCAGCGGTTTAGACATTTTGTGAGATACTGTGTATGTATATATTCAATAGAGTTTAAAACATAGAAAGAAAGGTAAACCGTGTGATGGGTTGTTACAACACATTGCGCCTCCCCAATACAACACACCAGCAGGCATGCGTTTTACAAACCAGGGCACGTACCCACTGGTGTGAAGATGCCCTAATATAGGAAGTGTTACCTTGAAGCATAGAGAAAAGGTGAGAATCGCCAATCTTGAAAATTCAGTGGAAAAAGAGAATGCAACTTATGCAGTTTGTATTGAATTACTACAGATAGCATACAAATCCATGTGAAATGTCTTTTTATATAACTTGCAAAACCAATTAGAGTAGGGTAAATGTGTTGCGGATAAAGCATAGCAAACTCAGGAGTAAAGTTCACCACACATCTTTAGAAATGGGGAAAAATGTCAAAATTTACTATTACTCTAAGGCTCGGTTCACACTAGGACGACTTGTCAGGCGACCTAGGTCGCCTGACAAGTAGCGTCCCGTTCAGTACAATGGAACCGTTCTAAGGGGAGCGACGCAAGTCGCTCCGACTTAGAAAAAGGTTCCTGTACGACTTTGGGGGCGACTTGCATAGGCTTCTATACAGAAGTCGTTTTGAAAGTCGCCCGGGCAGTAGTGTGCAGGTCGCCTCGGTGAGGCGACCTGCAAGTCGTGCCGCCTCTGGTGTGAACCGAGGCTTAAAGTAAAAAATATCTCAGCCTTTTAAAGATCGGTCAGTTTTTTTTTCTTTGATATATACAGGTCAAGACATGCAATTTCTGAAATGTTCTTTATGGTTATGTAACTGTGAGCTCTGTGTCCTCTGTATAATGTGTTGCTGATGAAAGAACTGTCTTCCTCTACAACAGTGGATGCTGGTGGGGTCACTGCCCTATGAGATTCAGCCCCATTGTCAGCCCTTCACAATGCATAGAGGAGTTGGAGCTTTGGGTTCACATGACTGTATAGAAAAACAAGGGGAAACCTTTTAAATTGTGATTTATGCTAAAATGGAGGGAGGCAGCAGAAAAAAATTAAAGGGTGATGCCCTGTGTTGGCGCTGACCAATCAGCATCGCTCTGATCCGTCTTGGAAGCGCTGCAGAAAGAAGGCGAAGAGCGAGGATTTCAAATCCCCGAACCTGCTGGGTGGGCACTTACTGCTCATCACCCACAAATGTTGGTTTATTTTTTCTGAAAAGGTCATCTTTATAAAGCAGTGATTGATTCACTGGCTGTGAATCTATCATTTAAAGCACATGCAACTAGCAAGATTTGTCTGCAGTGAATGTTTAAATGTCAGATTAACTGCTTTCTAAATATGCACCTAGGTTTAATAATAACACTCTAAAGGCTCGTACACACCATAAGAAAATCGGGTGAACATTTTAGTCGGAGGAACGATTGTACGATTTTCTGATAGTGTGTAGACAACTTTCGACAGCCGATTCCGACATTCCAATCAAACATTTCTGAAGGGACTAACTCCAAATTTTTTCTCGTACCTTCTTGTTTTAATGTGTACTGTTTTCGTGCGAGAAAAATCTAAAAAGAAAGACTGCTCATGAACAGAAACCATAAACAAAAAGCCTTTGCTGTACGAGAATTTTCATACATTATTTTCTTCCTTGGTTCCGACTTGTTGTGAAACAACGAGAAGAATTGGACGATCATTCCCCGAATTTCCTTCTAGTGTGTACCCCACCTAAAATGGACCTTCAGTCATTTTTTTAACTTTCCATCTATTAACTCCTCTGCCCTTGTTGTTTTAAATTTGGATAGTAAAACTTTTTTTTCTGCCAGTTAATGCCTTATACAGCCCATTTCTTTCTTGTCTGGTCATTAGCCTAGGCTTATGACATCATGCAGAGCTCTCTCTCTCACTCTCTGAGAGTTTGCCAGGAAGGGAGGGTGGGTCATAAGAGGGCCAATGAGAGCTGCAGAGCTGTAGGTGTGTGTCTGTGTAAATCCAGTGTGTGTCTGTGTAAATTCCAGTTAAAATGGATACAGTCAGACTTAGTGGAGTGAGATTTCTGCAGCATATTTGGCAAGTGCAGAATCACAGTGTATATAAAATGATATGCAAAGTGGTTGGAGGGAAGCTTCAGAATGGCAAAGATGTTTTTATTACAGATTATGTGAGCAGACTGCAGTTCCTCTTTTAAGATTATAAGATGTGAAAGAGCCGTTAATAATGTATTGTATATTGGTAAGTACTGTTTTCTTAACAGATGAGTTTTGAAATAGGGTGACAGACTGGGTCTCTCGTAGTTCTCTCGATTCGGGATAACTGGACAGGAATTTATATATCGTTTCCTGCTGTGCTAGCTTTTTAAATATTCTTTTTTCTGATAATTTCCCGAAGCTTCTATTTATCCATAAATATTAAAAGTTTTCTTTTTTTAAGTCACAAAATACCAGTTATGTGAATAAACATCTTATGCTATTTCTTTTTTTTTCATCTAGGTGTGTTGTAGTGTTATTAAATCCCCGAAAGAACAAACAGCATCATATTCTGAATAGTTCCAGGTGAGTGTTGCACTGTATGTACACTCTATGTAAATGCTTACAATGATGAATGTCCGACTGTCAGCAGCTTTGATCCTTTGCACAAGTCTGATCCATCACAGCTGATTGCTTGAGCCACCATATACCAGATTACAGATGTACAGATTTTGGCCTACTGGCCCATAGAGACTGCGCTCTGGTTCTCAAAGGCTCTGATGAAGAGGTTATCCTCGAAACGCGTCAGCCAACTCTAAACACCCGCCTCAATATGGGCTCATGATACTTTTAACCCATTTTTATCTTTAAATTTCCATGTTTTTTATATTTTGTTACCTGTTTGTATTGATACGTAGTATTGGCATTATTGAATTGCTTTTATTGGCTTCTATTTTGAATAAATTTTATATGTTTTGATGTGAGCAATTGATCACGCGCCCTTCATCCATCACTCTCCATATAGCCTTACCTGACCACCCCGGGGTCATTTTCTGGGCAGCGGGACATGCAACACCATCTCTTTCAGCTTTGCTATAGTTCACAATACTACTTTTCTCAAACCCAAACAGAACCTCACAAGCGCAGGAGTAATCTTTCCTTGTCCACAAAATACCATAACAATAACTTTTTGATTCTGATCACGTTCAATCACAAATAATTCACAAATATGCCCCTTTAATTCATTAACAAAAAAAAAAAACGATTTCATACCTGAGGCTTGTGTACATAGGGATTTGTTTGAATCCTGCTCTGAAAAAAAACCTTCATGTTCAAGCCTAAGTTTAGGTAAAACTTTATTTCTTTTAAACCCACAAAAGGGACGATACTTACATTTAAAGGATAAGTTTACCTGTAGACCCCTTTCACACTGGGGCACTTTGCAGGCGCTACAGCACTAAAAATAGCACCTGCAAAGCCCCCTGAAAGTGCCGCTGCTTTGTCTCCAAAGTGAAAACCCAGAGTGCTTTCACACTGGAGCGGTGCGCTGGCAGGACGGGAAAAAAAGTCCTGCTAGCAGCATCTTTGGAGCGGTGAAGGAGCAGTGTGTGTATACCGCTCCTTCACCGCTCCTGCCCATTGAAATCAATGGGGCACCGCGGCTATAAAAGCGGCAAAGCGCCTCTGCGGAGGCTCTTTGCGGCGGTTTTTAACCCTTTCTCAGCCGCTAGCGGGGGTAAATCCGTCCCGCTAGCGGCCGAATACCGCCGCTAGAACGACGGTGAAGCGCCGCTAAAAATAGTGGCGCTTTACCGCCGACGCACCTCCCTCCCCAGTGTGAAAGGGGCCTTAGTAACATGTTACACCTGAATTTATGGTTTGACATGTTACTAGACATCAAGTGCCTGCACCTCCCATGAGAGTGTGTGTAAGGTGTGTGCAGGCACTTGCTGTATAAATAAGGTTCCTCTCCCCGCACCCACTGTCATATTTCAAAAACCACGCGGCTGTGCTGAGCCTTTGCCTGCATAGCCGCCTCATTCGCAGAGATCTGTGAATAAAAGAAGTACAGGTCCCGTCACCCACCGCAGCAGACGGCTTGCAGTTCTTAAATTAACTTCCCTTGCAGAGTAAGCGTCTGCCTGTATGGAGGTACGGCATCCAGGGCTAATCACTTCCATGTAATCGTAGAATGAGTGATTACATGTAAGGGTGCATGATTATTTATGAGAGCCAGCAGTCTCCCATTGCATTCATTGAGGTTCCACTCACCGCTAATCACAGGAACCTCACTGGGGTTTTCACATATAGTCTCAGCATTTGCATTTGCAATTGTGAATGCTACCTTGGCTTGGTTGAAATCTCCCAAATCAGGATGCAGACACCAGTAAAGCCAGCAACAATGGAGACACAGGCAACACTAAAAATCTAAGTAAAAAAATATTTAGACCTTCACAGAATGCATTTGTTCGGAGTTACTTGAAGAATGGTTCATGTAACATTCCCTGCCCTGTAACCTATGTATTCACATGCAGTACATTTGTTGCTGGTCCCTCACAATTGGCACTTGTTTGTGTACATTTTCTTTCTGGTCATTTGATCCCTTTCCTATTCCTGCCTGGCTAGTCTTGCTATTTTGCGCTGTCTCCCTCTGGGAGTTCCAGCTCTATTAACGGCTCCTTTAGCCAATAATTGACCTGGAGGGCTCCTATTTTCTCCCTCACACCTCTGGGTGATGAGAGGGCATGTAAACAGCAGAGCCTGGAACTAAATTGTCCTTGACACAAAGCATGAAGGACAAACCTTCGGTTCTCTTGCTATAAGATTAGGAAGGATGATGTTTGAGGACGCTTGCTCTGGTTAATTAAGACTCTTGTATCTTTTTAGATCCATGAAACCAAAAATACAAATGGCTTTTTATCAAATCCCTTCTTGGCAGGAAAGGGTTTGATTGACCCTTTTATTAAAGATTTTTCCTCTACGAATAGTTAGACCCTCCATATTACATACTGTCGTTTTGTAAACTATAACGGTGGTTTAATGTTATAAAGGGAATGGTAAGCTTTAGGCCTGGTTCACACCTTATGCAGTTTGCTTTTGATCCGTTTCTGTAGTGGTTTTTGCAGTACGTTGTGCACATGTGTTCCTGACACGTTTTTTGAGGCCTTTTGCAATTTCATTTTTTTTTTTATCCAATTTGTTGTTGGGCAGATTAAAAAATGCAAATTGCGGCAAAATCCTAGCAAAAATGCACTACATGCTTTTCTGCAGCTTCTGCATTGAAATCTATTGAACCAAAAAGTCCCTGACCCTTTCCAAAAACGTAGCGGCTGAAAAAAACATAATGTGAACGTGTCCCATAGGAAACCGTGTTAAATGGACTGTAGTGCATTTCTGCACTAGAAACACGAAGAACTAAAAATACATAGGTGTGAACCAGGCCTCAAGCCTCATACACACGATCAGATTGTTGGCCAAAATGTCAGCGTCAGACTTTTGTCTGAAGGGCGTGTGCCAGGAACTTGTCTTGCATACAAACAGTACACAATTGTCGGCCAACAAGCACAAACGTAGTGACGTACTACGTGGGATTTCAGCTCTTGAGCACCACCCTTTGGGCACCTTCTGCTAATGTCATGTTTGGTGAACATTGATTCCGAGCATGCGTGTTTGTACTTTCGACTTTTATGTGACGAATTGTGTACACACGATACGAAAATCTGACAGCATACCGTTGTCCGCCGAAAATTTACTAGCCTGCCAGCCAACATTTGTTGGCGGAAAGTTGGACAATTGTCTGATGGAGCATACTAATGGTCGGATTTTAGGCAAACAGTCTGTCACACAATTCCCTGCCGAAAATAGATTGCAGTCTAAAATTTTTTTTTTAGAGATGCGCCAAAATTTCGGCAGCCAAAAATTGTGTTTTCGCCATTTTGCCAATTAAATAAAAAGGTGCCGATAATGGCCCGAAAATGCACGCAATTTTGCAGCAATTTTACCACGATTTTACTGTGCACCTATGTGTTTTTATAGGTCATGTGACTCAAAAACCGCATCAAAAACCTAACGAGTGCGTTACTGATGCGTTCTTGCTGAAATTTCAATGCATTTCAATGGGGAGGTGCGTTTTTGTTGCGTTATTTGTTTTTTGTTTTTTTAACTGACCAAAAATGCAGCCAGCAGGATTTTTAACACCACAATGGAAGCGCAATAGACCAGTGTAAAGACATGCATAGAATTTAAAGGGATACAGTTTTCTAGAGCTGTTATTGCACTAAAGGTGCCGATAATGGGCGACAATAAATTCATATTCATTTAAATTCATGTTGTTAATTAAAAAGTCGAATACAATACAATTATAAATATAAAAAAGTTTATATATTTTTTAAAAACTGTCATTTTCGGTTTCGAACCAAGTGCATTCTGAATTTTCGGTTTTGGCACCAAAATTTCCATTGAGTACACTTCTAAAATTTCCTTTAGAAGTGGTTATTGTCAGTGTGTCTCATTCTACCTGTTGGGTTTTCAATCATGTTTAATGAAAAGTACATTAGGAGGTTTTGTATCGCACAAAGGTGGGTGGAAACACCTAAAACTGCTAGGTGGACAGACACAGATACTGGAACCACCTTCCCATATCCCATCTGGAAATTAGAGAGTGTAAAGAGCCCAAACATATTGAGAAAATGACTACACCACAGGCTGGATTGTTAAGAAAATGATGCACACTAATGTGTACTGACATATTTAACGACACGCATTGATGTGCAATGGAAAGTCTTTTGCAACGCATATTAAAACATACTCCAATGCATATCATATGGCAGTGACATTTTATTTTGCTGCATTTCTGTTGGTTTCTAAGGAAAAGGCATTGGGGTAAAAACAAACCTAAAACGCCAAGCTGTCAATGGTTCTATTTGTTAACATTAACAAAACTACAGTTATCTAGTAAAGTCTAAGCTGGTTCATGTACCTCAATAAATAAACCCTAAATAACGGCAAAATTATTGGAGGTAGACCACGTTCAATTGCTGACCTTGTGATAAGCTACAGAAAAATGAATTGGTTTCACCATAAACTATGGTTGACCAGATTTCCACATTTTTAACTGATTTGTGTGCCCAGATACCATGGCTCTAAGCCACCAAGAGTTTTGTTCATCAGTGTGGGCATAAGGCTCCATTCACATTTTTTACGACTCCAGAGTTGCCCTGACTCTGATGCAACTTTGGATGGGTGCAACTTGGATATGACTTTAGTTTTGACCAGTGACAATGGACAACTATTGCACACAAGTTGCATTGTATAACATTCAGGTACGACTTTCATGCAACTTCTGAGGGTTAACATTGCAGTCTATAGCCCTCAAGTTGCATGAAAGTCAGACCAAAGTAGTGCATGAACTACTTTGAATTTTCTGCAACTTTAAGTTGTAAAACACAGGGAACGACTTGTCCAAAATTGCATGATAAGTCGCACAAGTGTGAATAGACTCTAAGAGAACAGTGGGGATCTAGCATTGGGGGGTGATTGTGCCTGTATAGCTAACATGCAGGTTTTCTACTTCTTTTTTTTTTTTTTTTGTTTTTTGTTTTTTTGTTTTTTTTTTTAATGCTGTGCAAACATAACCTGTTTTTGTTTTTTGTTTTTTTGTTTTTTTTTGTTTTTTTTTATATTTTAAAATTTTATTTTGTGTATATATTTCAGGAAAACAATCACTGCACTTGCGTTTTCCCCTGATGGAAAATTCTTGGTCACAGGAGAGGTATGTGTTTTGTAGTGTGAATTGAGCGATTCCTCCCATTCACTATAGGTCTACAGTAGCGATGAGCTGATGAGCGTACCTGGGTTCAGTTTGAGCCGGGTTTACAGTGCTGAATCCAAACCACACTGGAGTCAAAGATAGCTGAATGTTAAACCCTAAAGACAATTTTTTGGGCTATTATGATAGGGGTTGTAAAACAACTGGCATACCATTTTTTTTTTTACAACCCCTATCATAATAGCCCAAAAAATTGCTTTTTTCCCCAGCCAAATAAAAAAAAGCCAAAAAAGAAAGAAAAGAAAACGGATGCAGCCACCACATCTAATGATTGGTAAGCTGCAATAGAATACATTTTTGGTTTTGGATTTAATAATGTGTTTTTTTTTTTTTTGCTTTGGTACATGTTCTTCAGGGCAGTGTCTTGCACCCCATACAAACCAAAAATGTATTCTATTGCAGCTTACCAATCATTAGATATGGTGGCTGCATCAGTTTTCTCTTCTTTTTTTCTTTTTTTTTTTTTTTAGCTTTTTTTTTTTTATTTGGCTTTTTTCCCCTCTGTTATGACCTGGTGATCTGGCAAACACGTCACCTGTATTAGTGAGACACAACTCTGGAGGAATGAGCACAGAAGGCACATCAGACGACAGCATTGTCAGTCCGGGGGGGGTTGTGTTAACTGTATTAGCAGGTTTAGATAAACTAAAAAAAAATACACTAACACACCCAAAATGAATTGTGCTACACAATCTAAAAATGACCATTGACTACCACACCTCCTAACATCTCTAACATCCACCAGCTTCGTGATGCCGCCATGGAGGAGTGGAAGAGGACTCCAGTGGCAACCTGTGAAGCTCTGGTGAACTCCATGCCCAAGAAGGTTAAGGCAGTGCTGGAAAATAATGGTGGCCACACAAAGTATTGACACTTTGGGCCCAATTTGGATATTTTCACTTAGGGGTGTACTCACTGTTGTTTCCAGAGGTTTAGACATTAATGGCTGTGTGTTGAGTTATTTTGAGGGGACAGCAAATTTACACTGTTATACAAGCTGTACACTCACTATTTTACATTGTAGCAAAGTGCCATTTCTTCAGTGTTGTCACATGAAAAGATAGAATAAAATATTTACAAAAGTGTGAGGGGTGTACTCACTTTTGTGAGATACTGTTTTCTACATATACCCACTTTAAATAAAACATGAATGGATCCCTTCTGATTTCATGTGAGAATGAAGTCCATTTTACATGCATTATAAAAGGTATCAGGCCATGCTTGTGTAAATTAATTGCATTTTGTCCAGCCTCTCACATTGAAGGAACACCATTCTGTCTTCTAAAATGTTCATTCGCTTCCAGTACATGTGGGTCAGTTCTCTCTAAACAAAAGCTCTGAAGCCATCTGTGCCTGGATGCCTGATTGAGCAGCAGAGTCATTTAGGGACACTGCGGCATGACTGAAATAGACAATTACCCAGATGTCATTAGGAAACTACGGCTCTGCTGCCCAAAGAAGACATCTTCCTCCTTTTTGGAGGAAGATGCTGGACTGCATACCTGGTAGTCACACGCTTTGCCTAACTTTTGCTAAACAGGCCATGTGTGTAGTCCTGGTGCAGCTCACGCCATCCTTCCCTCTATGTTCTGTCCTCCATAATTAGGCTGCACAGATGTTGGTAGTTTCTTTCCATCTCGTCGTTGCCTGGTTTTCTGCAGGACATCTATTTATAGTCCAACCCAGATGTTGGGCTTTTTTTTCATCTATATAGACATGTGTCCACTCTGACAAGCCAATAAACCTTCAGAAAATTCCCTGGTACTTACACAGCATTAAGTAGAAGCTATATCTGCTTCCAGTGGTCATCCACAAATTACAGCTGACCTCTCCAGCTTCCGGTCTCCACTTCTGTATTCAGTTTTTCCTCATCAAAAACATTTAAGTTTGTGTCCAGGGGATGTGATGTACACTGGAAGTGATCAGTAACTTGTTGTGGCTGGGCACTAGAAACTAGAGCAAAAAACATGGATGTACATTCACTTGGAACCCTCGTGAGCAAGTCGTTACAATTCTTGTTTGAAAGAGGACTTGTGATTGGTTGCAAATAAAAAGCAGAATTTTGCCCATGGGGCCAATAAATGTAATAAAAAAGTAAACATAAGGTCACAGTTTATTGTTAATGTATACCATCATCATATATTGGATACATAGACATAAATGCCAGCCGACTTGAGAACAACATGATAAAAGCAATATTGGAAATCATATGTTACATTAATGAATGATATAAAACAATATACAAGTATCTATAACTCAATGCGTTTTGCGAGGCAATACTCTCTTCAGGAGTGGTCATATATGTACTGTATCTATAAAATCGAAATAACAATAGAGAATATATATCATGATGGTAAATATCTTTGAGTAGATATTGTATAATATAGAGGCCTTGATGGAAAGGCCCTATACTCACAAGCCTTTGTTTGGGATATTGGTTTTTCCGGCTTGTGAGTATGGGACCTTTCTATCAAGGCCCCTATATTATAGAATATTCACTCAAAGATATTTATTTACCATCAATACAGGGATGGAGGTGTATCATGGGTAGCACCAGACTATTCTCTTTGTTTGACTTGTGATTGGCTTCCATGGACAAAAATTACATTTTCTTCCATTTGCCTTTTTTCCCCAATTATTTTTTCTATATCGGCTAGGCTGAAATTTTTCATCCAGAGGAATGGTTGGTTGTAAATGTTACATTACTTGCATAAAAATGTGAAATATTTGACTTTGAATTTCCATTTTTTTTAAATTTGTTAACATGCATCCTAAGACCCCTTTCACACTGGGGCGGTTTTCAGGCGCTTTAGCTCTGGAAATAGCCTCTGCTAAGCACCTGAAAACTGCCTCTCATTCATTCCAGTGTGAATTTTCACACTGGGGCGGTGCGCTTGCAGGACGGGAAAAAAAGTCCTACAAGCAGCATCTTTGGGGCGGATTGGGAGCACTGTATACAGCGCTCCCAAAACACCCCTGCCCATTGGAATGAATGGGAAGCGTTTTGAAAGCGCCGCAAAACTGGAGTTTTTAACCCCTTTTTTGGGGTTAAAAGCACCCCGCTAGCGGCCGAAGAGCGGCACTTAAACGGCAGTAAAGCGGCGCTCTAGCGCTAACGTGGCCCAGCCCCAGTGTGAAAGGGGTGTCACCAGAGCAAGGAGGAAGGAGAAATGTCCCAATGTAAACACCTTAACCATTGAGAAAAGAGAGGATGTCTCTGGGAGAGGAAATTAGCATAAATCTCCCCAATGGGAAACCATTCACAATGTGCAGCGCGGTTCACGCATGCACAGTGGGCACCTGACTATGAAGCTGCAAGCTGACACAGCTGGGTGCCCACAATTAAACATGATGGCACATAAAATAAAAAGGTGATATTGAAGTGCCTGCATTAGCCCCTGGTCACACTTGTGCAACTTGTCATGCGATTTGATAGTTTAAAATTGCATGACAAGTCGCACTCTATTGTCTGCAGTGGAAGCAGTCAAATTGGTGTGACTCCGACTCCATCGGAGTCACACTGATTTTGAAAGTAGTTCTTGCACCATTTTTTGCAAGTTAAGGTGCGACTTGCATAGACCTCTGTGCATGAAATCACAGATGTCTTCCAAGTAGCATCTTGAAGTAGCACTACTTTGAAATCCTGCTACTTCAAGTGAAGGATTTAACATCAGTGTGACCAAGGTGTTAAAGGATAAGTTCACCTCTTTCAAGATCTTACACCTGTATTTAGGGTGTAACATGTTGAGCATCCGCCACCTCACATTTATTTTTATTTTTTAACAAAGTAATATATTTTTTTTAAAGATGAACTTATCCTTTAAGACTCACAAAGCTTGTTCACCCTAGATGCCCTGAAATTCAAAGCAATCTGTTAATGCAGGTCTTCGCCAGCCCCCTCCTGTACCGCAGTATTTACCCAAAACTGAAAGGCAGCAAGAGGCCAGTCTAGAGATTTGACTCTAAAAACTGGTGAAAGTTTGCATATTGACGCTGCCTGGCTTGACACTCCACAAAGTTCATGAACATGCACACAGGCTCCTGTTTTTAAAATTATCTGCTTATTTAACTTTTAAAAGTGACCACAGGGTCAGAGTGCAGCTTTGTGATCACTCAGTTGAGGTTGTGGTAGGCTTGCTGCAGGCTCGCTACTATGATTCTTCTGTATAAAAGTACAGTAAAACCTTGCATTGTAAGTACAGAAATATGCTTGTAATCCAAAGCACTTGTATATCAAAGCGAGTTTCCCCATAAGAAATAATGGGGAACTCAGATGATTCGTTCCACAATCATTTATTCATAAGTCCTTCAGTTTATAGTCTCTAAAAAGATTAGAGCAATGTGACCAGGTTGTCTAACCATAAAATGTTCACCCACAAGGGGATTAGAAGCAAAATCCAGCGGGAGCTACAGAGTATAAAAGAGAAAAGAGGCCCCTCTAAGTGTAGCAATATGGTTACATTTAATGAAGGTACAACATTTATTGACTCACATGGTGGATGATTAAAAGAGGCACATCTAAGTATGCAGGCATACGGGGTAAAGCTGTCCACATAGACCGTCCCCGGCACCACCGGCTCTCACCGCTGTCAGTCTGCAATCGTAACCGGGAAGACTCCCCTGCAGTAGAGCGATCTGAAAGCGAGGCTTGAACCACTCGTGGAGTGCAGAGTGGAAGGGATGACGTTGATGTCGGTGCAGAGGACGGGCTATGTGGACAGCTTTACCCCGGATGCCTGCATACTTAGATGTTCCTGTTTTAATCATCAACCATGTGAGTTGCTAAATGTTGTACCTTCATTAAGTGTAACCATATTGCTACACTTAAAGGCGCTTCTCTTCTCTTTTATACTCAGTTGTGACTTGACTCTACTTGTATATCAAAACATCACTTGTATATCAAGTCAAAATTTATTTAAAAATGTTGCTTGTCTTTCAAAACACTCTCAAACCAAGTTAATGTTAAACCAAGGTTTTACTGTACTATACTAGTCTGAGGCTTGGTGTCTGCCGGTTCCTGGCTTCAATACTGACCTGGAATAAGAGAGCAGAATAAAAAGTGAGTGAAGTCAAATCCTGATCTGGATACTCAGATATGTGCCTCAATGTTGAAGTTATTGGATCAGCTTGACCACCTGGCAGCTAGTATTTTCATAAATAGAATCGCCTTGACATTCTTCAGGCTCTATCAGTACAGTTTTCTTTAATGCTGTTTCCTTACAAAGTAGAATTCTGATATTGCAGAGGTGAATGAAGGTTCCTGCAACTATTCCACATATGAGTTGCTCTGTGGCAGGCAATGGTTGCCATAGTGGGGCGATGAGACGATATACAAAATCATCGTATGTTATGCTTCCCTTTTTTTCTTTTTTTTCTTCTTTTTTTTTTTTTTAAACCTGTAGAGGGTCCTTTCACACAGCTCGGTGTGCTCCTTTCAGCAGGGAATTTGTGAATAGATCTCCTGCTGAATCACAGCTGAACAAGACAGATGTCACTTTCATGACACCTGCCCCTGTTTATTGCTCTTTACCTGTAAAGTCTCTGTGGGCGGCCAGGTGTAAATTGACTTGTGTCTGTTTATATCAGGTTACCTGTCACATTTAGGTCTGGAAAAATGGAAAAGGGCAGTCTTTGTTTTCCTATAAAATATCTACTTCCTTTTTCCATCACTTCCATCCCTGGCATTATTCCACCTGTGTTTTTGAGAAACCTAATATTACATGTTAATGCTGTATTGCATTAGGCCCTTCCACACATGCGGATCCATTTTCACAGATTCCGCGTGCTCAGCAGGGATCGCTCCGCTGATCCCCGCTGAGCCGGCGGATGACAGTTCCGTTACCACTCACTGTGCAGAGACGGACCTGTCAGATCTCCGCTCTCCTCTATGGGGAGATCGGATGAAAATGGACCGCCTGTCCATTTTCATCCAATCCGCCAATGGGATGGAAAATAGGGTTTCCATCCATCTGAGTTGAGCGGATGTTTTGACATGTCACCGCTGACATCCGTCGCTCCATAGAACTGCATGGATCATCCGTTCAGGTCCGCATGTGTGAAAGGGGCCTAACTCTACTTTTTAAAGTGATTCTATATATTCTAAATATACAATGTTTCATTGCCATTATCCCTTCTATTCATATATGAAGACCGTACCACTGTATTTAATATTAAAAAGTACCTTATGTAAAGCAGTAGTAAACTCTGCTATATAATTTACATTTTAGGGCCCACATTTTCAAAAATTTGCCTTTACTTCCTTTTTTAACCCAAACATTTATTATATTGCAGCTTACAGCAATTCTGAGATGTGATGGCTCTATTCCTTTTCTTTTTTTTAATGTCTTTCTATTTTATTCTGGTGATCCAGCTAGTAAGTCTGTTTTTAAACACTGCAAGAGCTTTTTTTTTATTTATGTAAAACCTTTATCCCAAAAGGAAAAACAGTTTGCTGTAACTAATTATAAAGAATTAGCTGGAATTCAGCTTCTATTTGTTACTGTTTTAAAATCAGCTAGTACATTCAACGCTCCCCTCCCAACAGACTGACAGTGCTGCTATCCAAATCTACCCTCTTTGCTCCTTCATCCAGAGTGGTGTCTGTAAGACACAGGAGGTGTACTGTATTACTGGTCAGAACACCAGTGGAAAAGGCGCTTAAAGATTGTATGTGTACATTTGTGTATTGAAAATTAATAAAAAATAAAATTAAAAAAAAAGATAAAATAAAAAGATGCAGCCACCAAATCTAATAATTGGTAAGCAGCAATATTTTACATTTTTTGGGTTTAATACCACCTTAATCATTGCTGTTCAGCAGTCACATGATGTTTTCCAGGTCTTTTCCATCCTCAGGGAAGGATCTGAGGGAGGGTCTAATACTTTGCTGATGTATCCTCTGTAGCAGAAGAGGATGCCTAGACTATCAATCTGTGTCTGCACAGCACTAATTGGTGCTGTGCTGGTCACATGACATTAAAAAAAATACAGCTTAGAGTTCAGAGTAGAGAATAAAAAAAAAAAAAAAAAAAAGCAACAAAGTGTTTTTATATCTTAGTACAAATCTATATTTCAAAGGAAATGTTTATTATTTTTTTGCAATAGCATGGTGTTGGTGGAATTTACATTGACTGATCAAAGCTTTCAGTATCTTCACACTATAAAGATATCTGGAGGAGGTTCTGCAAATCACAGGCTGTGTCATGCCCCTCTAGCCTGTGCTGGGATTAACAGGAAGGTGAAGCCTCAATCAATCAACATTGTATATATCCCATCCCTATAGTGTTTAGCAATACGAGGTCATGGAAGAGGAGGAAGGGAAGGGATTGCAATATGCCACTGTGTGTACTCCCGCATGTGTGACTATATAGTTATGTGTGGCTGCACTGAAAAAAAAAAAAGGAAATGAACAGCTTTAAAAGGGACTGAATCTGGAGCATGCTCAGTAGGTGTGGCAACGGCTGGTCTACACAATCTCAGGCTGCAGTGGAGACACTGACAAGGATTGGGGGACAGTGAACAGCAGGATCAACCAATTTTTTTGCAATCTACATAAAGCTAATGATCTAGTGGAAAAATTAGTATGAACACAATGTAATATAGCATGTATTGACCGTTTATAATGATTTGGTTTTAATGAGAGTGTAGTATATTGTGTATGTCAGTAGGAAAATGATTTTCCTAACTTTGGTCTAACTTTGCTTGCAGAGCGGACACATGCCAGCAGTACGGGTCTGGGATGTGGCTGAAAGGACACAGGTGGCAGAACTTCAAGAACACAAGTATGGGGTGGCCTGTGTGGCTTTCTCTCCTAGCTCCAAATACATTGTATCAGTGGGATACCAGCATGACATGATTGTCAATGTGTGGTCATGGAAGGTGAGTCCTGGTTTTACTCCCTCTGAGTAAGTTCTGAAGATTAACTGCAATGTAAATACACAGCAGTGTCATGATTTTTCACAGTTTTGTTTTGTTCATTTTATCCTTGTTAGATTTCTCACTTGTCCAGTCTTGCTTGTAGAAAAAGATCATTATCAGATGGGAGTCTGTCCTCAGTTTTTGAAGAAACCGCAGACAGCCCTTCTTTTAGTATTTTTAGACCCCTTTCATACTGAGGCGCTATAGGCCTAAAAATAGCGCCTGCAAAGTGCCCTGAAACAGCGGCTCCTGTTTCTCCAATGTGAAAGACCCAAGGGCTTTCACACTGGAGCGGTGCGCTGGCAGGGCGTCAGAAAAAGTCCTGCCAGCAGCTTCTTTGGAGCGCATTAGGAGCGGTAAACTCCTCCGCTCCTAACTCACCGCTCCTAAAGCGCCCCTGCCCATTGAAAACATTGGGGCAGCGCTGCTATACTGCTGGCAAAGCGCCGCTGCAGCGGGCAGATTTAACCCCTTTTTGGCCGCTAGTGGGGGTTAAAACCACCCCGCTAGTGGCCGAATAGCGCCGCTAAAACGACGGTAAAGCGGAGCTAAAAATAGCGCCGCTTTACCGCTGACGCCCGGGGCAGCACAGTGTCAAAGGGGTCTCAGACTTTATAAACCATTTTGGCACACATTTAAAGTGCTGTTAAGAAAGGATGCCTATGCTATAGCACAGAACAAAATGCACAGATGCAGATACTCTATGCTTTGTGGTGCACTGCATTATTAAAAATAGGATAGGTGTTGTTTATTTTGTTTTTAAGCATTGATAATTAATTTAAAATTAATGGCTGCTTTAGGCCTCATGCACACTGGACATTTTTTGTGCTGTTTTAGGGGTGTTTGGCATTTTTTTCCCTGCCACAAAATGCCCCCGCATGTTAGTCTATGTGTCCATGCACACATAGGCATTTAGAGGCAGAAACAAAAAAACCCCACAGCCAGTGCATCCAGGAGTAGCAGAGTTTGGGCAGAAAAAATTGCTTGACACACCTAAATGCGTTTAACCCGCCTAAGCACTAGACACTTTTAGTGTTTAAACATTAATTCATTTCAGTGGCCAGAATAAATTATTATTCTGGCCAATGAAATTAATTAACCCCCAAGCGCTTGATGCACCTAAACGCGTTACACAAGTTTAAATGCTTTAAAGTGGTTGCAAACTCTTTTTTTGGGACTTCTACCTATAGGTAAGCCTAGAATAAGGCTTACCTATAGGTAGTGGAAATATCTCCTAAACGTGCACCGTTTAGGAGATAATTCACTTGTAGTCCGCCAATAAAGTGAAGGGCGCATGCGCGGGGAAGAAACAAAACACCGCGCCGTTTCTTTCCTAGCGTGTGCCGTTACTGTGCACATGCGCGGGAGTGACGTCACGCGGCTCCGGCGAATCACAGAGCCGGAGTCCGCGGCCCAGAAGGAAGAGGGGCTTGAAGATGGACGCTGCCTACAGAGGGGACATCGCTGGATTCTTTTGCAGGTAAGTATCACAAAATGGGCTAGTATGCGATGCATACTAGCCCATTATGCTTTTAATTTGCAGGCTATACAGGGAGCGAAAGAGGAAGTAAAATCCATCAGGGTTTACTTCCTCTTTAAAGCATGGGTAGGCAACCTCGGCCCTCCAGCTGTGGTGAAACTACAAGTCCCATGAGACATTGCAAGACCCTGACAATCACAGGCATGATGGGATTTGTAGTTTCACCACAGCTGGAGTGCCAAGGTTGCCTACCCTTGCCTTAAAGGGTAAGTTCACGCAACTAAAGCATTGGGAACATGTTACATGTTCCACCCTAAAAACGGGTGAAATATGTAACCTGTATCCAAAGGTGACCTAATCCTTTAGCTTACTGCACTTCAACACGTGAAAATGCATGTTAAGCCCTGTTTCACACCAGTGTGGCTTTGAAATCAGGCTACTTCAGCTCGATTTCAAAGCCGCATATCAGTACAATTTGGATCTCCGATTTCATTGTGGCTTAATTTAACAGAAGTCAATGCAAGTCAATGAAATCGAAGAAAAGTAGTGCAGTAACCTTTTTCAAAGTCGCTGCGACTTTAGTCGCAACGATTTGACCAATTCCATTGCTATAAATAGGATGTGACTTGTCATGCGATTTTGAACTGTCAAATTGCCCGACAAATCGCATTGGTGTGAACAAGGGCTCAAGCATATACATATTCTCTATAGCAATTCTGTAAGTGGGTCCACCTTTTTCCTTAACTGAATAAAGCAAGAAGAGGGAAGTGATTAAATTGTATCCCTTTTAAATGGAATTTTTTAGGTTTGTTCAGCTGATCCTCCACTTTATTTGTGTAATCTGGGTGGTACAATGAAGGCAAACCGACGGGTGAATGTTGTGGGCAGCAGTCCGCCGTTTCACATTTGATTCAGTGTTGGCAGTAAACCCGCAGCGAGCCTTGTAACAGCTTGTCAGATTCTGGCAGTTGTAAAGTTAGGAGAAGGAAAGAATATGATTGGTTTGTTAGGGGTTGTCATTTTTCTTTCAGACACTTTTTGTACATGAGATTTAGTGTGCCTGATTTTTTTTTTTCTTTTGTTTCTACATCACGTCATTTTAGGGAAGTCATCCAACTGCCATTTAAGGGGTTAGAAAGGTTTGTATTCCTCTTACTGTGGGAATGGCTTCCCCGAATATACCAGGAATTGTATGTTTAGACACAGTGGGACAGATGTATCAAAGTGCTAGGTTTTTTCATTTACATTTCACTGCAAAAGCACCTCTTTGGATGTAGAGGCATAAATCAAGTGTGGTTTAACCTTACAGAACTTCAGTCTTCCTGTAGGGTCTATTCACACTTGTCCCCTTTCTTGCAGCCTAACATACTTGTAGGCCTCATTTATATGGCTGATTAGAGCCATTGTACAGCAAGTATCAGCATAAATCTTTGAAATCACAGGTGTGCACACGCAACAAGTGGGTTATATGTGTTGGGGGCAAATGATGAGCCATGGAAGCAGACAGTTTGTGCCCAGGGCCGCTCATCTGTCCCCAACTACATGTAACCACTCGGATGTGTGGAATAATGTGAACAGTCATGGTGCTTGTCAGCCTGTCATTGATTTGTACAGGTTACCTGTCTACGACTGATCGCAGATATTTGTGATCCCTGCCACAGATAACCCTGATACTTTTGGTACCACGGTTGGTCCCAATCAATTATGCGAATGAGGCCTTACTGATGCATTTTAAATAGAAATTCCACTCATTCTGAGTTCACATCTATTCAGTGAAGTGTGCTTTTATAGAACCGGCTGTCTGTTAAGCTTGTGTTTTTTTTTTTTTTTGCATGTTAACCAAGTCAATTGATAATTATGGCAAATGTACAAAAACATATTTTGCAGTTTTGTACATTTATAAATACACCCATCCCATGCAAAATCCCTGTTCTAAATTATTCTCTTACATAATGGGGTTGATTTATTAGAGGCAAAGGGACTGTTCACTTTGCAAAGGAGAATAAGCTCTGCTGACTTCCATCATCCAATCATGTTCAAGCAAAAATTATGATTTGTTTTATTTTTATTTTTTTAATTTTCCTTGCACATGATTGGATATTCTTTGCAAAGTGAAGTTTTTTAGGGAAAATTCTTTTGCAAAGTGCAATTTTCCCTTGCAAACTGAACAGTCTATTTGCCTTAAGTAAATCAATCCCTGATGCGTGTAGTAACATGCATTGCTGCATATATTTAGCTGTGGGTGAGCCCTTACTCCTCATTGTGAGGGCCAGTTATACTGGAACGATCTTTTGTGGCACATTTTGAAATGTTGGACAAGGTTTTTGAAAGACATCAGTCAGAATCCGAACTGCCTTGCAAAATGTAATGTGATTGGTGATACACTACAGTATTGGCTATGAGAAGTACCAGGGGCATTGCTAGGTCACAAAAGATATGGGGCTAGAGCCCATAGCAGCGAAGTAAAGAGTCATACGCTTGGGCGGGCATACACAAGTATATAATATACGTGTGTGTGTGTATATATATCTCATTACATATCTGAATGTGTATCCCCCCTTACATCAGGGTCCCCAGAGAGCCCCCCTTCCTTAGATCGGACTCCCCAGAGAGCCCCCCTTCCTTAGATCGGACTCCCCAGAGAGCCCCCCTTCCTTAGATCGGACTCCCCAGAGAGCCCCCCTTCCTTAGATCGGACTCCCCAGAGAGCCCCCCTTCCTTAGATCGGACTCCCCAGAGAGCCCCCCTTCCTTAGATCGGACTCCCCAGAGAGCCCCCCTTCCTTAGATCGGACTCCCCAGAGAGCCCCCCTTCCTTAGATCGGACTCCCCAGAGAGCCCCCCTTCCTTAGATCGGACTCCCCAGAGAGCCCCCCTTCCTTAGATCGGACTCCCCAGAGAGCCCCCCTTCCTTAGATCGGACTCCCCAGAGAGCCCCCCCTTTTATCAGGGTGAGTGAGAGGGTGGCTGAGAAGGGGGTGAGGGAGGGTGAGAGAGAGGAGGATGGATGAGAGACCCCCCTAGCCCTACCTACACTCCCTACTGTCCCAGCCCCTGTCTGTGTGGGTAGGCGTGTGTGATTCACCTACCTCCCACTTATCCTCGGTCAGCCTGTTTTCTTCCTGTTCCAGTCTCTGACCAATGCCCCCATGGGGAGCCGCTTCTCATGGGGGCACTCATGCGTGCTTGCTCCCAAGCCCCACTGTTGCATCCATTGACAGACAGTGGGACTCAATCCCGCCCCCCCCACTCCAGTGTCACTGACTTTGATTGGCATCACAGGGAGCCAATGGCTCCTGGTGCCCTAGAAAAGCCAGCGAGAAGTGAGTGGAGAGAAGAGATGCAGGTGTGCACAGTACTGGATCAAATGAGGGCTCTGGTAAGTATTGGTGGTGGTGGGGGGGGGGCTGAGGGGCCAAAATGCCTAAACATTTTTTACCTTAATGCAAGTGTTGCAATAAGGTAAAAGATGTCTAGGCTTTAGAACCACTTTAAGGAAGGCAGGACACAAAGCTCAGACCTGGGAACAGCCAGCTAGAGACACAGACGGTACAGCACTTTTTCAAACCCATATTCCCAAATGCACCCATGTTTAAAAAGAAGAAAGGAGACCAACGCTCCACATAGTGTAAAATCCAGTAAAACTGTTTATAAAAGTATATTGCACTCCTGTCAATATTGGTATCACAGAGTTGTGTGTACAATATCAAATATGGCCGAATCACACTCCATGGAACACTTCGGCAGCGTGTAGATGTCATGTAGCCTTTCTCCGCCTACACATTTTGGCAAATACAGTTTTGATGAATAGTTAGGCGTGGCACTTTGTGATACAGTAGTTGTTGGCATTGATTGCAAAATTGTGATTATGTGGCCAATATGTCTTCATCATAATTCCAGATAATTCTATTTTTCCTATGAAACTGCCCTTAAAATACAAATTGAACCAAAAGTTGGGCGTAGATGGATCTAAGATTGGTTGGTTCAGTAAATTTTCAGGCAGCCAATTAGCTTCACAGTTGATCTGAGAGCGGAGGAGTCCCTGCTGTCAGAATACAATAGCTCAGTGGAAAGGATTCCCTGATCCACCTTGCTTGTGTGATTGGGTGTAATCTGTTTGTTTTTATCAGCCTACCAACTGATCAGGAAAAAGCAATGCCTCTATGGCCAGCTTAACTCTAGATACACTTTGACATGAAGTCTGCATTGTAGTGATATCACCACTGTAAAAATCGTGTTATAGTTCTGAGCAAAGAGAGTGACCACAGTTTTTACATAAATAACAGTTCCTGGCCTAGGCAGTCTAGGTCACGTTGTCTGACGTGCAGTCAGTCATTACTGCATTGAGTCTATTTTCAATCAGCAGAGAGATAAGAGGATCAATACGTTTAGACTGCCTGATGTACAGAGGTAATTAAGGCATCCGGTACATTGACCTTTTGTTTTTTTTATTTTAGTTCAACCAGCAAGGTTGAAGGAAAAAAAGATCAGATTTTCCCCCATCCACACATTCGATGTGGGAATCCTCCCGCTGTGGTATTTTATTCTGACAGTAGGGAGCAGGGACGCCGCCCCCATTATCCATGTGCCTGGCCCCTAATCTACATGCAGGGTGCCGGATGCAAAGATTTCAATGGATTTTTTTTTTTAAGCGCATGATTAGAGCCTGAGGCTCTAATTGGCTTCAAAAAAAGGGTGGGCTTGGGGCGCAGGGTTGTGTGACAGCGAATTAGCTAATGTCTTCCTGCTTCTCTTCTCGGTCAATCAGGAAGCTGGTCCTGAGAGCCAATTAGCCAGGGAGTCTAATGACTCCCGGCCAATCGGCCTCAGGACCCACTTCCTGTTCGACCAGGAGGAGAAGCAACGCCTGTTTAAGCTGGAGCAAGGAGCAGGTAAAGCTGGACTGACCGCCTTCCCGTCCGTCCCGCGACGTGGGGGGGGGGGGGGGTTTGCTGTGCGATATTGAGCACCAGTCGCCACTGGCGGGAAGCCTTTTCCGCTGCCAGAATGCAATAATCAGTGTTGATGGCTATAGCCAGTGGCACTGATCGTTCAGGGAAACGCCCAACAGGCTGGTTGTACACAAGTTGATCGATAGATGGACTGCCCATACATGGATTGAAATTACTAGATACCTCTTTGATCCGATCAGTAACCAGGGTATACATTAACCATTTCAATACAGGGCATTTTCACCCCCTTCCTGCCCAGGCCAATTTTCAGGGCTGTCACACTTTGAATGACAATTGCGCGGTCACGCGACGTTGTACCCAAATTACAGTTTGATCATTTTTTTCCCCACAAATAGAGCTTTCTTTTGGTGGTATTTGATCATCTCTGCGTTTTTTATTTTTTTGCGCTATAAACAAAAAGAGTGACAATTTTGAAAAAAACACAATATTTATTACTTTTTGCTATAAAAAATATCCCATCTTTTTTTTTTAAAAAACAATTTTTTAGGCTAATATGTGTTCTTCTACATATTTTTGGTAAAAAAAAAATCCCAATAAGCGTATATTGATTGGTTTGTGCAAAAGTTATAGCATCTACAAAATAGGGGATTTGTCATTTTTATTATTATTATTTTTTTTTTTTTTTTACTACTAATGGCGGCGATCTGTGATTTTTATCGTGACTATGACATTGCGGCGGACAGATCAGACACTTTTTGGGACCATTGACATTTATAAAGCGACCAAGGCTATAAAAATGCACTGATTACTTTATAAATATGACTGGCAGGGAAGGGGTTAACACTAGGGGGCACTGAAGGGGTTAAATGTGTGTCCTAGGGAGTGATTCTAACTGGGGGGGGGCAGATGACAGGAGGCGACCGATCGGTGTTTCTCTGTACAAGGAACATACGATCAGTTCTCCTCTCTCCCGTGATAGGTTGTGGATCTGTGTGTTTACACACACAGATCCACGTCCCTGCTCTGTTATGAGCAATCGCGGGTGCCCGGTGGACATAGTGGCCTCCGGGCACGCGCATCGGGTCCCCAGTGATGTGGGGACACAATGCCGGGAAGCCGAGAACGTCCTATGACGCCTGCCGGGCGGGACCAAGATTTCCTGTCGCCGTCATTTTACAGGTGATACTTGAAAAATTAGAATATCGTGCAAAAGTTCATTTGTTTCACTAATGCAACTTAAAAGGTGAAGCTAATACATGAGATAGACTCATTACATGCAAAGCAAGATAGTTCAAGCCATGATTCGTCATAATTGTAATGATTATGGCTTACAGCTCATGAAAACCCCAAATCCACAATCTCAGAAAATTAGAATATTACATGCAATCAATCAAACAAGGATTGTACATAGAACAATATCGGACCTCTGAAAAAGTATAAGCATGCATATGTCCTCAGTACTTGGTTTGGGCCCCTTTCGCAGCAATTACTGCCTCAATGCGGCGTGGCATGGAAGCTATCAGCCTGTGGCACTGCTGAGGTGTTATGGAAGACCAGGATGCTTCAATAGCGGCCTTCAGCTCTTCTGCATTGTTCGGTCTCATGTCTCGTCTTTCTCTTGACAATGCCCCATAGATTCTGTATGGGGTTCAGGTCAGGCGAGTTTGCTGGCCAATCAAGCACAGTAATCCCACAGTCATTGAACCAGGTTTTGGTGCTTTTGGAGGTGTGGGAAGGTGCCAAGTCCTGCTGGAAAATGAAGTCAGCATCCCCATAGAGCTCGTCTGCGGAAGGAAGCATGAAGTGCTCCAAAATCTCCTGGTAGACGGCTGCGTTGAGCCTGGACTTAATGAAGCACAGTGGACCAACACCAGCAGATGACATGGCTCCCCAAATCAACACAGACTGTGGAAACTTCACACTGGACTTCAAGCATCTTGCAGTGTGTGCCTCTTCATTCTTCCTCCATACTCAGGGTCCTTGGTTTCCAAATGAGATGCAAAATTTGCTCTCATCAGAAAAGGGGACTTTGGACCACTGAGCAACAGACCAGGTCTGTGTTTCTTTAGCACAGGTAAGACGCTTCTGATGTTGTTGGTTGTTCAGGAGTAGCTTGACAAGAGGAATACGACATTTGAAGCCCATGTGCAGGATCCGTCTGTGTGGTGGCTCTTGATGCACTGACTCCAGCCTCAGCCCACTCCTTGTGAAAGTCCCCAACACTTTTGAATGGCCTTTTCTTGACAGTCCTTTCCAGGTTGCGGTCATCCCTGCTGCTTGTGCACCTTTTTCTTCCACGCTTTTCCCTTCCGCATAACTTTCTATTAATGTGCTTTGATACAGCACTTTGGGAACATCCAACTTCTTTTGCAATTACCTTTTGAGGCTTTCCCTCCTTATGGAGGGTGTCAATCATGGTTTTCTGCACAACTGTCAGGTAAGCAGTCTTTCCCATGATTGTGATTCCTACTGAACCAGACTGAGAGACCTCGTAAAAGCTCAGGAACCCTTTGCAGGTGTTATGGCTTAATTAGCTGATTAGAGCGGGACACTTTGAGCCTAGAATATTGCACCTTTTCACAATATTCTAATTTTCTGAGATTGTGGATTTGGGGTTTTCATGAGCTGTAAGCCATAATCATCACAATTATGACAAATCACGTCTTGAACTATCTTGCTTTGCATGTAATGAGTCTATCTCATATATTAGTTTCACCTTTTAAGTTGCATTAGTGAAATAAACAAACTTTTGCACGATATTCTAATTTTTCGAGTATCACCTGTACTATACGGCGATAGGGAACTGGTTAAAGAGGTTGTAAAAACCCCCCAAAAAAAACAAAACCCTGCAAGACATAGGCATATGCATCGCATACTAGCTCATTATGAAATACTTACCTTAGAAAGAACGATGCCCTGGATCAGCGCCGGCACACCGCTCACACGGCCGACGTGTTCCCCAGAGTTACTTCCGGGTTTGCGGGCTACGGCGCTGTGATTGGCCGGAGCTGCGATTACATCACTCCTGCACATGCGTGTGGGTGCCGTCGGTCACAGCACGGGCCCTGAAGAAACGGCACGAGTACTGGCTGGCCTCTAAACGGTTAGTCCAGTTGCTATGTTGGTGCACACTTACAGAAAAAAAAAAAAATGGGCGGTCACACCTATGTGCTCTTAAAGAATGCTCTGGCTTCTATATTTAGTAGTGCTACTGCTTTCTCATGCCTTACAATTACATAAATGACAGTTGAGATGCTACCTGACATATATTATGAAACCCTATGCATATCTTCTCTGAGTTTTGTATATTTGCCTGTATGACTAAAACATAGCTATTGTAGGGTTGGAAGTCTACATGTGTGTGTATATATAACGTGATCGCATGTGAATATCTGGTTGGTGTTCTGTTCACCTCATTTTTTTTTCCCTTAATGTTTGTTTTGTTGTATACATGCAAAAACTTCAATTTTTTTTTAATAATTGGTCCTTGTATATGTATGCATTTGAGGTCAGGGCTTTAGATTGTAAGCTCTTTGAGGGCAGGCACTATATAAATACCTGGAATAAATAAAAAAATATAGAACAGTCTTTCATGACCATGTCTTGGCATTGTCTTTTCAAAACTTTTAAAATGCATTTTTCTTGTTACAATGTCTGACTTTATGTTCTCCAGAAAAATGTGGTGGTGGCAGCGAACAAGGTCTCTAGTAAAGTAACGGCGGTGTCATTCTCGGAGGATAGCAGCTACTTTGTTACTGCTGGAAACAGACATGTCAAGTTCTGGTATCTGGATGAAGCAAAGTCATCAAAGGTAAGTTGAGGGGTAAAGGATTGGATGGGTGACTATAGAAGCATGTGTGAATGCAGCTCTGTTTCTGGACGGCTTGCTCAAAGTTTATCTCTATTTGACCTCATTAGAAGGAGGAACACAATGTGCATTTTTTTTACTAATTTACATGTTCATATGTGCAAACATACCTCAAACAACCTCTATTAACTAAATATAAGCAGTTCACACAATGCATATGATAAACTGCCTACTAAAGTAGAAGTAATATTCTGTGAGAACCACTTGCTAAATCGATGAGCAGACTTAAGCTTGCTATACACTTTTTTTTTTTTTTCTTTTTATGCAGAGGGTTGAATGAAAACCAAAACTAAAACTCCTCTATCCTCGCAAACAAGGTGGACTGAGGAATGCCCCCGCTATGATATTATATTCTGACAAGCAGCTGTCAGAATAAATTTATCAGAGGCTTCAGCCACAGATCACTGGAAAATTCAGCAACATGTACCTTCGACAGAAATGGATAAATGTTAAAGTAGTTGTAAAGGCTGAAGGGTTTTTACCTTCATGCATTCAGTATGCAGTTCCCCCATTAATACTTACCTGAGCCCGATCTTGATCCAGCGATGTGCGCAAGAGCAGCTGCTGTACCGGCTTTCTGCCTCATTAGCTCAAAGACAGCATCGGAAGCCATTAACCTCCCGCTGCTGTCAATCGCAGTCAGTGAAGAGGGGGCGAGGCCAAGCCCTGCTCTGTGTCTTATGGTAGGACCGAGAGTAGGGACCGGGAGTGGGCACTCGGCAGGGGGAGGAGCCCAGACAGCCAGTGGGGAACCTGAGTAGAGGAGGATCGGGGCTGCTCTGTGCAAAACCATTGCACAAACCAGGTAAGTATGACATGTTTGCTATTTTTTTAAAAATGTGAGCCTTTAGTATCACTTTAGTCTGCTTTTGTTGGGTGGGGGAGCCCACACACTAATTAAAATGGATCATCTGAATTTTGATCAGTGTATGGCAAGCTTTTAGGGGTCTAGATAGTTTGAATTTTTAGGCAAATTTCAATATTAAAGCTTTGCTTCATCCACTCCTGCCTCCCAGATGCTAAAATGCCCACCTGTCATTTGAAGGCACCAATAAAGACTCATGAGGGGGCAGGACCTAGCTCAAGTGTCACCAGAAAAGTTTAGAACTGCTTCAGTTTCCATCTCTGAGGTTCATTTATAACAAATTGAGAATCGCTCTCCACTAGACACTAGTTTCTTCCACAGCTTGCCTCTGTTTTATTCTCTCACTCGTTTTAATAGCAGTTCCCACCCACATGTGGAAAGTTTCATTGGTGATTTGACAGCAATATAGCAGTGTCTGCTACAACTGAGGCTGCCTGGGAGCATCAGAGGCCCATTTAGCTGCTTTCAACCCAAGAACTATGAAAGCAGCTTCACGTGCTCCTCCATGCTGCTGAAGACCACTACTAATGTGTGTGTTTATTTTAGAATAACACAGGAGATGTAGAAGCTCAGACTTCAGACACTTTTTTTATTGTAGCCTGCCTTGTGTTTATTTCTTTGCATTCTAAGCTGGCACAAGAGCCGTGTGATTTCATGGTCTTCCTCTTGCCAGCTGAATCATGCCAGCCGATGTAGGAAACTTTGAGGGTGTGATCACTTCTGGCTAAACAGCAAGCACTGATAAAATTATTTTCTCAAAATACATAACAGGGCTTTATAACATTTGATTAATATTTGTTAGGGGCCTGTTGATGTTGGTACAGATGGAGATTGTAAAATAAATGAGTACAGTGATTCCTTGCTGATGTAAGTGGCTGTGTGGTTGATTAAATTATTCTAATTGACTATTGAAAGTATTTACAGTTAGTGCTTTAAAGTGTAAAATACTGAAAATACATTGTTTTGTCTTTCAAATCTCTATAATCCCTATATGTCCACAAAATATGGCTAAGTTGTATAATATAAAAAACTTAGTGTAAAACTAAAGGCCTACTCATACTGCTCAGCGCTAAGTTACTATTAAAATCAACAACACAGTGTTATCAATCACAAAAATCGTAACATGCAGCAGAGAAAAATTGCATAAAATTTGCATGAAAGCAGCCGCTATATAAAACAACACATAAAATAAACTTATAGTAAAAAATCGAATCCAAGAATACAGTCTTGTGTAACATCCAGTACTGTAGCAGCTCTTTTGTCAGTCATTAATCGTGACCAGCATTCATATGTTATGATCATATGAGAAAAAAAAAGGATGACGCTGGCGAATGAAAGCTCTGAAAGCAGGTGGTGATCCTAGTAGATGTTAATCTGTGTGCACCATACACCAAGCTCCACACCGCGTGTTTCACACTCCCCAAGGGGTTCATACTCGCCAGAAATCGATTTAACGCAAGCCTTGAGAAACTCAAAGGGATGTCATCCAAAGAACAGGCATGGTCCAGAGCTGCAAATCACTCCATGGGTAGTGGAACATAGGAAGAAAAACTCCACATAGTGTGATCCTGTTTCAGCATTTAGGGTACTTTCATACTGGGGCGGTGCCAGAATTTGAGGTAAAGCGCTGCTAGTTTTGGAGGTGCTTTACCGCTGTTATAGCGGCCCTTTTTGGCCACTAGCGGGGTGCTTTTAACCCCCGATAGCGATTAAGGAAAGTGTTAAAAGCGCCCTTTTTGCGGCGCTGCCGAATCATTTTGCAGGCGCTTTGGCAGCGCTGCCTATTCATTTCAATGGGCAGGGCATTTTTGGGAGCAGGGTATACACCACTCCCGCACCACCCCAAAGATGCTTCTTGCAGGACTCTTTTTTTTTTTTTTTCCCATCCTGCAAGCGCACCAAGGCTCAGGCTTTCACACATTAGAGGCATGAGAGGCGCTATTTTTAGCGCTAAAACACCTGAAAAGCACCTCCGTGTGAAAGTACCCTTATTGCAACCCCACCCTCCTTAAAATTGCACTTACAGTCATTAAAACGTCATTAAGCATATAAAATAGAAGGCATTTTCACCAATCCGTTGAAATGAGAGCAAACCAAATTTGTTCTGCTCAATAGTCGTTGTCTCTTCCTGGTGGTGACACGCAAAAGTCACTTCCGGTCGCTGTAACAGATAACAATCCTATAATTAATGACTCATAATTATGCTTAAATTAATACATTGCTATATCTAAAAAAATCTACAATTTAAAATTAATCCTGTATACTTGGAGCTTTAACCACTTGCCGACCGCCTAATGCAGATATACTGCGGCAGAATGGCACGGGCAGGCAAAATCACGCACCTGGTACGTGATTGCTTGCCGCGGGCGGGGGGCAATCGGACCCGACCCCCCCCCCTCCCCGGTGCCCGAGGCGGTCGGCTTCTGTCTTTCTGTCTGGGAGCGTTCAGAGATGAGGGGGAGGCCATCCATTCGTGCCCCCCCTCGCGATCACTCCCAGCCAATGAGAATCTTCCCCTGCCTCTGTATAGTACACAGAGACAGAGGAAGTGATCTCTCCTCGGCTCGGTATTTTCCGTTTCGGCGCCGAGGAGAGAAGACATCCGAGTGAGTTACACCAACACACACACAGTAGAACATGCCAGGCATACTTTACACCCCCCATCACCCCCCGATTACCTCCCGATCACCCCCCCCAACCCCCACCCCCGTCACACTGACACCAAGAAGTTGTTTTGTTTTTTTTTTCTGATTACTGCATTTTTGTCAGTTTGTGGCAGTTAGTGTTAGCCCCCTTTAGGTCTAGGATACCCCCCTAACCCCCCCCTAATAAAGTTTTAACCCCTTGATCACCCCCCGTCGCCAGTGTCGCTAAGCGATCATTTTTCTGATCGCTGTATTAGTGTTACTGGTGACGCTAGTTAGGGAGGTATATATTTAGGTTCGCCGTCAGCATTTTATAGCGTCGGGGACCCCCATATACTACCCAATAAAGGTTTAACCCCTTGATTGCCCCCTAGTTAACCCTTTCACCAGTGATCACCGTATAACTGTTACGGGTGACGCTGGTTAGTTAGTTTATTTTTTTATAGTGTCAGGGCACCCGCCGTTTATTACGAATAAAGGTTTAGCCCCCTGATCGCCCCGGCGGTGATATGCGTCGCCCCAGGCAGCATCAGGTTACCGCTAACACCCACGCACGCAGCATACGCCTCCCTTAGTGGTATAGTATCTGAACGGGTCAATATCTGATCCGATCAGATCTATACTAGCGTCCCCAGCAGTTTAGGGTTCCCAAAAATGCAGTGTTAGCGGGATCAGCCCAGATACCTGCTAGCACCTGCGTTTTGCCCCTCCGCCCGGCCCAGCCCACCCAAGTGCAATATCGATCGATCACTGTCACTTACAAAACACTAAACGCATAACTGCAGCGTTCGCAGAATCAGGCCTGAACCCTGCGATCGCTAACAGTTTTTTTGGTAGCATTTTGGTGAACTGGCAAGCACCAGCCCCAGGCAGTGTCAGGTTAGTGCCAGTAACTCTAACACCCACGCACGCACCGTACACCTCCCTTAGTGGTATAGTATCTGAACGGATCAATATCTGATCCGATCAGATCTATACTAGCATCCCCAGCAGTTTAGGGTTCCCAAAAACGTAGTGTTAGCGGGATCAGCCCAGATACCTGCTAGCACCTGCGTTTTGCCCCTCTGCCCAGCCCACCCAAGTGCAGTATCGATCGATCACTGACACTTACAAAACACTAAACGCATAACTGCAGCATTCGCAGAGTCAGGCCTGATCCCTGCGATCGCTAACAGTTTTTTTGGTAGCGTTTTGGTGAACTGGCAAGCGCCAGCGGCCTAGTACACCCCGGTCGTAGTCAAACCAGCACTGCAGTAACACTTGGTGACGTGGCGAGTCCCATAAGTGCAGTTCAAGCTGGTGAGGTGGCAAGCACATGTAGTGTCCCGCTACTACCAAGAAGAAGACGAACACAGGCCCGTCGTGCCCATAGTGCCCTTCCTGCTGCATTCGCCAATCCTAATTGGGAACCCACCACTTCTGCAGCACCCGTACTTCCCCCATTCACATCCCCAACCAAATGCAGTCGGCTGCATGAGAGGCATTTTCTTTATGTCCTCCCGAGTACCCCTACCCAATGAACCCCCCCCAAAACAGATGTTGTGTCTGCAGCAAGCGCGGATATAGGCGTGACACCCGCTATTATTGTCCCTCCTGTCCTGACAATCCTGGTCTTTGCATTGGTGAATGTTTTGAACGCTACCATACACTAGTTGAGTATTAGCGTAGGGTACAGCATTGCACAGACTAGGCATACTTTCACAGGGTCTCCCAAGATGCCATCGCATTTTGAGAGACCCGAACCTGGAACCGGTTACAGTTATAAAAGTTACAGTTACAAAAAAAAGTGTAAAAAAAAATTAAAAAATAAATAAATAAAATTTAAAAAAATAGTTGTCGTTTTATTGTTCTCTCTCTCTCTCTATTCTCTCTATTGTTCTGCTCTTTTTTACTGTATTCTGTATACTGTATACTCTATTCTGCAGTGTTTTATTGTTATTATGTTTTATCATGTTTGCTTTTCAGGTATGCAATTTTTTATACTTTACCGTTTACTGTGCTTTATTGTTAATCATTTTTTTGTCTTCAGGTACGCCATTCACGACTTTGAGTGGTTATACCAGAATGATGCCTGCAGGTTTAGGTATCATCTTGGTATCATTCTTTTCAGCCAGCGGTCGGTTTTCATGTAAAAGCAATCCTAGCGGCTAATTAGCCTCTAGACTGCTTTTACAAGCAGTGGGAGGGAATGCTCCCCCCACCGTCTTCCGTGTTTTTCTCTGGCTCTCCTGTCTCAACAGGGAACCTGAGAATGCAGCCGGTGATTCAGCCAGCTGACCATAGAGCTGATCAGAGACCAGAGTGGCTCCAAACATCTCCATGGCCTACGAGCATTTTATGACTTAGATTTCGCCGGATGTAAACAGCGCCATTGGGAAATTGGGAAAGCATTTTATCACACCGATCTTGGTGTGGTCAGATGCTTTGAGGGCAGAGGAGAGATCTAGGGTCTAATAGACCCCAATTTTTTCAAAAAAGAGTACCTGTCACTACCTATTGCTATCATAGGGGATATTTACATTCCCTGAGATAACAATAAAAATGATTAAAAAAAATAAATTAAAGGAACAGTTTAAAAATAAGATAAAAAAGCAAAAAAAAATAAATAAAAAAAAAAAAAAAAAAAAAAAAAGCACCCCTGTCCCCCCCCCCTGCTCTCGCACTAAGGCGCACGCAATCGTCGGTCAGGTGTCAAATGTAAACAGCAATTGCACCATGCATGTGAGGTATCACCGCGAAGGTCAGATCGAGGGCAGTAAGTTTAGCAGTAGATCTCCTCTGTAAATCTAAAGTAGTGACCTGTAAAGGCTTTTAAAAATGTATTTATTTTGTTGCCACTGCACGTTTGTGCGCAATTTTAAAGCATGTCATGTTTGGTATCCATGTACTCGGCCTAAGATCATCTTTTTTATTTCATCAAATATTTGGACAATATAGTGTGTTTTAGTGCATTAAAATTTAAAAAAGTGTGTTTTTTCCCCAAAAATTGCGTTTGAAAAATCGCTGCGCAAATACTGTGTGAAAAAAAAGAAACACCCACCATTTTAATCTGTAGGGCATTTGCTTTAAAAAAATATATAATGTTTGGGGGTTCAAAGTAATTTTCTTGCAAAAAAATATTAATTTTTTTATGTAAACAAAAAGTGTCAGAAAGGGCTTTGTCTTCAAGTGGTTAGAAGAGTGAGTGATGTGTGACATAAGCTTCTAAATGTTGTGCATAAAATGCCAGGACAGTTCAACCCCCCCAAATGACCCCATTTTGAAAAGTAGACACCCCAAGCTATTTGCTGAGAGGCATGTCGAGTCCATGGAATATTTTATATTGGGAGCCTAGCCTCGTACGGGACCCCGAAAACCAAGCACCGCCTTCAGGCTTTCTAAGGCCGTAAATTTTTGATTTCACTCTTCATTGCCTATCACAGTTTCGGAGGCCATGGAATACCCAGGTGGCACAAAACCCCCCCAAATGACCCTATTTTGGAAAGTAGATACCCCAAGCTATTTGCTGAGAGGTATAGTGAGTATTTTGCAGACCTCACTTTTTGTCACAAAGTTTTGAAAATTGAAAAAAGAAAAAAAAAAGTTTTTTCTTGTCTTTCTTCATTTTCAAAAACAAATGAGAGCTGCAAAATACTCACCATGCCTCTCAGCAAATAGCTTGGGGTGTCTACTTTCCAAAATGGGGTCATTTGGGGGGGGGGGGGTTGTGCCACCTGGGCATTCCATGGCCTCAAACTGTGATAGGCAGTGAAGAGTGAAATCAAAAATTTACACCCTTAGAAATCCTGAAAGCGGTGATTGGTTTTCGGGGCCCCGTACGCGGCTAGGCTCCCAAAAAGTCCCACACATGTGGTATCCTCATACTCAGGAGAAGCAGCTAAATGTATTTTGGGGTGCAATTCCATATATGCCCATGGCCTGCGTGAGCAATATATCATTTAGTGACAACTTTGTGCAAAAAAAAAAAAAAGTGTCACTTTCCCACAACTTGTGTCAAAATATAAAATATTCCATGGACTCAACATGCCTCTCAGCAAATAGCTTGGGGTGTCTACTTTCCAAAATGGGGTCGTTTGGGGGGGGGGGGGTTGTGACATCTGGGCATTTTATGGCCTTTAAAACTGTGATAGGTAGTGAGGAGTAAAATCAAAAATGTACGCCCCTAGAAATCCAGAAGGCGGTGATTGGTTTTCAGGGCCCCTTACGCAGCTAGGCTGCCAAAAAGCATGTGGTATCCCCGTACTCAGGAGAAGCAGCTGAATGTATTTTGGGGTGCAATTCCACATATGCCCATGGCCTGTGTGAGCAATATATCATCTAGTGACAACTTTTTGTAATTTTTTTTTTTGTCATTATTCAATCACTTGGGACAAAAAAAAATAATATTCAATGTGCTCAACATGCCTCTCAGCAATTTCCTTGGGGTGTCTACTTTCCAAAATGGGGTCATTTGGGGGGGGGGGGGGTTTGTACCGCCCTGCCATTTTAGCACCTCAAGATATGACATAGGCAGTCATAAACTAAAAGCTGTGTAAATTCCAGAAAATGTACCCTAGTTTGAAGACACTATAACTTTTGCGCAAACCAATAAATATACGCTTATTGACATTTTTTTTACCAAAGACATGTGGCCGAATACATTTTGGCCTAAATGTATGACTAAAATTGAGTTAATTGGATTTTTTTTATAACAAAAAGTATAAAATATCATTTTTTTTCAAAATTTTCGGTCTTTTTCCGTTTATAGCGCAAAAAATAAAAACCGCAGAGGTGATCAAATACCATCAAAAGAAAGCTCTATTTGTGGGAAGAAAAGGACGCAAATTTTGTTTGGGTACAGCATTGCAAGACCGCGCAATTAGCAGTTAAAGGGACGCAGTGCCAAATTGTAAAAAGTGCTCTGGTCAGGAAGGGGGTAAATCCTTCCGGGGCTGAAGTGGTTAATAAATGTATCACAACAATAATAATGTCAATAATCACTAATAAAACAATTGATATCAAGTTCTAGATTTAACCCTTTAGGCGTGTGTATCTGTCAGGCAAATCCAGTGTGTTTCACGTTTAAATAAGGTAATCCCCTCACTATATTGCAACCTCTCCACACTGGTTTACCACGATCCCCACCCCAAAATGTTAAGCCTGAAGGGTCCTGGTTATGGAAAAGTTTAAAATGTAATGAGACACACTGGTCCTTAAAACCTAATTTAATATTCTGGATATGCTCCGCAATCAGAATTCTCAAATGTCTTAGTACGCCCTATATACATGAGCCCACAAGGGCATTCTAAGGCGTAAACTACGTGAGTAGTATTGCATGTAAAAAATTCCCTAATTTGAAATTCCCTATTATTGGAAGTAGAAGTGAACCTCTCCAAACCTCTCATTGTCATAGCAACTTCTCTGCATGCCTTTATCTTCCTACACGCAATGGACCCATCCCTATCCCAAAAGGATGACGGTCTGGTGGGTGGATCTAATACTACTATTTTTTTTTTACCACCTTATCCCCAAAACTAGGGGCCTTTCAGTAGATACATTTAGGGGTAGCTGGGAGTACAGATTTAGGTATTTTATCCAGACGACATATATGCCAGTGTGCCCCAAAAATCACTTCTACTTCTTTATATTGTGAGTGAAAACCTGAAATAAAACCCCACTCATGACTTTCGTTGTTCCTACGGGGGCCTACATCACTCAAACTGGCTTCTTGAAGGAGTGCCAATACTTCATCTACCACTTTATCCAAAAACTGCGGATTGTATCCTTTATCCACAAATCTACTTTTTAATATATCCCAAGCTTTGAACATGTCACAGAGCACTGTTCAATCCATCATCCGAATGGAAAGGGTATGGCACAACTGCAAACCTACCAAGACATGGCCGTCCACCTACTGACTGACAGGCTGGGCAAGGAGAGCATTAATCAGATAAGCAGCCAAGAGGCCCATGGTAACTCTGGAAGAGCTGCAGAGATTCACAGCTCAGGTGGGAGAATCTGTCCATAGGACAACTATTATCGTGCACTCCACAAATTTGGCCTTTATGGAAAAGTGGCAAGAAGAAAGCCATTGTTGAAATAAAGCCATAAGAAGTCCCGTTTGCAGTTTGTGAGAAGTCATGTGGGGGACACAGCAAACATGTGGAAGAAGGTGCTCTGGTCAGATGAGACCAAAATTTTACTTTTTGGCCTGAAAGCAAAAGACTTTGTGTGGTGGAAAACCAACACTGCACATCACCCTGAACACACCATCCCCACCGTGAAACATGGTGGTGGCAGCATCATGTTGTGGGGATGCTTTTCTTCAGCAGGGAATGGGAAGCTGGCCAGAGTTGATGGGAAGATGGAATGGCCATATACAGGGCAATCTTAGAAGAAAACTTGTTAGTCTGCAAAAGACTTTAAACTGGAGCAGAGGTTTACCTTCCAGCAGGATAATGACCCTAAACATACACCCAGAGCTACAAAAGAATGGTTTAGATTAGGGGTGCACCAAAATTTCGGCCATCGAAAAACATATCGGCTGCAAATGGCCTTTTCAGCAATTTGCTGCTTGAGAAATCTTGCCAATAATGGCACCGAAAATAGAACAGTAGCAGTGGGAGAACAAGCGGGTCACGTCACTCGTTGTGTGGGCGGCATGCACGTTCCTAGCGGTTAAGACACCGCACTCGCGTAAGCACATTCCCTGCTGAGACGCTGGAGTTGGAAGCACCTTCTCCGCGGACGCTCCTCATGGTTGTGAGACGCTGCTGGGACCCGAGAGACGCTGCTGGGACCCAAGAGACGGCTTCATAGAGGGCTGTACATAGCATACTCAAGTACGAGAGTGGGCACTATCCCTCCTGAATGGCTACCATTACTACTATTCGCTGGTGAGCATTGCCACTTTTGCCTTACTTATACTGACAAATGGCAAACAATCCAACTAGTAGTAGTGTTTATTTTATTATAGTACTGAAACTGAAATGATGATCTTTCTGTCTATAGCAGTCAAACAACATGTATTACTACTTGGCCTTTGTTAACAACAAGCAAGCACTCTTGCCATGCAATACTAGTATTTAAAATGTCTGCACTGCAGTACAGCTGACTTGTACCAAAAAGATTTTATATAATTGAACTGATTAAATATCATCCGCTTGTTGTCATTGAATTTGTCACTTTGTCAGCGTAGTATAAGTTATACTACACTGACATGACAGCAAACGCATGAATTTTTTAAACATGACAGTGCGCAATAAATATAATATATATTTATTAAATAATATTAATATACTACGCTGACAAAGTGACAAATTCAATGACAACAAGCGGATTAATTTTATAGTATACTACAGAATAGCTCAAAAAAATAAAATAGCATGCAATTGCAATCCATTCCATTCCATTTCAAATCAAATTTTATTTAACCACTTGCCGTCGGCAGGCCGTCATATGACTGCCTCGACTTTGTGGGAGTATATCTGAATGATGCCTGAGGCTACAGGCATCATTCAGATATTGGCATTTTCAGCCAGCGATTCCCTACACCATGAGAACGATCATAGAGGCTGTTCCTCCACTTGATCGTTCTTACAGGCCGCGAAAGGAGATGTCCCCCCCTCCCGCCGCCCTCCGGTGCTACCGACTCAACGCAGCGATTAGTGAGTCGGAGACAGGATCCGCCCCAGCCCCGGATGTTGACCATTGAGATTTCCGGGGGACCAGATGGTCGCCGGAGTCTCTATGATTGTCGGAGGCCGGGCGCTATGTTATGACGTCATGCCCGGCCTCTGCATTCAAAAAACGGCACCGCCTGGGCTGGGAAGCCAGGATCGTTTTTTGATTTTAGGCTTCCCAGCCTAGAGGTGAGATGTGGAGTATTATTGACCCCGTATCTCACTGTAAAGAGGTCCTGTTATGTCATATTCCTATTACAGGGGATGTTTACATTCCTTGTAATAGGAATACAAGTGATCAAATTTTTTTTTTTTTTTATAAAGTGTCAAAATAAAAATTTTTAAGTAAAATTAACAATAAAAAAACCCACATTTTTTAAAGTGCCCCTGTCCCCGTGTGCTCGCACGCAGAAGCAAACTCATACATAAGTCCCGCCCACATAACCTTATGGGTAGAGCTCCAAAGGGATGAAGCTAAGGGGAAAATAATACTGGGAGCATGCTATAGGCCCCCTAACCTGAGGGAGGAAGTGGAGACAGATCTCCTATCACAATTTGGATTAGCAGCAAGGATGGGAAGTGTTATCATAATGGGGATTTTAATTATCTAGACATAGACTGGGCGGAGGGAACCGTGCATTCATTTAAGGCTCGCCAGTTCCTTAATGTCTTGCAGGACAATTTTATGGGTCAGATGGTAGACGCACCAACTAGAAATAAAACATTACTGGATCTACTGAGATTACCAACAATACAATCTACTAACCTTCTATGAGGAGGTGAGTTGCCATCTAGATAAAGGAAGGCCCGTAGATGTGGTGTATCTGAATTTTGCAAAAGCATTTGACACAGTTCCCCATAAATGTTTACTGTACAAAATAAGGTCCGTTGGCATGGACCATAGGGTGAGTACATGGATTGAAAACTGGCTACAAGGGCGAGTTCAGAGGGTGGTGATAAATGGGGAGTACTCTGAATGGTCAGGGGTGGGTAGTGGGGTTCCCCAGGGTTCTGTGCTGGGACCAATCCTATTTAATTTGTTCATAAACGACCAGGAGAATGGGATAAACAGTTCAGTCTCTGTATTTGCAGATGATACTAAGCTAAGCAGGGCAATAACTTCCCCGCAGGATGTGGAAACCTTGCAAAAAGATCTGAACAAATTAATGGGGTGGGCAACTACATGGTAAATGAGGTTCAATGTAAAATAATGCATTTGGGTGGCAAAAATATGAATGCAATCTATATACTGGGGGGAGAACCTCTGGGGGAATCTAGGATGGAAAAGGACCTGGGGGTCCTAGTAGATGATAGGCTCAGCAATGGCATGCAATGCCAAGCTGCTGCTAACAAAGCAAACAGAATATTGGCATGCATTAAAAAGGGGATCAACTCCAGAGATAAAACGATAATTCTCCCAATCTACAAGACTCTGGTCCGGCCGAACCTAGAGTATGCTGTCCAGTTCTGGGCACCAGTCCTCAGGAAGGATGTACTGCAAATGGAGCGAGTACAAAGAAGGGCAACAAAGCTAACAAAGGGTCTGGAGGATCTTGGTTATGAGGAAAGGTTGCAAACACTGAACTTATTCTCTCTGGAGAAAAGACGCTTGAGAGGGGATATGATTTCAATATACAAATACCGTACTGGTGACCCTACAATAGAAATAAAACTTTTTCGCAGAAGAGAGTTTAACAAGACTCGTGGCCACTCATTAAAATTAGAAGAAAAGAGGTTTAACCTTAACCTACGTAGAGGGTTTTTTACTGTAAGAGCGGCAAGGATGTGGAATTCCCTTCCACAGGCGGTGGTCTCAGCGGGGAGCATCGATAGCTTCAAGAAACTATTAGATAAGCACCTGAATGACCTCAACATACAGGGATATACAATGTAATACTGACACATAATCACACATAGGTTGGACTTGATGGACTTGTCTTTTTTCAACCTCACCTACTATGTAACTATGTAACATATGAAAACGGTGTTCAAACCACACATGTGAGATGTTGCTGCGAACGTTAGAGCGAGAGCAATAATTCTAACCCTAGACCTCCTCTGTAACTCAAAACATGTAACCAGTAAAACATTTTTAAAGCGTCGCCTATCGGGATTTTTAAGTACAGAAGTTTGGCGCCATTCCACGAGCGTGTGCAATTTTGAAGCATGACATGTTAAGTATCTATTTACTCAGTGTAACTTCATCTTTCACATTATGCAAAAAAATTGGGCTAACTCTACTGTTTTGTTTTTTTTTACAGCATGAAACTTTAAAAAAAAAAAAAAAAAAAGCATTTGAAAAATTGCTGCGCAAATACCGTGCAAGATAAAAAGTTGCAATGACCGCCATTGTATTCTTTAGGGTCTCTGCTAAAAAAAATGTATAATGTTCGGGGATTCTATGTAATTTTATAGCAAAAAAATTATGATTTTTACATGTAGGAGCGAAGTGTCAGAATTGGCCTGGATGCGAAGTGGTTAATCAGTTCAATTATATAAAAATCTTTCTGGTACAAGTCAGATGTACTGCAGTGCAGACATAACTACCTTGCATGGCAAGAGCTGCACCGTAAAAAAAAAAAAAAAAAAGATTGGTTAGTTTTATTACTTTTTTAAAGCTGCCTTCTGGCGTTTAGCTTTTAAATTGATTTCGTCCCTTTTTTTCCCCCCCTCAGATTTCACTCCCACTATAGATCATTCTATGCTATTTTTCTGCGCTACCAGCAAAGGTGGACCATGTCTGCAGTGTGGAAATATTTTAAAGTTTCTGATAAAGACCCCGAATTTGCAATCTGCAGTCTTTGCTCAGTAGAAATTTCAAGAGGAGTACAGTGCCCAGGCATTTTTCAATAACAGGTTTGATACACCACCTGAAAATACGTCATCCAGTGCAGCATTCAGAATGCAAGAAAACAGTGCCACTTCCAAAAAGTGCCTCAGGCTTAACACCCTCTGTGGCCACAGTCTTTGAAAGGGTTAAAAAATTTGCAAGTGACAGTCCCAAAGCTCGTGCCATTACGGATAAAATTATGGAATTTGTTGCATTAGACGACCAGCCATTCTCTGTTGTGGAGGACGTTGGATTCCGTAGGCTCATGCAACATATTGAGCCGCGTTACTCACTACCAAGCAGATGCTACTTTGCAGATACCTGTCTACCTGAATTGTTTTGCAGTGTTAGAAAACACTTTCATGATCTCATGACTACAGACATCATAGCAATCAGTTTTACTACCGACATTTGGAGTTCAGACGTCAGTCCAATGAGCATGCTTAGCCTGACAGCCCAGTGAATAGATGACAAATTTCAATTACAAAACATCCTAATTAACGCACATGAGTTTGTTGGATCACATACTGCAGCAGCAATATCTGATGCTTTAAAAATCATGCTTGACACTTAGCACATTGAGAAGTCTAAAGTGCATTTTATTGTCCGAGATAATGCACGGAACATGGCAAATTCAATGGAGGACAGTGAACTTAAAAGCATACCGTGTATGGCGCACACACTGCAATTGGCTGTGAATTAAGGATTGCACAGCCATATCTGATATTGTATCAAAAGGAAGAAAAATTGTGGGTCACTTTAAGCATTCTCCGCTTGCTTATTCCAGATTACAAGCTTTGCAGATACAGTTTGGAATGCCACTGAAACGACTGCAGCAAGATGTAGCCACTCGGAACAGCACCTTCTATATGCTGCAAAGTCTTTTTGAACAAAAGCGTGTTTTAGCTGCATACATTGCAGATTACGAGCTGCCGGCAACACTGAGTGCACATCAGTGGATGTTGAAAATAGTTTGTCTCTTCTATCACCATTTGAACAGTTAAAAAAAGAAATAAGCTCAACTAATGCTTCCATTGCTGAAGTTATTCCCTTGATTGCTGCACTGAAGCGTCTGCTAGGAAAAGAGATAGAAACAGACCATGTCGTAAAAACAGCTAAAACCACTCTACTGGAGGCCGTTACCAACCGGTTTCAAGACAGAGTCCAACACTCTGTACTGCATTCCAACAGTTCTAGATCCTCGATTTAAAGAGCATTATTTTAATGTGGAAAAAAATCAGCGTGCACAAGAAATGATACAGGCACAAATGAAGGTGGTGGAAGCATCTGGTGAAGGAGTTCAGAGGTGTAGCATAGAGGAAAGTGAGAAGAAACGGCATACAAGTGAAGAGGAACACACTCCTTCGATATCTGATATGTTTAAAGAAATTTTACATCAATGCACCCCGGTCCATAGCAGTGCCACAAGTGCAGCTACCCAACAGCTGGACATTTATTTAGCTGAACGGCCTATCGCCAGAAGCGACAATCCCCTTGAGTACTGGTGCATCAACAATGTTTTCCTTTGCTTTCACAGATTGCATGCAGATATTTATCTGCCCCAAGCACCAGTACAGAGTGAGAGACTATTCAGTCTAGCATCTCATATTCTTGACGAGAAGAGAAACCGTGTCTCCTGTGAGAAAGCTGAACAACTTTTGTTCTTAAAGCGAAATCTGCCACTTTTAATGAAATAGATTTATAAATCCGTAGCATAGACCAATTAATTTACCATGTTGAACATAGTAAATGAATTGGTATTGGATTGTGCTATTTGACAATTGGAACATACAACATAGTATGGCTGAATACCTACCTACTACTACTAACTACAAATGTTCCAATTGTCTAGTTGTGCCATTTGTTGGTTGTTCATTGTAGTTCTTCTACAGTTTTTTCACTTCTTCAATTTAACCGCTTCCGGACCAGCTGCCGCAGTTGTACTGCAGCAGGTTGGCTCCCCTGCGCGAAACCATGTAGCTGTACGTCGGCTTGCGGGGCATGGAAAGCAGGCGCGCCCGCTGCACAGCGGGGGTGCCGATGCTCGTGGCCGACGGTCGCAATGACTGCCGCCCACGAGCAATCGTGAGCAGGAGACACAGAATGGACGAGTGTATGTAAACACACACTTCCCTGTTCTGTTCTGACAGGAGTGACATATCGTGTGTTTCTATTAGCTAGGAACCACGATCCATCACTTCCTCTAGTTAGTCCCCTCCCCCTTCAGTTAGAATCACCTCCCAGGGAACACAGTTAACCCCTTCACCGCCACCTAGTGTTAACCCCTTTACTGCCAGTGACATTTTTACAGTAATCAATGCATTTTTAATCGCACTGATAGCTGTATTAATGCCAATGGTTTCAAAAATGTGTCACAATTGTCCAATGTGTCCGCCATAATGTCGCAGTCACGATAAAAATCGCAGATCGCTGCCATTACTAGTAAAAATTAAATAAAAATGCTATAAATCTATCCCCTATTTTGTAGACACTATAACATTTGCACAAACCAATCAATATACGCTTATTGCGATTTTTTTTTTTTTCCAAAAAATATGTAGAAGAATACATATTGGCCTAAACTGAGAGAAAATGTGCTTTTTTTAAAAAAAAAATCGTGATATTTATTATAGCAAAAAGTACAAAATATTGTGTTTTTTTTTTTTTTTTTTGTTTCAAAATTGTCGCTCTTTTTTTGTTTATAGCGCAAAAAATAAAAACCGCAAAGGCTTGCAGCTGTAAGTGCAGCGAAAGGTGGTTCTACAAAGTATTGACTAAGGGGGGTTGAATACAAACGCACGCCACACTTTTCAGATATTTATTTGTAAAAAAGTTTGAAAACCATTTATCGTTTTCCTTCCACTTCACAATTACGTGCCACTTTGTGTTGGTCTATCACACAAAATCCCTATAGAATACATTTACATTTTTGGTTGTAAGATGACAAAATGTGGAAAATTTTATAGGGTATGAATACTTGTTCAAGGCCCTATATTTATATCCTCCCTAAAATACATAAAGACCCCCAAACCCCCCCCTGCTAGACCTATTGTCAACGGTATAGGTTCAGTACCATCAAGGATGGGGCAATATCTTGATCAATTCCTCCAGAATAGCATTCTGGAAACAAGGGCCTATCTTAAAGATACTAAGGACTTTTTACAACTTTTACAGAGCGTAGAATTAACAGGGAAAGGTGAGGAATATTTAGCTACAGCAGATGTATCATCACTATACACAGTACTACAACATGATGATGCTTTTCTGGCCCTTAATTGGGCTTTAAGCAAAAGAGATGATCTACGCTATATTCACAAAGTATTTTTGCGAAATGCACTTGATTTTTGCCTTTCCCATAATTATTTTTGGTTTAACGACCAAGAGAGCCGCTGCTATGTGCGTGATATTTGTGCCCAGTATTGCAAACCTCTTTATGGGAGAGTGGGAAGACCAATTTGTTTTTGGAAGGAGAGAGATGAACTGATCTTTCACAGACGGTTCATTGATGAATTGTTCTTCATATGGGCAGAATCAGAATCATCACTCCCGTGAATTCATGAAATACTTGAATAATAAGAATAACATCAAATTATCAAGTCATTGGAGTAAAGATCAGATCAACTTGTAAATGTGTACAGACATGATGATAGATTAGAGACTAAGGTGTATTTCAAGGCGTAATAGCTACCTTCCTTTAAATAGTGGATATCATCCCCTTTGGTTAAGAAATATCCCCAAAGGCCAGATTATGAGAAACTGTTCCACCACTAGTGCCTTTATAACACAGTCCCAATTATTAAAAAATAGATTTGTGGATAAGAAATACAATCTGCAGTATTTGGATAAAAGTGGTAGATGAAGTATTGGTACTCCCTCGAGAAGCCAGTTTGAGTGATGTAGGCCCCCGTAGGAACAACGGAAGTCATGAGTGTTGTTTCTATCAGGTTTTCACTCACAATATAAAGAAGTGGAAGCGATTTTTGGGGCACACTGGCATATAAATTATGTCTTGATAAAACACTTAAATCTGTACTCCCAGCTACCCCTAAAATTATATACAAAAAGGCCCCTAGTATTGGGGATAAGGTGGTAAAAAAAAGTATTAGATCCACCGACCAGACCCTCATCCTTTTGAGATAGAGATGGGTTCTTTGCATGTAGGAAGTGTAAGGCATGCAGAGAAGTTGCTATGACAATGAGAGGTTTGGAGAGGTTCACTTCTACTTAGGGAATTTATTATATGCAATACTACTCATGTAGTTTACGCCTTAGAATGCCCTTGTGGGCTTATGTATATAGGGCGTACTAAGAGACATTTGAGAATTCGGATTGCGGAACATAACCAGAATATTAAATTGGGTTTTAAGGACCACAGTGTCTCATTACATTTTAAACTTTTCCATAACCAGGACCCTTCAGGTTTAAAATTTTGGGGTGTTGATCGGTTCAAACCAGTATGGAGAGGTTCCAATAAAGTGAGGGAATTATCTAAACGTGAAACACACTGGATTTACCTGACAGATACACTCGCGCCTAAAGGGTTAAATGTAGAACTTGATATTGTTTTATTAGTGATTATTGACATTATTTATTTTCCTTGTGATACTTTTATTAAAGCTCCAAGTATACAGGATTATTTTTTTAAAATTTAGATTTTTTAGTTATAGCAATGTATTAATTTAAATATGATTATGAGTCATTAATTATAGGATTGTTCTCTGATAGGATCTACGTTATGAATTGAAAAGATAGGATGTGTATACTTTTAATCATGTTTACATATCTGTAGATTATTTATACAAAATGCATTGATTGCTGGTATATATCTGAAGGCCTTTTCTTTTACCTAGCGCCATTTGTTAACCTGTACGTGTTGATTCCGCTGCTAGTGTGCACCATTAATGATTGGAGTGGTTTGGTACACGCGGGGTTAATGGGCTGGGTGGAAAGCAGTCAAATACAGGGAAGCTAATGATGAAATGCGTCAGAGCGTGACCTTAAGGGGACCGGAAGTGACGTTTGAGTGTCACCACCAGGAAGAGACAACCACGATTGATCGGCGTCCGCTGATTTAACCGGCATTGGCTTGCCCTCATTACCACAGATTGGTGAAAACGCTTTCTATTTTTTATTTTTATGCAATTTTAAGGAAGTTGGGGTTGCAATAAATGCTGAAACAGGATCACGCTATGTGGAATTTTTCTTCCTATGTACCACTACCCATGGAGTGATTTGCAGCTCTAAACCATGCCTGTTCTTTGGATGATATCCCTTTAAATTTCTTAAGGCTTGTGTGTTATCGATTTCTGGAGAGTTTGAACCTCTCTGGGAGTGTGAAACATGCGGTGTGAAGCTTGGTGTATGGTGCATGCAGATTAACATCTACTAGGATCACCACCTGCCTTCAGAACTTTCATTTACCAGTGTCATCCATTTTGTTTCTCATATAATCATAACATATGAATGCTGGTCACGATTAATGACTGACGAGAGCGCTGCTAAAGTACTGGATGTTACACAAGACTGTGTTCTTGGATTAGATTCTTTACTATATGTTTATTTTAAATTGTATGATATGTATAGATAAGGGCATTTATGTAAAATAAGGGCATTTTTAGTTATAGCAATGTAAGTTGTATGATATGTATAGATAAGTGCATATGTAAAACTACCAAGTTGACTGCCAGTTCTTCACAGTCATTGAAGAGCACTCTAGTCTCTTCCTCCCTCAAAACGGCTGATTGCATGGGGAAGCCTACACAGTGAAAAGTGATTAGCTGATCCAAAGATATAGGCGGCTGAAATTCATTTTTTTTTTTTGGTTCTACAGTCAAACTTAAAAATGCCCTCTTTTGCATCAAAAGTTGACTTATTGGACAAGTCTGCCCATCATCTTAAAGGACCAATAGAAAATCTCGACTATGGGGCCTATCTTTGAGAATAAATAACATCTACCATTAAAAATAGAACTTTCTATATAATATTTACATTTTGTAACTATTTTCTATGCAGTGACATGTTTCGAGTTTAGTGAACCTTGTACCTTTTTCTTAATCAGTAACCTCTGAGCTGTAATCTGAGGTGTCTTTGGGAAAATATTTCATATTACTATTATGACATTTTTATGTGTGTGTGCATATAGGTGTATGTGAGTAAACATATATTTATAATTAAAAATATATATGTGTGTGTATATATATATATATATATATATATATATATATATATATATATATATATATATACATACAGTGGGGACGGAAATTATTTAGACCCCCTTAAACTTTTCACTCTTTGTTATATTGCAGCCATTTGCAAACATCATTTAAATTCATTTTTTTCCTCATTAATGTACATACAGCACCCCATATTGACAGGAAAAACACAGAATTGTTGACATTTTTTTTTTTTGCAGATTTATTAAAAAAGAAAAACTGAAATATCACATGGTCCTAAGTATTCAGACCCTTTGTTGTGACAAAGGACTCCAAGATGGTGAGAGATAAGATTCTCTGGTCTGATGAGACCAAGATAGAACTTTTTGGCCTTAATTCTAAAAGGTTAGTGTGGAGAAAACCAGGCACTGCTCATCACCTGTCCAATACAGTCCCAACAGTGAAGCATGGTGGTGGCAGCATCATGCTGTGGGGGTGTTTTTCAGCTGCAGGGAAAAGACGACTGGTTGCAATTGAGGGAAAGATGAATGCGGCCAAGTACAGGGATATCCTGGACGAAAACCTTCTCCAGAGTGCTCAGGACCTCAGAGTGGGCTGAAGGTTTACCTTCCAACAAGACAATGACCCTAAGCACACAGCTAAAATAACAAAGGAGTGGCTTCACAACAAGCCACAACAACTCTTGAATGTTCTTGAATGGCCCAGCCAGAGCCCTGACTTAAACCCAATTGAGCATCTCTGGAGAGACCTAAAAATGGCTGTCCACCAACATTTACCATCCAACCTGACAGAACTGGAGAGGATCTGCAAGGAGGAAAGGCAGAGGATCCCCAAATCCAGGTGTGAAAAACTTGTTGCATCTTTCCCAAAAAGACTCATGGCTGTATTAGATCAAAAGGGTACTTCTACTAAATACTGAGCAAAGGGTCTGAATACTTAGGACCATGTGATATTTCAGTTTTTCTTTTTTAATAAATCTGCAAAAATGTCAACAATTCTGTGTTTTCTGTCAATATGGGGTGCTGTGTGTACATTAATGAGGAAAAAAAATGAACTTATGATTTTAGCAAATGGCTGCAATATAACAGAGTGAAAAATTGAAGGGGGTCTGAATACTTTCCGTCCCCACTGTGTGTGTATGTATATGTGTGTGTGTATATATATATATATATATATATATGTATGTATGTGTGTGTATATGTATATATATATATATATATATATATATATATATATATATATATATATATAATATACCATATGTATATATATTCTAACCTAGATATATGTGTGTACAATTTATTTCATATTTATTGGAATTATAATTATTCTTTCAGGTGAACTCTACCATTCCACTGTTGGGGCGCTCTGGCTTGTTGGGTGAGCTCAGGAACAACTTCTTCACAGATGTTGCATGTGGGAAAGGCAAAAAATCGAGCAGTACTTTTTGTATAACATCTTCTGGCCTACTATGTGAATTCAATGATCGTCGATTGCTGGACAAGTGGGTGGAGCTCAGGGTGAGTGTGGACAGTATGTGTGTTTGTTTTACAGAAATACACCAGATTCAAAGCTTACATGAAGATTGCTCTACACCAATGCAACCCGTTTAAGTGGAATGAGCTGGAACAGTTTTGCCTTCATATACACACAGCTACCATGCACGTGTATGAAAAAGTATCCTGTTCTCTTTGTATTGCTTCCTATGTGTGAAATCCCTGGTGTTCCTGCCAGTCCCTCTGCTTTACTATTAAAAACTGACTGACACTATTTAAAACAGACCGTGGTCAGTTCTCTAGCTGTTGGGAACTCGGCCTACTCTCCTCCAATGATCAGACTTGATCTGACGTGCCTCCCCTGTACAGCCTTTCACTGGTAAGCTAAGTTGACTTTTGCTTTGCATCCCCCCAGCTCTTATGCAGTTGGGAACAGAGGGAAAGTGAGCACTTAAAAAAAAGGGGGGGGGGGGGACCACCCCCGGAGGACTTCCAGCCGCCCTTTCTGCGAAAATGGGAATCGGACTTTGACTTAAAGTCCTCCATTTTCAGGAAACAAACTTCAAGATTTTTTTCCCAGTGGTACTGTACCCCATTCCTCCTCCACAGATGCTTCCCGAACGCTTTTGACCGATGCTGGCGCTGTCTGGAGGAGTGTGTGGGACATTGTTACACATTTTCTGGTCTTGCTCAGAACTAGAGGGTTTTAAGAAGGAGGTCGGGAAGATTTCCCAAAAAAAATTCCCGAAGATCCAGCCTTCTTGTTGCAGGTCTCCAAAATCCCTGCCAAAATTTACAAGAAATCTATTCCTCGCCATCTTCTGAATGCGGCCAAACCCTGTATCCCCCTTACCTGGAAGCAGACACAGCCTCTGTCAACTGTACAGTATTGTAGCAAAAGACAACTCTTCAAAGTATTGACTCTTGGGGGAAAGGGGTGAATACCTATGCACATTCAAGATTTATGTTTTTGTCTTTTTTTTTTTTTTTTGTTTGTGTCACAATAAAAATTATTTTGCACTTTCAAAGTCATAGGCATGCTGTGCACATCACATGGTACAAAGCCCCAAAAATTCATTTCAACAGGTTTTAATGCAGCAGAACCAGAAAAAAGGAGGGGGAGGGGGGATTGTCACAATATTATATCCTTTGTCCAAACAATCATCTTTAGTGCCCCAAACTAATTTACAGTTCGCTAGTGGCGCTTTGACTGGTGGCCTGGCTTTGGGTTGAAGTCATAGAAGCTGAGGCAGACTAAAAGCAAGCTCAGACAGAGCACTAAAAATACTTTTCTGAACATGGGAGATAATGACAGGCACATTTTCACATTTTGTGGTGGCAGCATTTGTAGTTTCAGACATTCAAAAAGGATGGCAGATTTGTTATTTCTAAATGTGAACAGTAATGCTCAAAATATTTGCTATGCAGTAGATGGTTCATTGTGAATTCCATAGGTAAAAGACAGGATTCATATATTTTAGGTCTGTCAGCATTGGTAATCTAGCCTACATGCATGATTTGTGAATGCTGACAGTTCGTTTTGTCGCATGTTTTTCATTTATATGTCTAAATTTCTTGACCTTTTTCCAAACAGACCACCATAGCCAGCTGCATATTGGTGAGCCAGGATTATATTTTCTGTGGCTGTGCAGATGGAACGGTGCGCGTCTTCAACCCAAGCAACCTACACTTTCTTAGCACCATGCCAAAGCCACACTGCCTGGGTGTAGATATTGCTACCATCACTGAAGCCAGGTGAGTACAAATGGAAATATTGATACATTTAAACAGACATACCTTTTTTAGTGTTTAAAGGGGTTGTAAACCTTTGAGGTTTTTCACCTCAGTGCAGTCTATGCATTGAGGTAAAAAACCTCCTGTAATGCTGCACCCCACCCCGAGCCCCCATTTTACTTACCTGTACCCCCTCTCCCGGGGACGAGTACACCAGCAAAAGCCGGTGTCTCGGGTCCTGATTGGATGGATTGATAGCAGCGCAGCCATTGGCTCCCGCTGCTGTCAGTAGATCCAATGACCGGGGGGGCAGGGCCGGGTCATACATTCGGCGGCTATGGATGCCAAATGATGGACTCGGGAGCGCGCCCGCAAGGTAACCCCCCTGGAGAGCGCTTCTCCCAGGGGGTTATCTAATGCGGGGAAGAGCCGCCGAGGGACCCTAGAAGACGAGGTTCAGGGCCACTCTGTGCAAAACGAGCTGCACAGTGGGGGGGTAAGTATGACATGTTTGTCGTTTTATTTTTTTTTAAATGAAGCTTTAGTGTCACTTTAACATTATTATGATTTTTCTTTAGGCATTGTTTTATGCTGCTGGAAATTTTGCTTAGTTCAAGTTTGTTTATCATACAATAAAAAAAATCAGTCCAGCAAAAAGGTATTTTATTTATAGGTGCAGCCTAGTAGGCTGAGTCGGCTCCTTGCTTCCTATGTTCTTGTATATTCCAACAGTGATCTCCCTATTATAATACCTAAATTCCCCATTCACACCTGAGCTTTTGTAGCTTGAAGCTTTAAACTGCTTAACATCCTAAATCCCATGTATTTCAATGATGACTGTTCTCATTCTGTATGAGTGCTCAGACATCTGTGGCCTTAGTTCCTAACTATTTTGGAGCTTTTGGTGTTCCTGCTTACTTTTTCATGTTCCAGCTTCTCCTGTTAGTCTCAGTGTTGTGGAATTGCCTATAAGAAAAAAAAAAAAATTGAAATTGAAAAGTTGGGCCCTCTGATACTGGCACAGGTGTGCAGACCCCAGGACAGATAATGAACCAATAAAGTCCCCAGATATATAGGTAGCTGTCAGGTAGTGAAACCAACCAAAAATCTACTAGAAACTGCCATACACGTTTGGGTGGTCTGACCTTTTAGTGGTGCTTATTCAGGACTCTGTGCCTATGTATGCAGAAGGAGCTGTATGAGTGCTCCTAAATTATAAGTATCCAGTTGTATGATGTGAAAGTGTACACTATGGCGTACCCTGGTCTCAATAACTTCTGACACTCAGTACCGATTCAAAGGGATTAAAACATCTGTCAGGCTTTAATCTGTGTCCCTACTCAACAGAATTTAATCTTACTTCCTGCTCTGTTTGACCCACATCAGATCACAAATGTCTCATCCTGGATCAGACACAGGGGAAGGAATTCCCATGGTCCATAATAGCAGGAATGTTTGAATTATGAGGGACCGGTATAAGTTTATGGTAGTTTGTAACTTCTGACAAAATAGGGGGCAGGAAGGATTACACTGGTTGGGGGATTGGCAATGAAGGCAACACCACTGTGCTTCTTCTTTGCATTCAAGAACTCATATCTTGGTTCCCCTGTTTGTAGAATATCAGGATTAAAGACAGATTTGTTAACTTTTAATGTTTGTTTCTTTATTGCTCTTGCAGTTTTTTGCTTTATTATTTTAATATTTATTATTTAATATTTATTTTGGGGGCAAAAAGCTGTAAAAGACAAAATTAGAAACTATGGGAAGAAATGTAATAATAATTGGGCTGTAATTCAAGTGATTTCAGATACCACTGATTATTGGTTCACCTTTCAAGCTGATGGACTGCTGTGTATTGTTGACGGGGATGTGCATAACCTCATTCTGTATTGTTAGCAGTGTGGTTTCCCAGGCCTTGAAGTCATGATATTCACTATTCTTGCATTCTGTTTTTGTTTTACATCTAATTTGCATATATTACAAATGCATTTGCTGGCTCAAACCCCAAGCAGAGTGAATAGAATTCAGGCCAGTCATTCCTGCTGAAGTTTTCAGAACAGTCATTCTTTTGATCCATGTCTCTGCCTGTGGGTTCCTTCTCTCCTGACCCCCAGCCCACAGCTGTATGGTTTGACTTTCAATAGATCATGTGTTTCAGTCACTAGGCCTCTGGTGTTTTTTAATTATTCAGTTGGCCTCTGTTTTTCTGCTGGCTTGTCTTTCAACTGCATATACAGGCAGTTCATCTATCCTATTAGATTTCTTTCCTCTCTAGTATAACAAGTCTAAAGATCTCTTAGAAAAGTACGGTATTTCACATCTAGGAAAAGTCTATACTTTGCCATAGGCTTTAAGTAAATGATAGAGGAGCAATGACATTTTTTCTGTAATGGAAACCACCACACCTAGCCCTTGACTTAGAGGCCAATGCGTTATAAAATAAAACATGCAAAGTCAGCATGGTACAGTAAAAGACACTAAAAAGTAATTTATGTGTTTCTGCAGTTTGCACTATGCTTTTTTTATATGAAGACCCTAGTAACCCTAATGATGTACATTCATTCTTCGCTCTAATTCAGTAATTGTAAAAGAAGGGCAAAAACTGTAAAAAGTAAACTAATGCAGCCACCACATGCAAGGACTGGTAAGCTGCAATAGACTAGATTTGTGTTGTTCAGTTTATAGTTGCTTTAAATTGAACCTGTGCTTTGTTCTTCCTGAGCAGATACCATGTTCCCTTTATTGCCCAACTCCCCAGACAGCCTTGTGTAATGTCTGAAACAAGCCCGTTAGTTTACCCAGGGTTGGGGAATCTACCTGTCCACATGTGACATCTCTGCGCCAATCACAAAGCACCAGCACTGTCACATGGATTGAGTCCATGCTTCTCCATACCTAAAAGTACCAGTATTTTCTTTCCCTTCCTATAGATTTACGGAGTGGTGGGGAAGTGGAATAAAGGCGAGTATGCTGCTGAAGGGAATCTAAAAGCAAGTCCTTAAAGCGGAGTTCTACCAAAAAGTGCAAGCTCCGCTTATCTGCCCCCCTCCAGTGCCATATTTGGCACCTTTTGGGGGGAGAGGGAAGTAAGTACCTGTTTTAGACAGGTACCAGTCCCCACTTCTGGGTAATCTCGCTGCAGCGAAATCACTCGGAAGTTCGGACCCCCTCCTCCTTCCCCTGCCATTGGGCCATTCAGAAAGCACAGCGCACTTTAGGAATTGGCTGTGGAGCCACAAGGTTTCACTGCCAGTTTAGTTTCCCTTAAAGTCAATGGCAGTGGCCGCACTGGAGAGCCGATGGAAACATCGTCTGGGGTGCCGACATTGCTGGATTCCAGGACAGGTAAGTGTCCTAATATTAAAAGTACTGCAGCTGCTGACTTTTAATTTTTTGCTTGGGGGGGGGGGTTGCGGCGGAACTACACTTTAAATGGGACCAGTTGCAGTTGGACCTGTGTATTAGATTTAGGGGGAATCTATTAAGGTTTTGAGTCAGTTTAATTCTACTTTAAAGATTAAACCTTTTTTTAAAACAAATGTTTTAGATTTGTTTAGAGCAGTATTAAACCAAAAAAGAAAAATGTAGTTTATTGCCACTTACTTTTCCTTGGAATGTGGTGGCTGCATTAGGTTTTTTTTCTGCTTTTCTCCCTCTTTTATTTCACCTGATGATTCAGCCAATAACACACTTCCTGTCTTAGGGTGTCTGCATTGTGCATGAAGTAGTAAAGCAGACACCGCTAGGCAGCAGCATTATCAGTCTGTGGAGAGGTAGTGTTAAATCGGCAGGTTCGTCAAGAACCAGGCAAATTTTGCTTTGTGCGTACTCCTGTCCGTTTTACAGAAGCTGGCCTAACGACCGGCTTCTGTCAAATGGTCCTGCTGGAAGACTAGCGTTCGATTAGCGCATGCAGCGAATGGGTGCAGGGCTGATCTGTGCACTCTGGCCTGCATCCCCCCTCCCTGCTGGTAGAATACAATAGAGCAGCAGGGGAGATCCCTGCATCCACATCGCTTGTGTGGATGTACGGGATCTGTGTGTGTGTGTGTTATTTCCTCTGAGTTTTTTTTTGGTTGAAAAAAAAAAAAAAAAAAAAAAAAGGTGTATTACCCTGCTTTAGACTGGGATTCACATCAATTTCTGTACTGGTGTTGTCAATAGTACGGGAAGTGAAAAAGAAATGTCTCTTAACTAGCACAGTTATAGAAAATCACAATTTTTTGTAGGGTGGGAGAAGGGGGATTTTGTTTGAGTCCAGGTTCACACTGCTGCGATCTCGGAGATCGCATATGATTTGGACCTGCACTGCAGGTGCCGATCACATGCGATCTCTGAGCAATGCGAGTTCAGCCATACAGTAGATTTGCACAGAAAATAGTGCAGGGACTTGTTTTTCCCCGCACTAGAATCGGATCGCATGGGTGTTCTCACCTATGTGATCCGATTCCTGTTCGAGTTCACAGTTTGCTGTGCGATCTGTGAACAAAACTGCGGGTGTCATTAACTTTGTTAATGACACCCACAGCGGTTCGCAGAAGGCAGTGTGAACTGCCTGCTGGAGAGGAGCGATGCGGGAACCAGTGCTGGAATTGCACTGGTTCCCGCATCGCACATATGTGAACCCAGGGTGAGAGCAGTGTAACGAGTGGGGTCACCAGACAGCCTTAAAAGTGTGTGTGTGTGTGTGTGTATGTATCAGCATTTTCTATGGGAAACTATACTACAAAATACTCCCACAAATGTGGGTCATTGATTACAACCAAGATTTGTTAATTTGCACACACAAAGAATTTTTCCTTGACAAATTCATTCAAGACCATGTTGCAAAAATGAATACACCCCAATGGAAGTCTTAGGAACAAGGCTAAATTTTAGATGACAAAATCCTACTTAACAAGAATTCAACTGCAGGTGAGTGTAATTATTCATTAAACAGGTGTCCAGCAGACAGTTGATTATAAAAGGCCGTTGCCTAACAAAGAAAACCCCTTCCCATTTCATGGTGTCAGCAATGGCACCACATGGAAGAGAAATGTCACAAGGCCTGAGCAAGAAAATAAATAATTTCTTTACACACGAAAGGTGAAGGCTACAAGAAGATCTGCAAAGCTTTACTTATCAGTCAGAATACTGTAGCAAAAGTGATACAAAAATGTAACAAAGAGCAAAAAAGCAATCATCTCACAGAGACGTCCAGGTCAACCACTGCAGTTAACACCTCGATAGGGGCGTCTTCTGATAAGGGTTGAAGAAAATTGCCATGCGAGTTCACTGCAGTTAGCTAAAGAAGTAGAAAGCCAAACTGGGGTGATTGTTTTCCGTGCCACAATGCGGCATACACTGCCGAGGAATTACATGCATGGGTGCTGTCCACGAAAGAAAGCCTCTTCTGAAGCTTCTTCTAAAGCCTCTTCTAAAGAACATGCACCTAGAATTTGCCAGGGCCCTTGCTGAAAAAGAAGAAGACTACTGGGACTCTGTACTCTGGAGTGATGAGACCAAGATAAATGTTTTTGGAATTACTGGCTTCAAAACTGTATGGTATTGCAAAGGTGAGGTGTACAAAGAAAAATGCATGGTGCCTACAGTGAAACATGGTGGTGGCAGTGTCCTCCTGTGGGGCTGTATGAGTGCTGCTTGCGTCGGGGAGCTGCATTTCATGGATGGTATCATTAATTCACAGATGTACTGCTCTATATTGAGAGAGAAGATGCTACCATCACTCCGTGCCTTTGCTCATCGTTCACTTTTCCAACATGAAAATGATCCAAAACACACATCTAAGGCCACTGTTGCATTTCTGAAGAACAAAGTGGCCAAGTATGTCTCCTGATCTGAACCCAATTGAACACCTATGGGGAATTCTGAAGAGACAAGTTGAGCATCGCTCTCCATCCAGCATCCATGCTCTAAAAGAGGTCATTCTTGAAGAATGGAAAAAGATAGATTTTGCAATATCTGTCCAACTTGTTCATTCCATGCCTACAAGACTTTGTGCTGTCCTTACAAATCACGGAGATCATCCAAAATACTATTAGTAATAGTTTTTGCTGTGGGGTGTATTCATTTTTGCATCAACTAATTTGAGTAAAACTGAAGATTTAGTAATCTAAGTTATATTATTAACCTTACTTTCATGTTTCAATGAGCTAAAATGTTCTATAAGACTCAGTTTGGTCAAAATTTTGGAAATTGTTCTTATGTTGAGATATTGAATTAAATCTTAATTTTCAAAAGGGGTGTACTCGTTTATGCGGAGTGCTGTATGTATGTATGTATGTATGTATGTGTGTGTGTATATATGTATATGTGTATATATATATATATATATATATATATATATATATATATATATATATATATATATATATATATAAAAAATATTGGACAGAAATATTTGGAAACACTACATGATTTTCAGGTGTGAAGGTGACAACATGTTTCGCGTTGAAAGCGGAAGTGATGTAACATTCTTTGGCTTCCGCTGTGTGATGAGATACCTAGCTAACAGATGGGAAGCCTCACTTTTGTCATTCACTGCATGCGCTGCTAGTAATATAGAATAATGTCAGAGCTTACTGAGTTTCAGAGGGCAAATTGTTGGTGCCCGCTTAGCTGGTGCCTCTGTGACTGTGTCATGAGATATGGTATCAAAGGTTATGACGGCATATACAGTTTCTAGGAAAACATTGTCTGATAAGCATAGGCATGGTCAACATGGTCAACTGAACGAAAGAGACAAAGGGACATTGGGCAGGATTGTGACCCAGAAAAAGAAAACAACTGCTGCGAAAGTGACTGCAGAGCTCAATCTCAGTCTTCCAAAGACCGTGTCCACAAAAACTGTGCATAGGGAACTCCAAAACATTCACGGACGAGTTGCAGTTGCCAAACCACTAGTGACCGATATTAATGGTCAGAAGAGTAAAGAGTGGTGATACACCCATAAATTATTGGCTATCAATGGAAGACTATAATACGGTCCAATGAATCCAGATTCACACTGTTTCCAACCACTGGACATGTTTACGAGTGGCGAACACCATCCCAAGCTTATGACCAGGTCTGTCTTGTGCCAACAGTAAAGCATGGTGGCGGCGCAATCATGGTTTGGGTAGTCCTATCTTGGTATTCTGAAGCCTCGTTTATCACCTTGAAAGGTAGAGTCACTGCCAGTGACTATGTACAAATTATGGCTGACCATGTGCACTCCATGGTGCAGACATTGTTTCCCGAAGACCGTGCAATTTACCAAAACTATAATGATACGATTCACACAGCTGTTGTCAAATTGTGGTTTGACGAGCATGCAGACGAAGTCTTGCACCTTCCCTGGGCACAGCAGTCGCCAGACCTCAATATCATAGCGCCAATATAGTTAATTTTGTAGAAGAAGGTTTGGGCTAGTTTTCTGCCTCTGGCATCTCTGCGAGAACTGGAACGTTTTTTTCGTGAAGAGTAGTATCAGATTCCATTATCCACCACCCAAGACATATATTTCAATTCCCAGGAGAATTCAGGCCGTCTTGGATGCCAAAGGTGGTCCTTTACCATTTTGGGTAACGTTTTTGTTTTTACCTGGTGTTTCCATAATTTTGTCCAACGTGTGTGTATTTATACACACACATGCGCACACACGCTGTGCTATCTGGCAACATGCAGTTAGTAGCAGATCCTTTAAGTCCTTTAAGCAGATCCTTTAAGTAAGCTGCGAGGTGGTGCCTCCACGGATTGAACTGTTTTTTTTCCAGCACGTACCACAGATGTTCGATTGAATTGAGATCTGAAGAATTTAAGTCAAAACCTCTAAACATGTTGTGTTCCTCAAACCATTCTTGAAATAATCAGACCAAGCCACCTTCTTTCATTGCTCTGTGGTGCTTATGTGCCCATTGTAGGAGGTTTTTACTGTGGACACGGGTCAGCATGGGCACCCTGAAGGATCTGATGAATGCTCTGATGCCTTTCTATCAGAACCAGCATTAACTCTTTCAGCAGTTTGAGTTACAGTAGCTCTTCTATTGGAGCATCTATACAGAATACACGGGCCAGCCTCCGATCCCCAAGTGCATCATGGATGATGCTGGTTCACTGGTTTTCCTTCCTTGGACCACTTTTGATAGGTCCTGACCACTGCAGAAACATCCCACAAGAGCTGCAGTTTTGGAGTTGCTCTGACCCTGTAGTCTAAACATTACAATTTGGTCCTTGTCAAAGTCTCTCAAATCCTTGTATGCCCCTTTTTTTCCCGCTTTTAATACATCAACTTCAGGGACGACATGTTCACTTGCTGGTCATAATGTTATGGCCGGTGAGCGTGTATGTATATGTGTGTGTATATACACACACACACCACACACACACACACACACACACACACACAGACACAGACACACACACACACACACACACACACACACACACACACACACACACATACACACACACACACACACAGTGCCCTGAAAAAGTATTCATAGCCCTTGAAATTTTCCACATTCTGTCATGTTACAACCAAAAACGTAAATGTATTTTTTTGGGATTTTATGTGATAGACCAACACGAAGTGGAAGGAAAATGATAAATGGTTTTCAAAATGTTTTACAAATAAATATCTGAAAAAGTGTGTCGTGCATTTGTATTCAGCTCTCCTGAGTCAATACTTTGTACAGTCACCTATCACTGCAAATACAGCTGCAAGTCTTTTTGGGTATGTCTCTACCGGATAAAATTGTGGTCGTTGCAACTTTTTATGTGACACGGTATTTGCGCAGTAATTTTTCAAACGCATTTTTTTTTTTGGAAAGAAACGGTTTCATGAATTTAAAAAAAAAAAACTAAAATTAGCCCGATTTTTTTTTTTTTTTTTGGTATAATGTGAAAGATGATGTTACACCGCGTAAATGGATACCTAACATGTCACGCTTTAGAATTGTGCATACTTGTGGAATGGCACTAAACTTCAGTACTTAAAAATCTCCATAGACGATGCTTTAAAAATCTTTATGGGTTACATGTTTAGAGTTACAGAGGAGGTCTAGTGCTAGAATTATTGCTCTCGCTCTAACGTTCACGACGTATGTAACCTGCGTGTATCTGGCTCTGATACTAGCCAGTGCCTCACCAGCCACTGACCTCACCGCTTGTCCCTGGTCTGATTAGATGGAGAGCATCTGTGAACAGCAATTTTCAAGTCTTGCCACAGATTCTCAGTTGGATTTAGGTCTGGACTTTGGGCCATTCTAACACATGATTATGCTTTCATCTACAAACGATTCCATTGTAGCTCTGGCTGTATGGGTTACTGCCCTGCTGGGAGGTGAACCTCCACCCCAGTCTTTTGTAGACTCTACCAGGTTTTCTTCTAAGATTGTCCTGTATTTGGCTCCATCCATCTTCCCATCAACTTTGACCAGCTTCCCTTTCCCTGATGAAGAAAAGGATGGTGTGTTAAGGGTAATGTGCAGTTTTAGTTTTCCGCTACACATAGCGTTTTGCTTTTAGGCCAAAAAGTTCAATTTTGGTCTCATCTGACCAGAGCACTTTCTTCCACGTGTATCCTGCACCCGGCTTCTCGCAAACGGGACTTCTTATGGCTTTCTTCTTGCCACTCTTCCATAAAGGTCAGATTTGGGGAGTGCACGACTAATCGTTGTCCTGTGAACAGATTCTCCCACTTGAGCTGTTGATCTCTGCAGCTCCTCCAGAGTTACCATGGACTTCTTGGCGGCTTCTCTGATTAATGCTCTCCTTGCCCAGCCTGTGAGTTTAGGTGGACGGCCATGTCTTGGCAGGTTTGCAGTTGTGCCATACTGTTTCTAATTTCGGATAATGGATTGAACAGTGCTCCATGAGATGTTCAAAGCTTGGGATTTTTTTTATAACTTAACCTCACTTTAAACTTCTCCACAACTTTATCCCTGACCTGTCTGGTGTGTTCCTTGGCCTTCATGATGTTGTCTGTTCACTAAAGTTCTCTAACAAACCTCTGAGGGCTTCACAGAACAGCTGTATTTCCACTAAGATTAAATTACACACAGGTGGACTCTATTTACTAATTAGGTGACTTCTGAAGGCAATTGGTTCCACTAGATTTTGGTTAGGGTTATCAGAGTAAAGGGGGCTGAATACAAGCGCATACCAAATTTTTCAGATATTTATTTGTAAAAAATTTTGAAAAACATTTATTGTTTTCCTTCCACTTCACAATTATGTGCCACTTTGTGTTGGTCTATCACATAAAATCCCAATAAAATACATTTACGTTTTTGATTGTAACATGACAAAATGTGGAAAATTTCAAGGGGTATAAATACTTTTTCAAAGTGTTGAGTATTTTAGAATTCTTAGAGCTCATGAGAGTGTGCTGTTAGATGTTATTTCTTGTAGTAGCTGCACATATGCATGGCATTCATTAACGTAAAAGTTTTTTCTTATTTGTAAAGTGCCTGTAAGCTGTTAACAGTAATTGGACCACATGAACTGGTCAGCTGCTTCTAACTAGAAAGATACAGCAGTGTGATAATATATAGAAAGCCTAATTAATTCCCTTATTGTTCTCTACCTTTCAGCCGCCTCTTCTCCAGTGCTGCAGATGCCAAGTACCCGGACACTGTGGGAATGACCTTTGACCCTGCCAACCAGTGGCTCTCTTGTGTGTACAATGACCACAGTCTGTATGTATGGGATATTAAAGACTTGAAGAAAGTTGGGAAAGTCTACTCGGCCTTATACCATTCTTCTTGTGTGTGGAGCGTTGAGGTATGAGTTGCTGTCATACATTTATTTCTGTCCATTAGTTTTAAGACAACAAAAAGGAAAATGTAGCTCTATTTTGTTTACCGTTCTGCTGTACACCAAATACAACAGAATGACCAAATTCATGATTAGATTTTTTTGCAACATACCAACTTTTATAGCAGTGTCAACATAATGATAGTTTACAATGTGGCAGCTGATGTAAGGAAGGCTTTGAATAATGCATACAATGATGCGAGTCCTTATCCTTTGATATTCTTGAATAGATCTAAACACCATCATTAAAATATCATATAAGCTGTCACAGTTTACAGCAGTTGCAAGCGGTTAGGGACAGATGTCCGGGCCTGGATCCATCTTTCTGTTTCCAGGGTCGCTCATCCATCGTCATCTCAATCCTTAAGAATCCAATTAATCTTGCCACTGGAATCAATTGTATGCAGGCAAGTACCCATGTGAAGGAGGCCCTAATATGTTGATGTAAATCCAAACGTTTTCACTTTTAAATTTGCAGCTTTTATGAAAAGAGTGCCTGGTGGTCCTGCCATTAGGGTCCTTTTTCAGGCACTTCCAGTTATGAGTTAACAGCTGTTTCCCAGTTGTTCTCCTACATGGTCACCTCATCATAGAAGCTCCTGATGGAGACTACAGGCTGCTAGGGCACAAAATATGCACTCTTCTTTGGAGAATGCATAGCACATGAGCAGGTCCGAGATATTGTGCTAGATCGAGAGCAGATGAATATAAAGTAGGCCATACACTGAGTTAAATTTCTTTTGGTTCCTGATGAACCAGCCACAATTCACTCTTTGGGTGACCCTATTGCCACCCCTCCTGTCCAGCATCCTTCAGTTTAAAAATCAAAGGAGCCGAATGTATAATTTTCATCCAAACAGTGGCTACATCCCATTGGGATGCAACTGTGCAGGTGTTTTTACAGCTGCCATCGGTGGCTGTGAGAATACGGTAGCCCCGGCAGAAGAATATTCTATCCACACTATATAATGTGGATGGAGGAATCTGTCTGATTTTTTTTTTTTTTTTCTCAGCCCGCAAGATGACTTTCGATCAGCATGTTGCCGGCCATCCTTGCTCAACAGAATTTGATCGGCTTCTGTTGAAGGGGAACATTGGAAAACTTTTCTTGATCAGCAGCTACAGCCACTTAACGTTGTATGCTGACAGCAGCGGAAGCCACTGTGAGAATACAATGTCCTGGCAGGAGAAGGTGGGGTAGGGAAGAGATTCTTCCATCCATCTCTTTTGTGTGGATGGAAGATTTTTTTTTTTTTTTTTTTTATTTAGCCAGTGGTCTGGTCTAGCCATCCATGACCAGTTTAAAGCCTCGTGCACACTAGACATTTTTGGACGTTTTTACGGCAGCTGTTTTTGGCTTCAGACGTTTTTTTCTACAGTCAATAAACTCCCCATCATGTTATCCTATGTGTCCATGCACGCAGGCTGTTATCAGCAGTTTTTGGCAGGGGCGTTTTTTGGCTTTAAGAAAACCCCAAAACTAGTGGGTTCTGAGAGGAGTTTTTTAGCTGTAAAAACACTCTAACATCAAAAAACGCTGATAAATGCTCACAAACGCGGCTCACCAGCATTTTTTAACCATTGAAAAAAAAAAAACGCTAACGCAGGAAAATGCTAATAAACACTATTGCAAAAACGTTGAAAAACTCACTGCAAAGCTACTGACGTTTTTATAACGCATGAGGCCTAAGACTAACCGGGGGGGGGGCGGGGCAAAGAAATCTACAATAATAAAGTGATTTTAACCACACCAATGGTACAAAGTAGGATACTTTTATTTGTGTTTTGACTTATATGCTTTTTTACACATCAACCTCTTTCTTTGTGTGAGCAAAATCCTGCCATCAAGAAGCATGTCTGCTTAAGCGGGCACAGAATTTCTTTCTTAGCATCCTGTTGGCAGAAAGACGGAAGTAATCTTGATTGGCTGTGTTTTAGGAGCAAGGATTTTTACACTTTATGCTCCATTTGTTTATAGCTGATGACATCTGCAGCATTGTTGAGTTGGCTTCCTCGTCAGCAAAAAGCTAAAACTCCGGAAATGCTGCAAAGTTCCAGGGGACCCTTTTATTGTCAAACAAGCTAAGAGGTTGAAAGGGTTTTTTGCTTTTTCACTCTAATATAAAGTCTTGTGTCATCCCTCACAAACGGCACAATTAGTTAAAATCTGAGAACCCGTGTTATAACAGAACCTGCATTTTGAGTTTTAATTGCAGTGTACAGTAATTTACAGTGACCTTTGTTACTTTTTTTTGTAATTATTATGTGCTTGTTCTGTGTTTTTGATTGTATAAAATATAAGATATCAGCCATGCGAACAGCATTATTAATAAATAGCATTATTAATCATAAAGTACAGTTGTACTTTTTTTAAACGTTTGCTGAGCCTTCCCCCACTAAACTAACTACACTAACGTCCTCTACCACCAAGTTCGTCAGGTTTACTATTTAACTTAAATACAGGTGAGAGTGTAGATATGGCCTGACCCTTTAGAAGAGGTCTTTCTTGATGGATTTGTATGTAAACATACATGTTCAGGTCACTTGAGTTAATCGTTACACTGTTATGCTATGGAGGTAAAAGGACGAGAGAGGAGGACTCTCCTCCCCTGTGGCTGGCTTATCTTAAAAGGAATATTGGTGATTGGGAAACTGTTTTCTGCCCATCATCCCATCCCCCATGAATGGATAAACAAGGCAATTGTCTAGTGCCATGCATGCAGTATTTAGAGGTGCCCGGCAGGTGTGGAATATGCTTGTCAAGCACCCCCTTTGACTTCAGTGTGCATTTATACAATGTTTAGACTGTATGTTTGCTGCTCCTTTGCAAGTGTCCAAAATGTTAATTAACGTATATGTAATCATTTAGGGAAGCCTTCATTTTGAAACAGTCATTTTTTGTTAGACCAATTGTCCGTTGATCATTCAGTAGGGCTGTAGAAAGCTTTTGTTTAACATTTTCACAACATTTTTGTTAGAGCCTTGAATTTAAAAACTCTCTAGGATAAAGGCCTACTCATAGAGCCTCTGCAGCTGTCATTTATGGCATCTTTCAGTGCTTTGTATTTTTCCCTGTGCTGCAAACAGTACCTAACTATATTCCCTCTAAATTAAATAACTCTTAGTAGTGATGTTTAGCCTTGGCTGGATCCATATATAATTATTATTGAGATCCATATATAAGCATTAAGGTCTACATATAGAGCAAGGGTCTGCAAACTTCATGTGGCCAGAGGGAGAAGAAAATGTCTTGGCGTCAGTGGGAGTAAAAATGCCCAATCATTGTTATTAGGGGGAGTAATAATTGCCCCAGTATCGTTATCAATGGGAAGAATAGTGCTCCCATGGTTTATGTCAGTGGGAGGAATATTGCCCCATCATCTGTGTCAGTGGAAGGAATAGTGCCCCATCATTGGTATTAATGGGAAGAATAGTGCCCCATGGTTAATGTCAGTGGAAGCAATGGTGCCCCATCATTGGTGTCAGTAGAAGGAATGGTGTCCCATCAAAGGTATCAATGGGAAAAATAGTGCCCCATCATTGGTGTCAGTGGAAGAAATAGCGCCCCATCAAAGGTATCAGTGGGGAAAAATAGTGCCCCATGGTTAATGTCAGTGGAAGGAATAGTGCCCCATCATAGGTGTCAGTAGAAGGAATAGTGTCCCATCAAAGGTATCAATGGGGAAAAATAGTACCCCATGGTTAATATCAGTGGGAGGAATAGAGCCCCATTGTTGGTGTTAGTAGAAGGAATAGTGCCCCATCATTGGTGTCAGTGGAAGCAGTAGTACCCATCATTGGTATCAATGGGAAGAATAGTGCCCTATTGTTGGTGTCAGTGGCAGGCACTGTGCCCCACTGTTGCTGACTGCGAAGGGAAGGGGGGAATAAGGCCACAAGGGCCAGATAAAAGCAAGCAAAGGGCCACAGTTTGGAGACCTCTGATATAGAGCCTCTGCATCGGTTGTGTATGGTGTTTTTCAGTGCTTTGTTTTTTCCCTGTGCTGCAAAGTGTACCTAGCTATGTTCCCTCTAAACTAAATAATTCCCGGTACTGATGTTCAGCATTGGCTGGATTCATGTGTAAGCATTGAGAGCCATAGGAAACAAATGCAAGACACTTTACCATGCACATACAACTACTTCTACAGTTTCATTTTCATACAATACAAGAGAGAAAAGGACGGCACCCTCTAAATGCAGCATGTATGATAAAAGTGTTTATTACATTGGATAAAAAAACACTCACATTTGAGCTGCTAAAAACCAGCATAAAGAGTAGTTTCATCCGCGTGTTCCTGGGGGATGTGGGTTTCACGGGCCAGTGGGAAAGGGGATCCTGGGATATGAATCCTGTGACCTGGGTCCTGGTAGCTGTTCCAGTGGTGCTGTGGGTGCTCAGAGCCTCCGGGCGGCTAGGACGTTGGTCATGGATCCTCCGTGGAGCTCTGTGCTGTCCTGTGTCTTCACTTCCGGGAACGGGGTAAGGCGGGCGGTGCTTCGCGTTCGGAGCATGCGTGCTCCTTCATCAGGCTATGCTGGTGGCCATATTAAGTGTTGGAATGTATACCATAGGCGAGGGGGGAGGTGGAGAGGTGATTGGGTGGAGGGCGGAACTAGGTATAATGACAGGCGCATAGGTAACCATGGGGACAAAGTGTACACAATACAGAAGGGAAGTGAGGGGGGACGGGGGTGGGGGAGGGAAGAAGAGAAAACGGAGGGGATGGAATGAAATGAGATTACTTTGTGGCTATTTCTAAGAATATATGATTATAAATTAAGTAGTGTAAATGGGTATATTACGGTAAAAAATTATATCACTATATAATAACAATTACAGAGAAAGGTAGAGATTGATCGTGGGATAGGGGGAAGGAGGTGTATATGAAGGGAGATGACACGATGATCGTGGTAGATCATCACCATTCCCCCCCTCACTTCCCTTCTGTATTGTGTACACTTTGTCCCCATGGTTACCTATGCGCCCTGTCATTATACCTAGTTCCGCCCTCCACCCAATCACCTCTCCACCCCTCCCCTCGCCTATGGTATACATTCCAACACTTAATATGGCCACCAGCATAGCCTGATGAAGGAGCACGCATGCTCCGAACGCGAAGCACCGCCCGCCTTACCCCGTTCCCGGAAGTGAAGACACAGGACAGCACGGCGCTCCACGGAGGATCCATGACCGACGTCCTAGCCGCCCGGAGGCTCTGAGCTCCCACAGCACCACTGGAAAAGCTACCAGGTCACAGGATTCATATCCCAGGATCCCCTCCACTGGCCCGTGAAACCCACATCCCCCGGAAACACGAGGATGAAACTACTCTATATGCTGGTTTTTAGCAGCTCAAATGTGAGTGTTTTTTATCCATTGTAATAAATACTTTTATCATACATGCTGCATTTAGAGGGTGCCGTCCTTTTCTCTCTTGTATTGTTTCAGAGCTCCTTCTAGCTTTTTATACACTGGCCGCCTTCTACATACTCGGCATTCTGTTTATCCTTACATGGACTAATACCTGAACTTGTTGTGAAACATTAATCATTACCACCGAGTTCCCCCTCCCAGGAACCCTAAACCCACTCATCTCTCCCCCCTGCCTTTATAGTTATGTGTACCTAGCTACATCCATTGTGCGCCATATTAACCCCCTGATTGCATATCATTCTCATACAAGAATACAAACACGTTATTCATTCCTGGATTTGTTGCTTTAATTGTTTGTTCAGCATATTTATTAAGATTCTAGAAAATGGCTGTCTTAATTTGGCAACTATTAAGATAACAATGTAATTACACAGTCACTGCAAGCTGCCTTTAGTGGGAATGTACAAAAAGATCTGGACAGCCGCACACCGGGAGAATTTCATGTGTCTTTATTGTAGAAACTGGATCATGAAGTACACAGGACACCACAGCAAGAAAGTACAGGAAAACAGCTGATGCGTTTCACACTTATACTAAGTGCTTATTGAGCTATGAGTGAGCACTTAGTATAAGTGTGAAACGCGTCAGCTGTTTTCCTGTACTTTCTTGCTGTGGTTTCCTGTGTACTTCATGATCCAGTTTCTACAATAAAGACACATGAAATTTCTCCCGGTGTTCGGCTGTCCAGATCTTTTCGTACATTCCTGCCTGCATTAGCCAGCACCTGGGGCTCTTCTTTCCTGGAGGTTAAGGATTTATTTATTCCGGTCTGGATCTACCTGAGCGGTGGAGTCTCTCTCCTTTCATTTGGATTTCTGGACTTAAGCTGCCTCTAGTGGCTAAAACACAAAACAGTGCCATTCCAAATTGCCATACTTGGTCAAAATAGAGACCGAAGACTGGCAACAAATGTGGGACATTACAGCGCATTGCTCAATTAATTCAAATCCATGAAATGAAACTATAAACTCCTTAGGAGGTGGTACTTGGCACAGGTAAGAGTTGCACATTTGCCACCAGGATACCCCTCATCTTGCTTTTGAAGGTGCCCTATACATTAAACTAATTAAATATGTGTTGTAGTCAATTTACTTAGCAGAAGTTGTCTTTAACCTGAGTAAACATCTATTTCACTGTTAATGTAACCCCTATTTATACAGACATACCCTGAAATGAAGGATAGTAACCAGACCTGGTTACCACCCAACTCTTTCATTACGTGCTCCTCTGATAGTACCATCCGTCTTTGGAATATGGAGACTTCAAACATCCATGGAACTGCATTACATCGAAATATCCTCAGCAATGTAAGCAATCTCCCAACTTTGGTATGACTTCATGTTTCTGAACCACATAGAGACCCAGAATATGTTTAAAGTGGATGGATAGGCATGCTCTTATAGTCTTTAAATAATGCCGCAATCTCTTGTTTCTTTAAAGCAATGAAAGTACTGTCTTGAGTGGATCCCTTTTTTTGTGTTAAAACAACATACTTTTCTTTAAAAGAGAAGTATGGGATTTTGGTTTTTTTAAAGAATCATTCTTACCTAGATGGATGCAGCATTGGTCCTCCACCAGCTCTAAGACTGAGAACCGATCGATCAAACACCACCAATCACTTGGTTCTCAGAGCTCCCGTAGCAGAGAGCTAGTGACTGTCAGTCACCGCTGTCTACTCTTCCCCAACCTCCCCCCCAAGCTTACTGGAGTGCGGGGCTGTGGAGGGGGCAGGAGCGGCAGCGGCCGGCTCAGGCTCTCAGAGGCTCACTGAGCAGGGTGTCGGTCTAGGCATGTGGGCGGATCCCAACTTTATTGTCGTGATCTTGCCCCAGCCTGGACTGGCTCTGTGACGTCAGCCGACAGAAGGCTTCAGCTTCGTTCTGCACTCCTGTGATCCACAGGAGAAGTACAGCCAAACTGGCTTTGGCTGTACTTCTACTTTAAAGAGGAAGTAAACCCTGGTGGGTTTTACTTCCGCTTTATTTCCCTGCAAAGGTAAACCATAATGGGCTACTATGCATCGCATAGTATCCCGTTATGTGTCACTTACCTGAAACCGAAGCCTGCAATGTCACCGCTGTCCCCACTAGCAGCGAGCGTCTATCTTCACCCTTTCCAGGGCCGCAAACTCTGGCTCTGTGACTGCGCGCGGGAGCCTCCAGTCACGGCATGACCCCTATTAGAAACAGCACGATCTGCCTTTTCTAAAGTGCGCATGCTCCTTAGTCATCGGCGCGCTGCTTTTTTGCATGGAGGTTTAGGAAATATTTCCAGCACCTGTAAGCCTTAATATAGACTTTACCTGTAGGTAAAAGTGGTTGTACAGAGGGCACAACCACTTTAAGCCAAAAACATTGGTTTTCTATTTAAATAAAATATGGAATAGTTCTACCCCTGTCATTTTTTTCTGTCTCCCATTAAGAGATTTCCCTTCATTTCCTGTCCTGTATACACAGCAGGATGTGGGAGCAAATCACTGCAAAATACAAATTTATATTACAACTGACTTGTAGTTATTTAGCAATAACCGTGCTTTGTATATGTTACCTTTTGCTATATTGGCCTAGATTAAAAACATTTATAACAGTGTCCTCTAAGGGCTCAACTCGGTACTTACAGTTGTAAGTCTGACATCTGAGTTATAGCTAGCTGAACATTAGGCAAAATTTAGCTACTTTGTTCTTTATAAAGCACAGGTACACCAGCTGATGGGCCTCTTTACTGGAGCACTGCAGTTAATTGACTAATTTATATCTTGTGTGAACTTGTTTTTTTTTACAGTGGTATTAAACCCAAAACCAAAAATGTAATATATTGCAGCTTACTAATCATTCGATGTGGTGGCTGCATTTGTTTTATTTTCTTAGGCTTTTTTCCCCCCTCTGTTTTCACCTGGTAATCTGGCCAGTAACACTTCTCTTGTATTAGAGTTCCCCCTCTCTGGATGAAAGAGCACAGGGGCACCTTTGGACAGCAGCATAGTCAGGAGGGGGGGGGGGGGGTGTTAGATGTATTATTAGATTTAAATACACTAAACAAAATTAAAGACAAACTCCAGCTAACACGTTTTAAACAGTTACAGCAAACAGGTTTTTTTTTTTTTTTTTTCTTTTGGGCAGGTTTTACAAAAGTAAAAGCTGTTCATTGTAAGCACCCCTGCTAGTGTTAAATGGATTGTCACATCTTCTGTAACTGGTATGTTGCTGGAGAGCTTATTCTGTTGAAAAACAACAGACTTACTGGCCGGATCACCAGATGAAAATAAAAGAAAGAATGCCTAAACACAAAAATGAATGCAGGCATCACATCCAAGAAATGATAAGCTGCAATATAATAACTGTTTGCTTTTGGGTTTGATACCACTTTAAGGAAAAAAACATTTTTTCCCCCTCTCCTTCATTGCACTTTGACAAGTAAACACATCCTTCAAAGTGGTTGTAAAACTCTGAAATGAAAAATGACCAGAGCATATCCCTCTATAGTGTTTACACTTCTGACAGGTTTTCCCAACACCACAGAATCTCAGGAGGTGGTCCTGCTGTGATTGACAGCCGAAGCTGTGCATGTTTCCCTGTGAGAGTGTGTAGAGCGGGGTGTGCCCTTTCCCTCACTCAGATCTCCAATTACACTCAGCCCCTTGCTGTGTGCTGTGCAGTGTGTGACATCAGATCCCTTCCCCCTGTCTGTCTGCAAGAGCTGAGAAATAGTCTTTGATCAGTGTGTTTTAGGAAGCTGTACAGAATAGAGGGCTACAGATAAACAAGTACAACTGATGTGGGAGGAATTGTTTAATCTCTGTGTATCCGTTGAGGCAAGTCACTTCAGTGGATATATGTAAGGGCTTACAACCAGTTTAATGTCTTGCTAATATACCTTAACCTTCTCTTTTTAGGATCTGATGAAAATCATTCTGATAGATGATAATACGCAGGCCTTGCTGGACACTGATTGTAACACTGCTGGCCTGGCAGATAAAGTGGACCCTCAATTATTAGACACCAAGATTGGCATTCGCTCTGTGTGTGTGAGTCCCAATGGCCAGCACTTGGCATCAGGGGACAGGACAGGTACTCTAAGGTAATGGCATTACAAGTTATTTATGGTGTTTCAGTGCAAAGATTTATATTGCAAATTTGACATTTACATTTATGCCATAGGGTACATGAACTACAATCTCTGTCAGAGCTGTTGAAAGTAGAAGCCCATGACTCGGAGATTCTGTGTCTGGAGTACTCAAAGCCAGAGATCGGTAAGAATCTTCTGCATTTATATTCTCGTAACTGACTGTCTTGTACTGTAAATGTCTCTAAATGGGGAAATGTCAACTGAATACTGCTTTGACTGTGTGTTGGTAAACCTAATGATTGACTTCTGTCAAACATCAACAGATGGATCGAAATTCAGCCGGTCTATGCTGAACTGACCAAATTTTAATCCAACTATGGCCAGCTGTTCTGTTTATTAGCGAACTTAAGTTATTAAAGTGGTTGTAAAGGCAGAAGTTTCTTTTTTTTTTTATCTTAATGCATTCTATGCATTAAGATAAAAAGCCTTCTGTGTATAGCAGCCTCCCCACCCCCCACACACACTACTACTTACCTGAGCCCCATCTCTGTCCAGTGATGTCCACAAGTCCCTCAGCCATACGGGACTCTTCTCCTGATTGGCTGATACACAGCAGTGGCGCCATTGGCCCCGACGGCTGTCATTCAAAGTCGGCCAATCAGGAGAGAGAGGGGGCGGGGCCCGAACGGCAGCTCTGTGTCTGAATGGACACAGGGATCTGCAGCTTGGCTCGGGTGCCCCATAGCAAGATGCTTGCTGTGGGGGCACTGAAAAGGAGCAGCGAAGAGTTACCCGAGAAAAGGAGGATCCAGGCTGCCCTGTTTAAAACCACTACACAAAGGAGGTAAGCATAACATGTTTGTTGTTTTTAAACAAGACTTTACAATCTCTTTAATGATGAAAACTTTTGGAATAACTCTGATCCCTTTGTCTGGCTTCTCTGTATGAAGCCTGACTAAGGGATTGGATTTATCCCAAAAGCTTGTATCTTTAATAACTCAAGTAAGCCAGTAAACCATATTAACCACCTCAATACAGAGCACTTTCACCCCCTTCCTGCCCAAGCCATTTTTCAGTTTTCAGCGCTGTCGCACTTTGAATGACAATTGCGCGGTCATGTTACACTGCACCCTAATGAAATTTTTATCATTTTTTCCCCACAAATAGAGTTTTCTTTTGGTGGTATTTGATCACCTCTGCGTTTTTTACTTTTTGCGCTATAAACAAAAGAAGAGGGACAATTTTGAAAAAACACAATATTTTTTACTTTTTGCTATAATAAATATCCAATTTTTTTTTTTTTTTTTAACAAATTTTTTCCTCAGTTTAGGCCATTATGTATTCTTCTACATATTTTTGTTAAAAAAAATTGCGATAAGCGTATATTGATTGGTTTGCGCAAAAGTTATAGCATCTACAAAATAGGGGATAGATTTATAGCATTTTTATTATTTATTTATTTTTTACTAGTAATGGCGGCGATCTGCGATTTTTATTGTGACTGCGATATTGCGGCGGACACATCGGACACTTTTGACACATTTTTGGGACCATTCACATTTATACAGCGATCAATGCTATAAAATTGCATTGATTACTGTGTAAATGTGACTGGCAGGGAAGGGGTTAACACTAGGGGGCGCTCGAGGGGTTAATGTATGACCTAAGGAGGTGATTCTAACTGTGGGGGGAGGGGACTGACTGGGGGAGGTGACCGATCGGTGTCCCTATGTACAAGGGACACGCCATCGGTCTCCTCTCCTCTCTGACAGGACATGGATCTGTGTTTACATGCACAGATCCACGCTCCTGCTCTGTTACCCGGCAATCGCGGGTGCCCGGCGGACATCGCGGCCGCCGGGCACGCGCACCGGGTCCCGAGCGATGCAGCGGGCACGCGCGTGCACCCCCTAGTGGCTCGGGAGGGCGAGGACGTCATATGACGTCCTCCCAGAACAACAGAAGCCTCGTCCCGCCGTCATATGACGGTGGGCGGTGGCTTAGTGGTTAAAGTTGTAATGCTCTTTTCTTTTTTTGCCTAAAATAAAAAAGATGTTTATACCTACCTGCTCTGTGCAACGATATTGCTCAGAGCAGTCGCCTACCTTCTCTTTGGTGGTCCCCTGCTGGCACTGTCATCTCCTTGTTCTGAGTGCCCCCACGCTCCTGAGCCAGGCATACAGTGCGGCCCGGCTACGCCTCCCCCTCCCTCCTTGACTGACAGCAGCAGGATACTATGGCTCTCACAGCTGCCTGTGTCTCCTATGAGTTAGTAGAGTTTTAGAGACTGTAAACACAAATGCAAAAAAGGAAGGTCTGATATTCATGTTTTAGTGTATTAGCTTTTGCCTTGGTATTTCATTGTTGCCCAATTGAGTCCTAGGTGCTTAGGTGACAGACAGCATCCAGCTATAAGGCCTCGTGTACACTGGACGTTTTTACAGCTTCTGTATTTGGCTTCTGGTGTTTTTTTCTGCAGCCAGTAAACCCCCCAGCATGTTATTCTATGTGTCCATGCACACATAGCCTGTTATCAGCCTTTTGGGCGGGGGCGTTTTTTGGCTGGAAAAAAAACCCCACAGCTAGTTGGTTTCAAGAGGAGTTTTTCAGCTATAAAAACGCTCTAACCCTGAGAAAAAGCTGAAAAACTCAACTTTTCGTGTCTATCAGTATTTTTGAGGCCATAAGCTTTTGTGGGAGTATATTGTCGATAAAAAACTCTGAAAAACGCTTCTGCAAAAACGCTAAAAAACTCATTCTACAGCGAATGCTAAAACATCCAGTGTGCATAAGGCCTTAAGCTGGCAATACATTGTATTTTTTTTTTTAAATAAATCACAAAATAAATCACACCATCCAAACGAACGAGGTGGATGGAGGAACCCCCACCTCCTCGCTGGGACATTGTATTATGACAGTGGCAAACACCACTGTAAGAATACACTGATTTGGTTGCTATGTGAATAAATATATAAAATTAGGAAAACTGCTCAACAATTTTACATGTCATCACATGATATACTGAACTCTTATCTTCCCCTTAAGAGGAATCATGGGACTAGAGCCCAAAGTACTTCCCACTTCTATAGCCAAGATAGATTATTGCACCTTCTGCAGGAGAGTTTATTTTTAGTGTGATTCAACTTTAAATTTCTAGAAAGTGTTTTACCTTGATAATGTGTGCTTTCCTAAATCCATTAGTGACATCTGACAGTAAACACATGTATCCTCATTAATCCTTTTCTTCCTGCTATCAGGATTAAATCTCCTGGCTTCCGCAAGCCGAGACAGACTTATCCACGTTTTAGATGCTTCTAAGGATTACAGCCTTCAGCAAACCTTGGATGATCATTCTTCATCGATCACTGCTGTGAAATTTGCTGGTATTTTCTCTGTTGATTTTTACACAATTCAATATTATCTGAAAGATGATGGCACTATGTTGTTAATTGTACACAGGATGTTCTGCTTTATGAATGTGTAGCCAATGTCTTCTTTCTCTTGTATATGTTTTCCTGATTCAAATTTTTTGGTGTTGCTCCCAAATTACCCTGGAGATTAGGACAGGCCATAGACGAGTCAAAAGCCGAGCATTCTGTCGATTGAAAAATGAAAATGGCGCATGTGATTGTGTCATTTGTTTCATTTTTCAAAACAAAATGCAGCATGTTGGATCAGGCACTTTTGATTGCAACGTGAAAATCGTGTGGCGCAGCTGGCATTAATAATGTGAAAGACGAACGACCAAGAATGTTCGTTTGGTTTTTGACTCGTCTATGGTCTGCCTTAACTGTGTGACTGGCCTTTAAAGGATTCACTGCTCAACAGATTCAGTAAACTTCCTCAATCCCATCTTTCTTAAAAGAAATTGGTGAGAGGATTTATGGAGGCTGCCATTGATGAGTTCTCTTTTTGAGAATGCTAGATGCCTGGTTGTCATTCTAAAGCTTCAGTGCTGTCTGATAAGTTGATCTGAAACAAATAAACATTAGCATTTCTTGTACTCATTTACAGCATGCTTGTTCCATGCCTGTGATTCAAATATACCAAAATCAGACACAGCCAGGCAGCTATCATTTTCTCAAGGAGGCCAGTAAGGATGGACCCCATACGTCTCTCATGAGAGAGTAACTTTAAGCTTAAGCACTGTTGGGGCTCATTTTCTTTTGTGGTTGGGTGGTAAAAACATATGGTCGTGTCGTGTACACCTGTCACAATAGGATGAGCAGCTGTGTCAGGACAGCCACTGAGTTCTCGTAGGCATAAATAGGCTGCCTGTGGATGGCACCTGCTGGATAGGGACTCCTAAACAAGCAGCCCATTCATGGTGTACTGGCCTCAGTGTCTGTGTGAACAAGCCTGTAAACATTACACTTTAATGAAACACTGTCACCATGTTCATTCAGGGCAAAATGACAAGGTCTTCAGAGGCCCCAATGACCAACTGATCTTCTCTGCCAGAACTCCCTAACTGCTCTTTCCACTGCCACAGCCAGTGACAATACCTGATGCTTCCAGGTATGGGGGGCATGTGAACACCTCCCATGTGAGTGCTTTTATCTATCAGCCAATCACAGCGAGGCTGATGTCACTGCTGCCCCTCATGTCTAACATTGGGGATTTTAAAGCTGACTGTGAGGAAAGAGTAGCAGAGTAGCAATGACGAGTTATCTATAAGTGTGTCGTGAGGGAAGCACTGTAAAAACGTGAAGCCCGACTGCAGGCAGATAAAAAAAAAATATTCCTTGCAGTGGGGCTGTGCCCACATGACAAGGGTTAAGGGCACGCTTTGTCTAGGGGAACAGAGCAACTGTTTTACCTACCTGATCCTCCGTAACCCCCCACCCCACCAGGGCTATGCAGCCTGCTCGGGTCTTGATAACGTCAGGATCCTAGACTGGATGGGGGTGCAGAAGGACTGGTCTTGCTGCTGGGAAGAGCAGAGGATTGGGTAAGTATGTCTCCTTTTATTATTCCACTCAACGTAAATAATTTACCCTTGCAGTGCAGGCTCAGCCCAACTGCAAGGGATAATTTAGTTGCCCAGAGTTGGGCTTTAGCGTTTTTTTTTTTTTTTTTCTGATAACATGGAGAGGGGATGGAGTCTGTGTAAAATTTTTATTACAGCTCGTTTCAGTTGAGGGGAGGTTAAAACATTTATTGTTGTCATGTTGGAAATGTCCTCTGATTTCCTGTCCCAGTGACAACGTTTTGAACAGGGCAAGAAGTCTCCCAGCCAGCAGCCTACCTTCAAAAGCAGCTCTGTTTTTTTGAACACCACATTAATATTGTGCTGCTGGCACTCCTCTTGCTAATTCCATGTGATTGCTGACATCTATATTTTTAAAACCCCAAGAACAATGCCATCAAATGTTTCAATGCTCAAGCTCTGTCCTGTTAAATTTTCTGTTTGGAGGTGACACACAACACAATATCCTATTATAAAAGACTGCAGTCCTGCCCAGGAACACAGTAACAAATCCTAAGCCTAATCCAACCCAATTTTAACTAGTTTCCTTGCATTGCTTATTAAAGCATAATCCCATTGTACAGTGTAAAGGGAATTCAGATTTTTTTGTGATATCACATTTTGCTTCTGTGGAGAGCTGCAAATTTGCAGCAAAATGCAGGGTTTTGCTTGGCAGTTCCACAAAGTACCACAATGCTTTATAATGTAACCCCCTTGTGTCTGTTTTAAACACTTTATCGTTACTTTTCTAGCTAATGATGGCAAAGTGCGAATGATCAGCTGTGGAGCCGATAAGAGCATTTATTTCCGCACTGCTGAACAGGTAGGTGAATTCCGATATCTTTACACAAGTGCAAACAACTCCTCCATGACCAAATGCAGTAAAAGGTTTATAAACCTTGTCCTATTATTAAACCAGACCCTCTGACGCTGTGATGAGTCATATGAACCCCCCCTATCTCCTTGCAAATCCTTCTAGCGTGCCTCCTTTTTTTTAATTTTATATAGAGTACATTGTAATATCCTCCAGTCCAATGGTTTTCTGCTTTAGTCTTGGGAGCATATTTTTCCTATTTCCTGGTAGCATTACAGGTCTATTAAGTAAACATCTGTGACTTTGATACCACAATACCTTAAGCCATAGGGCCATATTGAGGCGTCACTGTCCACAGGGAGTCGCCACCGCAAACTTTCCCGCCCAGGTGTTCACTGTCAGTCATTGGGATGCATGATAGACAGCCCCTCCATAGGATTGAATGGTATTTTCTCCATGAATTAAAAGAAAAAGCAAGCAACTGCCTGGAGAGTTTTCAACGACAGCTATGCTGCTCCCTGTGGCTCACAGAGCATGGAGCGTTAACATGTTGATAGAAGACTTAAACTGGCCATAGATTACTCGAAATTCAGCTGGTTCAGCAGGCTCTGGACGAATTTTGATCCACCTATGGCTGTTTTGGTTTGTGAGAAGTCAATCTAATGATCGCTTCTCAAAAATGGGCTTGTTGGAAAATGTTTGTTCTCTGCTGCATCGCTGATCGATCAGTGCTTTCTGAGAGTGGAAGAGTCCCTGCTTTCAGAATAAAATAGCACAGAAGGGAGGATTCCTCCATCCACCTTGCATGTGTGGATGAGGGAATCCATTCAGCTTTTATTGATCAGCCTGCTATCAGATCAAAGAAAAAAAAAACATACTCTTAGACAATTCTTTTTTTTTTTTCCGATCAGCCAGGGGGGCTAAACGGAAAAAAAAAAACAATCAGCTTTCCTCACCTATACATGCAAGGTGTGGATGAAGTAATCTTCCCTGCTGTGCCATTGTATATTTGACAGCGGGACTCGGCTGCAAGTCGGTGAGCCAAAAAACATTTTCCAACATTCCTCTTTGTTAGATCAACCTCTGTTGAGCAGGAATACCCATAAATAGATCAAAATTCAGCCAGTACCTGCTGAACCGGACAAATTTTAATTTCGAGCTTTGGAGGGTGGTTGAAATGCTTGGGGGGGGGGGGGGTGAGGGATGTAGCTTGAAAGAATAATTGTAAGAAAGTAGTTCTCCTTTAATTTATGTGTCCTTAGGAAAATCTTTTGTGCGTTTTACAGTTTTATAATTGTGACTTTTATTTTCAGACAGGAGAAGGGACGATCCATTTCACTCGCACACACCACATAGTACGTAAAACAACCTTGTATGATATGGATGTAGATCCTGGCCTGAAGTATGCAGCCATTGGCTGCCAGGACAGAAATATCAGGTAGGACCTAACTTTTGTGTTTTCATATGTAAAATTTCTTGAAGATCAGAATAAAATTGAAAGGAAACTGTTCTAGCTTGTTCATGTAGAACAATACAGAGAATAGTATTGCTTTTATTGTCACTACTAGTTGAACCCTTATTCAGCCACACAGAGTTATCTTCATTGATCTAACATCGATAAGTTAATATCTGGCTGCTGTAAATTACTGCGCTTTGCCCATTGTATGCTCCCTTGCTCTTTTTATTGAATATTCCTTCTAGAGTTCTAACATTTTAATACCACCTTAATACTTTTTTATACCTCTGACAGTCTTAATCAGCCTAATATGTATCCAAGTCCTAAACTACTTGATCTATTTTTTGAATATCAATATTAATGGTCCTATTGTGACCCTCCTTGTTTTGCGCTTCAGGATTTTTAACATCAGCAGTGGGAAGCAGAAGAAGCTGTACAAAGGCTCACAGAGTGAAGACGGGACTCTTATTAAAGTAAGTATATCCTGCTGGTCACTAGATATTACTTCCCATCAGAGTGTCAGACAGATTTATACCCTTATGTCCATCATATCCTGGTTAATCTGTCCAGGAGATAATTGCTGAAATGGATACAGGAACCAAAGCCTACTTACCCAACTATTTAATTGTTAATACTGTCATTCCTCTGTAGTGCTATTCAAGTAGATCCTATAATACCCTGGTTAGGGCTCATTCAGACGGACATATGCATTTAGGCATCATTTTGCTGACCGCAAGATTCTGCATACAAGCATTCCTGTCTGTCAGTAATTACCTGCATAACATCAGGCTATGCACTTATGTAGTTTAAAAAAAAAAAATTTAGCTTATCCTCATGCTTATGCTGGTTGGGGGGGGGGCACTGCACACAGAAGATTTTTTACCTTCATTCTTTAGAACCACTTTAAGGTAGCTACTTATTATTGGAAAGATCTATAATGAATTGTATTAAAATTGTTCCCATTGAGTACCTATAACAAAGATTCTTGTATGTCAAAGCCAGGGACTGTATGTGTACTGACCAAGTATGAAAGAGTTAAGTGGATTTTCCAGGACAGTCATAGATTTTTTGGCTCCTTGCATAGTAGTAAATGCTAATCAGCAGTATTTACTGCTGACATTAAAGCACAGTCAGCAAACTGGACACCGATCTGCAGGGAATTTCGAGCTCTAGTAATGATTTGTTTCCATCATAGCTGTGCTTTGTATGCAGTGGGCATGTGTACATTGTTTTCTCTATTTCTCTTCTCTCTTTCTCTTCTCTCTTTCTCTTCTCGCTTTCTCTTCTCGCTTTCTCTTCTCGCTTTCTCTTCTCGCTTTCTCTTCTCGCTTTCTCTTCTCTCTATCTCTCTTCTCTCTCTCTTTCTCCTCTCTCTTTCTCCTCTCTCTTTCTCCTCTCTCTTTCTCCTCTCTCTTTCTCCTCTCTCTTTCTCCTCTCTCTCTCTCTCTCTCTCTATATATCTCTCTCTCTCTCTCTCTCTCTATATATCTCTCTCTCTCTCTCTCTCTCTCTATATATATATATATATATATATATATATATATATATATATATATATATATATACTCTCTCTCTCTCTATACCGTATTTATCGGCGTATAACACGCACATTCATTTTAAGAGGGAAGTTTCTGGAAAAAAACTTAAATTTTAAATAAGGAACTTTGAAGCAAAATAAGGGTCAGTGCCCATCTGCAGCCTCACAAGTGCCATAAATGCAGCCTCGCCATTGCCATCAATACAGCAGCCTCGCCATTGCCATCAATGCAGCAGCTTCGCCATTGCCATCAATGCAGCAGCCTCGCCATTGCCATCAATGCAGCAGCCTCGCCATTGCCATCATTGCAGCAGCCTCGCCATTGCCATCAATGCAGCAGCCTCGCCATTGCCATCAATGCGGCAGCCTCGCCATTGCCATCAATGCGGCAGCCTCGCCATTGCCATCAATGCGGCAGCCTCGCCATTGCCATCAATGCGGCAGCCTCGCCATTGCCATCAATGCGGCAGCCTCGCCATTGCCATCAATGCGGCAGCCTCGCCATTGCCATCAATGCGGCAGCCTCGCCATTGCCATCAATGCGGCAGCCTCGCCATTGCCATCAATGCGGCAGCCTCGCCATTGCCATCAATGCGGCAGCCTCGCCATTGCCATCAATGCGGCAGCCTCGCCATTGCCATCAATGCGGCAGCCTCGCCATTGCCATCAATGCGGCAGCCTCGCCATTGCCATCAATGCGGCAGCCTCGCCATTGCCATCAATGCGGCAGCTTTGCCATTGCCATCAATGCGGCAGCCTCGCCATTGCCATCAATGCGGCAGCCTCGCCATTGCCATCAATGCGGCAGCCTCGCCATTGCCATCAATGCGGCAGCCTCGTCATTGCCATCAGTGAAGCCTAATCGATGCCCATCTGCAGCCTAGAGGGGACGGGGGGTGGGAAGAGTGCCGACAGATTACATACAGTGAGAATCTCCTATGATAGACAGAACAGTGGTCCAATGGCGGCCCAGGAGACGGGACTTCCTATTACAGAGGCTGCCAAGCAAACAGGAAATTCTCACTGTATGTAATCTGACGGCGCTCGTCCCGCACCCCTCCGAGGCAGCCAAAATTGAAGTATCGGCGTATAACACGCACACGCTATTTGCACCAGATTTTCAGGGTGAAAAAGTGTGTGTTATACGCCAATAAATACAGTGTGTGTACATCTCTTTCTTTCTTTCTTTCTTTCTTTCTTTCTTTCTTTCTTTCTTTCTTTCTTTCTTTCTTTCTTTCTTTCTTTCTCTCTTTCTCTCTTTCTCTCTTTCTCTCTTTCTCTCTTTCTCTCTCTCTCTCTCTATCTTTTTTCTTCTCCATCCATCTCTGTCTTATCACTTGTCTCTGGTGCTTTTTCATCTTGGTCGCTCACACTCTTTATTTGGAATTTTGAGTGTTATTGTCCTGTTGAAAAGGAGGAAACTGTGATTAAGCAGTCTGGAACCTAATATTCATCTGCCGCTAGGATGTTTAGTATTTGTCACATGCAACAAATGAAATCTTTTACTTCTATAAACCGCACTAAGAGCCATGCAAAAGGATGCCATGACCAGCACACACATGTATAGGGATTCCTGGATGTCTTAATGAAAACCTGTGAAAAGAGAGATATAGGTGCTCACTTTCCCTCTCAATAGCAGGCTCCAGGGCTGGCAGGAGTTTAGTCTTTTTGAGACATGACTACCTACATGCTTGTTTCCTGACAAACTTGAAATTTACAGTTCGCAATCATAGCTTCTGTATTTTTACTCTCTCAGGTTCACTTTAAGCTTAGTTTTAGATTCCACCCCTGGAATAATTGACCAAAGGATTATTCCGACTACCACTGACATGGTCAAGTAGGAATGTTGTGTTCCCTCAATATAGGAATAAAATGACAGCTGTCTCATTGTGGTTTATCGCTTTCTCTTTGGTCAGCATTTGGCCGACTTTTTTTTCAACCCTCCCCAAATCTTTTTTGTTCTTTGCAGCACAATTTAAGTTGCAATTGTCACTGTGCACCTCCGTAATAAATATCACCTATATTATGATATATGTTAAATAGGCTGGCTGACTCACTTATAATCTAGTTGTTCTGTAGTGGACCGAATAAGGTTCCTCGGAATAAGTAAGAGGCCTTTCCCCTGCGCCATGCTAAGCTACTCATTGGTTTCTGTTATTTAATTTTGTTAATATGGTGTTATGTTCTTGTGCCCCTAGCTTTAAGTAGCCAGCACAAGGGCTTTTTATGGTGCTGAGTGGTTATGTTCTCCAGTCCCTGAATAGCTTTCCTTACCAGGGTGGCCATGATTGTTGTAGGTACACCACATCTCCAAAGGCTGAGGGTTTTTTATGCATGACTGTAAAAAAACCTTCGGTATGCAGGCCCACCCACAGCCCATGACTACTTACCCAAGCGGAATCCCAATGCAGCGATGTGTACGAGAGCAGCTGCTCTCCGCCTCCTTATTGGCTCAGGGACAGCAGCGGGAGCCATTGGCCCCCACTGCTGTCAATCATAGCCAGTGAGGAAGGAGTGGGGAGCAGGGCTGAGACACGTTCTGTGTGCCTTAATGGACACACAGAGTGAGTCTCGAGAGCGAGCATGTACTAGTGCCCCCCATAGCAAGCTGCTTGCTATCTGGACACTTGGAGATGAGATGGAGCCAGGAGTGCTGGCAAGGGACCCAGGAAGAGGAGGAATGGGGATGCTCTGTGCAAAACCATTACATAGAGCAGGTAAGTATGACATGTTTGTTATTTAAAAATAATATATATAACATACACCCCACAAATCTTTGTATGTAGCTGGTCTTTTTAGTATAGCTGCACGATTCTGGCTAAAATGAGAATCATCATTTTTTTGCTTAGAATAAAGATCACTTTTCTCACAGCGTAACATTATCTTTCACATTATACAAAAAAAATGGTTTAACTTTACTGTTTAGTTTTTTTTTTTATTCATTAAAGTGTATTTTTTTTTTTTTTAATTTGAAAGACCGCTGCGCAAATAAGGTGTGACATAAAATATTGCAACAACCGCCATTTTATTCTCCAGGGTCTCTGCTAAATATATATAATGTTTCGGGGTTCTGAGTAATTTTCTAGCAATAAAGATTGATTTTAACTTGTAAGCAGCAAGTGTCAGAAAAAGGTTTAGTCTTTAAAGGGGTTGTAAACCCTTGTGTTTTAATGCATCCTATGCATTGAGGTGAAAAAACACCTGGCAGTGACCGCCCCCCCCAGCCCCTCCGTTTTACTTACCTAAGCACTGGAACATCATCCGGTGGGGATGCGCTCTTCCTTTGCCCGGGGTTCTCGGCTCTTGATTGGATAGATTGATAGCAGCGCAGCCATTGGCTCCCGCTGCTGTCAATCAAATACAATGACGCAGGGCCGACTCATACATTCGGCGGCTGTGGACTTGGGAGGGCGCCCGCAAGGTAACCCCGGGAGAGCGCTTCTCCTAGGGGGTTTATATATAAAAAAAGATACTACGCTATAGAGTGTACAATGTAGTAAGCTGCAACTAAACGTGTTATATGAGACTAAACGGAAATACAGAGCGCGACTTTTTGCGCTATATCTCCTGAGGGGTTATCTGATGTGGGGAGGACCGCGAGAGCCGTCGAGGGACCCCAGAAGAGGATGTTCGGGGCCACTCTGCAAAACGAGCTGCACAGTGGAGGTAAGTATGACATTTTTTTTTGTTTTTGTTTTTTTTTAAATAAAGCTTTACAGTCACTTTAAGTGGTTAAACTTCTCATCTACACACACACAAGTTCATTCCTTTGATCTGAGAACAAAATGTTACTTTGTTTATAGTTATCTGAGATGTTTTGGGTTTTTTTCAGCTGTGAGAGAACTCTCTGCACTTGTCAGATAGAATCGGGAAATGCTGTTTTCATGATCGGGAAGGAATAGAATTGCTATTTCGATTCTTAACGATTAATCGTGCAGCTCTAGTTTTTTTTTTTTTTCTTTTTTTTTCTTTTTTTTCAGCTCTAGTTTTATAGCAGGTGTTTTTAACTGCAATCTTCTAAATTCCTCCAGGTTCAGACTGACCCATCTGGACTTTACATTGCTACTAGCTGTTCAGACAAAAATTTATCAATCTTTGACTTCTATACCGGGGAATGTGTGGCCACTATGTTTGGACATTCAGGTAACAACATTTTCATATATTTAATCTCTTCCTACCCACAGTCTGTATATAAGAGTCGTCATAGTGCAGATACATGAAAAATTTCCTCTTTTTAGAGCCACCAGCTGATACCTTGCATGGCTGATAGTTCTCAATCCGAGCTGTCACTGATAAGGGGGAAATCGTTCTGCTGAAAAATATAAAATGCAGAGCTGCTTTATTAACCATTTTTATTTTAACTTAAATAATAAATCTGTAATGCATGCAATTATTTCAACTAAACTGTTTATAATTGTTTTACAGAGGTTGTGACTGGAATGAAATTCACCAATGACTGCAAGCACCTTATATCTGTGTCTGGAGACAGGTATGGAGGTCATTGGGATTACATAGTGCCTTTGTACATATTGTCTTTTTGTTGGAACCTTTTGTATTTGGGACCCCAAAAAAAGGCATGTTGACCATTGTATTGAAAAGCACTGGCATAAATTAGAGGCATGCTTTACTTTGTCACTTAAAGCCCATTAATGGTTTATTTCTGCAGTTGCATTTTCATTTGGCGCCTCAGCTCTGAGATGACCATCCGTATGCGCCAAAGACTGCCTGAAATGAGACAGCGTGGAAAGGTGGTAGAGAAAGCAACACCCCACAAGACAACTAATGCACGGTATGGGACAGGAACTGGAAGATTTGCTACTTTATGATTTTATACTTGAATGTTTATGTTGGCTTGAACTCCTATTCCATTTTTCCATTTTTTTTTTTCAATTTTCAAGTAAAATGGAAATGATCAGTTTGTCCTAGTTACAGATTAGTTCCCAATTTTTATCCCCAGGAGCAAAAGCTATATCTTAAAGGATGAGTTCACCTTATTTAAAAAAAAAAAAAGTAATGCACTTTTTTTTGCAGGTAAAAATAATGCACATTTATTATTTTTTTACACTGGAACCTGTAAAGCATTGTACCTGCGGTCTGCTGAAACCAGAATTCTGCAGACTCTCAGTACACTGTCTGCCCATACCTCCGATACGGGCAGGCAGTTACTGATTTACAGGAAGAATCAATGCACTACGAGGACGCTCACCAGTGCCCTCATAGTTCATTAAGAACTACTAGCCATCAGCTGCAACAGACAATGGTACTTGTAGGTCATTCACAGAACTCTGTGAATGAATGACATGGGCAGAGCTCCGCATGGCCATGCTGTTTTTAATTTGTGACAATAGGGGTGGGGAGAAGATCCTTGCTTGCTGTCACAGGGAGAGGGGGGATAAGGGGGAGAGGATGCAGGAGCTGAAACATGTTATATGTTCCACCCTAAATATGGGTGGAACAGGTAACATGTTCCAAAGAGGAACTTAACCCTTAAACCTGTTATGAGAACAGTGGAGACAGAACGCTGTGAATGAAGGACACGTCATGTGAGTGGAGCCTCACATGGCAGCTCAGTTTTTAAATTGTGACAGTGGGTGCAGGGAGAAAATCTCCTGCCCACTGTCACAGGGAAGGAAGGATTGGGGGGAGAGGAGGCAGGAGCTGGAACTTCTTACATGTTTCACTCTCACCTATATTTAAGCGAGTAACTTATTCCAAGATGAACTTGGCCTATAAATAAACATACTAAAGATAGAAACTGATTAGTTGCCACGCGCAGCTACTCCAAATTCTGTCTGCTCCAATTTTCATAAATACCCCCCACTCTCCTTTTTGAAAGTTATTGCATCCATTTTGTTATTTTAATACTCCAAGCAGAGAACTGTGGGAGATTAGCTAAAATACTTTCATTTTTCCTTTACATACTGTATACCCAGTAAAGTGACTGGCCTCAGATGATACACAGAGATTAAACCAATCCTCCTACATAAGCTGTAACTGTTTATCTCCAGTCTTTTCTTCTACAGCTGTTCAAAGTGCAGAATTTATACAGCTTGTCTGAGCTTTCAAAAAGCGAGGGACAGAGAGTTGAAGTTACACTCTGCAGAGCTCAGTGAAGGGAGCTTTGAGAACTGATTGGAGGAAAAGACGCCCTCCTCCCCCCTTTCACAAATCACACAGGAACAGAGCTAAGGCTGTCAATCACAGGCTGTGTGCTGGATTTCCCCCCGCTCCCCCCCCCCCCCCTGTCATTTTTTTTACCTCCTGGTGTCAGAAAAACTTGTCAGAAGTGACTCATGCAGATATAAGAGGAATGAGGCAGCTGACAGAAATGACACTTAGTGCTCTGGTTTGAGACAAGTACACACAATAGAATGATATGCTTTGTTCATATTTAATGTCAAAGGTTTACAACCACTTTAAAGCAGACTTAGAGCAAGCCTTTCAATGATCTCTTTACATCCTTTCTGATATTCTTAGTATGTTTTTAACTTTAGCTGCAGATATAGTACATCCTCTAGTCCTATCCTAGATGTGTTGAGTAAGCAGTCTTTTTATGTTCCCAGAAGGGAGACCATTGCAGTGATGTGTCCAATTCCTGCACTGTCATCTGACAGTGACAAAGAAGGAATTGATGAAGGGAGCGACGAGGAGATAACAAGTAAGGCAATGAGTTTAATTTAGTTAGACCATGTCATGTTAAGTTTTCCTTGTTTTTTTTGTTTTGTTTTTTTGTCCTCTAACATCCACTAAGGAATTAATAGCATCCAGTGTCTTGAAATCTAAAAAATTATAGTTTTTGATTACATGGAGAAAGGTTAAATTGTCTCAGTATACAATGTTTGAGACTTGTATATTTTTTATTTTTTTTAAATTATTTGTTTAATGTTTTAGATTTGGATAAGCCCCCAAATATTGCTGACTCATTTGAAAGAAGTGGATCTTATTGGGAAATGAAGAGGGTAAGTCTCCAGAGTAATAGCTTGTTCTATAAGAATGTATCGGAGTGTGTTCGCTTGGAGTGATCAGACACATGTGGGAAAGGCAACAAAATATATGCTGCCCGTCACTGGAATTGATTTACTAAAGGAATAAACTGTTCACAAAGCACATGAATAAATTTTATTGCTCTCGTGCCCCCTCGCTCTCGTGCTCCCTCCCTCTTGCCCTCCCTCCTGCCTTTTTCTTCACTATGGGATGATTTACTAAAACTGGAGAGGGCAAAATCTGGTTTAGCTCCACATAGAAACCAATCAGCTTCCGGTTCTTATGTCAGTTTTACTGAACAAGCTGAAGTTAGAAGCTGATTGGTTTCTATACAGAGCTGCACCAGATTTTGCTCTCTCCAGTTTTAGTAATTCAACCCCTATGTCTCAATGTATAAGCAGCCAGAGGCAGGGTTTTGTCTCCCTTATGTCAAAGTTGCCGCTTAATTGGTGGGGTATAGATCCATAGAATGAATAAAGCAGAAGCAGGGAGATTTTTGTACTTCTGGTTCCCAGGTACTGCTTCTTCTCAAGCAAGCCCTCATGAGAACAGTGAGCAGCATAGTAGTGACATTACTGAATCTCTTTCTACTTTTAGTATGTGTTCTGTTGAAGCTAGAATGACATTACCAAATCTCACTCCTAATTTCATGAGACTAGTAGTCAGAGGCAGCAGTGCCAATATGATGTCACACTGCAGAGATACAGCTATGAAGCTAGAGAACACAAGTGCCTAACAGTCACATGCCAGGAAATGCACTTCTGTTTTTCCCTGAGGAATTCCATACAAAAGTAACATTTTCTGAGTAAATTAACCTTTTTAAATGTTCTCTATAAGGTGGCAAATGTAATTACCGGTACCTTGATTTAGCTCTTGCAACTCCAGGGATTACATTACTTTTTAAAAACAATTACTGGCTTAAATCCCACAAAGTGTTTAAGCCTCATCTCTTTTATTTAACATTTACATTTTTATTGAGTGTCGGAAATATGCGCTCTGCTACACAGGTGCGGCACTGTCCTGCCCCTTCTCTCTGCTGTTCATTCACAGAACACATTGTATTTTGTGAATAGGTTAATAAAACAGAAAGCCTTCCATGATTGGACAAGAGGAAGGGAAGGATAGGCAAAGCGGCTGCAAATGTCACAAAGTGGCATACACCTCATTGGACTTGACCCCTTATAATCCAGCACATGTTTAAAAGTGCTACAACTCCTGGAGCTCTTCCTGACTTCTTTAAGTCTATTTCTCTTTTAATGCAAAAAAAGTCTAGCTTGATGCAGATTGGCATTGTAAGCCAATGATCTACCAAGACACGTAGATCCTTCCCCATTTTTGACTGCCCTAGCTGTACCCCTCTAGATTGATTGTATGTTGCCTATGTTATATTGTACTTATAGCGAATGTTTCTTTTATGGATGGATATAATGACAGTATATATTGTAACTGATTGATTTTTATTATTTTTTATGGTGATTTTGTAATACACAAAAATAATATTGATGTTATGCAAGTCTTTAAATACAAATCAGCTAAATTTCCTAAGTGCTTGCAAGTTGCTAGTAATTTTCTTTTCCATCTCAAGGAAAAGGAGGCTTGCATTGCCCAGCGTTCAGACTCTCTTGAAAAGACACGCAGACAACGTGTCCGCTGGTCCCAGCCTGGAAACCTTGAAATGACAGTGAAGTCGATGCTTGATCTCCGCCAGCTTGAGTCTTTCTCTCCATCTGATGACCACCTAGGACACCACGAAGAACAGGGAGCAAAGTTACTTGAGTCAAATGCACAGGCTAGTATGATGAGAAATGTGCACAGGTGTACCACGCCTATAATAGTGCTGTGTATGTACATAGTAGGCAAGCTATCTTTAAAATGGCATTGATGGAAACTTTATATCATGTACTGGCAGTTTATTAAGTGGGAGGAGTAGGGAAAGTCCTCTTTATATGACAAATTAGTATAAAATGCATAATTGTATAAAAAGAAGCTTTCACATACAGAAAACAAATACTGCAGCTCTAGAGCTAAATTGGTTACCAGGGAAAATCGAGAGAGTGAATCTTCCCAATGAGGTCATCTTTACAGTTTTTTCTAATTTTTTTTTTTGCTGTTGCAGGACCCATTTGTTCCTCATTGTGGCCCTGCCCGTCCCCGTGTTATTCGGTTAATGTCATGTGAGGATGGAGTTTTCAAACAGGAATTGGATACACCAGAGGGCAAGGAATGTGTCATCTACCCTGATACGGGGGAAGAGCAGGCTCTGGATACTTGCAGGTAACTTATAAAACTTTGTTTGCAACCAGTTAGATTATTTTCTCCTTCCGTGCAGTAGTGGTGCTCCGAAATGAAAATTCCGAAACCGAAAATTCAGGATTTACTTTGCCAAAAACCAAAACAGAAATGGGCGTTTAAAAAAAAAAAAAAAATATATATATATATATATATATATATATATATATTTTATATATAATTGCATTATATTTTACTTTTAAATGAATATGATTAATTTTAATTAATATGAAATCATTTTTGACCATTATCGGCACTGATAACCCTATTTTCGGCTATTATCACCACCGATAACTCTATTTTCAGGCGATAAGCTTCAACTGGAATTTATCGGCACCTTTTTTTCTATAGCCAAAACGCCAACAACCCAGTTTTTGGGCGATAATTTTTTGGCAGCCGATATATTGTGCATCCCTACCATGCAGTCTTTCTCTTTTCTTTTAAAATAGGCTTAGTTTCTGCTTTCTGAATAGCAGGCTAAATATGTATTTTTGCTGAAAGCAGGACTGGGAATTTGAACTAGTTATGTCTGTGAACCAATAAACAGGACCAGCAGTACCAGACATGACTTCAGTAATGCAGACACACTTTCCATAGGGAAAAGACTGCTCACAAGCCAGTCCTGCATGACAATAGTGCCCTCCACAGTCTGTCAGGTGAACACCTCAACTGTAAATCTATTTGTGCTTAAAAGAGAAAAACTCTGGATGCGTTGCACAATATAGTATGCGTTGAATGATCGTACCATACACACTTTCAAGGACAAAAAATAAATAAAAAAAAAACAAAGTTGTAAATGTTAACTGATTTATTTCAGCCTATTTACTCAATTTACTTCAGCCTATTTACAGTTCGTCCCCTACTTACGAACTTTCAAGTTGCGAACTGTCAAAGTTACAAACATGCATTTGCATGTCCAATCATGTGAGTTAGTTCACATTTCTGGCATACATTCTTGTGTGCATTCTCTCTACCAGTGGTTGTGCTTCTGTGTACTTTACTGAATACAGTACTGTATCTTTAGTTCAACCTCTTTGTCCATGTATTATTTGTGTGAAATGTATTATAAACCTACTACAGTAATTTATTGGGCCAATTGTGTTGGTTGGGCACTTTGTTGGACTTACAAACAAATTGGACTTGCGTACAAGCTCTCAGAATGGAACTTGTTCATATGTAGGGGTCTGTAAATGATTTACTTATGGTACTACAAAATAGGGGCTGCCCATACTTGGACACAAGACCTTTTATGGTGGAGCCCAGCGTGTGCAATTAGCCAAAAGCCAGCATCTGTATTATTCTGCCACCTAGTGGGAGTGTTTAGAGTGAGGATATGGAGCACACTTGGGTGCAAATGTAGCACAAGAACAATTAATTTCTATGATGCAATGAAATTGCGCATTTTTGGTCTACGGTAAAATTGTGTATGTACACTGATAGCATTGTGAATTAAATGCAAGATCCCTATAAAAAAATGTAATCAATTACGCAATCTGAGTGGTCCCAAAACAAAAATGCTATAATCAACAATTTATAGAGTAAAACGTTACAGCACTTTAAAATTGGAACTGACTGGGCAAATTGTAAAATACTGTACCAGTTATTTTGAATGTACAGTATATGTTTTCAGGGCTTAAGTTCTTCAATAGATCTCCTCCAAGGAGTGCACCCACATCCCATTAACTAGAATAAAAACCCACTAAAGAAGGAAGAACTTTTTGGGGGCTTTTAACTCCACTTATCCATACATGAACACATTATAAAAAATATATTTAATCTTTGTTTCAAATATAAAAATTTTATAAGCCATAAGTACAGTATTCCTGGTGTTCCAATACAGTGTGCTTTTCATTAACTTGTAAATCACATGTCCTCTAGTAGATGGTTCCTAAACATCAGCCTAAGTTAGCTTATGGCTGTACAGTATCACAATTTGCATAGTCAACACTTAACAATATAGGGCGGCACAGTGGTGTAGTGGTAGCACTCTCGCCTAGCAGTAAGAAGGGTCACTGGTTCGAATCCCAACCACGACACTACCTGCTTGGAGTTTGCATGTTCTCCCTGAGCCTGCGTGGGTTTCCTCCGGGTACTCCGGTTTCCTCCCACACTCCAAAGACATGCTGGTAGGTTAATTGGATCTTGTCTAAATTGTCCCTAGTATGTATGAATGTGAGTTAGGGACCTTAGATTGTAAGCTCCTTGAGGGTAGGGACTGATGTGAATGTACAATGTATATGTAAAGCGCTGCGTAAATTGACGGCGCTATATAAGTACCTGAAATAAATAAATAAATAAATAAACAACTGTCCCAAGCTGGCTGCCTTCTTAAGGTTTGATTCATATCTATGCAGTTTGTGACTGGTTCATTCTACAGTGAATTTTGCTGTGTGTTTTTGCATTTGCAATTTTGCTGTGATTTGCGTTTTTTTAATGTTTTTTTTTTTACGAATTTTTGTTGAGCAGAATAAAAAACACAAATTAAGCCAAAATCTCAGCAAAAACGTACTACATACTTTTCTGTAGTTTCCCCATTGAAATCTGTGGAACCGTTTTGCGTTTAAGAAAAAAAAGTCCCTGACCCTTTCCAAAAACGCAGCGGCTGAAAAAAGCATAGATGGGAACATGTCCTATAGAAAACCATGTTAAATGGACTGTACTGCGTTTCTGCAAAAACTAAAGCACCAAAAAAAGCATGTGAACCGAGCCTAAGGAGAGGTACAGAGGTAAGTGTTTTGGACAGCACAAATGTTACAGCAACACATCATAAAATGTTTAAAATTGAGATCAGCGGCCATGTCTCCATCCACCAAAAAGTAGACCAAAATCAGGTGGCTGATCGCCAGCATTTGAGGGCAAAACTTGGAGGTTTATATCTGCCTAATTTATGTGGCCCTCTTCCTTCTTGGCCCTTCCCTTTCTTCCCCTATCCTTCGTCTACTTTTTGTGGATGGAGATGTGCTCGCCAATCTGACTACCATTTTAAAGAGTTTACGAAATGCTGCTGCAGCATGCTGTACAAAATACTTATCTCTGTACTCCTCATGAAGCGCTCCAGAAAAACCAGGAAACATGTTGAGAAGAATAAAGAGAATAAAGATTGACTTTGTATATTGTGGTACTGTACAGCCATAGGCCAAGCCATAGCCAAGTTGATAAAGATTGACTTTATATTGTGGTACTGTACAGCCAGGCTAACTAAGGTTAGCATTTCAGAATTACAGTATCTCACAAAAGTGAGTACACCCCTCACATTTTTGTAAATATTTTATCATACCTTTTCATGTGACGACACTGAAGAAATTACACTTTTCTACAATGTAAAGTAGTGAGTGTACAGCTTATATAACAGTGTACATTTGCTGTCCTCTCAAAATAACTCAACACACAGCCATTAATATCTAAACCACTGGCAGAAAAAGAGAGTACACTCTTAAATGAAAATGGCCAATTTGGGCCCAATTAGCCAGTTTCCCTCCCTGGTGTCATGTGACCCATTAGTGTTGCAAGGTCTCAGGTGTCAATGGGGAGCAGGTGTGTTAAATTTGGTGTTATCGCTCTCACGCGCTCTCATACTGGTAACTGGAAGTTCATCATGGCACCTCATAACAAAGAACTCTCTGAGGATCTGAAAAAAAGAATTGTTGCTCTACATAAAGATGGCCTAGGCTATAAGAAGATTGCTAAGACCCTGAAACTGAGCTGTAGCACAGTGCCCAAGACCATACAACAATTTGACAGGACAGGTTCCACTCAGAACAGGTGTCACCATGGTCGACCAAAGAAGTTGGGTGCACATGCTCAGCGTCATATCCAGAGGTTGTCTATGGGAAATAGACGTATGAGTGCTGCCAGCATTGCAGCAGAGGTTGAATGTGTGGGGGGTCAGCCTGTCCGTTCTAAGACCATATGCCGCACACTGCATCAAATTGGTCTGCATGGCTGTCGTCCCAGAAGGAAGCCTTTTCTAAAGATGATGCACAAGAAAGCCCGAAAACAGTTTGCTGAAGACAAGTAAACTAAGGATATGGATTACTGGAACCATGTCCTGTAGTCTGATGAGACCAGGATGAACTTATTTGGTTCAGATAGCGTCAAGCGTGTGTGGTGGGAACAAGGTGAGAAAAAAACACAAGTGTGCCTTGCCTACAGTCAAGCATGGTGGTCATGGTCTGGGGCTGCATGAGTGCTGCTGGCACTGGGGAGCTTTACTTCATTGAGGGAACCATGAATGTCAGCATGTACTGTGGCATACTGAAGCAGAGCATGATCCCTTCTCTTCAGAGACTGGTTCGCAGGGCAGTGTTCCAACAGAATGACCCCAAGTGCACCTCCAAGACGACTACTGCCTTGCTAAAGAAGCTGAGGGTAAAGGTGATTGGCCAAGCATGTCTCCAGACCTAAACCCTATTGCGCATCTGTGGGGCATCCTCGAACGGAAGGTGGAGGAGCGCAAGGTCTCTAACATCCACCAGCTCTGTGATGTCCTCATGGAGAAGTGTGAGAGGACTCCAGTGGCAACCTGTAAAGCTCTGGTTAACTCCATGCCCAAGAGGGTTAAGGCAGTGCTGGAAAATAATGGTGGCCACATAAAATATTGACACTTTGGGCCCAATTCGGACATTTTGACTTAGGGGTGTACTCAATTTTGTTGCCAGCGGTTTAGATTTAGACATTAATGGCTGTGTGTTGAGTTATTTTGAGGGACAGCAAATTTACACTGTTATACAAGCTGTACACTCACTACTTTATGTTGTAGCAAAGTGTCATTTCTGCAGTGTTACATAAAAAGATATAATACAATATTTACAAAAATGTGAGGGCGTACTCACTTTTGTGATATACTGTATGTGCTAGAGCAGGGGTAGGCAACCTGGGGCCCTCGAGCTGTTGCAGAACTACAAGTCCCATTATGCCTCTGGGAGTAATTGTACCTGCCAGCCTTGCAATGCCTCATGGGTAATGTAGTTCCACAACAGCTGGAGGGCCCCAGGTTGCCTACCCCTGTGCTAGAGGACATGTGATGTACAAGCTAATGAAAAGCACAGCTCATTCGAGAACGGAGAACTGTAGCGGTAAAGCATATATTTATGTAATGGAACAGCACAAATACTGTACTTATAGCTTTTAAAGAGAAGTTTGTTTATATTTTAAACAAATAATTAAGATAATAATTAAAATGGATGTTTTATGATGTGTCCATGTATGGAGACGCGAAGTACTTTTTATTTATTTTATTTTTTTTGGTGGTCTTTCATTCAGTGTATATTAATTTTAGCATAGATCACCTGAGATGTGCAGTTAGTGTACTGCTAGCTATGATGGTGAAAATGTTGCACTCTTCCAAGCCATCTGGGGATGCCATGTGATTGCTGATAGCCTGGCTGGAGGTAAATCTAGATCACATAATGCTGTTAAAGTGTTATAAAAAAAACCTACAATGGTCACTGCCAGCCCCTCTATTAGAGCCTGGCATACCACACTATGTAAGTCATTTGCAAAAAGGAGCGTTTTAAATACCTATTTAGAGCTATCGTGAGGCCAGTCACATGACTCGCGGATGCTTTACTGCACAGAGACAGGGCTTCTGCAGGAGGCCATGTGATCTCCCCGGCTTATGTCAGAGGGAGATATTGGCCCCTCCCGCAGAAGCCATGTATCAGAGCTGTAAAGTGGCCGTGAGTCACGTGACTGGCCTGAAGATAGCTCTAAATAGGTATTTACAAGGCTCGTTTTTAGAAATTACTTTCATAGTGTGGTATGCCAGGCTCTAATAGAGGGGCTTGGCAGTATTTTATAAATTTGACTTGGCAAACAATTTAAATAATACACTGTACCTTGCAGTATGCTATACAATGTCTTAGCTGCTTATCTGTGATATTGTCATTTTAGTATTTTTATTTTTCATACCGTCTGCTGTACAGGTTACTATGCTTTGTATATATGTACTCCTGGTGCAGCTATGTACTGATTTTGTTTTGTTTTTTAGTGAATTTAGGATAAGAGGTTTGCCTCTTGAAGGTTATGATGTACAAGAGAAGCACAGTCCAGACAGTGCATGTTCTGTGGATTACAGTAGCAGCCGCCTGTCTAGCCCCGATCACCCCAATGAAGGTCAGTAGTGGCTTTATGTAAGTGGTTGAGTTTACAAATACTTTCAGAAAGAAAAACGCCTATGTGATTAGGCTGTGGTGGAACCAGCCATTCTCTGAAAAGGCTCAGTTTGACTAACCAAGAACTATACAATCTATGGGTCAGTGTTACTACTCTCTTAGCATTTAAATATAGCAGACATATGAATGGAGGAAAAGCTGCACAGGTTTCCTCTAGATAATTTTAGAGCATACCAGCACTCAAACCAGCACTCAAAACTATTGCAATAAAAAAAAATATATTGTTTTTTGTGAATTATGGTGTAAAAATGTGTAAAGATCTACTTTGCACCATAGCACTCATATAAAAAACCTGAAATCTATTCTTGCCACACAAAATTTGCTATCGGTCCAACTGGCATTGGGGAGTGTGGGGAGCAGGTCTTTTATAGACAACACAAGTGGCATCAATAGAGTGTGCAGGGAGGGGAGGAGAAATTTGATTTTTGAAATGAATGATAGAAAGGTAAGTCATTGTACACAGACCTCCACAAAATAGACACATTTGGGTGAAGGTTTTTCTTAATTTATATAATGTATACCTAGTATATAATAAATATTATTTAGTGAGAACCTATTTCTGGAAGGTGTGTGCAATTTTCTTTGCTTTGTTCACCAATCATTGCAGAACTGTTTGTCTTCTCTTCCTTACTGATCCTTTACGTGTCTCAGAATTTGCTCGTCAGTCCAATATTGTAATAGCATGGGGCTTCACCAAAACTATTGTACTGGAGCATTCTTGAAGTGATCAGGTTTTTAACTGACCATACACATGAACAAGATTCCCAACCTAGCTTATGCTCAAACCTGGGTACTGCTTTTGGCCAGATCTAAATGATCCCAACATTTGGAGCTCCTGATAAATTTCTACTTTGGGATGAAGCAATATCTGCACAGTAAAAAACAAAAACAGGCAGTCGTGTGCCGGGAATTTCCTGCATGAAAAGGAGACTCCATGATAGACATGGTCTAGTATAATACATAGACATATTTAAAAGCAAATATATGTAATTTACTGCATTAGGACAAAAGTCAACAACGTCCAGCATTATATCTGTCTCCCAACATCACCATTTAGGGTTAAATTTTTTGATAAAGAAATCCTTAAAGTGATACTGAAGCCTTGTTTTTTTTCATTAAAAAATAACTAACATGTCGTACTTACCTGCTCTGTGCAGTGGTTTTGCACAGAGCAGCCAGGATCCTCCTCTTCTCGGGTCACTCTTCGGCCCTTCTGGCTCCTCCCCCCTGCTTAATGCCCCCACACCAAGCAGCTTGCTATAGAGGCAGCCGAGCTGCAGCTCCATGCGTCCATTCACATTAGGAGCCGCGACCCGGCCCCGCCCCCTCTCTCCCCTCATTGGCTTTGATTGACATCCGTGGGAGCCAGTGGCATGCCGCTGCTGTCTCAGCCAATCAGGAGGGAGAGTCTCAGCCAGCCAAGTCTCTCGTGGACATCGCTGGATAAAGATGGGGCTCAGGTAAGTATTAGGGGGGTTGATGCACACAGAAGGTTTTTTAGCTTAATGCATAGAATGCCTGCTGCCTTTAGAATCACTTTAAAGTAAACTTGTCAGTAGAGAAATGTGGAGGCTGCCATCACAGACCTCCATCTGAAAATGCTAGTTCCCTGGCTATTGTGCTGGCTCTGGCTGCTTTACTTTCTGACTCTGAAGACATACGCAGTTCAGCAAAGTCAAAATCCTTTATCTGCTGACTTTAGCTGACTCTGTGTTGAAGCAATATGGTAATTGTGACAGCCAAGTCAGTGTTTTTAGGAAGAGGTCAACAGTAGCAGCCTCCATATTATTTTCATTTCAGGTTTTCAGCTTTGATGTAAGTATGCATATGCCATACCTGTGTGATCCCTTTGGCAGCTGGAAATCACTGTAGTAGTCTCTGCTACCACAGTGATTGCTGCTGTCCTGTGTCAAGCAGCTGCCCTAATGCATAGTAAACACAGGGGCCCACTCACTGTGAGCAGCTGCCATTCACAGAACACATTTTATCTAAATAAATGCAAGGCTTTTTCCATTGAAATTAGATGGAGATAGTGAATAGAGAGAATACTACAGTGATTTCCAGCTTCCACGGGCATCCCACAAGTATGACATATGCATACTTGCAATGATGCTGGCTGGACCAATGTAATTATGTTATAAAAACCATATCTGGAATTCAGCTTTAAAAACTACCAATCCCATGGTAGCTTTTGAAGCACCTTCTGTCTGTTGCCTGTATATCCCCAAAGTTTGGTTTGGAAACTGCTGAGTCTGCAGCCTATTGGATCCAGTTGCAGCTACCCAAGTACAGATTAGGACTCTCCTCTTGTGTGTTAACATTAGTAAGGGTGATATCATTGATGATCTTGCTTTTTGATGGTGGTATAAAAAGTATGGCAATTCATATGCCATATGGGCTGGGTTTCATCCTCTGTCTGGATTACATTTGGATTTGATACCTCCCTTGGTAAACTAATTTTGCAGCTTCATTTCTGCATTCAACCACAGCTACCAATGATTACATTTCAAATATGTACTCAGGTTATCAAAATGTTTTATTTTTCAGATTAGCTGACTTTATCACATAATGTTATTAAAGTGTTTGTAAACCCTTAAAATCCACTTTTTGCTATAGGTAAGCCTATAATATGGCTTACCTGTAGCTACCCCAGATATCTCCTAAACCTGCACAGTTTAGGAGATATCCCCTGTATCTGCATGTGCCGACGTCATCAGCACATGCGCACTGAAGCAATGGCACATACGTGCCATTTGCTTCAGTGAGTGTACCGTTACTGGTGAGAGTGACGTCATCGCAGCTCCGGCCAATCACAGCGCCAGAGCCCCGATACCCGGAAGTAACTCCGGGGAGAAATGTTGCCGGCTGGTGCTGTGTACGGGCACCGCAGCGAGGGCTTCAATCTCAGGTGAGTATTACATAATGAGCTAGTATGCTATGCATACTAGCTCATTGTGCCTTTGTCTTGCAGGTCTTTTTTTTTTTTTTTTTTTCCTGTAGGTTTACTACCACTTTAATCTCCTCTCTTCTGCAGTTTGTAAAGGTCATTTAACAAGGGTTTTCATACAGGCTTTTGCCCATACCAGGGAAATTAATGGGTTAATTTTAGGAGGCACTATAAGTATTTTTGCACTTGCCCTTCCCGTGGGCTCTTTGTCACCCCACTTCACAATTCTTTGACAAGTGGAAACCTGCAAAGGGTTTGGCAATCTTCTTTCTGCCCTATAGGTGACCGAGCTTGGTTCTGATTGGCTCAGATGCTCAGTGCTGTAATATGGAGAGGCAGGGCAGCCATCAGAAATGTTTGGGCCCCTTACACAGCTTTAGACCTGGGCCCCCCCGAGTCTGACCACCAACATTCCCCAGGGCTTGCCCACGGGCCATTCCACCGAAACCACACACCGGCCACCTCACCTGTACGCACTCAGCCCCCCCTGCCCCAATCGTGTATATATATGTCAGCCCCCCTCAATCTTGTATATATGTGAGCCCCCCTCAATCCTGTATATATGTCAGCCCCCCTCAATCTTGTATATATGTCAGCCCCCCTCAATCCTGTATATATGTCAGCCCCCTCAATCTTGTATATATGTCAGCCCCCCTCAATCAGCCCCCCTCAATCCTGTATATATGCCAGCCCCCCTCAATCCTGTATATATGCCAGCCCCCCTCAATCCTGTATATATGCCAGCCCCCCCTCACACCTGTTTATATGTCAGCCCCCTCATACCTGTATATATGTTAGCCCCCCCACCTGTATACATGTCAGCCCCCTCCCACACACACACCTGTATATGTCAGCCACCCCACACACACCTGTATACATGTCAGCCCCCTCCCACACACACCTGTATACATGTCGGCCCCCTCCCACACACACCTGTATACATGTCGGCCCCCTCCCACACACACCTGTATACATGTCAGCCCCCTCCCACACACACCTGTATACATGTCGGCCCCCTCCCACACACACCTGTATACATGTCGGCCCCCTCCCACACACACCTGTATACATGTCGGCCCCCTCCCACACACACCTGTATACATGTCAGCCCCCTCCCACACACACCTGTATACATGTCAGCCCCCTCCCACACACACCTGTATACATGTCAGCCCCCTCCCACACACACACCTGTATACATGTCAGCCCCCCCCACACACACACCTGTATATATGTCAGCCCCCCCCACACACACACACACCTGTATTTATATGTCAGCCCCCCCACACACACACACACACCTGTATTTATATGTCAGCCCCACCCTCACACCTGTATATATGTTAGCCCCCACACACACACCTGTATATATGTCAGCTCCCCCCCCCCACACACACACACACACACACACACACACACACACACCTGTATATATGCCAGCCACCCATCACACCTGTATATATGCCAGCCACCCATCACACCAGTATATATGTCAGCCCCCCTCACATCTGTACATATGTCAGCCCTCCTCACACCTGTATATATGTCAGCCCCCCCTCAATCCTGTATATATGTCAGCCCCCCACCTGTATACATGTCAGCCTCCTCCCACACACACACACCTGTATATATCAGCCCACACACACACACCTGTATATATGTCAGCCCCCCCCCCACACACACACCTGTATATATGTCAGCCACACACACACACACACACACCTGTATATATGTCAGCCCCCACACACACAGACCTGTATATATGTCAGCCCCCACACACACAGACCTGTATATATGTCAGCCCCCCCACACACACACCTGTATATATGTCAGCCCCCCCCACACACACACAGACCTGTATATATGTCAGCCCCCCACACACACACACACCTGTATATATGTCAGCCCCCCCCCCACACACACACCTGTATATATGTCAGCCACACACACACACACACACCTGTATACATGTCAGCCCCCACACACACAGACCTGTATATATGTCAGCCCCCCCACACACACACCTGTATATATGTCAGCCCCCCCCACACACACACAGACCTGTATATATGTCAGCCCCCCCCACACACACACACACCTGTATATATGTCATCTCCCCCCCACACACACACCTGTATATATGTCAGCCTCCCAACACCTGTATATATGCCAGCCCCCCTCACACCTGTATATATGCCAACCCCCCTCACACCTGTATATATGCCAGCCCCCCCCCCCCCCACCTGTATATATGTCAGCCCCCCCCTCACACCTGTATATATGCCAGCCCCCCCCACCTGTATATATGTCAGCCCCCCCACACACACACACAGACCTGTATATATGTCAGCCCCCCCCCCCCACACACCTGTATATATGTCAGCCCCCCCACACACCTGTATATATGTCAGCCCCCCCACACACCTGTATATATGTCAGCCCCCACACACACACACACACCTGTATATATGTCAGCCTCCCCACACACACACCTGTATATATGTCAGCCTCCCCACACACACCTGTATATATGTCAGCCTCCCCACACACACCTGTATATATGTCAGCCTCCCCACACACACACCTGTATATATGTCAGCCTCCCCACACACACACCGGTATATATGTCAGTCTCCCCACACACACACACCTGTATATATGTCAGCCTCCCCACACACACCTGTATATATGTCAGCCTCCCCACACACACCTGTATATATGCCAGCACCCCCTCACACCGGTATATATGTCACCCCCTCCTCACACCGGTATATATGTCAGCCTCCCCACACACACCTGTATATATGCCAGCCCCCCTACACCTGTATATATGTCAGCCCCCCTCCACACACACACACCTACACCTGTATATATGTCAGCCCCCCCTCCACACACACACACAGACCTGTATATATGTCAGCCCCCCACACACACAGACCTGTATATATGTCAGCCCCCCACACACACCTGTATATATGTCAGCCCCTCCCCACACACACCTGTATATATGTCAGCCTCCCCACACCTGTATATATGCTAGCCCCCCTCACACCTGTGTGTGTGTGTGTGTATGTGTGTATATATATATATATATATGTGTGTGTGTGTGTGTCAGCCCCCCTCACATCTGTATATACGCCAGCCCCCCTCACACCTGTATACATGCAAGCCCCCCCCACCTATCTATCTATATATGTACACATACACAAATGTGTAAACACACACAGGCAGGTCACACGACGGGTGCACATAGTAGCCAGAGGTGGCAGTAAAGAGCTCGATGTCTGAGCTCAATAAAACGGAGAGCAGCAGAAGCTGCAAGATCGTTTCACGGCCTCCCTTCACCCTACCTATTATATTGCTTGGTATGGGCAAAATACAGGTTCCCTTTAAAATCTTGCTAGCGTTTGACTGCCATTAATTGTGTGGAAAATATTTAGGGGATCAAAAAATGTAGCCATTTTGAGCTGGAGGTAAAGTAATGTTTTGTGAAATAGGAAAAAAATCTGATTTTTGAAAAATAAAATCTTGCAATAGTTAACTCATTTAATGTGACTAATAAAACATAATGTTGCGCCTATGGAATTGTGCACCTTAGTGAATCAACCTGTTTGTATGCTCACCATGCTTGCACTAGTCAATAGAAGATCTGGAGTCCTCCATTTCAGAATTTATCATCATACCATTCTGCATTCCAATTCTTGCCACTTACCGTGCTGTTTTATTTCACTTGTGGTGCTGAGAAGATTCGGAAAGCACAGAGCCCCTGAGTGTAGATGGGAACTCGTCAGATCTAGAAGAGCAAGCAGAGGTTGAGGAGCTGGACACCCCCTGCCTGGTTTTAGATGGTGATATCCCACAGACACCCGATCAGGAAATGTTCCTCAAACAGCACTTTGGAAATCTGTCCACCAACACTGGCCCAGGTTGTTTTGAATTCCCAGCTAAATTTTTTTTTTCACTAATGTTGTAGTCCTGTGTGTGATACTAATCATTCTTTAATGAGATGGAGAATTCCAACATGTATATTAGAGTGTTGCGGAAACTGGTTTGCAAAGTGTTTTAACGAGAACCCGTAAAGAAGGTACATATTTAATCCATATATTCACTCTAGTTGATATAATAGTGCAGCCTTACCTTGCAGGGATGGGTGTGTACTGTTATTTAGCTGCACTCTCTCCCTGAGCATAATGTAATTCCAGTGCAAGTGCCCAATAAAGGCTGATTGGAGCTTAGGGCTGATAATTGACTCATGCACACTTACAGCAAAACTTATAGGCCTCATGCACACTTACAGCAAAACTTATAGGCCTCATGCACACTTACAGCAAAACTTATAGGCCTCATGCACACTTACAGCAAAACTTATAGGCCTCATGCACATGTACAGTTTGTGGCCTAAAATCTGCGATAGTGCAAATTCCACGCTTTTTTGCCCCCACCTAGAGAGTTGCATGTGGCATGTACAGCCAGACTAAGACGTGAATGGCTGAATGCGGCAGTACTCGAGTATACGTTTTCATGCATTGGCGTAAACACAGACATGCGTATATGATGTGTTCCTCAAACGCGGAATTTCTAGATTCAGGCAATACATCATTGATAGACGTTGAAAGATGAGCAGTCCTTGAAAGGGTAGGCCCTGGGAAGAAACCCAGTTAGGTAAATTAGTATCTGGCTACATGTTGATTATAGGCCTCGTGCCCACGTAAGTTTGTGGCCTAATATCTGCGGTAACGTAAAATCCAAGCTTTTCTTTTTCAAACACTCACGGAGTGGCATGTGGCACGTACAGCCAGACTAAGACATGAAGGGCTGAATGCATCAGTACTTGGGTATAAGCAGATGCTTTCATGCATTGAGGTAAACCCAGACATGCGCGCATGATGTATTTGTCAAACGCAGAATTTCTGCATTCAGTTTATAAATCAAAGGTTCATGCATAAAAGAATCTGCTTATAACACAGTATGGCCGCTTACAGCATTCACTTCTATAGCCAGCTGTACACATCTCCTGCAACTTCCTGGGTGGGGAAAAAAAAGCTTGGATTTTATGCTACAGCAGATTTTAAGCCTCAAACCATCTGTGTGCATGAGGACAAATTTTGCTTTAATATCATCCTGACAGCACCTTTTGTTACAATTTTCAAGCACCTGTATTAGCATTGAGCTCATGAAGTAGGTGGGATTACCTTACAGCCTTACATTCAGCCTGACCCTTCTGCAACGACAGGGAGAAAATATAAGTAAATAAGCAAAATCAAGTAACACCTAAGGGATAAGGCTGCACTACTGTGTCTGTTCAATTTTGGAGATTCAGATTATTACAAATGCTAATTGGTGACTGGTTCTCTTTAAATATATTTTAGCTAACATCGGACAGCTTTATAAAATCTGCAAGAGGTTTTTCACATGGTCAGAGACAGCAAATCAGATTCCAGATGTCATTATTTATATAGATTTGAAAATCAAAGGATGTGATGCACCGTTTTGGGTTGCAAACTTTTCACAGTTCAGCTCCAGTATTCTAGTATTTGTATGTATGCCTTTCTTCTGTCCCTGCACCAGTCTCACATTGCCTGCTCCTGTGTGTGTTCCTCTGCACTTGACTGTTACTACACTTTCTCTCCTGGCATCCATCACTCCAGTGAATGATAACTGTATGTGTGAATCCTCTGTTCTAATCACAAGCCATTACAAGGATTGCCATTGCTGTTGTACGGGTTTGTGAACGTGAGCATATGTTCTCTTCCTTCTGATGCCTTCTATCACATACCATGGGGAGATGTTGGGATGAAGAAACTGCAGGTTTAAAAAAACAGATTCCTCCATCCACACAAATACGGGGCTACACTGTTGATTGCCTGCAGCCACTGAATGATGAGACATTTTTTCAACATATCTTTTTGACAGAGGTAGCTTGAACAAATGACTTCTGCTGAGCAGAGGAGCCCACACATTTATCAAAATTCAGCTTCCAAATTTTAATGAGTGTATTGCCAGTGTTAGTGTAGCCCATAGTCTTTTGTCAATCTTTTTATGGGTCCAGTATTCAAACACACACACACACACACACACACACATTTATGGTGCAGACAACTATAGCTCTCAGGTCTATGGAGACCGAAGGATTGATTTACCAAAGCTGGAGAGTGCAAAATCTGGTGCAGCTGTGCATGGTAGCCAATCGGCTTCTAACAGCTTGTTCATTAAGACCCCTTTCACACTGAAGGCATTTTTCAGGCATTTTTAGCGCTAAAAATAGCACCTGAAAAGCGCCTCTCAAGCCTCCCCAGTGTGAAAGCCAGAGTGCTTTCACACTGGGGCAGTGCTCTTGTAGGACTGAAAAAAAAGTCCTGCAAGCAGAGTCTTTGGGGCGGTGCGGGAACGGTGTATACACTGCTCCTAAACCGCCCCTGCCATTGAAATCAATGGGCAGCATTGCCGAAGCACCTGCAAAGTGCTTCGGCAGCGGCGCTTTGTGGTCACTTTTAACCCCTTGTTAACCCCTTCTTTTGGGTTAAAAGCACCCCGCTCCCGCCCGCACAGCGCCGGTAAAGCGCCGCTAAAACTAGCGGCACTTTACTGCTAACACAGCCCGTGCTTCCAGTGTGAAAGGCCTCTTAAGGTTTGGCAATAAAACCTGGAAGCTGGTTTCTATGCAGAGCTGCACCAGTCTTAGTAAATCAACCCCTAGTCTACTGCTAGGGATGGAATCCACTCATTTTCACAAACCCATTAAAATACAGTATGTCTGATTTATATCATATACTAATTTATAGTTATAATCTGAGTTTTTAAATATTCAGTTTTTACCATTTTATGGTACATACATTATTATTCAGGTTGAATCCAGATTTACTTATCTATGATGAGCAATAAAAAGTTTCATTCCAAACCTGGGCAGTTTTTCATGCTTAGCGAGTTTCAAAAGTGTCTGGTATTTACAGGTTTTTAAACAGGCTGCCATTTAAAAACAGGTTTGTATGGTTAGTGACTTGCTGATTTATGTTCACAGAGGAACCAGTCTTGACTTTGAGAACAGAAAATGCCAGCATCTCATCACGGTTTTTAGCTATGGCCCAGATACCAGCTGTCAGGTTTGTATTTTTATCTCTTATGCTTAGATCCATTGTGGTGTATGTGAGAAAGGAGGTAAAATAATCCATAGAAAGGCTTAGACATTGAAAGATGAGAGCAGGACCTGAAAGAGTAGGCTCTGAGAATAAACCCAGTTTACGCTGTTTTGGCACCACCAAGTTTATGTAGCATCTTTTTCTTTGTAGCAAAAACAAAATTCATAAATGAGTAAATGGCTACATGTTGCTGATTATAGGCCTCGTGCACATGTACAGTTTGTCGCTTAAAATCTACAGTAGCGCAAAATCCAAGCTTTTCTTTTTCCCCCTACCCAGGGAGCCAGAGGTGGCACATACACCCAGACTTAGGTCAGGTTCACATATGTGTGCCCACGGTTTCCAGCCTGGGGTTCAGTACGTTTCTGTTCACTGGTTCAGGTGCGATTCAGGTCCAAATTTTTGCCTGAATTTGCATCTGAACCGGACCCAAAAACGCACAGGACCCTTTTGGAAAGCGCACCGCAGCCACCCCAGACATGTGTGAACCGACTCCATTAAGAACCGGTCATACTTGCATTTCATGCGAATAGGATGCGGGGAAAAATGCATCCAATTCATATGTGAACCCAGAAGACATGAATGTCTAAATGCAGCAGTACTCTGGTATATGTAGATGCTTTCATGCATTGGTGTAAACACGCTGGGGCGGCTGCGGTGCGCTTTCCAAAAGGGTCCTGGTTAATATTTTTAAATTTTATTTTTTCCCTTTAAATCTGGTCACACAGTTTTGTATTATTATTTGGTTGTAAATTCAAATGTTTTTGTTTTCTTAGGAACCAGCCTGGAGTTTGTGCCACAGAAATGTCTGATCAGGAGGTCAGTCCAGACTGTAATAACCAGAACCCATTTCTGTACACCACACAAGCCAATGGATCTGACTATCAAGCAAGAAATCGCAACATAGCAGATCAAGAAGGTTCAAGCCCTTTTAAACCAACCTATCAGAGAAAGCGGAAACAGCCAGCAGAAATCAAGATGGGAAAAGCAGGGCCATTTTCCCCAGTGGTGTCCAACATGAGGAAGACACAGTCTGTACATGATCTTGTGCATGAAGGTAAATGCCCAAATAAAAATGCCTTAAGAAGAATAATATGTTCTTGCTAAGGTTTTCAACATGTATTGGTTTGCTAAGAAAGAATTGTCAATATGAAAAAGAAGGTAATTTGGTTAAATTTCTAATCACATATGGAGGCATCTTCTACACTATGCTGTAGTAAACTACAAACAAGTTACTTTCAAATACTTTGCTTTATGTGTATTGTGATAGCAGAAGGGTTGTGGTTCATAAACATCCCTGAGCCCAGTGCCCCCTACCATTGATACTCCAAAGTCCTCCTCCTGGCAGGGGTTCTAGTCTATCCGTTCTTGGAGAATTGATAATACTTACACAAATACAACTGGAGGTAATTGCAACCTCAAAATAGTTTGCATAGAACTTTAAGATGGGTCTGTAAAACTGGGTGTGGAATACAGTGATTTTTACACATTGCTTCAACATCGGCTGCCCATACTTTTAAAAGTATTACAGAACACTTAAAAATACTAGTTGCCTGACTGTGTATGACTTGAGTATGTTTCAGTCACAGTCCTGGAACAAGCATAATGTAAATGAGCGTCATAATGTCTTATACTTGTTCCAAGTACAGCATTGAAGTCAAAGCATCATACTGGCAGCCAGGGAACAAGCATTCTCCAAGGAAGAGGTCAAATATAGTGCCTTTTGGGTCAAATTCTGTCATGTAACATTGCATTTCCTAATGGTAACTTAAAAAGTATATGTCACCAGGCAGCAGGACCAGTGGTTGGTAAAGAGTGAGTGTTTTTTTTTTTTTTTTTTGTTTTTTTTTAAAGCCTAGAATGCAACAGCAGTAATGATTGTTTGTGGCCATCCCCTCTTTAACTTTTAAGAAATCTTTACTGTGCTGCTTTCATCTAAATGCCCAATATGTGAATACTTAAAGTGGTATTAAACCTGAAAGCAAACATTTATTATATTGCAGCTTACCAATTCTTAGATGTGGTGGCTGCATTGGCTTTCTTTTTAGGCTTTCTCTCCTTTATTTTCACTTGGTGATCTGGCCAGTAAGTCTGTTATTTTTCAACAAAACAAGCTGTTACCACTTACCACTATTTACCACTGACAAGGGGTGCTTACACGGTCAGTTTTATTTATGTAAAACCTTTATCCCAAATGGGAAAAAAAAACTGTTTGCTGCAACTGCTTATAAAGTGTTAGCTGGCTTCAACTTGTTTATTGTATCTATATCTAACACTACCCTCCCTCTAGACTAACAATGCCACCGTCCAAAAGTGTCTCTGTTGCTCCTTCATTCAGAATGTAGGCATTGCTTTGACAAAAAAAAAAAAGGAAGCTGATTGGTTTTTATGCAGAGCTGCACCACATTTTGCACTCTCCAGTTTTAGTAAATCAACCCCAAAGTGTATTACTGGCCAGATCACCAGGTGAAAACGGAGGGGAAGAAAAAGCCTAAAAAAAGGAAAAATCATGCAGCCACTATATCTAATGATTGGCAGGCTGCAATATATTACACTTTTGATTTGGGGTTTATTACCGCTTTAATTGTGCAACAGGGACAGCTAAATGTTGATAAAAATATGGTTTCTTTAACCCCTTGACCGCTGGAAGATTTACAGTGTGTTGCTTTCACTAAGGGTTGTGTTGGATTTTATTCCCTGCTTCACAAAATCCAACACTTCCCCGCTGACAGGACGGAGCTCTGCATTATTTACATATGCAGGGCTCCGTCCAGTGTGTCTTCTCGCTGATCAGCGATTGTCGGTGGTCATCCATTGGCCAGCACTCGCTGATCGGCTTCTGCTTGACTAATTGCAGCAGAAGCGGGGCGCGCCCCCCTACCCGGAAGTGCAGAATCGTGTGTGTGTGTATATATACGTGATTCTGCACACAGCGGCCGCCCTGTAGCAGTAAAGCTACAATAGGGCGGTCGTTAACTGGTTAATAACTTTTCTTTTTTGCTCTAATATATTTGCAGTAAAAATGCGTCCTCAAACTCAGACTGCAGCAGAAAAGGAGCAGAAAGCCAGTCATCGTCGGACCTTGCCAGCTACACTGATGAAAGTGGAGTGTCAGCCTTCACCCTTCCAAGTCAAGGATGTAAAATCATCTAGAGGCAGGTCCTACATGAACCCAACAACAAGTTCAATTGCCAAGATCTCCAGGAGTGTCTCTGTTGGAGAAAACTTAAACCTCGGGGACACACAGGAGCCATCAGTTGGTTCAGATGGAAAGCAAATCCTTTGTGAAGCAGATGTGGGCATTGTATCTAACACAGATGCTGAGAAGAGCAATCCAGCAATAAAGGACAATGCAGCTTTTAAACCTCTTTTGCAGCCTAGTGCAAACAACTCTTCACCAAAGACATTTCAGTCAAAGAACCGGGCACATTTGACTTTGGATATTGGAAAGCCTCTACCTGATCGACCATTGCTTTCCTTTAGTAGAAGCAGAAGCACATTGGATATGGAGTCTCCAAGATCACCTAAATCACCAGGGTGTAGCTGGAAACCTAGATTATCTTTTACAGAATTAGCTTGTCGTACTGACAATCAAGTTTCTGGAGGAAGTGAGCAAGGTCTGTTAGAAAGCCCTGTTTATACGAAAGGGAGTCCTGAAGAGGTCAGCCCTATTAACACCAAGATGAACCCATCTCAAGACAAAATAGACTTCAGCTCAGACATCATTAAACCTATCACAAGAGGTAGAGCTTCTACTATTGGCCACACTCCAGACAATCATTCAGGACTGTGTCCTGTTGAAACCATTAGACCCAGATCTCCCTCACTCAATGCAGCATCAACTCTGAACTCAGGTGGGCAAAGAGGTCCACCCCTGGTGGTATCTCCCTTTCTGTCTGCTATTTGTGTGGGTGACCTCCCAGCTCCATCTCATCTTTCTTCGTCCAGTCTCTGGCCTGTTTCGTCCTGTTCACACCTGTCTTGTTCCATAAGCCATCCCAAAAATGGTGAGGCATGTGATTTTAATATCCCTTTATTTCCTTGGTTAACTTTGGGATATCGGATTACTTTTTCAACAGTTTTGTATTTATTAGGGCATTCCAGACCTGTTATCCAAGTGTGATGTTTGTGCCAATAATATACTATCAGCTTAAAGTGGAACTTTAGTCAGAAAATTAAGTCCTGTTAGAACACTTCAGGCTTGCCCCTTTTGCAGGTATACAGTGCCTTGATAAAGTATTCATACCCCTTGAAATTTTCCACATTTTGTCATGTTACAGCCAAAACCGTAAATTAATTTTATGTAGTAAACCAACACAAATTGGCACATAATTGTGAAGTGGAAGGAAATTGATAAATGGTTTTCCAAATTTTTTACAAATATGTGAAAAGTGTGGCGTGCATTTGTATTCAGACCCCCTGAGTCAATACTTTGTAGAACCACCTTTCACTGCAATTACAGTTGTAAGTCTTTTTAGGTATGTCTCTACCAGCTTTGCACATCTAGAGTGACATTTGTGCCCATTCTTCTTTGCAAAATAGCTCAAGCTCTGCCAGGTTGGATGGAGAACGTCTGTCAACATCAATTTGCAAGTCTTGCCACAGATTTTCAATTGGATTTAGGTCTGGACTTTGACAGGGCCATTCTAACACATGAATATGCTTTGATCTAAACCATTCCATTGTAGCTCTGGCTGTATGTTTAAGGTTGTTGCCCTGCTGGAAGGTGAACCTCTGCCGCAGTCTCAAGTCTTTTGCAGACTCTAACAGATTTTCTTCTAAGATTGCCCTGTATTTGGCTCCATTCATCTTCCCATCAACTCTGACCAGCTTCCCTGTCCCTGCTGAAAAAAGCAACCCCACAACATGATACTATCACCACACCTCACGGTGGGAATGGTGTGTTCAGGGTGATGTGCAGTGTTAGTTTTCCGCCACACATAGCGTTTGGCTTTTAGGTCAGAAAGTTCAATTTCTTTCTCATCTGACCAGAGCACCTTCTTCCACGTTTTCTGTGTCCCCCACATGGCTTCTCGCAAGATGCAAACAGGATTACTTTTGGCTTTCTTTCAACAATGGCTTTCTTCTTGCCACTCTTCCATAAAGGGCAGATTTGTGGCGTGCATGACTAATAGTTATCCTGTGGACAGATTCTCCCATCTGAGCTGTGGATCTCTGCAGTTCCTTCAGAGTTACCAGGGGCCTCTTGGCTGCTGGTGGCCTGTCAGTTTAGGTGGATGGCTGTGTCTTGGTAGGTTTGCAGTTGTGCCATACTCTCTTTCCATTTTCAGATGATGGATTGAACAGTGGTCTGTAAGATTTTCAAAGATTGGGATATTTTTTATAACCTAATCCCGCTTTAAACTTCTCCACAACTTTATCCCTGACCTGTCTGGTGTGTTCCTTGGCCTTCATTATGCTGTTTGTTCACTAAGGTTCTCTAACAAACATTTTAGGGCTTCACAGAACAGCTGTATTTATACTGAGATTAAATTGCACTCATTTGGACTCTACTTACTAATTAGGTGACTTCTTCAATTGTTTCCTCTAGATTTTAGTTAGGGGTAGCAGAGTAAAGGGGACTGAATACAAATGCATGTCACACTTTTCAGATGTTTATTTGTAAAAAAAAAAAAAAAAAATTGAAAATCATCTATCAGTTTCCTTCCACTTTACACTTATGTGCCACTTTGTGTTGGTCTGTCACATAAAATCCCAATAAAATACGTTTGTTTTTGGTTGTAAGATGACATGTGGAAAATTTCAAGGGGTATGAATACTTCAAGGCACTGTAGCTATGTAAAACATTAAAAATAAGCTCCTTTACTGTTTAAAATGTAGTAATACACTGACTCACCCTGCTCTGCACATGTTCAGTTGCTCTCTATTTTTAGGCACTGTGCCAAATTTGTAGAGGCCGATCTGCTGACAGCCTAAAGATTTACTGCTGTTTAGGGGCTCTGAGCTTCAGCAAAAGGGCAGCCTCCAGCAAGAAGAAACTGGCTATTTACAACACACACTCATTTTGGTAGCATAATTATTAAATATTGGAATGTACTTTCATTGCTAAAGAACATTATTTTTATCCAGCTGTTATGGGTAAAGTTCCACTTTATCTAGCAGAGTTACTAAAAAACAGATTCATATTTTCTGATCTGACTCTTTCTTCATTTATAGTGTTCTTATAACTACCTCCAGTTCTCACTGTGTGTTTTCAGCATATCTGTCTAATGGTTTGTTTCGTTCTGTCATCATCGTGTCATAATATTGTCTTATGTTTTCAGTAGAAGGATTTGTGCATGTACTTGCAGAAGATGTATTGCACAGCTGTTGGGTCTCGAGTGTATGTGTGTGCACACTTCTTCTATAGGATTATTGTAGCTGGCAGCCTTGTGGGCAGCTCTGTCAATTAAAATAGGGGGGAAAATGCAGTAAGTCAAATTTACTTTAAATAAAGTGACCAAACTTATGGAAAGAAGTACATTGTAAGTGGTGGAAATGTGCTCACCTGTCAAACTGCTAAAAGGTTATGTCACCAAAAATGATATTTTATTTATAAGTGGATAATGCTGGGCTGAATCTGAGCATGACTTCCACTATTTCTTGAAGACTAGAAATCGAGTCCTGCGGACTGACAAGAGTCCCCCTCACCCTAATTATTTCACTGTGGTAATTCACTCTTTCTACTGCGTTCTATGTAATGGTAAATATATGAAAAGTCCAACAAGGAGAACAGGACCCCATTTAAAGCCTTTGAGATCATTTAGAGTGAACATGTGCTCCGACCATGCAGACTGAAACAGGTTCACTTTAAAGCTGGATTCTACATCCTCTTGTACTCGATGTCTCTTCACCCCCCTGCAGTTCCATTTGCTGCTGGGAGCACAGAGAAGCCCTGTGTAAACTTTAAAGCCTGGTACACACCAGCAGTTTCTTTTATGTTCAACCCAGCGTGCTGAACAAAAAAAAAAAAAAATGAAGAGTTCGGGAGGTGCCCCTGTACTAAGTTGTCAATGTTAGTACAGCGATCTCCCCCGCTAAGCTATTATGTTCTGACAGGGGGATGCCCCCCTGCCAGAACACACCAGTCAGCACATCAGAAGCCGATTGGCAGAGCCTTAAACAAAAACCGGACGTTTGGCCGGATTCTGTTGGACCAGCTGCCATACAATCGGGCCAAATGTCATCTGGTTTCTACTGAATCGCCCAATATTTGGCCCTGTCAATTCTAACTCGGAGAGCTGGGAAGACTCTCCCCACCCCCATATAATGTGACAGTGCTGATGCCTGAGCAACAATTACTAAGCAGCAGTGCTGTCGTGTTGGAGGAAGGGGAGTTATTTTCTTGATCCTTTATACCCAAAAGTATTAGTATTTCTCTCTGTTCCTGGTGGTGTATAGATTGTCAGGGGAGTGAAGGGCAGGTAAGTATATTCAGGTGGGTGGCCCAACATTTAAAGTGAACCTTTTGCTTTGCCCTGCATGAGCAAAGCACAGTTACTCTTTTAAGTACGTATAGAGATCAGTTTGTGCTTTCCTTTTATTCCTCTATGGAAATGAGTGTGAATGCATAAAACACATTTCAAAACCATATGCACTAGCCCTAAGATACCCGAGATGACAGTATGATACAGCCTGCCAGTGACTGTTTAGAGCTAAAGTATACATCTTTGGTAGACTGACCCTTTTTTTTTTTCCTATGTATACTGTATATATATTCTAGTTACGTTGTGCATAGATTAGCATTATAACCGGCGCTGTTTAAAATATATAATAATACGCATTGCTTTTTTCTATTTTTCAGCACAACCAGTCAGCTTTCAACAGTGTGAAATAATTGCTTCAGAATTACAGGACAGCTTAAGGAGAGCCCTCAGTCTCTATCGATCGGTAGGTCACTGTCCTCTGTTTCCTTACACATTTTTGTATTGTTGTAGAAATACATAATACATGCAACTTCAAATAACATAGCAATAATGTAATAATCATGAATAATATAAAATAATTAATCCAAAGTGGCAACCAAAGTTTGTATCCAATTAAAATCATTTCTTTGAGTTTTGTGTAGAGCAGAGAAGGATTAGAACCTTTTGTCTTGTGGTTATTGGTCAGTGGAGGCCCATTGGGGAAGTTTTTCTTCCCTTCCTGCTCTGTTAGTCGCTATCACTGGTTAATAAGAATTGAGGAGACATTTTCTTAACTGGTATCACAGACATCAACCAAATTTTCACAAGTTGAAACCCTTCTCCACTTCATACAAAAGAATAAAATCACTTTGGTCTGATGTTGACCTTTTACAGCGCTAAAAAACTAGATAACGCCTATATAAAATGTATATGGTTTGTTTGCTTCCCACAGGTGACAACCGCTGACCCTAAAACAACTCAGGACCGATGCAAGATGGCAGGCCTTCTGACTGAAACCTTTGGCATTGTGAAGAGAGAGTTGGATTCCTTACAAGAGAGTCCAACGGATATAGGCGAAGGCTCGTCTCCAGAACTAGAGTACAGAGAAAACCTTGAACTTCAGGTGGATGGTGACGCTTCAGCTGCTCATGGCTCTCAGCAGCTGGGGGATGATAAGACTCTTGCCCTGTTGCAGCAATACTCAGAACTTTTACTGCAAGCAGTAGAGAAGAGGATGGATAAGAAACTCTAAGCTACCTCTGGGTTGCAGAGTTTTGGGTCAGTGTTCAAGAAGAGTGTTCTGCATCAAATGCACTGCAAGCCAAAAAGCTTTTTTTAAAGTCTTTGAAACACTACCATAAACTTTAAGGTGTACATTTTGTCATTTAAATCCACAAAACCAGCAACCCGGGGTTAATGCTGGTATGGATCTGTTCCAGCAACCCCTTCAGACCAGCAGCACTTGAGGTCTTTAGTAATGGTCCCATTTTTGGCTTGGGCCAGTTGTACGTTCTGTTTCTGCTTCTAGTCGCTTGCAGATGTGCAGAACTTTTAAGGATCATTTTAACCCTGTTATAAAAAAAACAAAAAAAATCCTTGAACTGAGTATTATATTCTTTGCTTTATATATTTTAAGTTATTGATTTAAATGTTTTATGTTTCATATGTTTTGCTCCCTCAAGAGTTTGTCCTGTGATACTGTTTTATTTCTTTTATTTGTGCGTGGGCAGAAGCCAACCTTTTTACATCTGTTACAACCTGTTTTGGCAAAGGATCGTGGGAGGAGTTGCACAAGATGTCTTCTTCTGCCTTAACCGACTGATTGTCCACAGCAGAGGTGCCCATTTTGTAGAAGACCGTGCCCCCCCCAGACTGTTTTCAATGTAGCAGTTAACCAGAATGTCGCTGATGGACATATTCTCAGGATCTTCAAAATGGCTGCCCGGCTGTGTGTCAACAGATCACTGTATGTGCTATCACTACAATATCCATCACTTCGCTCAGGGATCTTCAATCTACGGCCCTCTAGCTGTTGCTGAACTACACGTCTCATGAAGCATTGTAAGAAACTGATATTCACAGACATGACTAGGCATGATGGGAATTGTAGTTCCTGAACAACTGGAGGGCCATCGTTTGAAGACCCCTGACTTAGTTGAAAGAGTTTACATTGTTTAATCATTTTAATGCTTCCTGTTTTCCATGTTGTGGAATTTTTTTAGTTATAGCAGGCATAGTTAAGTTAAATTAACTTAACTGTGCAGTGAAAACCCTTTGGCAATTTTATTCTCTGTGACCTGTATAGAAAGGCCTACCATTTCTTTAAGCTTTAGCCTGGGGCCTCTTTTTTTTTTCCCTTCTCATTTTGTGACCTGACAATTTACACAGTTCCAGCTACGGTTTGTTTTTTGTTTTTTTCAATCTAAAACAATCATAATTAACCTGTTCTGCTAACAATTAAAACTCTGCATGTTTACACCTTATTTTGAGGGGATATGCACTTTAAAAAATATTAAGTGTAAAGTTATTTCATAGGATGTCTGATGATAAATAGGGGTTTATAGGCTATACCAAAATGTCACCCCCTGCTCTCAGGGTAAGTAATATTGAATTTTCCTCTCCTGCTCTTTATAGTAAGGGTTGTCCTTCCTGCTGTATATACAACCACTTGAGAGGTTAAAATCCAGCCAAGCTATTTGGTGAGGCTTATATCAATTGTATCTGCTTAGCAGTTCCTCTTCTATGAGTACTATAGATGGATACTATAATTCTGTTGGTCAATGCCTCATCTATCCGGAAGCAGTATCGGGATGGACCCAGAATCCTTTGCTGGCTTCCTGTAAAGTCAAATGTCCTAACGTGTTAAAAAAAAAAAGTCTACTACATATTGCAAGGATACTACTTTTTGCATCTGTTTTGAATACAACACAAACACTTTCCTTATTGAAAAGACCTGCAGATGAATGAAGTCAGCTCAGTGGTTGTTAATGCAGCCAAACTATCACCGTTGTGTCACTAGATGTGCAAAGCTGGTTGTGTTTGCTTTCATAACCTGCTTAATGTTGGCAGAAGGAAAAGTTGTTCTAGGAGCCCCAGGGAAGAGATTCTTATTAACTTTTCAGACCCCATATTCATCTTGCAATTGAATGTAGTTGAACAGCACACAAACGGTCCAAAAAAAAAAAAAGGGTACCCAGGTAAATGGTAACTTTTGTTGCGATTCTAAGTATGTTTTTTAGAAAAGTTGATGATTTATAGTTAGCAAGTGTTCGACTGTATTATCAGATGTTGTTTTCTAAGAAAGTGTATGGGTATGTGCAATGGTTTCATAATAGGTTGCGGCTTCCAGAATCTGTACTATGCATAATTGGCGTAATGTCACTTCTGCTGGTCTGAAAGGGTTCAAATGAGGCTGGTCCTCTAACAAGTCAGTAGGGGTGGGTTTTCTAGGTCATGAAGAATTTTTTGTTTTTATGTGCGTGAACTCTTTTTTTTACATTTTGAACCCCTTTTATCCCAGAGTGGTTTTAAATTGGAGAGAGTAAAACACATTTTGATTTGTCTTTATTTATTGGGTCCCAGAGTTTATAGAGGTAATTAGAGTAAAAGTGTGAAAGGAGTTGAATATTTAGGAATTTTTCTTAAATGGATGTGTCCTCATAGTTGCTACTATTTGCTATGCAATTAAAACCTGGTTATCATAACCAGATCCATAACGCTTACGGCTGGGTTCACACTGCAGACGGATGCGGCTGACAGCAGGGGTCTGGTGCGTCCCTGTTCTCTGTTTCAGGGACGAATCAGGCCTGGATTTTTTGGCTGAATTCGGACCTGAAAGATGCACAGGACCCCTGTGCAGTTCGCTCCGTAGCCACTCCGGAGATGTGTGAACGGCTCCATTGAGAGCCTGTCACAATCTCCTGTCATGCGAATTGGATGCGGAGAAATCCGCATCCAATGTGCACTAGTGGGAACACAGCCTACATCTCCAGTCAATGGAAAACTGGATAAGAATGGCACATGTGTACCCCGCCTCTTTGCCATGACCTAGTTCAAGCTTTTGCCCATGTGTAAGAGTCCCAAGTGTCTTTTCACTAAAAGAGCAGTGTCCTCAGAAATACAGATCTTTCTGCTACTTTCTTTCTTGGAATTAATCTGTACTAGTTTACGTTCGCCCTGAGCTTATCAGGAAACTGAGCCATTTTACTGTATATAGAAACTCCCTCCCCGACCCATGCAAACAAAAATAAGCTTTTAGAATGTTTACATCTGTGGTATGTCAGGCAATGTCCCCGGTTTCTCCTCTAATAAGAGGGAAGACCATATATATACAGTATTGCAGGCTAAACCATAGAGCTATAGGTTAATGAGTCTTTACCACCAAAAGATGATATGGAAAACATGGCTTCTTCATCACAAAGTGGATGCCAGCAAGCTTAAAGGTCACATCTGTTACATGGAAGAGGTCATTGATGCCAATAACTGTATTAGCAATGTACATAGTGTAAGATAAGCTTCTCCTAAAAATAAAAGGTCTTTAGATTGTCGAGCAGATGTGAATATACAGCTTGGAGCATGGAAAAACATGCATGATGTCTTTTGAGAATTATTTAGTTCATGAACAAATTGCATGTACTTAATTTATCTTAAGCACCAAAGCAGTCATGGGCAACCTGTGGCACCCCAGCTAAAGGGAAGCAAAGCATCTGTGTTGGAAGTCCCTGGTGAAAGTAGACATTTCGCAACACACAGGCTGCATACTAGTTCCAGGGTAGAAGTTCAACTTTTAAGTCAGATTACTACCATGGAATTAATGCACAATTTTTTAATTTATGAAAATGCACCTTCCATCTGAGGCACTGATCAGATGTTTTCCTCAGTGACACCATTCCTTTAGGATTTGTACATGAGCATCAGCTTGTATTAGTGTAGTGTACACATAACTTTTACATAACTTTTACATATCTTTTGCAAAGCTATCTGCAAGCTTCAAGCAGCTTTCTTGAACATTTCAGTGCTGACTCTGGGGAAATAAAAAAAAAACTTCTTTTGGAGTGGGGCCACGTGTGCAGTGAAAGGGTTAAATGGTCCTCTAGGGTACCGGCAAAAACAATTTTACTTACCCCATCCTCTTCTCCTGCATGCTCCCTCTGCTGCAAGCCTGATCACCACAGACTCTCCCTTCTATGCTTTAGCAGTCGCAGGCCCCTGACCTCACCCAGTACAATGCAGGGTTTGAGGCCCTGCACTGGATATGGGGACGCAGAGGGACAGTCCACCGCTGGAGTGTAGGGCTAGAGGAGACCACCTGCTGTTGGGGGAGCAGGGTATTAGGTAAGTAAAACTTGCTTTTTCCAAGTACCCTATATCTAAATGAGCACCCTATACCTAAAGTAACCCCACTGCAAAGAGAGATTTTTTTTTTCTTCTTTTCCTGATATTATATTGCCCATTAGCAATAGTTTGGGAATGTTAAACACAGATCATAACAGAGTGCTTGGTGTCAATTTAAACAAGCTGCCCATAGACTTTCAACAAGTTTCAAGCTGTGTTGAAGCACACTGAAACTCGGCCAGCTAGCAGCTTGCACTAGAGCTGGCTGACATAACGTTCCCAAACTGACACTGAATGGCGCTGCCTGACTTGACGAACATTTTGAAAAGGATTTTAAATGGCTTTCTGAACGTGTTCTACACTTGTACAAACTAAAGGCTGTGTGTACAAGGCCCTAACAGTGTTCCAGCATGCTTAGATGGGGTCCCATGGTTTCTGTTATTGTATCAAGCCACACCTAGCAACCCATTGCCCCAAAGTGCTCCATTGTTCACTTCTACAGTTACCGTTTATAGAACAGCCTTTACATACACCAGAATTCTGAAAGTACAACTTTTATACTTTGATATAGGGGAGGAGGTCATATTTTTGAACAGTTTTTTTAATTGTTTGGAGCAATTATGTTATGTTTGTTTTTTGCACTGTGATCTGCCTCTTCTTCTTATTTACAAGGAGGCCGAGGCAATTTTTTAACTGTTCCTTTGTACTTCATGTCTTAATTTCAATAAAAGTGTGAATCTTTTAGACCTCTGCGCTTAATGTGTTTATTCAATTGTAAAGCTATTTTTATAAATATAAAAAAAAATATAATAGTAATGTTCTAATTCAGTATGGAAGTTTAAAGTGCAGTAAGCCCTAGCAGCCAATCAGATTGCAGTCTAATCGCTTAGAGATTATTGTTGAGTGTTTTCTGTGGGTTACTGGTCTATACACATAGCTTTTTGGCTTTGCAAAGGGATAAGAAAATGGGAGTGTAATGCCGCGTACACACGGTCGGACTTTCCGGCATACTTGGTCCGGCGGACCAGAGTGTGCCGGACAATCCGCCCGTGTGTGGGCGGCGGCGGACTTTTCCGGCGGACTTCTTCCCAAAAGCCCGCCGGACCTAGATTTCAAACATGTTTGAAATCTTTCCGTCGGACTCAGTTTTGGGCGGAAAGTCCGCTCGTGTGTGTGCTGGTCCGACGGAAAGCCCGCTCGTGTGTAGGCTGGTCCGACAGACCAAATACGACACGAGGGGATGGTATTGCATCTCGCGCTCGCTGCAATAGGAAAAACAAATCTTCCTATTGCGGCGAGCGCGGGGCATACCAGGCCCTTAGGTCTGGTATGGATTATAAAGGGGAACCCCGCTACGCCGAAAAAACGGCGTGGGGTCCCCCTAAAATCCATACCAGACCCCGATCCGAGCACGCAGCCTGGCCGGTCAGGAAAGGGGGTGGGGACGAGCGAGCGCCCCCCCCCCTCCTGAACCGTACCAGGCCGCATGCCCTCAACATGGGGGGTGGGTGCTTTGGGGGAGGGGGGCGCCCTGCGCCCCCCCCCCCAAAGCACCTTGTCCCCATGTTGATGAGGACAAGGGCCTCTTCCCGACAACCCTGGCCGTTGGTTGTCGGGGTCTGCGGGCGGGGGCTTATCGGAATCTGGGAGCCCCCTTTAATAAGGGGGCCCCCAGATCCCGGCCCCCCACCCTATGTAAATGAGTATGGGGTACATGGTACCCCTACCCATTTACCTAGGAAAAAAGTGTAAGTAATAAAACACACTACACAGGTTTTTAAAATATTTTATTAAACAGCTCCGGGGGGGGGGATCTTCCTCCGGCTTCGGGGGTCCCTCCGCTTCATCTTCTCCCGGCGTCCGGTTGGTTCTTCTCCGCTCTCCGGCCTCTTCTCCAGGTGTCGCAGGTCTTCGGCCGGCCCCTCCGCTCTCTTCATGTAGCTCTATTGCGAGCGGAGGTCCGGACTTCTGGGCTTCTTGGCTTCTTGGCTTCTTGGCTTGGCTTGGCTTCTCTTCTCTTCCCCCAGATGTTGACACGACGCTCTCTCCGGCTGGACTGGTTTCTGAGGGCTGCGTTGTGACTTATATAGGCGGAGACCCCGCCCCCATATGATGTCACAGTCCCTGGGCATGCTGGGACTGTGACGTTTTAGGGGGCGTGGTCGGGGGGCGTGGTCGACCACGCCCCCTAAAACGTCACAGTCCCAGCATGCCCAGGGACTGTGACATCATATGGGGGCGGGGTCTCCGCCTATATAAGTCACAACGCAGCCCTCAGAAACCAGTCCAGCCGGAGAGAGCGTCGTGTCAACATCTGGGGGAAGAGAAGAGAAGCCAAGCCAAGCCAAGAAGCCAAGAAGCCAAGAAGCCCAGAAGTCCGGACCTCCGCTCGCAATAGAGCTACATGAAGAGAGCGGAGGGGCCGGCCGAAGACCTGCGACACCTGGAGAAGAGGCCGGAGAGCGGAGAAGAACCAACCGGACGCCGGGAGAAGATGAAGCGGAGGGACCCCCGAAGCCGGAGGAAGATCCCCCCCCCCGGAGCTGTTTAATAAAATATTTTAAAAACCTGTGTAGTGTGTTTTATTACTTACACTTTTTTCCTAGGTAAATGGGTAGGGGTACCATGTACCCCATACTCATTTACATAGGGTGGGGGGCCGGGATCTGGGGGCCCCCTTATTAAAGGGGGCTCCCAGATTCCGATAAGCCCCCGCCCGCAGACCCCGACAACCAACGGCCAGGGTTGTCGGGAAGAGGCCCTTGTCCTCATCAACATGGGGACAAGGTGCTTTGGGGGGGGGGGCGCAGGGCGCCCCCCTCCCCCAAAGCACCCACCCCCCATGTTGAGGGCATGCGGCCTGGTACGGTTCAGGAGGGGGGGGGGCGCTCGCTCGTCCCCACCCCCTTTCCTGACCGGCCAGGCTGCGTGCTCGGATCGGGGTCTGGTATGGATTTTAGGGGGACCCCACGCCGTTTTTTCGGCGTAGCGGGGTTCCCCTTTATAATCCATACCAGACCTAAGGGCCTGGTATGCCCCGCGACGGGGCTCGCAAGGTGTCAATCTAGCCGATAAAAGCGGCAAGATTGACATCCTTTTCTAGTCCCGTCGCACCTGAGTCACGTTCAAAATGAACGGACTTGTCCGTGTGTGGGCAAGTCCGTTCATTCTGAAAGTCCGCCGGAACTCCGGCGAAAGTCCGTCGGAAAGACGGGCGGACTTAGCCCGCCGGAAAATCCCGGCGTGTGTGGGCAAGTCCGTTCGTTTTAAAGTCCGGCGCACCTGGCGGACAAAGTCCGTCGGAAAGTGTGCCGGACCAAGTAGGATAGAAAGTCCGCTCGTGTGTACGCGGCATAAGAGCGAAGATAATGATGGAGATGTGGCACATGTGCCCAAAGGATGTGAACTTAGAAGCACTCAAGAACCCTACGCAACAGTTGACAAGGAGTTTAAGGAAATTATTGCCATTCCTAAGTCCCACAACAGCTCCTGACCCTGCCTGTTGAGTGTCCGAACCAGAGCTGCACACCAAATGTTCCAGTGTTGTATCAAACGATATTGTTCTTGACACATGCAAAACAGAAGTCCTGTTCCATGCATTTTACCCAAGAACAAGCTTGGAGACCCTGTTTTCAGACCATTCAGTTCAACAAAAATCTTCCCATAAAGATTATAGGGTCTATTTATAAAACATTTGTGTTTTCATTATATTTTTTCTAAGAGATTAAAGTCGTAAAGCCTTTTTTTTTTTAGAATTAAAGGGTTGCTATAGTTGTCTGTTCTGTGCAATGGTCTTGCTTCCTCCCTTACTTCCTCCTTTATTCTCTGTTCCTCCTTTCCTGCTTGTGCCCCATAGCAAGTTGCTTGCTGAAAGAAGCCACTGCCATCAGGGAATACCATTTCCAAGAAGGGTTGTACTTGGTCTGCAACAATGTTTAGGTAGGTCGTACATGTCAAGTAACATCCACCTGAATGGCAGGACTCAAGGTTTCCCAGCAGAACATTGCCCAAAGCATCACACTCCCTCCGCTGGCTTGCCTTTTTCCCATAGTGCATCCTGGTGCCATTTCTTCCCAAGATAAGTGACGCACACGCATCTAACCATCCTTGTCATGTAAAAATGTGATTCGTCAGACCAGTCCATCTTCTTCCATTGCTGTATGATCCAGTTCTGATGCTCACAGGCCCTTGTAGGCACTTTGGCTGTGGACACCGAACAGCATGGGTACCCTGACCAGTCTGTGGCTATGCAGCCCCATACACAACAAACTGCAATGCCCTTTTTTTTTTTTTTTTGCTTTCAATACATCCACTTTAGGGACAACATGTTTACTTGCTGCCCAATATATCCCACTGATTTTCAGATGCTATTGTAGCATGATCATCAATTTTATTCAGTCAACCTGTTAGTGGTCATAAAGTTATTGCTGATTGGTGAACCCACATGCTGACAAATCCTCCAGACACTGAGGCATGTATCTTCATATGAATCGCACTTCCATAGTGCCTCCCCCACACTTCTGCTTCTCCTAATTTTTGGGGATGAATCCTTGTCCTCCACCATATGTTACCCCCATACCCAGCAACCCCCTTCCTTGTGCAGCAGCTGCAATCTACACTCTTAATTTCTATTTCTGTTCTTCTCAGAACCAGCCCTCCTCCTCATGTGCCCTTTGGAACTCCTGTTCAGTCTCTAACAAGCTCACTTCTGTTCGTGACCTTTTTATCTTGACCTCCTTTAACCTACTTGCTGTTACCTGGCTTCAGGAATCTGATTCTGCCTCTCCAATTTCCCTCTTCCATGGTGGCCTCCACTGGATTCACTCACCCAGATCCAGTGCACGAAAGGGAGGTGTAGTTGGAATTCTTCTTTACCTCTGAAATACCCATGATCATTCTTGGCAACTTCAACATCCCTGTTAATGTTAAAGTGGTTGTAAACCCCTTACAACCACTTTAAGCTACAGGTAAGCCTAGATTAAGGCTTACCTGTAGGTGCAAGAAATATCTCCCAAACGTAAAAGGTTTAGGAGATATTTTCAGAAACAGCAGCACCGATGTCTACGGCGCATGCACTGTAGACATCGGGCACAGGCGCTCTGAGCGTGCCGTTTCTAACGGCGATCATGCCATCAGTGGTGGCACCAGCGAGTATGCGCGGGAGTGACATCATCGAGGCTCCGGCGCTGTGACTGGCGGAGCCGCGATGATGTCACTCCTGCGTATGCGCGCTGGTGCCAGGAAGTCACTCCGGGATAGATGGCACCGTCGGAGGAGGCGAACGAGGGCCGATGCGGGGGCTTCGATCTCAGGTAAGTAATTCGTAATGAGCTAGTATGCTATGCATACTAGCTCATTATGCCTTTGTCTTGCAGGGTGTATTTTTTTTTTTTCCAGAGGCTTTACCTCCTTTTTAAAGTGGCACTAAACTGGTTTAAAAAATAAAACTATTCAAGTATATATTAACTCAAAAAGTACCTAATTGCTTTTGGGCTTCTCCAAATTCCTATATAATTTCTTTTTTTTTTTTTGCGCTGTGATCCAGCTTCCTGTTAGAGGGTGACTATGTTCATTGTTCATTGACCCACTGTATGTATGAATGTAGCCACCCCGTCTCCCTCTTGAGGTGGACTAGGGACAATGAACTATGGCAGTGATGGCGAACCTTGGCACCCCAGATGTTTTGGAACTACATTTCCCGTGATGCTCATGCACTCTGCAGTGTAGTTGAGCATTGTGGGAAATTTAGTTCCAAAACATCTGGGGTGCCAAGGTTTGCCATCACCGAACTATGGGATTTGTGTGTATAGAGCACATGACCACAACTAACGTCTACTGCTTGTAGCAATAAAAAAAAAAAAAAAAGAAAAACGTGAGGGGAGAGTAGATGGATAGAGAGGAAGAGAGCTCACAGAGCACATTACAAGGAGGCAGAAAAACAGCGTAAGAAACAATTTACAGTAAAACCTTGGATTGAGAGTAACTTGGTCTGAGAGTGTTTTGCAAGACGAGCAAAACATTTTTTTTATACATTTTGACTTGATAAACGAGCGATGTCTTGATATACAAGTAGCGTCACGTCACAACTGAGTATAAAAGAGAAGAGGCGCCTCTAAGTGTAGCAATATGGTTACATTTAATGAAGGTACATTTATCAACTCACATGGTTGATGATTAAAAGAGGCACATCTAAGTATGCAGGCATTCCGGGTAAAGCTGTCCACATCCAAGACCATCCTCCGCACCGCTATCGACTGACCTCCTACAACTCCACCCCAAGGTATCGAGGCACTGAGGATGCCCTCCTAATTGTCCACCCCAAGGTATTAAGGAAATGAGGATGTCCTACCTCTCCACCCCAAAGTAATAAGATACTGAGGATGCCCTCCTACCCCTCCACCCTAAAGTATTGAGGCACTGAGGATGCCCTCCTAACTCTCCACCCCAAGGTATTAAGGAAATGAGGATATCCTCCTACCTCACCACCCCAAAGTAATAAGGCACTGAGGACGCCCTCCTACCCCTCCACCCCAAAATATTGAGGCACTGAGGATGCCCTCCTACCTCTTCACGCTAAGGTATCGAGGCACTGAGGATGCCCTCCTACCCCTCCACCCCAAAATATTGAGGCACTGAGGATGCCCTCCTACCTCTTCACGCTAAGGTATCGAGGCACTGAGGATGCCCTCCTACCCCTCCACCCCAAAGTATTGAGGCACTGAGGATGCCCTACTACCTCTCCACCCCAAAGTATTGAGGCACTGAGAATGCCCTCCTAACTGTCCACCCCAAGGTATTAAGGAAATGAAGATGTCCTCCTACCTCTCCACCCCAAAGTAATAAGGCACTGAGGATGCCCTCCACCCCAAAGTATTGAGTATTTAGCAAGAAGGGTATTGGGGTACATCACCCGTAGGAGAGTACATTTAACATGATCATTTTCATCTGTATATTTTCTGTTCTGTTTCTGTATATAATGTATTTTTCTATGATGTAGACGTTCTCACGTCTTTATATTGCATATTATTAAAAAAATATTTTTTATCTTAAGAGTTGGTGGTCTATTAAAGGCCCACTAGAAGGGGGGCACTTTTCTTTGTTCTATGACGTTGGGGATGGGACCACCACACTCTACATTTGATATGATGGAAGCCTCTCTCTTTCCCCCCAAAGTATTGAAGCACTGAGGATTCCTTCCTAACTCTCCACCCTAAGGTATTAGGGAATTGAGGATGTCGTCCTACCTCTCCACCCCAAGGTATCGAGGCACTGAGGACGCCCTCCTACCCCAAAGTATTGGGGTACTGAAAATGCCTCCTAACTGTCAACCCTAAGGTATTAAGGAAAAGAGGAGGTCCTCCTACCTCTCCACCCCAAAGAATTAAGGCACTGAGGATGCCCTCCTACCCCTCCACCCCAAAGTATTGAGGCACTGAGGATGCCCTCCTAACTCTCCACTTCAAGGTATTAAGGAACTGAGGATGCCCTCCTACCTCTCCACGCTAAGGTATTGAGGCACTGAGGATGCCCTCCTACCCCTCCACCCCAAAGTACTGAGGCACTGAGAATGCCCTCCTAACTGGCCACCCCAAGGTATTAAGGAAATGAAGATGTCCTCCTACCTCTCCACCCCAAAATAATAAGGCACTGAGGATGCCTCCCTACCCCTCCACCCCAAAGTTTTGAGGCACTGAGGATTCCCTCCTATTTCTCCACCCCAAGGTACAGGGGAATTGAGGATGTCCTCCAACCTCTCCACCCCAAGGTATCGAGGCACTGAGGACACCTGCCACCCCAAAGTATTGAGGCACTGAGGATGCCCTCCTACCCCTCCACCCCAAAGTATTGAGGCACTGAGAATGCCCTCCTCACTGTCCACCCCAAAGTATTGAGGCACTGAGGATACCCTCCTAACTCTCCACTTTAAGGTATTAAGGAACTGAGGATGCCCTCCTACCTCTCTACGCTAAGGCATCGAGGAACTGAGGATGCCCTCCTACCCTTCCACCGTAAAGTATTGAGACACTGAGGATGCCCTCCTACCCGTCCACCCCAAAGAATTGAGGCACTGAGGATGCCCTCCTACCTCTCCAACCCAAAGTATTGAGGCACTGAGAATGCTCTCCTAACTGTCCACCCCAAGGTATTAAGGAAATGAAGATGTCCTCCTACCTCTCCACACCAAAGTAATAAGGCACTGAGGATGCCCTGCTAAATCTCCACTTCAAGGTATGAAGGAACTGAGTATGCCCTCCTACCTCTCCATGCTAAGGTATGGAGGCACTGAGGATGTCCTCCTACCTCTCCACCCCAAGGTATCGAGGCACTGAGGAAGCCCTCCTACCCCTCCACCCCAAGGTATTGAGGGACTGAGTATGCCCTAACAGTCCACCCCAAGGTATTAAGGAAATGGGGATGTCCTCTTACCTCACCACCGCAAGGTATCGAGGCACTGAGGATGCCCTCCTAACCCTCCACTTCAAGGTATTAGGGAATTGAGGATGTCCTCCTACCTCTCCACCCCAAGGTATCGAAGCACTGAGGATGCCCACCTACCCGTCCGTCCCAAAGTATTGAGGCACTGAGAATGCCCTCCACCCCAAAGTTTCGAGGCACTGAGAATGCCCTCCTAACTGGCCACCCCAAGGTATCAAGGAAATGAGGATATCCTTCTACCTCTCCACCCCAAAGTAATAAGACGCTGAGGATGCCCTCCTACCCCTCCACCCCAAAGTATTGAGGCACTGAGGATACCCTCCCAACTCTCCACTTTAAGGTATTAAGGAACTGAGGATGCCCTCCAACCTCTTCATGCTAAGGTATCGAGGCACTGAGGATGCCCTCCTACCCCTACACCCCAAAGTATTGAGGCACTGAGGATGCCGACCTACCCCTCCACCCCAAACTATTGAGGCACTGAGAATGCCCTCCTCACTGTCCACCCCAAGGTATTAAGGAAATTAGGATGTCCTCCTACCTATCCACCCCAAAATAATAAGGCACTGAGGATGCCCTCCTACCCCTCCACCCCAAAGTATTGGGGCACTGAGGATTCCCTCCTATCTCTCCACCCCAAGGTATAGGGGAATTGAGGATGCCCTCCTACCTCTCCACCCCAAGGTATCGAGGTACTGAGGAAGCCCTCCTACCCCTCCACCCCAAAGTACTGAGGCACTGAGGATGCCCTCCTACCCCTCCACCCAAAGTATTGAGGCACTGAGAATCATCGCCTAGCTGTCAACCCCAAGTTATTAAGGAAATGAGGATGTCCTCCTACCTCACCACCCCAAAGTAATAAGGCACTGAGAACGCCCTCCTACCCCTCCACCCCAAAGTATTGAGACACTTAGGATGCCCTCCTAACTCTCCACTTCAAGGTATTAAGGAACTGAGGATGCCCTCCTACCTCATCATGCTAAGGTATCGAGGTACTGAGGATGCCCTCCTACCCCTCCACCCCAAAGTATTAAGGCAATGAGGATGCCCTCCTACCCCTCCACCCTAAAGTATTGAGGAACTGAGAATGCCCTCCTACCCCTCCGCCCCAAAGTATCGAGGCACTGAGAATGCCCTCCTAACTGTCCACCCCAAGGTATTAAGGAAATGAAGATGTCCTCCTACCTCTCCACCCCAAAGTAATAAGGCACTGAGGATGCCCTTCTACCCCTCTACCCCAAAGTATTGAAGCACTGAGGATTCACTCCTAACTCTCCACCCCGAAGTATTAGGGAATTGATGATGACCTCCTACCTCTCCACCCCAAGGTATCGAGGCACTGAGGACACCCTCCTACCCCTCCACCCCAAAGTATTGAAGCACTGAGGATGCCCTCCTACCCCTCCACCCCAAAGTATTTAGGCACTGAGAATGCCCTCCTAACTGTCCACCCCAAGGTATTAAGGAAATGAGGATGTCCTTCTACCTCTCCACCCCAAAGTGATAAGGCACTGAGGATGCCCTATTACCCTTCACCCCAAAGTATTGAGGCACTGAGGACGGCCTCCCAACTCTCCACTTCAAGGCATTAAGGAACTGAGGATGCAATCCTACCTCTTCACGCTAAGATATCGAGGCACTGAGGATGCCCTCCTACCACTCCACATCAAGGTATTGAAGCACTTAGGATGCCCTCCTACCCCTCCACCCCAAAGTACTGAGGCACTGAGAATGCCCTCCTACCCCTCTACCCCAAAGTACTGAGGCACTGAGAATGCCCTCCTAACTGTCCACCCCAAGGTATTAAGGAAATGAAGATGTCCTGCTACCTCTCCACCCCAAAGTAATAAGGCACTGAGGATGCCCTTCTACCCCTCCACCCCAAAGTATTGAAGCACTGAGATTCCCTCCTAACGCTCCACCCAAAAGTATTAGGGAATTGATGACGTCCTACTACCTCTCCACCCCAAGTTATCGAGGCACTGAGGATGCCCTTCTACCCCTCCACCCCAAAGTATTGAAGCACTGAGATTCCCTCCTAACGCTCCACCCAAAAGTATTAGGGAATTGATGACGTCCTACTACCTCTCCACCCCAAAGTATTGAGGCACTGAAAATGGCCTCCTAACTGTCCGCCCCAAGGTATTAAGGAAATGAAGATGTCCTCCTACCTCTCCACCCCAAAATAATAAGGCACTGAGGATACCCTCCTATCTCTCCACCCCAAGGTATAGGGGAACGGAGGATGTCCTCCTACGTCTCCACCCCAAGGTATCGAGCCACTGAGGAAACTCTCCTACCCCTCCACCCCAAAGTATTGAGGCGCTGAGGATACCCTCCTACCCCTCCACCCAAAAGTTTTGAGGCACTGAGGATGCCCTCCTACCCCTCCACTCCAAAGTATTGAAGCAGGAGAATGCCCTCCTAACTGTCCATCCCAAGGTATTAAGGAATGAAATATGTCCTCCTACCTCTCCACCCCAAAGTAATAAGGCACTGAGGATGCCCTCCTAACTCTCCACCCCAAAGTATTAGGGAATTGAGGACATTCTCCTACCTCTCCACCCCAAGGTATCAAGGCACTGAGGATGCCCTCCTACCCCTCCACCCCAAAGTATTGAGGCACTGAGGATGCCCTCCTAACTGTCCACCCCAAGGTATTGAGGCACTGAGAATGCCCTCCACACCGTCCACCCCAAGGTATTAAAGAAATGAAGATGTCTTCCTACCTCTCCACCTTAAAATAATAAGGCACTGAGGATGCCCCCCTACCCCTCCACCCCAAAGTATTGAGGCACTGAGGTTTCCCTCCTATCTCTCCACCCCAAGGTACAGGGGAATTGAGGATGTCCTCCTACCTCTCCACCCCAAAGAATGAAGGAAATGTGGATGTCCTCCTACTTCACCACCCCAAAGTAATAAGGCACTGAGGATGCCCTCCTACCCCTCCACCCCAAATTATTGAGGCACTGAGGATGCCCTCCTAACTCTCCACTTCAAGGTATTAAGGAACTGAGGATGCCCTTCTACCTCCCCACATTAAGGTATCGAGCCACTGAGGATGCCCTCCTACCCCTCCACCCCAAAGTATTGAGGCTCTGAGGATGCCCTCCTACCCCTCCACCCCAAAGTATTGAGGTACTGAGATGGCCCTCCTAACTGTCCACCCCAAGGTATTAAGGAAATGAGGAGGTCCTCCTACCTCTCCAGCACAAAGTAATAAGGCACTGAGGATACCCTCCTACCCCTCCACCCCATAGTATTGAGGCACTGAGGATGCCCTCCTAACTCTCCACTTCAAGAAATTAAGGAACTGAGGATGCCCTACTACTTCTTCACGCTAAGGTATCAAAGCACTGAGGATGCCCTCCTACCCCTCCACCCCAAAGTATTGAGGCACTGAGGATTCCCTCCTACCTCTTCACGCTAAGGTATCGAGGCACTGAGGATGCCCTCCTACCCCTCCACCCCAAAGAATTGAGGCACTGAGAATGCCCTCCTAACTGTCCACCCCGAGGTATTAAGGAAATGAAGATGTCCTCCTACCACTCCACCCCAAAATAATTAGGCACTGAGGATGCCTTCCTACCCCTCCACCCCAAAGATTTGAGGCACTGAGGATTCCCTCCTATCTCTCCACCCCAAGGTATAGGGGAATTGAGGATGTCCACCTACCTCTCCACCCCAAGGTATCGAGGCACTGAGGAAGCCCTCCTACCCCTCCACCCCAAAGTATTGAGGCACTAAGGATGCCCTCCTACTCCTACATCCCAAAGTATTGAGTCACTGAGAATGCCCGCCTAACTTTTCACCCCAAGGTATTAAGGAAATGAGGATGTCCTCCTACCTCTCCATCCCAAAGTATTAAGACACTGAGCATGCCCTCCTAACTCTTCACCCCAAGGTATAGGGGAATTGAGGATGCCCTCCTACCTCTTCACCCCAAGGTATCGAGGCACTGAGGAAGCCCTCCTACCCCTCCACCCAAAAGTTTTGAGGCACTGAGGATGCCCTCCTACCCCTCCACTCCAAAGTATTGAAGCAGGAGAATGCCCTCCTAACTGTCCATCCCAAGGTATTAAGGAATGAAATATGTCCTCCTACCTCTCCACCCCAAAGTAATAAGGCACTGAGGATGCCCTCCTAACTCTCCTCCCCAAGGTATTAGGGAATTGAGGACGTTCTCCTACCTCTCCACCCCAAGGTATCAAGGCACTGAGGATGCCCTCCTACCCCTCCACCCCAAAGTATTGAGGCACTGAGGATGTCCTCCTACCCCTCCACCCCAAAGTATTGAGGCACTGAGAATGCCCTCCTAACTGTCCACCCCAAGGTATTAAGGAAATGAGGATGTCCTCCTACCTCTCAACCCCAAAGTAAAAAGGCACTGAGGATGCCCTCCTATCTCTCCACTCCAAGGTATAGGGGAATTGAGCATGTCCTCCTACCTCTCCACCCCAAGGTATCGAGGCACTGAGGAAGCCCTCCTACCCCTCCACCCCAAAGTATTGAGGCACTAAGGATGCCCTCCTACCCCTCCACCCCAAAGTATTGAGGCACTGAGAATGCCCTCCTAACTGTCCACCCCAAGGTTTTAAGAAATGAGGATGTCCTCCTATCTCACCACCCCAAAGTAATAAGGCACTGAGGACGGCCTCCTACCCCTCCACCCCGAAGCATTGAGGCACTGAGGATGCCCTCCTAACTCTCCACCTCAAGGTGTTAAGGAACTGAGGATTAAAAATGGTAAAAAAGCAGGAGTAGTATGGCGCTGCCCTTATGGAGACAAAATTTTTTTTCTTTGTTTGTAGTGAATGTATTGCCTAGTATCCTTATAGAACTGCTTCTAAAACCTGTATATGTTCAAAAATTGAATAAAACTGACTGGTGGTGAATATTTCTATTCAAAATGAAAATACAACAACTGGTGCTCCAATTGTTCAACAAAGGTGCATTGTGCCCTTTAAGTTAAGTAATAAAGTAGTTGTGGATATAGATGTAATATCATCTAGGTGGAAAGTGTTAAAAAAAAAAAAAAAAAAAAGGAAAACAGGAATAGTATGGCGCTGCCCTTATGGAGACAAAAAAAAAAAAAAAAAAAAAAAAACCTTCTCTTTAAAATGACTTTATAATTCCTAAAGTGTGTGTGCCAAAAATGAATAAATATGTGACTGGTGCCAAGTCCTTACTGTTAAAGGTACAATTGCAACATAAGGTGCTTCAATTATTCAACAAAAGTGCATAGTGCAGCATCACTAAAGTGACCAGTGTTAAATCATACAAATCCATACAACATCGTGCAAAATATCCATCATAAATAGTGACTCTTGTGCTGTGACCAGTATTGGTTGGATAGGAAAAGTTCCGTTTATGAAAAAAACAAGTTCTTTTTGGAGTATTTTGTAGTGTTCAATCTTTGAGGGTCAAATATCTGTAGGAAAGCTTCTTATCCAGGTGCTGGTTTCTTTAATTAGTTTTTTTTTTTGTCTCCATAAGGGCAGCGCCATACTATTCCTGTTTTCCTTTTTTTTTTTTTTCTTTTTTTTTTTTTTAACACTTTCCACCTAGATGATATTACATCTATATCCACAACTACTTTATTACTTAACTTAAAGGGCACAATGCACCTTTGTTGAACAATTGGAGCACCAGTTGTTGTATTTTCATTTTGAATAGAAATATTCACCACCAGTCAGTTTTATTCAATTTTTGAACATATACAAGTTTTAGAAGCAGTTCTATAAGGATACTAGGCAATACATTCACTACAAAGAAAGAAAGAAAAAAAAAAAAAATTTTTGTCTCCATAAGGGCAGCGCCATACTACTCCTGCTTTTTTACCATTTTTTAATACTTTCCACTTAGGTGGTATTGTATGTGTAGAGGCAGCAGCCATATCCATAACTAAAACATTCAATTCATTGCGCGGATTTACCCCATACACCTACTATTCAGAGTTTACGTCTATTACGCTAAACAAAAAATCTCCAGAAATGGATATTTTTAAATATACCAACAATAGAACTATCAATCTAATAGAGGTCTTTAATCAAGAACAAGTGGTCAACAAACAGGATATAGACGGTCTTTTCAAACAGCTTAAACATAACATTGAGAAACAATTAAGGGTTTGGTGGGATGTGGCCACCTTGGGAATGTATATTTCCCAGAATATTACACCAAGAAGACTTAGGTGGGACATCTCACCAAACGATGCAGTTAATAACAAAGAACTGATGGAAGAATGGTACAGGTTTTTTCAATGAAAGCGAAAATGCTTTACTACAGAAACTAATAGTACGGAGACAACATAAACTAAAGAATATAGAATCTGAAATCCTACAATTAAGAGACCAATTGATACCGTTTCAAGAATCTAAGGAATATAAGGACAAAGAAAATAACCTACAGGAAGCAATGAAGAAATATGACAAGGAAATACAACAGAAAAAGCAAAAAAAGTTTAAGCGAGATGTATTAGATTACAAAAATCAACACGTCTACAAGTGGCAATCAGATGAAAATTATATGGAAGAGGATCTTAACATCTCATTAATGGAAGAATCGAGGGAAAGCTCAATAGAAAGGGACAATGCACCATGGCAGGAAGTAAGACCTACCCAAGCAAGAAACATCGCTGAAGGAGGAACAACCCCAAGAATTAGAAGGGAAAGAGAAAGCCCGGGACGTAACTTCAGACAATCTGGAAGATATGATAACAGAAAATACCAATATAACACTGTTCCATTCACACCCAGGACCCCGAGATATCATAACAGATATTCTCCATTAAGGGATGACTATGAACATCACAATACCCCATATGGAGAAACACAACAAAGAAGGGGTTTTTTTCCAACAGAATACAGAGGGAGACCTCCAACACCCAGGAGAGGACCACCAGTACACAGGGGATACAATGCACCCCAAAGGGAGAGAAGGCCCTACAGAGGACAAAGAGAATGGAGACCTTTCAGATTCCCCTACAGAAGTCAAAACTATGGATGGAATCCAAGGGTAACCAGAAACATAGATACAAGGAACAGAGAAAGAGAGGAGGAAATACAACGGGAGGAGAAGACAGATCATACCTACAGACCACCGAAATGGGCAAGAAGAAACGATACAGAGGAAAGAGAGGGGGGACTAAGAAAAAGAAGAAGGGAATATTAGGAAGTGGCATTTTTAATCTAAGTGATGTAAGTTTTAATGAAGAAGAAATGAAAGTTTTGGATTTGGGCCTGAAATATGCTCCGGACAAAGAATTGGACAAATTTGAGGTGTATATAGACCTACAAAAATTCGTAAGGAAACTAAATATTAAAAAATTCTTTGCAGTAAAAAGGAAGGAAAAGGACCAATTTAATCAAGAGATTCCCTACTACAAACATTCAAATCTGAAAAACAACTCCATTTTCAACCCCAAAACACAACAAAATGAAAGTCTAGTAGTCTTCAAAAAAATGGTAGAGAGAGATTTAAGGAAAATCAACCCAAAGAGAAATAAAAATACAAAAATTTGGAATACCATTAAAGAAATTGAGAAGAAGAAGAATATAGTTATACGACCGGCCGATAAGGGGGGGGGCCTGGTTATACTTAATAAAACCGACTACGAAATGGAGATGGAAAGACTACTGAAAACACCAGACACATACAAGAAATTAAAAGGGAATCCAAAAGGAGAATATGGGAAAAAATTAAAGGCGTACATCCAAAGAGGAGAAAAAAGAGGAATATTAACAAAAAAAGAAGCCACGTACCTAACCCCAGAAACAGCAAAGACCCCAGTGATCTATTATGTGCCTAAGATACACAAAAATCAATCTAACCCACCAGGGAGGCCAATAATTAGTGGCATAGAATCGTTATTCTCAAGATTGGGGGCATACTTAGACGGATTTCTACAACCACTCGTCTCAGAGGGAAAATCATATTTGAAGGACAGCAGACAATTGATTAAGGAATTAATAGATTTTAAAGTAGAACAAGAAGATTTTTTAGTGACCATAGACGTTAACTCCCTGTATACAAACATCAGACAAGATGACGGCCTTAGCAGTGTTGAGTGGGCTCTGCACAAGCAAACTGATCTAAAAGGAGAGCAAATTAAATATATCACGGAAGGCTTAAAAATGGCCATGAGCCATAATTATTTTTGGCATAAAGGGGACTACTACACCCAAACCAAGGGAGTAGCCATGGGGGCAAAATATGCCCCGAGCGTAGCAAATATTTTTCTCAACAGATGGGAGGAAGAACAAGTTTTCAGCATAAGGAGAAAAAACCTGAAACTATACCGTCGATATATAGACGACATAGTCATTGTGTGGAGGGGTACCGAGGGAGAACTACAAGCCTTTTTCGATGAAATCAACTGCAATGCATATGGAATTTCCTTTTCCGGTAGCTGGAACAAACAAAGCATTAACTACCTAGATTTACAGATTTACAAAGAAAATGGAAACCTGAATACAAGGACCTTCTTTAAAAGTACTGACAGGAATGGGTACATCCCAACCAGCAGCTGTCATCATCCACAATGGATAGGAAACATTCCAAAGGGACAACTAATGCGGATACACAGAAACTGTAGCAATGCAAACGATTATGAAGAACAAGCAGATATCATAATTAAGAGGTTTGTTGAAAAAGGCTATAACAAAAGGGAGCTAATAAACCTGAAGGAAAAGGTGAAAAAAATGGACAGAAATACACTAATAGAAGGAAAACCAGCCGGTAACATCAAGAAAAAGGACAAAAACATAGGCATGGCCTTCTTAACGGGCTACAATAGACAATATAAAATCACAGAGTCCATAATCAAGAAACACTGGTCCATTTTACAATCAGATAAAATTCTGAACTCCATATTACCAAAAAAGCCCAGTTTCATCTACAGAAAAGCCCCTCCACTCAGAAATAAATTGGTGCATAACGCTCTGGACCCACCAAAACAGATTAAAATAATAAAAAACCTGAAAGGTTTTTTCAAGTGCGGAAAATGCCTACCGTGTAAAAGCAGCAAAAAAACTAATAGGAAAATAACAACATTCAGATCAGCAACTAATGGCAAAGAATATAACATAAAAGAGCTCATAACCTGCAACAGTACTCATGTGACCTATGTACTGGAATGTCCGTGCCATATACAATACGTGGGTCGGACGACAAGACAGCTACACGTTAGAATCAGGGAACACGTAACAAACATCAAAAACGGATATCCTAAACACAGCGTCTCAAGACATTTTAAGGATTATCACAATAAGGACCCGTCATGTATGGTATTCTATGGGATCGATAAAATTAAAGGACATTGGAGAGGTGAGAATAAAAAAAATCAAAATCTCACAAAATGAGACCAAATGGATTTTCCTGATGGACACCCTCCAACCGGCAGGAATGAACATAGACGTGGATCTAAACTGTTTTCTCACAAACTTCTAGAAAAAATTTCTTAGCAACCAAAGAATTTTTTTAACAATCAATTATTTTTATTTCTTGTTCCTTGGATTGTCTATTTCTCACTGTCCATGAGACCTGAAACATGCACTTTAACCTCCTAAGAAACTCCCCAATCCCCACTCTAATTTAATATAAGGTCACTTAGGGGCACATATACAGAATGGATTTTAAAGCCCCCAACTATACATAGACTATGGGTAATACACACACCCTCTTCCCTCCCTGCTTTTAATCTTAGTTTTAAAACACACATATAGGACAACCTCTCCAGGTTATATGTAGGTATATAAATATATATATATAAGATTCACATATGTGTACTTTCATATTTTAATTTATTTTATATTTATTTTTATATTTTTAAATTTTTAATATGTTTATAATATCTAATTTTTGACATGTATGTTTAAACCTTAGAATATAGAGTAATAGTGGGACCAGTATGTGCATATACTTTTTTCCAAAAAATGATTAGCAGTGGCTTGGGGGTGTCACCGACCCGGAAGTCGGCTTAGATTTCAATATGAAGTGGGGGAAGAAAGAATGCGGCCGGGCGTCAAGGGTGACGTTCTTTGCTGACAGCTCTGACTCGACGTTCCCCCACTAACAGTAAAGCGCAGGCGCGCTACCCGGGCTTCGGTCTACAAAATCCCCAAGAAAATGGCCGCCATAAGGACTCAATGGATAGTTCTACTAGGCTTCGGTCTGTAATATCCACAAGAAAATGGCTGCTAACAACCTAATGCACAGTCCTATTAGGCTTCGGTCTTCAAAATCCTAGCAAAAATGGCCGCCGATCCAATTGCACTTATTACTGGCCACACTATTTAAACTCAGGAGGTACAGCAAGATGAACGCCCCAGTAGAAGTCTGACGACGAAACGTGCGTAGGGCGGGTTACGAACGTCTTGCAGCACCTCTAACAAAGGTAATTCGCTAACTTTTGGCATGCTTGATTTGTTCATTTGAAATGTGAGTACATTTGTTTATTAAGTTTTAATAAAAGTCCTCCTATGGTTTTACGCAATGGGCATACCTTCTTTCCTTTACATGTAATTACTACACCACAATACGCAAGTAAAGTTTGGGGGATATCCTTGATTGCTGCACAGTGGCAGACACTGTGACCGCGCATACCCCTGCAGGGGAAAGGAGAATCCGGTGAGTGCAAGCATTGTCAGAGCATGCAGACAAGGCACTAATTAAAGAAACCAGCACCTGGATAAGAAGCTTTCCTACAGATATTTGACCCTCAAAGATTGAACACTACAAAATACTCCAAAAAGAACTTGTTTTTTTCATAAACGGAACTTTTCCTATCCAACCAATACTGGTCACAGAACAAGAGTCACTATTTATGATGGATATTTTGCACAATGTTGTATGGATTTGTATGATTTAACACTGGTCACTTTAGTGATGCTGCACTATGCACTTTTGTTGAATAATTGAAGCACCTTATGTTGCAATTGTACCTTTAACAGTAAGGACTTGGCACCAGTCACATATTTATTCATTTTTGGCACACACACTTTAGGAATTATAAAGTCATTTTAAAGAGAAGGTTTTTTTTTTTTTTTTTTTTGTTTTTTTTTTGTCTCCATAAGGGCAGCGCCATACTTACTATTCCTGTTTTCCTTTTTTTTTTTTTTTTTTTTTTGTCTCCATAAGGGCAGCGCCATACTATTCCTGTTTTCCTTTTTTTTTTTTTTTTTTTTTTAACACTTTCCACCTAGATGATATTACATCTATATCCACAACTACTTTATTACTTAACTTAAAGGGCACAATGCACCTTTGTTGAACAATTGGAGCACCAGTTGTTGTATTTTCATTTTGAATAGAAATATTCACCACCAGTCAGTTTTATTCAATTTTTGAACATATACAGGTTTTAGAAGCAGTTCTATAAGGATACTAGGCAATACATTCACTACAAAGAAAGGAAAAAAAAAAAAAAAAAATTTGTCTCCATAAGGGCAGCGCCATACTACTCCTGCTTTTTTACCATTTTTTAATACTTTCCACTTAGGTGGTATTGTATGTGTAGAGGCAGCAGCCATATCCATAACTAAAACATTCAATTCATTGCGCGGATTTACCCCATACACCTACTAAGGAACTGAGGATGCCCTCCTACCTCTCCACGCTAAGGTATCGAGGGACTGAGGATGCCCTCCTACCCCTCCACCCCAAAGTATTGAGGCACTGAGGATGCCCTCCTACCCCTCCACCCCAAAGTATTGAGGCACTGAGGATGTCCTCCCAACTCTCCACTTCAAGGTATTAAGAAACTGAGGATGCCCTCCTACCTCTTCACGCTAAGGTATCGAGGCACTGAGGATGTCCTCCTACCCCTCAACCACAAAATATTGAGGCACTGAGGATGCCCTCCTAACCATCCACCCCAAAGTATTGAAGCACTGAGAATGCCCTCCTAACTGTCCACCCCAAGGTATTAAGGAAATGAAGATGTCCTCCTACCTCTCGACCCCAAAATAATAAGGCACTGAGGATGCCCTCCTACCCCTCCACCCCAAAGTATTGAGGCACTAAGGATGCCCTCCTACCCCTCCACCCCAAAGTTCTGAGGCACTGAGAATGCCCTCCTAACTGTCCACCCCAAGGTATTAAGGAAATGAAGATGTCCTCCTACCTCTCCACCCTAAAATAATAAGGCACTGAGGATGCCCTCCTACCCCTCCACCCCAAAGTATTGAGGCACTGAGGTTTCCCTCCTATCTCTCCACCCCAAGGTATAGGGGAATTGAGGATGTCCTCCTACCTCTCCACTCCAAGGAATAGGGGAATTGAGCATGTCCTCCTACCCCTCCACCCCAAACTATTGAGGCACTAAGGATGCCCTCCTACTCCTCCACCCCAAAGTGTTGAGTCACTGAGAATGCCCTCCTAATTGTTCACCCCAAGGTTTTAAGGAAATGAGGATGTCCTCCTACCTCTCCACCCCAAAGTATTAAGACACTGAGGATGCTCTCCTAACTCTCCACCCCAAGGTATAGGGGAATTGAGGATGCCCTCCTACCTCTTCACCCCAAGGTATCGAGGCACTGAGGAAGCCCTCCTACCCCTCCACCCCAAAGTTTTGAGGCACTGAGGATGCCCTCCTACCCCTCCACCGCAAAGTATTGAAGCAGGAGAATGACCTCCTAACTGTCCATCCCAAGGTATTAAGGAAATGAAGATGTCCTCCTACCTCTCCACCCCAAAATAATAAGGCGCTGAGGATGCCCTCCTACCCCTCCACCCCAAAGTATTGAGGCACTGAGGATTCCCTCTTATCTCTCCACCCCAAGGTATAGGGGAATTGAGGATGCCCTCCTACCTCTCTACCCCAAGGTATCGAGGCACTGAGGAAGCCCTCCTACCCCTCCACGTCAAAATATTGAGGCACTGAGAATGCCCTCCTACCCCTCCACCCAAAGTATTGAGGCACTGAGGATGCCCTCCTACCCCTCCACCCCAAAGTATTGAGGCACTGAAAATGCCCTCCTAACTGTCCACCCCTAGGTATTAAGGAAATTAAGATGTCCTCCTACCTCACCACCCCAAAGTAATAAGGCACCGAGGACGCCCTCCTACCCCTCCACCTCAAAGTATTGAGGCACTGAGGATGACCTCCTAACGCTCCACTTCAAGGTATTAAGGAACCGAGGATGCCCTCCTACCTCTCCACGCTAAGGTATCGAGGCACTGAGGATGCCCTCTTACTCCTCCATCCCAAAGTATTGAGGCACTGAGGATTCCCTCCTACCCCTCCACCCCAAAGTATTGAGGCACTGAGAATGCCCTCCTAACTTTCCACCCCAGGGTATTAAGGAAATTAAGATGTCCTCCTACCTCTCCACCCCAAAGTAATAAGGCACTGAAGATGCCCTCCTACCCCTCCACCCCAAAGTATTGAAGCACTGAGGATTCCCTCCTAACTCTCCACCCCAAGGTATTATGGAATTGAGGAAGTCCTCCTATCTCTCCACCCCAAGGTATCGAGGCACTGAGGATGCCCTCCTACCCCTCCACCCTAAAGTATTGAGGCACTGAGAATGCCCTCCTACTTGTCCACCCCAAGGTATTAAGGAAATGAGGATTCTCTCTCATGGATGATATTCATTTGTGTAGTGGGTTTCATTTGCCACAACTTCAAAAATTATTGTTGAACATGTTATTCATGTAATTGTTTTGTGCTTTGCTTTTTTGCCTCACTGTATGCTTTTAAATTTTGTACATTAATAAATTCCATTTTATCTATTCATTTTTCTATCAGATTTTTTCCATTTCATCTATAATTGCCCTTAAAATCCCACTATTGAGGTTCATTAATTCTATATATTTAGGGATGTTGGCAATTTTTTCATTTTGGGAGCCTCTTTTTTTTATGAGGATGTCCTCCTACCTCTCTACCCCAAAGTAATAAGGCACTGAGGATGCCCTCCTACCCCTCCACCCCAAAGTATTGAGGCGCTGAGGATGCCCTCCTACCCCTCCACCCCAAAGTATTGAGGCACTGAGGATTCCCTCCTATCTCTCCACTCCAAGGTATAGGGGTATTGAGGATGTCCTCCTACCTCTCCACCCCAAGGTATTGAGGCACTGAGGAAGCCCTCCTACCCCTCGACCCCAAAATATTGAGGCACTGAGGATGCCCTCCTAACCCTCCACCCCAAGGTATTAAGGAAATGAAGATGTCCTCCTACCTCTCCACCCCAAAATAATAAGGGCATTAGCCAATGTATCCCATTGGGTAATAAATTTAAAAGAGCGAACAAACATCCTGGATGGCTTAACTCCAATGTAAAAATGCATATAAAAGCAAAGGAGAAGGCCTTCAAAAAATACAAGGTTGAGGGATCATCCTCAGCATTCAGAATTTATAAAGAATGCAATAAGAAATGTAAGGGTGCAAATAGGATGGCTAAGATAGAACATGAAAGACACATAGCGGAGGAGAGCAAAAAAAATCCCAAGAAATTCTTTAAGTATGTAGACAGTAAAAAAGGGAGGACAGACCATATTGGCCCCATAAAGAATGAGGAAGGACATCTGGTTACAAAGGATGGGGAGATGGCAAAGGTATTGAATTTATTCTTCTCCTCAGTCTTCACGAGTGAATCGGGGGGCTTCAGTAACCAAAACTGCAGTGTTTATCCTGACACAACACAGGAAGCACCTACATGGTTAACAGAGGACGGAATTAAAATTAGACTTGAGAAACTTAACATTAATAAATCACCGGGACCAGATGGCTTGCATCCGAGGGTACTTAGGGAACTCAGTCAGGTGATTGCCAGACCGTTGTTCCTAATTTTTACAGACAGTCTATTGACTGGAATGGTACCAGCTGATTGGAGAAAAGCCAATGTAGCACCAATATTTAAAAAGGGCCCAAAAAACATCCCTGGGAATTACAGACCAGTTAGCCTAACATCAATAGTATGTAAACTCTTGGAGGGGATGATAAGGGACTATATACAAGATTTTAGTAATAAGAATGATATCATTATCAGTAATCAGCATGGATTCATGAAGAATCGTTCTTGCCAAACCAATCTATTAACCTTCTATGAGGAGGTGAGTTGCCATCTAGATAAAGGAAGGCCCGTAGACGTGGTGTATCTGGATTTTGCGAAAGCATTTGACACAGTTCCCCATAAACGTTTACTGTACAAAATAAGGTGCGTTGGCATGGACCATAGGGTGAGTACATGGATTGAAAACTGGCTACAAAGGCGTGTTCAGAGGGTGGTGATAAATGGGGAGTACTCAGACTGGTCAGGGGTGGGTAGTGGGGTTCCCCAGGGTTCTGTGCTGGGACCAATCCTATTTAATTTGTTCATAAACGACCTGGAGGATGGGATAAACAGTTCAATCTCTGTATTTGCAGACGATACTAAGCTAAGCAGGGCAATAACTTCTCCGCAGGATGTGGAAATCTTGCAAAAAGACCTGAACAAATTAATGGGGTGGGCGACTACATGGCAAATGAGGTTCAATGTAGAAAAATGTAAAATAATGCATTTGGGTGGCACAAATATGAATGCAATCTATACACTGGGGGGAGAACCTCTGGGGGAATCTAGAATGGAAAAGGACCTGGGGGTCCTAGTGGATGATAGGCTCAGCAATGGCATGCAATGCCAAGCTGCTGCTAATAAAGCAAACAGAATATTGGCATGCATTAAAAGGGGATCAACTGCAGAGATAAAATGATAATTCTCCCGCTCTACAAGACTCTGGTCCGGCCGCACCTGGAGTATGCTGTCCAGTTCTGGGCACCAGTCCTCAGGAGGGACGTACTGGAAATGGAGCGAGTACAAAGAAGGGCAACAAAGCTAATAAAGGGTCTGGAGGATCTTAGTTATGAGGAAAGGTTGCGAGCACTGAACTTATTCTCTCTGGAGAAGAGACGCTTGAGAGGGGATATGATTTCAATTTACAAATACTGTACTGGTGACCCCACAATAGGGATAAAACTTTTTCGCAGAAGAGAGTTTAATAAGACTCGTGGCCACTCATTACAATTGGAGGAAGAGAGGTTTAACCTTAAACTACGTAGAGGGTTCTTTACTGTAAGAGCGGCAAGGATGTGGAATTCCCTTCCACAGGCGGTGGTCTCAGCGGGGAGCATTGATAGCTTCAAGAAACTATTAGATAATCACCCGAATGACCGCAATATACAGGGATATGTAATGTAATACTGACACATAATCACACACATAGGTTGGACTTGATGGACTTGTGTCTTTTTTCAACCTCACCTACTATGTAACTATGTAACTATGTAACTATGTAATAAGGCACTGAGGATGCCCTCCCACCCCTCCACCCCAAAGTATTGAGGCACTGAGGTTTCCCTCCTATCTCTCCACCCAAAGTTATAGGGGAATTGAGGATGTCCTCCTACCTCTCCACCCCAAGGTATCGAGGCACTGAGGAAGCCCTCCTACCCCTCCACCTCAAAATATTGAGGCACTGAGAATGCCCTCCTACCCCTCCACCCAAAGTATTGAGGCACTGAGAATTCCCTCCTAACTGTCCACCCCTAGGTATTAAGGAAATGAGGATGTCCTCCTACCTCACCACCCCAAAGTAATAAGGCACTGAGGACGCCCTCCTACCCCTCCACCCCAAAGTATTGAAGCACTGAGGAATCCCTCCTAACTCTCCACTTCAAGGTATTAAGGAACTGAGGATGCCCTCCTACCTCTCCACGCTAAGGTATCGAGGCACTGAGGATGCCCTCCTACCCCTCCATCCCAAAGTATTGAGGCACCGAGGATGCCCTCCTACCCCACCACCCCAAAGTATTGAGGCACTGAGAATGCCCTCCTAACTGTCCACCCCAAGGTATTAAGGAAATGAAGATGTCCTCCTACCTCTCCACCCCAAAATAATAAGGCGCTGAGGATGCCCTCCTACCCCTCCACCCCAAAGTATTGAGGCACTGAGGATTCCCTCCTATCTCTCCACTCCAAGGTATAGGGGAATTGAGGATGTCCTCCTACCTCTCCACCCCAAGGTATTGAGGCACTGAGGAAGCCCTCCTACCTCTCCACCTCAAAATATTGAGGCACTGAGAATGCCCTCCTACCCCTCCACCCAAAGTATTGAGGTACTGAGGATGCCCTCCTACCCCTCCACCCCAAAGTATTGAGGCACTGAGAATGCCCTCCTAAATGTCCACCCCTAGGTATTAAGGAAATGAGGATGTCCTCCTACCTCACCACCCCAAAGTAATAAGGCACTGAGGACGCCCTCCTACCCCTCTACCTCAAAGTATTGAGGCCCTGAGGATGCCCTCCTAACTCTCCACTTAAAGGTATTAAGGCACTGAGGATGCCCTCCTACCCCTCCACCCCAAAGTACTGAAGCACTGAGGAATCCCTCCTAACTCTCCACCCCAAGGTATTAGGGAATTGAGGATGTCCTCCTACCTCTCCACCCCAAGGTATTGAGGCACTGAGGATGCCCTCCTACCCCTCCACCCCAAAGCATTGAGGCACTGAGGATGCCCTCCTACCCTTCCACCCCAAAGTATCGAGGCACTGAGAATGTCCTCCTAACTGTCCACCCCAGGGTATTAAGGATTGACGACGCCCTCCTACCCCTCTACCTCAAAGTATTGAGGCCCTGAGGATGCCCTCCTAACTCTCCACTTAAAGGTATTAAGGCACTGAGGATGCCCTCCTACCCCTCCACCCCAAAGTACTGAAGCACTGAGGAATCCCTCCTAACTCTCCACCCCAAGGTATTAGGGAATTGAGGATGTCCTCCTACCTCTCCACCCCAAGGTATTGAGGCACTGAGGATGCCCTCCTACCCCTCCACCCCAAAGCATTGAGGTACTGAGGATGCCCTCCTACGCCTCCACCTCAAAGTATTGAGGCACTGAGGATGCCCTCCTAACTCTCCACTTCAAAGGTTTTAAGGAACTGAGGATGCCCTCCTACCTCTCCACGCTAAGGTTTCGAGGCACTGAGGATGCCCTCCTACCCCTCCACCCCAAAGTATTGAGGCACTGACGATGCCCTCCTACCCCTCTACCCCAAAGTATTGAAGCACTGAGAATGCCCTCCTAACTCTCCACCCCAAGGTATTAGGGAATTGAGGACGTTCTCCTACCTCTCCACCCCAAGGTATTGAGGCACTGAGGATGCCCAAGCTGCATCTTGTGGCAGGTGATGTGGCAAGTGACAAGCTTCATCTGGTGGCAGGCAACATGGCAAGTGACAAGCTGCATCTGGTGGCAGGCAACATGGCAAGTGACAGGCTGCATCTGGTGGCAGGTGATGTGGCAAGTGACAAGCTGCATCTGGTTGCAGGTGATGTAGCAAGTGACAAGCTGCATCTGATGGCAGGCGACGTGGCAAGTGACAAGCTGCATGTGGGGGCAGATGACATGGCAAGTGACAAGCTGCATATGGTGGCAGGTGGTATGACAAGTTGCATCTGTTGACAAGTGACAAGCTGCATCTGGTGGCAGGTGACGTGATAAGCTGCATCTGGTGGAAGATGACGTGGCAAGTGACAAGCTGCATCTGATGGCAGGTGACCTGAAAAGTGACAAGCTGCATCTGGTGGCAGGTGACGTGGCAAGTGACAAGCTGCATCTGATGGCAGGCGACGTGGCAAGTGACAAGCTGCATCTGGTGGCAGGTGACGTGATAAGCTGCATCTGGTGGCAGATGACGTGGCAAGTGACAAGCTGCATCTGGTGGCAGGTGACATGACAAGTGACAAGCTGCATCTGTTGACAAGTGACAAGCTGCATCTGATGGCAGGCGACGTGGCAAGTGACAAGCTGCATCTGGTGGCAGGTGACGTGATAAGCTGCATCTCCACTTAAAGGTATTAAGGCACTGAGGATGCCCTCCTACCCCTCCACCCCAAAGACCTCCTGCTCTCAAACTCCCTTGTCACCTCATCCCATGCTCGCCTTCAGGACTTCTCCAGAGCCTCCCCCATCCTCTGGAATGCTCTACCCCAATCCGTCCGATTTTCTCCTACTTTATCCACTTTCAGACGATCCCTGAAAACTCATGTCTTCAGAGAAGCCTATCTGGCCCCCACCTAACAACTGTACATTTATCTTCTCAATCAGCACATCACCCATAGTTATTACCTCTTGTATCTCTTGACCTTCCCTCCTAGATTGTAAGCTCTAAGGAGCAGGGCCCTCTGATTCCTATTGTATCAAATTGTATTGTATTTGTACTGTCTACCCTCAAGTTGTAAAGCGCTACGTAAACTGTTGGCGCTATATAAATACCGTATAATAATAATAATAATAATCTGGTGCCAGATAACGTGGCAAGTGACAAGCTGCATCTGTTGACAAGTGACAAGCTGCATCTGTTGACAGGCAACATGGCACATGATAAGCTGTATCTGTTGACAAGCTGCATCTGTTGTAATAATAGAAATAATGCGCTTGGTCAGAAGTTGTGAATCACCAACACCAACCATTGCCCCGACAAATTGCCTGCGAAAAGACGCATTGCAAAAAAAAGCACCATTAAAGTGGTGTTCCAACGAAAAAAAAAAAAAAAAGCATGAATGTTCCTAAAAAAAAATAAAAAAAAAACATTTGGAAAACGCTAAATGGCTGTTGCTAGGGGGTCCCTCGTAGTCTGCCTCCTTCAGTGCCTGGGCTGGTGACATCACTTCTCCTCGGCGCAGGAAGGGCTCAGCTCTGCCCCCTCCCTCTTGTCAATCATCTGGGACACATTACAGGTCCCAGATGACTGAGCGGCCAATCACGGCGCGCGACGCCGCTCCTGCATGCGCAGTGGGTGCCCAGCTGTGAAGCCACAGCCGGTGCCGCCGAACGGAGGGGGAGACGAGTGGAGCCTCTATCCCCCGCATTGCTGGACTGTGGGACAGGTAAGTGTCCAATTATTAAAAGTCAGCAGCTGCAGTATTTGTAGCTGCTGACTTTTAATTTTGTTTTTAAAATGGGAACTCCTCTTTAAAGTCCCATCTTTTCAATGATGTCACTGCATTAAACAGATTGATAGAAGATTTGCATGGAGTTTGTTTTGTTGTAATGCCCCTGCAATGCATTTGACTGATTTAAACTGAAAAGTTCATTTATTATTTATACATACTGCAGCCAAGGTGATGGCTTGTCCCCACATATAACTAAATCTAGAACTTTCTATTTCTCTTATTTAATATGAATAAACTCCACTAGTTATCAGAAATGATGATATAAAATCTGGATGGAGTTCGGTTCTTAACAGATTAGAATAATATGAGAATATAACAGGGATAAGGAGGAGAGAACAGAAATCGTAATAGCTCCCTCGAAGCACCGAACACTACTGCCAGCTACTCCCCTGCTGTGCTATTTATAAGCGTTGCTGCAGTGTGACGTCAGAGGCTACCTGTCTGGCACGGTTCCAGAGCTGGGTCTCTGTGGAGACGGTGACGCAGGGAAGGCGGTCACGTCTGGAGGTCACGTGGGTAAGAGGGAGGCGGTACCTTCCTATTTCTCCGTTTCTACGACGATGCTGACACATAGGCCGTCATCTCTTTACATCCACTAGATGGCACTGCAGCACTTTAGACATTGTCATGTGTCAAGGACCATGTGACAGGCAAGGTATTCAGCACGGCCATGTTGGAAGATGGCAGCTGCATGTGCTTTATTGAGGAGTGTGCAGGATCTGGCACAGGAGGTCCGGGGTGAGTACTCTGCATGTGACAGGGGACATATCACAACTGAAACCGAGGAAACCCGGGGCTGCTGTGTATGAAGATCCGTCACTGTTCTATGTAAGAGATCTGCCAGTGAAATTACATACCTCCCAACTTTTTGAGATGGGAATGAGGGACACCTATCAGCAAAGGTATGCAGGCATAGGACACACCCTGCCACGCCCCCTTAAAGGACAGTTGTGCAAAAAAACAAGATTGGTTAAACCCACAAGTGTTTTTTTTACCACTACTATTCCTTTATATTGGCTTTTGGAATTTACAAATGCAGAAATGTAGGAATCAGATGAAAGGTTTAGTACTGGGAAACACTTTTTGATAGATAAAATGTGCATTTTATATACAGCTATATAGATCAGACCAAAATGAGAGACAAATGAGGAGGAAAGAGGGATAGGGGGACATTGCTCCACATCAAAGACAGTCCCTCAAAATCAGGGACAGTTGGGAGCTATGAAATGATAATGATGATCACATTCTATTAAACGTAACCCTGTGCAGAGCTGCCACCCTGTAGCAGTAAAACTGTTATAGGGCAGCCAGAAAGTGGTTAATCTGTCTGTGTCCAGAGCAGGTCATCTGTCCCTAGTCACAGGTAATCTCAGGCTGTGCGGATACATGCCAAGAGCAGAGGGCATTGGCAACTACCTGTGATCCCGGCATCTGCCATCCAAACACAAAATCCGGTAGGAATGTATGAATGATGACTTATGGGGGCCACACACACTTCAGTTAATGATCGATTTATTTTCTGATCACCTCTGCTTATAGTAACAATCGATCTATAGTTGACAACCCATTCAATCAATATCCCACACACAGGGAAGTTGATGTTGAATGATATGGTCAGAAGTTGTCAATCACAGCCCAGTTTCCACTATGTAATCCCATAAGCTATTGCTCAAAATGCTTTCATATTCGTGAACATATCGATCAATGCAAAACAATAACTTTCTGCCCTGGTCAATTGATTCAGTATGATAGAATCCAATCGAAGGCTCTGTGCTCACTAGTGCGACTTGTGACACACAAAGTTACATGACAAGTTGAAACCGATTTATTTTAAGGACACCTGTTCTAATCTATGTGACTAAAGTCGCAGCATCTTAAAAAAAAAAAAAAAAAAAAGGTTCCTGCACTAATTTGATGCGACTTGATTGCCATAGAGTGTAATAAGTTGCATTAGAAATTACGTGGTTTTAGAGTCGCACTAGTGTGAACCAAGCCTAGGTCCAGTCTAAATCAATCGGAAGGGATGTTATGCCTGTTGATTCTTTGTTGATTCCATTGTTTTGATTGGATCACACATCCATTAGGGAAAAAAATCAAAGCATATACTGTATGGCCACCATTGGGGTACTTACACACGGTACTGATTTCTGAACATCCTTTCCTGCATAAAAGAAATTGGCTGTATAGTAAATGTGCGTATTTGCATGTGAAGATTCTTTTTTTGAGGTGTGTCTTACATGCATATATGTGCATAAAATACTGTCCAGCAATGCAGATTTTTGTAAAAAAATTTTTTTTTTTTTTCCTCTGTGTGTGTCCAGGCCTATTAAAAACAAAGGGCTGCATTTAGATCACAATAATACCTAAAAATGTAGCATATTTCTTGTACATACAGGTAAGCTTTATTATAAGCCTACCGGTAGGTAACAGTGATCAAGCAGTGTTTACTGCCGCTTTAAAAAAACAAAAAGGAAATGTAGGAGAATGGCATCACTGGGCATTCTTGTCAGGTCAGGGGAAAGCTAAGGATGTACAGTGCTGGGGAGTCTCAGATTTCCCAGAGTCTCATTTTCTGACCCATTGTGAAGTCCAATAACGTCAATGCAGTGCCTGAGAGCCTGGTAATAAGGTGAATCCTTTTTTTTAAATTCCTCCTTCCCTTTTTTTTTATTTTTGGCTTTTACCTCCTATTTTTTTTAATCAGGAGGTGTGATGCTCGCAGACAAGAGGACATTGCATTTTCATGCCTGTGACAGACCTAGCCGGGAGAGAGACTTTTGGAGGGGACTGAATGCTAGCCTCTGCCGATCAATCGTGGGCCCTGGCATTTGGGGGAACGGTGCTCTTTGTGATCTGTATGCCTGGGGACCCTTGAGGTGGTATTACTGTGGATTCAGGTCCTGGTCCCCCAGGACACACAGACTCTGGGGACCCTGTGTATGCCATATGGGAAATGGTGACTTGGAGGGTATGTCTTGGATTGCTTAAAATGGGACAGTAATATTTCCCAGGATATATATATGTAAAGACTATTATTGGTTTGTTTGATTCTGAACTCAACATGTTAATTGAGTGAGCTGATCACATTAGCCTCCAGGACTGGCTAGGAGACGAACAGTCTACTCCTACTATGAGTGTTGATGACTAGGCTGAGGAGCGGGGAGAACACTGTTTGTATTGTTAATTGTAATTAGCTCCTGCTATTGTGAAAATGTCCTGTGGTTGTACTTATGATAATGTGTAATGTACTGTGTGAAGCTCGGTGACCACAAGTCTGGGCAAAAGGTCATGTTAGTAAACCAGCTCATGTTAATTAGGTTAATTAGGTTACAGGTGTATTGTTAGAGTAATATGAGCAGGAGGTATGCACCTCCTCTTTTACTGTATAAAAGAGCCTGTATTCCTGTCAATAAAGTGAGATTCCTGGTTGAACTTACATACAGCCTGCCTGGTGTTTGTTCTGAGCTATCACAACTGGATTTAAACGGCACATAGCTGTAGTTCAATTCCCAGAGCGTCGGATGACCGAACCATCAGACGTTGCAATCTGATTCAATAGCTGCAGAGGAGTGTCGGGAGAGTGGAATCGAGCGAGCAGGGGCTCGTTACAATGCTAATCTGCAAAATGAGCTAAATCAAATGTCATATGTGATATTACTTTTTGTCTTCTCTAGAGCTCCATGGATCAGACGCTATCTCTTACTTGGAGGATCCACCAACAGCGCTGCAGTTTCATCAGAATTGGCTGAATCCAAACAGACCATGTGTTATACGCAACGCCTTCAACCACTGGCCGGCCCTACACAAGTGGACGTTCGATTACCTTCGGTACGAGAGCTGTAGCTGACGTATTTCAGGTATAGGCGATATTCTTGCAGATAATTTGTGTGATATGGAATGTGTGTCAGCACATTAGGTAACATGATGAGCGTGCTTCTTTGTAAAAAAACAAAAAACAAAAACTTGGATTTAAAGTAGAAGTCCACCCTAAAACTGAAATCCCTGCATCTACAGACATCCACAATCTAACACTAACCTATCTAGCCCTATAAAGAAGAAATCAGTATACATACCCTCTTTGTACCTGATCCGGTCCGGTCTCTAGCGGCGGAAGCTCTGCAGAGGGCACAGCCGACAACGGCTGTGAAGTGAATGGAAAGTGACGTCACTCACAGAGTGTCTTCTGTACCCGCCTCCACAGCGAAGCCACGGCTGATAGCTTAGTGTGGGATCAGGTCGGAATGTATACCGATTTCTTCTTTATAGGGCTAGATAGGTAAGTGTTAGATTGTGGATGTCTGTAGATGCAGGGATTTTAGTTTTAGGGTGGGCTTCTACTTTAAGAGAATTGAAGTGATTGTAAAGGTTCGTTTAAAATAAAATAAAAAAAACAAACATGTTATACTTACCTCTTCTGTGAAGTTGGTTTTGCACAGAGCAGCCCCATTCCTCCTATTTTCGGGCCCCTCTTCTCTGCTCCTGGCCCCTCCCTCCTATAGAGTGCCCCCACAGCCAGCAGCTCTCTTTGGGGGCACCCAAGACAAGTCAGCGCTCTGTGTATCCATTCAGACACAGAGCCCCAACCTGGCCCTGCCCCCTCTCTCCCCTGATTGGCTGACTGATTTTGATTAACTGCCAATGGCACCGCTGCTGTGTCTCAGCCAATCAGGAGGAGTGTCCAGGATGGCTTAGACACTCGTGAACATCGCTGGAGAGAGATGGGGCTCAGGTAAGTATTAGGGAGGCTGCTACACACAGAAGTTTTTTTTTTTTTTTCTTCTTAATGCATAGAATGCAAAAAGGTAAAAGAACCTTCTGCCTTTACATCCCCTTTAAAGTGAATGCAAAGCCAAAACATTAGGCCATTGTCACTTCAAGCTGTCACTGAAAAAGATGTCCTCACTGGCAGATTTCTTTCTAGGAAAAGTCTGTGGAGACTGAAAGATAAGTAAAGTCTTACTAAGGTACAGTAATTACAAAAACTACCCTGGCAAGCATTTAACTCTTGCTCAACAGCAATTTAAATGGAAACAAATGCATTGTAACCACAAGCCAGGCATTTGCCTTGTTGTTGCACTGCGGCCTCATTGACTTAAAAGGGCAAGCTTGACAGGCAGTGTTGCCTATCAGCTGTATGTAGGTTTTGGGTGAACAGTCAAGGGGTGGTAAAACTGAGGCTAGATTGCCTGCTTGTACTGCCTCCTGGCCACCCATGTGAAAAAAGCCTAACAATGACTGCAAGGATAGTTTTTTTGTAAGAGTTTTTTTTCTAAAGATGTTTTCTCTAAGCGTCTTCCAGGACAGCCCATGAGACCTAGGGCTCCTCCCACCAGGACAGGAAACACGTTACCCCCACCAGATAAAAAGGCAGTCCTCCAGGCCCCATGTCAGTTATTAGTGTTTCCTCTGGTAACATGTTCCTGGAACCTGGTCCCCTAGGTCTCATGAGCAGGGGCTCTAATAGCTGTTTGGGGTGTATCACTGACCTTTCTCCTCTGCCAGAAGCAGCATCTCCACTGGGGAAGCTGGCTGTACTGCTGTTCCCTGTTCTCAGTGCCTGGAGAGGGCCAAGACCGAGGTGATGTCAGGCCCCATAGTGCGGGTTGCATAGCAGCATGGTGGTATCCTTTCCCTGCTGACAGCGTGGCTTGTATGTGCAGGGGAAAGAGGAAGCCGTGGCGCTCGAGGGAGCTACTGCCCTCTAAGCTGGCTCACAGGAAGTATCCAGCGAGGGTCACTTCCGGGGCATATGAGGTCATCATCGGACGCTGATTCCGGTCTCCATAAACGTCACGAGCAGGGACCGCTGGCTGCTGGTGTTTGAATGGTGAAGAAGCAGCAGAGGCTGTGGACTACCAGAGGGGCAGGATGGATCCTTCTGCAGTACCTGCACAGGCAGTGGATGTGGTCCCCAACACCAGCACCTCGCAGGTAAGCCTGGAATGTTTTGTCAACCTCTATCCTTGTGAGTGTCCCCCCCCCCCCCCTTCTGTAGAATTGGGTGTAAGGGGACACATTTTCCTCCCTCCACTCCGTAACACCTCGTGCTGATGGGTGGCTTAAGATTACATAATGGGTCATTTATTTTGTCTTGCAGACCAGGACAAGGCCCAAGCGCAGCCACCAAAAAGGAAATGTGCGGTTTGTGGAAAGAAATTGAGCTCCGCATGGAGCAAAGCAGTTTGCCGCACATGTATATAGTAAAGGATGACTCGGTAGCCTTCTGTCAGAGAATACTGACTTCTGTTAGAGATGAGCTTGCATCTAACATTAGCTCATTTAAAACTCTAATTGACAAGCTTCAGGCTCCCGCAGAGGGTCCGTCTCCAATTAGGGCTTCAGTCGGTAGCGCTCCACAGCAGATTGCGGAGAGTGAAGACTCTGAGGCTGAAGCCAGATCTACCCGTTCTTCTCCAGAAGAATCGGGGTCAGATATAGGGCCCAGGGATAGAGAATCCACAAGGGGCTCGAGGTTTAAGTTATCTTAGGAAGATGTTGATGACTTATTAAAGGCAATCTATACAACACTTGAGTTGGAAGAGGAGGAGGTACAATTGTCTAAACACAATCTTATGTGCAAAGGTTTGCATAAGGAAAAGTCTAGAGTTTATCCATTGCATAGTTCCCTTCTTGATACTATCAAACTGGAGTGGGAAAATCCAGAGAGAAAACCTTTCTTTTCTGGTAACCTAAAAAGGAGGTTTCCATTTGATGAGGACACAGCGCAGCCGTGGAACAAAAATCCTAAGTTAGACGCACCTCTTTCAAAGGTTTCAAAAAACTGGGACCTAGCGTTTGACGATATGGGCACGCTTAGGGACACGATGGACAAAAGAGGGGATATTCTTCTCCACAGAGCCTGGGATTCAGCTGTTGGGAATCTTAAAGCAGCTCTGGCCTCCACATGTGTAGCCAGAAATTTGGAAGTATGGTTGACACAAATAAAAACACATTTGTTGGCAGGTACCTCCTAGAGAGCAGATTCTGAAGTCTTTCCCTCTCCTCTTTTGTGCAGTTGTACCACATTCAAAGTAACTTAAATCCCCTTTCTTCTGATGCTCAGTTTGAACTTCAGCAAGTTGTCTTCACCACAGCTAGATGTCTAAATGCATTGAGTTACTACCTTGTGATTGGCTGATTAGCAATTTGTGTTACCAAGCAATTGAACAGCTGTAACTAATAAAGTGGCCGGTGAGTGTAGATCTTTTCTGGGTCAGCTTTGGATCGGAGTAACAACCAGGAAACATTTTTCAACAAAGAGTTCATCTGGTGGCTTACATCTCGGTTCAGTACCGAATTCTAGTCAACAACATATTATTGGGGTGCATACATTTATGTTTTATTGGTGAGTGACACCCAGATACTGATGAGGAATTTGTAGGGCATAAATCAGTCTCTAACGTGGTGACAACCTTTCAGAGTGTGGCATCTGTCACTCAACAATTGAATCCCGCCACGCAAACAATATTGTGTTTGTAGACAATGAATCACTGAGGGTAATCTGATGTCCCTGTAATGAGTAAAACGTATTCATTTATTTATGACCAGCAGCTGATAAACACCCGGCAGCTGTGCTAACCTCAGTCCTGACTTTCAATGGCTTTAATATCAATTATAACCATGTTTCTATATACAGGACCTGTATAGGATCCAAGCATGTGAGTGTGGCTGTTACTCCCAATGGCTATGCTGATGCCGTATACAAGGACAAGTTTGTCATGCCAGAGGAGAGATCCATGAAGCTGGCGGACTTTCTGGATATCATTGAGAAGAAAACCAGCAGCCCAGGAGTGTATTACATCCAGAAACAGTGCTCCAACCTGACAGAGGAATTCCCAGAACTGATCGGAGATGTGGAGAATCATATACCATGGATGAGTGAGGCTCTAGGTAAGTCCTCATTATCAGTGGCGGCTGGTGATCAGGTCGGTTCATCCGCGCCTCCCGCCAACCCTACACTCCTCCTCCCCTGCATCACGCCGTGCGTCTCCTCTCTTCTCTCCTCCGTGCACCATGCATCTCCTCCCTCCTCCTCTTAGGCGGCCAATTGGATCGCCTCTCTGTTCTGCTAATCGTGTGACCCGCTTCCTGATTGGCCAGGAGGAGAATTAGGAAGACAATAGCGAATATTCATTCGCTATTGTCACACAAGTGGGTGTGCTCGGGGCGCAGTGCTCTGCACCCCGAGCCCACCCTTTTTTTAAAGCCTATTAGAGCCTCTGGCTTTTATGGCGTACTTCAAAAGTAAAAAAACCCATTGGAATTCATGCGTCCAGCGATCCGCATGTGGAATTAGGGGGCCAGATGCTTTGTTGGTGGCCGGCGCCCTGCATTGCGGGCCGCCACTGCTCATTATGATGGGATCATACGCACTTTTCCTGTTGAAGAGATTTGCTGTGTGATGCCATTTACTTTTTAAAGCTTAGGCTTTGTGCACACCTGTGCATTTTTAACTTGTTTTCAGAAGCGCAGGAACGCATGACAGACGATTGGGTTCCTTTCACATCTCTGTTTCCTCAAATATGTTTTTGGAAGAGGTGCAGGGATTTTTTTTTTCCTGAGAAGGTGTTTTTGGGTCCATATCAATGGAACAGCATCAAACACATACACATGAATTTTTGTTAGAGTCTTATGTAGGGGTCGACTAATATAGTTTTTTCAGGGCTGATACCGTTTTTTCAGCTGCCTTTCAGGCCGATAGTTGATATCAGGTGCCGATATTCTGTAGATTTAAACTTTTTATTTTTACACTGTCCTTTTAAAACAAAAAATCTATCACTGTTATAGCTGTCAGAGGGAATGTAAACATCCCTTGTGACAGTAAAAAGCAGTGACAGGTATTCTTATGGAGGGATCTGGAGTCTATAAGACCCCCAAACACCTCCTCTGCACTTGAAGTGATCAAGATCTGCGTTTTTGAATATTTTCTATTCTTTAAAACTGGCACTTTTAGGATGCCAGTAATCCAGAAGTGATGTCATGACATCGCTTCCCGGTTACTAGATCTGAGACCTGAACTAAGCAATCGGCTTTGTTTGGGTCTTCGACCAGCCAGCAGACATGTCGGCTGGTTGCTCGGGCCTCCCTGTGCCGCATCAGTTGTTATTACAAGAAAGTTGAACATCCGCTCTAAAGAACGGTACCGGGGTGATGGCTGCAGCTGCAGGGTGTGATCACCTCAATACAACCCCTTGAAGCAATATTGGTAACATCGGTAAGTTTGTGACCTATACCGATGCTTCAGAAAAAGTGAATATCAGCCGCTGATAATCGGTCAACCCCTAGTTTTGTATTTTAACAATTAGTCTCCTACAAAAAAAAGTCTGCAGCATGCATTGCTACCAGGATGGACCAGACTGATTCTGATTGGTCAATGACATCACAGTGAAATGCTCTGTTTCATCCCGGGAGTGCTGCACAGATCCTCCTCTTCTCGGATTCCTCTTCAGGACTCTTGGCCACTCCTTCCTGTTGAGTGCCCCCCCCCCCCCCCCACAGCAAGCAGCTTGTTATGGGGGCACCTGAGCCGTGTCACAGCTCCCTGTGTCCATTCAGACACTGAGCCCCAACCCGGCTCCACCCCCTATCTCCCCTGATTGGCTAGCTGACTTTGACAGCAGAGGGAGCCAGGAAGGAGAATCTCAGACAGCTGAGACACTCGTGGACATCACTGGACAGAGAGGGACCTCAGGTAAGTATGAGGGGGCTGCTGCACACAGAAGGCTTTTTATCTTAAAGCATAGAATACATTAAGATAAAAAAAAAACTTCTGCCTTTACAGCCCCTTTTATATAAAAAAAATTGAATTTTTTTAATAAAAGTTGGATGTCATTATTATGTCTATGGGTCACTAGAAGTCCCATTTTCCTAAGCTTTCCCATCTAGGGTCTTATAGACCACAGATGTCTCCATAAAAAGGATCTGTCATACCTTATTTTTATCACAAGGGATGTTTACATTTCTTGTGATAGGAATAAATGTGAGTAAAAAAAAAAAAAAAAATTAAAGGGACAGCGTAAAAATAAAATAAATTATAATACATTTATTTTTTTAAAGCCCTCCTGTCTCCCCATGCTGGCACACAGAAGCCAACGCATACATGGGTCACGCCCGCATATGTAACCAGTGTTCGCACCACACGTGTGAGGTATCGCCGCGAACATCTGATCTAAAGCAATAATTCTAGTGCCTCCTCTGTAACTCTAAACATGTAACCTGTAAAAATTGTTAAAGCGTCGCCTATGGAGATTTTTAAGTACTGTAGTTTGGAGCCATTCCACGAGTGTGCACAATTTTAAAGTGTGACATGTTAGGTTTCGATTTACTTGGCGTAACATCATGTTTTATATTTTACAAAAACAAATTGGTTATATATTGTGTTTTTGTTTTTTTTTTGCATTAAAATTCAATAAATGTATGTTTTTTGTTTTTTTGTTTTTTTTTTAAATGCGTTTGAAAAATCTCTGCACAAATACCTTGTTCCATAACAAATTTCAACGATCGCCATTTTATTCTCTAGAGTCTCTGATAAAAAAACATGTATAATGTTTGGGCGGTTTGAGTAATTTTCTAGCAAAACAAAAAGATTTACATGTAGGAGAGAAATGCAGAATTAACCTGGGTGGGAACTGGTTAAAGCTAAATTGAACTTTAATGCTGTCTTTTTTTTTTCCCCCACCATTAGGAAAGAGGCCAGATGCTGTAAATTTCTGGCTGGGAGAGTCTGCAGCAGTGACTTCATGTGAGTGACGTCATTCCAATGTTATAGTTACAGTCAGGCAGAAAAATAGATACAGATATATTTGTAGTAGTGTAAGAAGGTTTGCTTTAAAATGGCTACATTGAAATATTTGTTTTCCAAACAGTGAAGTCTTACTGTAATGTCATGAACTTGGGACATTTCTAGACGTTCTATAGTTTTAAAGGAGAAGTACAGCCAAAGCTCATTGGAGTGCAGTTCGTTTTGCATTCCTGTGCCCTATTTTCATCAGAAAGCGGGCTGAAGCCCACTGTCGGTTGACGTCACAGATCCGGTCCAGGCTCAGGGAAAGATCGTGACCATATGGTCGAGATCCGCCCACATGGCTTGACCAACATCAGTCTCAACCCCTCAGCAAGCCACTGAGAGCCTGGGCTGGCCGCTCCCATCCCATCCACAGCCCAGCACTCCAGTGTGCAAGGAAGGGGCAGAGCAGAGAGCCAGTGACTGACAGTAGCTCTCTACTCACGGATCTGTGAGAACTGAGTGATCAACAGTGTTTGATCGCTCAGTTCTCAGTGTTGGAGCCGGTGGGGGACAGATGCAGCCTCTGATCTAGGGAAGTATAATTCTGAGAAAAACTCATTTTGCATACTTTTAACGTAGATGTTGTAGTAAAAAGGGGCAGTTTGGGTATAAAGTGAACCTGTATGGCAAAACCTTAGGTTCACTGACACGACAGCCCTATCAGCAGCATATACTCATCTTTCTCACATTGGGTATAAGGGCTATGACACTCGCTCCACTTCCTCCCACATGACAGCAGTGATGCTTGGTGGTTGGCCTCTCAGGCACCCAGTGCTTTCATATTGGGTTAGGGGGAGAGTCCTTAATTCTGTGTAAGCACTAAATTGTGCCTTGGAGCTTACACATGGCCTCTTCTCTTTGCACCTGCAGATAAACAAAGAGGGGGGGAAGTGAAGGAAAAGTAAGTTTAGGTTACTGCAGGGGCCAGCATTAAGAAGGTACTTAAAGTCAAAGAGGAAAAAAGATCTGGTTGATCTGGGCTCCAGCACAATCTTTCCTTCCCCTAGTTTTCATAAATCATTATCAGCATGTACAATACGAGCTTTGAAGGATATCTGCTTTTTTATTAGTCAACTGATTTTTCTTTTTATAGTGCATAAAGACCACTATGAGAACCTGTATTGTGTCATTTTGGGAGAGAAGCACTTTATTCTTCACCCACCGACTGACCGCCCTTTTATCCCATATGGTATGATAAAAAAAAAAAATCTTTTTTCCAATAAAGACCTACAGCTTTCCATTTGTGTTTACTTTAAAAATCAACTGCAGTTTTTTATTTTTTAAATGCTGAAAGGAATGGGGAAGGGTCCGGTTGATATTGCTGTCTGTGTCCCTGCAGGGGAGGTTTCACTTTAGTTCCCTGACACATGATGGGAGTGATTTACTAAAGGGGTTGTAAAGGCAGAAGGTTTTTTTTTATTTTAATGTATTCTATGCATTAAGATAAAAAGCCTTCTGTGTGTAGCACCCTCCATAATACTTACCTGAGCCCCATCTCTATCAAGCGATGTTGCACGAGTGCCTCGGCCATCTGATTGGCTGAGACACAGCATGGGCACCATTGGCTCCCACTGCTGTCAATTAAAGTCAGTTAGCCAATCAGGAGAAAGGGGGGGTGGGCCCGAACCACAGCTCCGTGTCTGAATGGACAAACAGAACTGCAGCTCAGCTCGGGTGCCCCATAGCAAGCTGCTTGCCGTGGGGGCACTCAACAGGAGGGAGGGGGCCAGGAGCACCGAGGTGGGACCCGAGAAGAGGAGGATCTTGGCTGCTCTATGCAAAATCATTTCACAGAGCAGGTAAGTATAACATGTTTGTTGCTTTTAAAGAAAAGAAATTAGACTTTTTAGTATCACTTTAAAGAGAAATTTTAATCCCCCCTTTGCAAACTTTTTTCCCCTCTTACCTTGTCTGCTGGGTTGTTTCAAAAAAACTAAAACATACCCACATGGCCAACAAATCCAGCATTGTCTTGTTTAAGCTGGTCCTTCTTTGCAGCACACTGTGTCCTGCACCACTATCTTTCTTCTCATGTCATTAGGGGGACAGCTGTCTCATGGTTCTTGCAGTTGACCGTTGATAAAGTGCTGCATACCTAGTTTGGTAGGGAAATTGCTGGGCGCATGTGCAGTGTAGCAGAAATTGTCCGAAGCACCCTCAGATGTGTGGCTTCAGTATCTAAGGAGGCCTTAGGTAGGGCATCATTCCTACCTAGACCAGACATCCAAGATTGCAGGGCCCAGCACCTAAAATTGCTTTCCAATATATATAAAAAAGGGGTAATACCCTATCATCTCAATCAACCAATCACATGCTGGCAGCAATCCTGTTTTTTTTTTTTCCCTCGCACAGGATTGGGTATTCAAAGTCAACACAGGTTCACATTATTTGCTTTCATTCACCTTTCAAAGTGAACAGCCTTTACACCTTGCTGAATTGGGATAGGAAGTGTTCAGTTTCTTGTAAGGGAATCTGTACTGTTAACATTTTTTGTCAGTTATTTTATTTAAAGCCTAAACTGTGTCTGTAATTTGTTTCAGAGTTATACCAGCCAGCAGTATACCAGGTAAATGAAGATGGATCATTTGCAGTAGTTGATCAGGAATCTGCAGAAAAGGTAATATATTTAGTTTTCAAAATTTAAATAGCAATTGTAAGCTTTGCAAACTTCTGTGTCACTGCACTCATAGCATTGCACTGCCATCATAGGGTTGAATGAAGCGTATACAGCGCATGCTGGGGACCCACATACACAATTTTGACAAGGGGCTGTGCAACTTTATGGGTAAAATCTCATTGGATAGGAGACGGGTGAGTATAAGGCTCGCAGGGGGGGCAGGTCATGGTACAATGTGAGTGGAGCAGTTGCATGTTTGGCCTCGTTCACATGGGGCATAAATACCATACTCCCGTGCAGGGCCGTGTTTACCTGCACAAGGATGTGCAGTTGTTCTGTTTATCCTTTTGCAGGAAGTCCCATTGATGTCTTTTGGGATACAGCAGCTGCATTGACACAGCTGCTGTGTTCCAATATGACATCTGTGTGGGTGCAGGTGCATGTCCCCACACACACATAGGGTGAGGTCAGGGGCACGCACCTGCATCCACATGGATATCATATTAGGACACAGCAAACGCACAGTCCCTGTGTCCCAATAGACATCAATAGGACTGTCTACCTGGGAATGCGAGGAAAACCTGTACATCCTTGTGCAGGTAAACTTGGCCCTGCACGGGCGCACAGTATTGTTAATACACAGTTGCTTGCCTATTTATTTTACTGTGATATTGGGGCCTGACTTTCCTTGACTTCATAGATGAGTTCCATCCACTGCCACTTTCTTGTCCAATGAGTACCTCTACCAGCTTTTAAAGTGATTGTAACGTCAGATGTTTTTTTATCTTAATGCATTAAGATAAAAAACTTTCTGTGTGCCTCAGCCCCCCTAATACTTACCTGAGCCCATCTCTATCCAGCGATGTGCACGAGTGCCTCGGCTGTCCGGGCCTCTCCCTCCTGATTGACTGAGACACAGCAGCAGCCCATTGGCTCCCACTGCTGTCAATCAAAGTCAGTTAGCCAATCAGGAGAGAGAGGGGCGGGGCCGAACCGTGGCTCCATGTCTGAATGGACACACGGAGCTGTGGCTCGGCTCGGGTGCCCGCATAACAAACTCCTTGCTGTGGGGGCCCTCGACAGAAGGGAGGGGCCAGGAGCACAGCAAAGGGACACGAGAAGAGGAGGATCAGGGCTGCCCTGTGCAAAACCATTTCACAGGGCAGGTAAGTATGACATGTTTGTTATTTCTAAAGAAAAGTAAACAAGACTTTAGTATCACTTTGTTAGTGAAATGACCGTAGATAGGATAGGATCAGCTCTCCCCCCTCCCTCTAGGCAATCATCTGGGACATGTGACTGGTCCCAGATGATTGCGCGGCCAGTCACGGCACGATGTGCGGCTCGCGCATGCGAAGTGGGTGCCCGGCTGTGAAGCCACAGCTGGGCGCCCACAGTTACAATGCCGGCGCCGCCGAGCGGAGGGGGAGACTAGCGGGGCTTCGATCCCCCGCATCGCTGGACCCTGGGACAGGTAAGTGTCCGATTATTAAAAGTCAGCAGCTGCAGTATTTGTAGCTGCTGACTTTTAATTTTTTTTTATAACCGGAATTCCGCTTTAAGTGACTTGATCGATTCAAAAAGAAAGGCCCACACAGATGGACAGATCATCAGGTCTGGAAATGTGCGCGACTTTAGTTTGAATTGTTCCTTTTGGTCTCCTCTCCTTGTGAGGCAGTATTTTGGAGTAGCCCCTGACATACCCTTTTCCACTATCCAAATGGTTATAAGGGCAAAAGTTTTTTATTTTTACCATAATGTGAGTGTGTGTGTGTACACAGTGCTGCTTAAGATCGATCCTGCACAAGTGCCACCATAACAAACAGCTTGCTGTATGGGACCTCGTAAAAGAGGAGGAGCCAAGATTGCCAGCAGTGGACCCCAGAAGAGAAGGTTCAGGTCTGCTCTGTGCAATAGGTAAGTATAACATATTTATTATTTTTAGAACATTTTTCTTTAGAACTGCTTTAGGTAATCCAGGTACCCGAAGTTTATAACTGCAGTGAATTAGTTAAGGGGTTACTTTTAGTACAGCTAGATAAAACATTTTAAAATAAAAATGACATCTGCCCTTTTTATAGGTACCTTGGATCCCTGTTGATCCACTGGATCCAGATCTGAGTATGTACCCAGCATACAGTCAAACAAGGCCACTGCACGTCACTGTTAGGGCTGGAGAAATGCTGTATCTACCTTCTCTGTGGTTTCACCATGTGCGCCAGTCCCATGGCTGCATTGCAGGTAAGGTATAGTGGAGGTTTAGGGATCAAATGTATAATTGTAACAGGGCTCCCCTCATTTCTTGAAGTGGTATATGAATGCCACAGGGATCACGGACTATGGTGACTTTGAATACTGATTGTCCTTTTTTGTGAACCTGGATCGGTAGAAATGGTTATAGCACAGATAAGAAATGGCATCACAGAAATACAAAAAAAATACATGCTCCCCCCTTTTTTTTTTTTTTTTTTTTTTTTTTTTTTTTTTTGTGCACTGGGCAGACCATAAAATAAATTTTCCTAGGCACAATGCATGTTTAAAGCACCACAGATGTGTAAACCTAGCCTTAGCGTTTAGAGCTGCAGAAGTTGCTGAAAACAGCCATTTGACACTCACAGAAAACCCATAAATTATAGGGAACACCATGAAATTGCACTTAATGTTTCAGAGTTACAGAGAAAGTCAAACTGACCTACAAAAACCTTTAGCTGTAATATTGGATTACAGTTGTAACTCAGACACATGAAATGTCAGAAAATGTGCTTGTGTGTCAGATCAATCTCTTTGTATTAGAGATGTGTCAAAAGACCTGGCAGCCTCATATATCTGCTTCAATATATTTGTATGCTCAGTGGTAAATACCACTACATACACAGTATCTCACAAAAGTGAGTACACCCTTTACATTTTGTGTACATGTGACATCACTGAAGAAATGTCTCTTTGCTATAATGTAAAGTAGTGAGTGTACAGCTTGTATAACAATGTAAATTTGCTGTCCCCTCAAAATAACTCAACACACAGCCATTAATGGCTAAACCTCTGACAACAAAAGTGATTGCAACCCCTAAGTGAAAATATCCAAATTGGGCCCAAAATGTCAATATTTTGTGTGGCCACCATGTTTTTCCAATACTGCCATAACCCTCTTGGGCATGGAGTTCACCAGAGCTTCACAGGTTGCCACTGGAGTCCTCTTCCACTCCTCCATAATGATATCACAGATCTGGTGGATGTTAGCGACCTTGCACTCCTCCACCTTGCGTTTGAGCATACCCCACAAATGCTCAATAGGGTTTAGGTCTGGAGACATGCTTGACCAGTCCATTACCTTTTACCCTCAGCTTCTTTAGCAGTGGTCATCTTGGAGGCGTGTTTGGGGTTGTTATCATGTTGGAATACTGCCCTGCTGCCCAGTCTCCGAAGGGAGGGGATCATGCTCTTCTTCACTATGTCACAGTACATGTTGGCATTCATGGTTCCCTCAATGAACTGTAGCTCCCAGTGCCGACAGCAGTCATGCAGCCCCAGACCATGACACTCCCACCACCATGCTTGACTGTAGGCAAGACACACTTGTCTTTGTACTCCTCACCTGGTTGCCGCCACACACGCTTGACACCATCTGAACCAAATAATTTTATCTTGGTCTCATCAGACCACAGGTAATGTTTCCAGTAATCCATGTCCTTAGTCTGCTTGTCTTCAGCAAACTGTTTTCGGGCTTTCTTGTGCATCATCTTCAGAAGAGGCTTCCTTCTGGGATGACAGCCATGCAGACCAATTTGATGCAGTGTGCGGCGTATGGTCTAAGCACTGACAGGCTGACCCCCCCACCCCTTCAACCTCTGCAGCAATCATACATCTATTTCCCAAAGACGACCTCTGGCTATGATGCTGAGCACATGCACTCAACTTCTTTGGTCGACCATGGCTAGGCCTGTTCTGAGTGGAACCTGTCCTGTTAAACCGCTGTATGGTCTTTGCCACCATGCTGCAGCTCAGCTTCAGGGTCTTGGCAATCTTCTTATAGCCTAGGCCATCTTTATGTACAATTCTTTTTTTTTTTCAGATCCTCAGAGAGTTCTTTGCCATGAGGTGCCATATTGAACTTCCAAGGACTGATTTGAGAGAGTGAGAGCGATAACACCAAATTTAACACACCTGCTCCCCATTCACTCCTGAGACCTTGTAACACTAATGAGTCACATGACACCAGGGAGGGAAAATGGGGTTGTACTCACTTTTGTTGCCAGTGGTTTAGACATTAATGGCTGTGTGTTGAGTTATTTTGAGGGGACAGCAATTTTACACTGTTATACAAGCTGTACACTCACTACTTTACATTGTAGCAAAGTGTCATTTCTTCAGTGTTGTCACATGAAATAAAATATTTACAAAAATGTGAGGAGTGTACTCACTTTTGTAATTGTGTGTGTGTATATATATGTGTGTGTGTGTGTGTATGTATATATATCCCTAATGTGTCTGCCTCTTACAAATACAGTATACTATAACTCAGATGTTCCTTTTCTCCTTTAAACAGTGAATTACTGGTACGACATGGAGTATGACATCAAATATCATTATTTCCAGCTGCTTGACTCTCTCTCTAACGTCATAAAAAACTCTGGATTGAACAGAAAGCATGAAGCTGACCAGGAAGAAAAGATGACATAACTGTCTTATACTGCTCTATTTAATACCAGCAAAAAGGAAGACTATGGAAATTGTCTTACGAAAACAGATATTGTGGTGTATTGAGCACCGCAGGACAGAACTGAATTCCAATTTCAGATCTTGGTTGTGGAGGATTACACTGTCACCAGAAACTGGCTACAGATGTTACTGATTGTACAGTCAGATTGTAACTTGTGTGGCCAGTTTAACGCAAAAGTAAATAAAGTCAGCAAGTTGTTGTCATTATTTAAAACATAATGTACATATTATTAAATGTTGCTATCCCCATCCACAAAAGCCTTTTCCTATGCGAGTTATTATTTTTTCCTTTCCTGGATGACATCATGAATGCCTGTGCAGATCGTTTCATATACTTAGCATCTTGGTATGCCGAGATGTAAGCAGTGGCTATGCCCAGATGATATTATTGGCTTGATCTCCAGAACAGGAGCATTCTTGCAGGTCTGGTTACTTCCTGAAATCCCATGTGACTAGAAACAGCACAGGGGTTGGGAAGTTTTATTTTAAAGAACTACATACAGTATATTTGTTATGCACTGCAGAGAAAGCCTTGCAGAAGTCAGATGTAATGTGTCAAATGTAATTAAAATCCCTCTTTATGTCCTGTTCAACATTTTAGAAATATAATAATATCGCTGACATAAAGCTTTATATTTATCACTGGCCACTGATGTATGCCAAAGTTTTATTTCCCCATTAAAGGAGAAGTGCGTGAATATAAAAAATAAGCATACATACATAATTACCTACCTGGTGCAGCATCGGTGAGACGCTGCAAGCTGTCCCCCACCAGCTCTAAGCCCAGAAACTGAGCGATCACATGACTGCTGATTTCTCAGTTCTCAGGTCAGCTCTGAGCAGAGAGCGGTGACTGGCAAGCAAAAGTGCTTTGCCCATACTTCTCTTTTAAGTATACATGACATAGGAGCATATAAAAATCTTTTATTCTACTGAAAAAATAAAAAATTATTATTTTCTGTTTTAAAAAAATGTACTAATTTACAACAATATGGGCTATATAAAAATATTTGAAGTACACAAATTGTGTTTAAAAAAGTATGACCTCTACTAACTTTAAGCCCTGGTTAACACTGGTGCTAAATGTGCTCCGACTTTGAGAGCACAAGTCGTGTCCCATTAAGTGCAATAGAACCGTTCTCATAGGAGCGACTTGAGTCGCTCCGACTTTGAAAAAGGTTCCTGCACTACTTTTGGTGCAACTTCGGTGCGACTTGCATTGACTTCTTTCCTGCCGAAGCCACGCTAGGATGTCAGCTTCAAAGTTGCGCGAAAGTCGATTGACTCGGAAGTCGCGACAGTGTGAACCAGGCCTAGAGCTCAACTATAAAAAGATAAATAAATGTACCCTTAAAGTGGGAATCTCATTTAGTCTGGGGTACAGGATCAAGGAGCATATGCTTACTTCACTAGTTGCTCCAGCTGGCTCTTACTAGTGCTGCAACTGGTCCCCTTCAGCTGCTCTGGTGATACACCAGCCTCCTCAGCATACTGGGTTAATCAGTCACAAGGCAAGTTCATCCAGTGCCCAGGTCAAAGCCAACAATGTCAAACTCCCCCCCCCCCCCCCCGGTAGGGTAGAGGGTGGGGCTAATAACTGTGTGTGTAGTGCTGAAATGTATTTAATTGTTATGGCATGTTGTAAAATAGTGCCAATGGTTGTTGCAAAGTTCCCAGTGTGTCCCCCCTCCCTCTGCATAGAAACGTTGCATATAGGGCACATGCTCATTATGCTAACAACAAGACCCAGGCTGGGGCAATGCCCCCCCCCCCCCCATTTCCATATCAGCATATCCCTTCTACCAGGAGACTCCTGTAATGGAGGGCACAGAGTAACAGGAGATCCATTCACTGATAGGTGCCCCTGTGTTAGAGGACAGATTAAACGGAGCCCTGTACTTGTGGACACGGTAACAAGGGATCCCTATACTAGTGGACACAGTAACATAAGACCCCTGTACTGGAGGCCAGGGATACCAAATGGAAGAAACCGAGACCATAACAATTCAGAACACACATTACCTGGAGACCCCTATAATGGAGTATTGAAAGCCCCCTCCTCAGTGGAAATAATTTGAGTTACTTCTCTACGAAGTTAAGCCACTAATGATGCTCTAAAGAACAATGGTCTCCAAACTATGGCCCTTTGCTAATCTTTATTCGGCCCTTGGGGCAGAGGCGTAACTAGAACCTTCAGGGCCCCGGTGCAAGAAACCATGATGGGCCCCCCTTCCATCCGAGCCCCGGGCTTCCAATTTTGGGAGAGTGTCCATGGACATCCTCCCAAAACCCGTGCATCCAGCGCAATCACATCGGCCCTTTACCATGTGATCAGCTGATCACATGTAAACAGACTTGCCGGTTATCTGCAGCCCTTTCCTCCCACGCTGTGTCTGTGTTAGGAAAGGACTGCCGTTAACTGTCAAGAATGTCAGTAAATTGTTTACACTGATAACCAGTGCCCCAATCATCAGTGCCATCTATCAGTGCTGCCTATCAGTGCCCATCACTTCCACCTACAAGTGTTACCTATCAGTGCTCATTAATGCCGCCTAACAGCATCCATCAGTGCCACCTATCAGTACTGCCCATCAAAGCCCATCAATACTGCCTGAGTTCTGCCTATCAGTATTCGTAAGTGCCCATCAGTACCACCTATCAGTGCCCATCAATGCCACCTATCAGTGCACATTAGTGCCTCCTATCCGTGCTGCCTATCAGTGCTCATCAATGTGGCCTATCAGTGCTCATCAGTGCCTCTTATCAATGCCTCCTATCAGTGCCCATAAATGCCTCCTATAAGTGCCCATCAGTGCCTTTTATCGGTGTCCATCAGTGCCTTCTATCAGTACCCATTAGTGCCTTCTATCAGTGCTCATCAGTGCCTTCTATTAGTGCTCATCAGTGCCTTCTATCAGTGCTCATCAGTGCCTTCTATTAGTGCCTTCTATCAGTGCCCATTAGTGCCTTCTATCAGTGCTCATCAGTGCCTTCTATTAGTGCCTTCTATCAGTGCTCATCAGTGCCTTCTATCAGTGCTCATCAGTGCCTTCTATTAGTGCTCATCAGTGCCTTCTATCAGTGCTCATCAGTGCCTTCTATTAGTGCTCATCAGTGCCTTCTATTAGTGCTCATCAGTGCCCATCAGTGCCTTCTATTAGTGCTCATCAGTGCCTTCTATCAGTGTTCATCAGTGCCTTCTATTAGTGCTCATCAGTGCCTTCTATCAGTGCTCATCAGTGCCTTCTATTAGTGCTCATCAGTGCCTTCTATCAGTGCTCATCAGTGCCTTCTATCAGTGCTCATCAGTGCCTTCTATTAGTGCTCATCAGTGCCCATCAGTGCCTTCTATCAGTGCCCATTAGTGCCTTCTATCAGTGCTCATCAGTGCCTTCTATTAGTGCTCATCAGTGCCTTCTATTAGTGCTCATCAGTGCCTTCTATCAGTACTCATCAGTGCTCATCGGTGCCTTCTATCAGTGCTCATCGGTGCCTTCTATCAGTGCTCATCAGTGCTCATCGGTGCCTTCTATCAGTGCTCATCAGTGTATGCTATTAGATTCCATCAGTGCCGGACAGCACAGCTCTGAGCGGAGATCGTGTGTCATAGATTAATAGCACAGAGAGACACCGGCGGCATTAATGTTCTATTTGTTGGTCCTCTCTGGCACGGATGAGAGTGGACACACAGATGATCTCACGGCTCCCCCTTCTCCCCCCTCCCCTGTGCTCCGCAGGAAATGTGAGCTCTTTAGCTTCACACTTGACTGCCCGCGGAGCACAGAAGAGAGAGGGGAGGGGGGAGAAGGGGGAGCCGTGAGATCAGCTGTGTGTCCTCCAGGGGCGGATCCAGAGCCTAGTCTCGGGAGGGGCACTGCCAGAAAATACAATTTTTTGGGGTAAATTTATCGGGGAAATGGCTGGTGTTAGCGCTTCAATTATCACGGCACCATGGTTGTTATGGTGTCAGGATGATTGAAGTGCATTATTTCTATTACATTGTTATAAAAAATGAAATGGTTCAACTCACCATACTGCAGAATCAGTGGGAGCCCCGAGTGTGTCACTTGCCACTGTCACCTGCCACACGTTGCGGATTGTCACTTGCTACGTAGCCTGTCACCAGATGCAGATTGTCACTTGCCACGTCACCTGTCACCAGATGCAGATTGTCACTTGCCATGTCATCTGTCACGTCACCTGTTAGCAGATGCAGATTGTCACTTGCCACGTCCCATGCCACACGTTGCAGATTGTCACTTGCCACATCATTTGCCATGTCCCATGCCTCACATTGCGGACTGTCACTTGCATCGTCGCCTGTCACTAGATGCAGATTGTCACTTGCCACGTCCCATGCCACACATTGCAGATTGTCACTTGCCACGTCCCATGCCACACGTTGCAGATTGTCACTTGCCACGTACCATGCCACACATTGCAGATTGTCACTTGTCACACGTTGCAGATTGTCACTTGCCACGTCCCATGCCACACGTTGCAGATTGTCACTTGCATGTCACTTGCCACGTCCCATGTCACACGTTGCAGATTGTCACTTGCCACGTCCCATGCCACACATTGCAGATTGTCACTAGCCACATCCGATGCCACACGTTGCAGATTGTCACTTGCCAAGTCCCATGCCATGCCACACATTGCAGATTGTCACTTGCCACATCCCATGCCACACATTGCAGATTGTCACTTGCCACGTCCCATGCCACACGTTGCAGATTGTCACTTGCCACATCCTATGCCACACGTTGCAGATTGTCACTTGCCACATCACTTGCCACGTCCCATGCCACATGTTGCAGATTGTCACTTGCCACGTCCCATGCCACGTCCCATGCCACACATTGCAGATTGTCACTTGCCACGTCCCATGCCACACATTGCAGATTGTCACTTGCCATGTCCCATGCCACACGTTGCAAATTGTCACTTGCCACGTCCCATGCTATGCCACACATTGCAGATTGTCACTTGCCACGTCCCATGCCACACATTGCAGATAGTTACTTGCCACGTCACTTGCCACATCCCATGCCACACATTGCAGATTGTCACTTGCCACGTCCCATGCCATAGTTGCAGATTGTCACTTGCCACGTCCCATGCCACACGTTGCGGATTGTCACTTGCCTGCTATAATTGTCTCTTGCTGTGTCCCAGAGTCAGGCAGCAGATTACCATCAAGCAGCAGAAAGATGATGTAATCTCTCTGCTGCTGTGGCTGCCTGCACCCTGCACAGTGATGGTGGGACTGCAGGGATGCAGGGCGAGCGCCGGGCGGTGAGAGATTATGTCATCTCACTGCTCCCCCGCTCTCCGCCTCCCTGATTGACCAGCAGCCCGCTCACACACTGTCACCGAGCCGCACAGCTGCTCACCAACTGAGCCGCCCGGCCCGCCCACGGAGCCGCCCGCTGTCTCTCACCAATGGAGCCACCCGTGCTCTCAGCCGCAGAGCCGCCCGCCGGCTCTCTTACCCGCTGCCACGCTTGCCTGCCCGCTCACTCACCCGCATTCTCGGAGGGGGCAATTGCCCCGTTGCCCCCCCTGGATCCGCCCCTGGTGTCCTCTCTCATCCGTGCCAGAGAGGACCGACAAATAGAACATTAATGCCGCCGGTGTCTCTCTGTGCTATTAATCTATGACACACGATCTCTGCTCAGAGCCGTGTGTGAAGAGTAACCCCGCTGGGCCCCCTCACAGTGGCGGAATGCCGGGCCCCGTCGCAACTGGGACTGTTGCGACCCCGGTAATTCCGTCACTGCCTTGGGGTACTATTCTTCTCACTTATATGAAGCACTATTGCTCTCACTAACCAACACTGGGGCATAATCCTGCCACTGATACCATTGATGGGGTACTACTCCTTCCACTGACACCAACAATGGAGCACCATTTCTCCTACTGGCCCCAACAATGGGACACTATTCCTCCCACTGATACCAAAGATAAGGCACGACTGACATTACCAATGGGACACTATGCAGATAGCAAGCAATTGTGCTGCGAGTTTGAAAATGACTTGCTAACCTATTGCTAGATTTACCAGGCTTCACAATTTTGTTGCACAATTGCAGCATGTCCACATTGCATGAGTCCATATCAACTTTCTTTGCAAACATTCTGCAAGTCTGCTGCAAGTTCTGGTTCAGTTATGTTGTGCAATAGTCATCCCACCACAAGGGTCACTGTGGCTGAATGTTCATGCTGTAGACCTGCAGAGCTCTTGCTGTAGAGTCACCACTGCAACTTTGCTCTTGCTAGAGACTTGCCACACAAATTTGCTACAAATTGGAAAAGTGTCAACTAGCATCTGTGCTTCAAGTGCTCTACAAGTGTACAACTTGCCAGTGAAAATGTGCGGCAAGTTAACAGACTTTTAGAATTCAACACTACCACAAATTTGAGGCAAGTTACCCTTGCTATCTGGGCATTCCTCACACTGATAGGAACAATGAGGCACTATTCCTCACACTGATTTCAATGATGGAGCACTATTTCTTTAACTACTTCAATACAGGGCACTTACACCCCTTTCCTGCCCAGATCAACTTTCTTTTGGTGGTATTTAACCACTGCTGGGTTTTTTATTTTTTCCTAAAAAGAATAAAAGACCAAAAAGTTTGAAAAAAAAAGTTTTTCTTAGTTTTTCTCAGTAAATTTTGTAAATAAGTAATTTTTCTCCTTCACTGATAGGCTGCACTTATGAGCACTGATGAGGTGGCACTTATGGTCATTGATGATGAGGAACTCATGAGGAGGCACGAATATGTCGCACTTATGGGCACTGATAGGTGGCACTGATGGGTGGCACTGGTGGGCACAGATAGGCGGCACTGGTGGGCACAGATAGGCAGCACTGGTGGGCACGGATAGGCACCATTGATGGGTGGCATTGATGGGCAGCAATGATGAGCATTGATGGGCAGCACTGATAACCAGCACTGACTGGCATCACTAATGGCCACTGTTTGCTGGCACTTGTGGGCACAGATGGGTGGCAATTGTGGGCACTGGTTGGCACTGATTGCTGGCAGTGGTGGGCAATCATTGCTGGCACTGGTGGGCACTTAATTGTAACCAGGGCACTGATGATCAGTGCCCTGATTACATACCTAGCTGTCCCCTGTGAGGAGATGCCGGTGATGGTCTCTCCTCGCCTCACACTCTGTCAGTGTGAGGCGAGGAGCGCCGATTACCAGCATCTCTGTGTTTACATGTGACCGGCTGTAATTGGACACAACTGATCACATGGTTAAAGAGCAGCGTCCGCGTGTCCTAGCAACACGGCGCGGCTGCGATCGCCGTGCGAGAACGATCGTTCTGGGAAGCTGTCATATGACGCCCATGATTCGGATGTCTTTTTCTATCACATAAGCAGCCTGAAAAACCACGTACAAGATGAGGCTTTGTCAACAAAAGCATGAAGAAAAATACTTTACGATATTGGAAATAAGCATGTAATGTTATCCATTTTAATTTCATAATATATTACTTTGTTATCTCTGAAATTTTAATTGCAGATTCATTATTTTCTCATGTAAGGGACAATATAATTTACCATCTTTTCAATTAAATAAATGAGAATATTCCTGTTAATCTGCATAACTCTCAACTGTCCCATATCTGAACCACATCCCTCAGTCCCTCTTTTTTGGTCTGATGTATAAATATACATATTGTGCTGTTTAACTACCCAAAGTTATATTGCAGTAAAAGATTGAATCCAATTTATAAATGATTACATTTGTTTTGGGGGTTTTTTCCTGGAAAGCCAAAAGAGAAAGTAACGGTGAAAAAGCTTAACCGGTCATTTTTGGCTTATCCAGTAAATTCTACAAAGATGTATCTTTTACCTGCCCTATTATTGTGCAAAAAGGCGTCCCCTTTCTAATCTCCAGTGAGGACACCTGTTTTCCCCTAATTTGGGCGGATTCCCTCTCATTGCCTGTTGTGTCTCCAGGACAGGAAATGAAGGGAAATCTCCCCAATAGAACACTTTTTCCCTGTTTTGGATTTCACTTTAGATTCTCAGATTGCTTTGTTGTCAGTTTGCCACCCTTTCAGTTAAACGCCTTACAATTGAGTCATCAGTGCCTAACCAGCTCTGTTGGAATGGGAGCTGTTAAAGGTGGAGACCACATCTAAAGTAGTTATTATATCTGAACTAGAAGCTGATTTTATAGCATAATGATATACAGTGTATCAATTCTCCTGTGCAAATGTGAGTGCCAACATAATAACAAGTGAATATACAATAATATGATACATTCACGTGTATTTCTTCTTGTAATAATATAAATCCCGTGCTTGAGTGCAGTCCAATATTTAATTAATGAAAATGTCAGAAAGAAGAAGTTGTAACTTGTTGAGTGTTCACAAATCCTCAAAAATCCACCTCAGTGCCCCCCCATAAGAAATGCGCTCACCTCACAAAGTGTGACCTCACACTTACGTTTGGTCAAATAAAGCTTTTTAGTCACCCTGGACTAAGTGCCGGTTCACACAGGGGCGACTTGTCAGGCGACCTAGCTGCCTGACAAGTCGCCTCCCGTTCTGTACAATGAAACCGTTCTAATAGGAGCGACAAAAGTCGCTCCGACTTAGAAAAAGGTTCCTGTACTACTTTGGGGGCGACTTGGGGCGACTTGCATAGACTTCTATACAGAAGTCGTTTTGCAAGTCGCCGTGGCAGTCGTGTGCAGGTCACCTCGGTGAGGCGACCTGCAAGTCGTGCCGCCCCTGTGTGAACCGGGGCTAACACATCATACTTTCCTCCTCATTGCTCCATTGATGTGCCTCCATTATGACTCCATATACATGAGAGAAAAAGAACTCCTAATAGTGCAACCTTAGTTACAACCTTTTTCTAACATGTTCATTAATTACATATTGGACTGTACTCAAGTACGAGATTTATATTATTACAAGAAGAAATACACATGAATGTATCATATTATTGTATATTCACTTGTTATTATGTTGGCCCTCATATTTGCACAAGAGAATTGATACACTAATGCCCCGTACACACGGTCGGATTTTCCGATGGAAAATGTGCGATAGGACCTTGTTGTCGGAAATTCCGACCGTGTGTAGGCTCCATCACACATTTTCCATCGGATTTTCCGACACACAAAGTTTAAGAGCAGGATATAAAATTTTCCGACAACAAAATCCGTTGTCGGAAATTCCAATCGTGTGTACACAAATCCAACGGACAAAGTGCCACGCATGCTCAGAATAAATAAAGAGATGAAAGCTATTGGCCACTGCCCCGTTTATAGTCCCGACGTACGTGTTTTACGTCACCGCGTTTAGAACAATCGGATTTTCCAACAACTTTGTGTGACCGTGTGTATGCAAGACAAGTTTGAGCCAACATCCGTCGGAAAAAATCCTAGGATTTCGTTGTCGGAATGTCCGAACAAAGTCCGACCGTGTGTACGGGGCATTATGCCGCGTACACACGATCGGACATTCCGACAACAAAATCCAGGATTTATTTCCGACGGATGTTGGCTCAAACTTGTCTTGCTTACACATGGTCACACAAATGTTGTCGGAAATTCCAAACGTCAAGAACGTGGTGACGTACAACACGTACGACGAGCCGAGAAAAATGAAGTTCAATAGCCAGTGCGGCTCTTCTGCTTGATTCCGAGCATGTGTGGAATTTTGTGAGTCGGAATTGTCTACACACGCTCGGAATTTACAACAACGGATTTTGTTTTCGGAAAATTTGAGATCCAGCTCTCAAATTTTTGTCGTTGGAAATTCAGACAACAAATGTCCAATGGAGCCTACACATGGTCGGAATTTCCGACAACAAGCTCACATCGAACATTTGTTGTGTTCCGACAGTGTATACGCGGCATAAGTGGTTGGATACATTTATTATCACCAGCGCAGCATTATTTGTTTTGAGTTTAGCACATTTATATTGGGAGTGTGTTACTTGCTGCTTGTATATATTTCTCAGATTGTATTTTTTATTAATTTTTTTTATCCAACAACTCAGATTGTATTTTAGTTGCTTGCACGGTATACTGAATGTTGCTGGACCTGCACATTACTGTTCTCACTATACAGAGTTCACTAGATAAATTGCAGTGTAAGCAGTTTTAACCCGATTGATCTGTGCTGACTTACTTAAAGTGGAACTTTACCCATAACAACTTGATAAAAAATAATGTTCTTTGTCAAGGAACATACATTCTATATTAATAATTGCGATACCAAAATGAGTGCGTGCTGTATATTGCCTCCAGTATTGCTCCTGTTTCTTGTGTTGTGTTGACATACTTGGTTAGCCGGTTTGGCACAGAACCCAGATTTCAGTTTATTGACTCCAAGCACGTGGAATACAGGTTAATGATACAGTTTGGGGTTATCTACTGGAGATTCTTTATTTAATAGATGGTACTGTATGTGTACATCATACTGCAGAGATCACTGTAGTTTTGCTGACAACCTCTTTCCTTACTAATAGTGTAGATGCTTGCAGAGGAATTGTATGCCTGCCCACAGAAAGGAGGAACAACTGTTCATTCATGACCCCATCTCCCTCCGTGATCATTCTCCTCTTTCAAGCTTGATTTCCTTTAGTCATTATTGTCCTCCATTTTCATTCAAGATTGCACTTCTGTCTGCCCATTTTTCACCACTTTTATCCCCATCTGTGTGCTCCTCCCCTCTGTGACCACTATCTTCTGTATCCATCCATGCTTGCTGTTCTCCCTCATATTTCTCCTCTTCTTTCCAAGCTTGCTCACCATATCTATCCAAGCCTACGGTACTTGGGACATTCTCCTTTACTTCTTCCAAGCCCACTTTACTACACGATCTGCTTCTACTTCCAGCCATGCCCTTTGTCCTCCTCTCTATGCTCATTCTCTAACATTCTCATCCATGCCTAACCTCTATGGTTCACCCTCTCTGATCTATGCTCTATGTCCATTTTTTTGTGATCATTCTTTTCCACTTCCACCCATACCCACTCTTCTCCCCTCTATGATCGTTCTTCAACATTTCCATTCATGCCCACTCTCCTCCCTGCTCTGATTATTCTTCAACATTTCCACCCATGCCCGCTCTCCTCCCTTCTATGATCCTTCTTCAACATTTCCACCCATGCCCACTCGCCTCCCCTCTATGATCGTTCCTCCACCTCATTTTTTAGCTGTATACACTGTCCTATTCCCTGTGGTCTCTCTTCTCCCCACTAGGCCCATTCTCCAACATTTCCATCTATGCCTGCCTTTCTCCCTTATCCTCCATCAATTTGATTGATACCCACTATCCCCTTCTCTGTGATTATTGTCCTGAACTTCTCTACTTCCATCTATTTCCATTCTCCTCTCTGGCCTTATGGTCCTCCTCCTAACATTATTATCCTTTTCCACTTCCAGCTTTGTTGACTATCTTCACATCTCTAACCATTCATCTCTACCTCCATTCAATCACACTTCTTTTTCCCTCTGTAATCATTCTCCTGGACCTTAACATGTTGACATTCTTCTCCATCCTGGACAGATCAATCGTAAAACACAGAAGTAAAACACATATTGAACTATTTCCCTTTTGTTAGACCTTAAAGTGTCACTAAACCCACATCATAAAAACTATCAATAAATGGTGTATTACATGCTATTCATACTCATTTGTTTTCTATATTCAGCAAAAACCTGGTTGATCCTACTGTTTTCTATCTGCCCCTTCTATTCATGTCCCAAATTCAGCTAGGGATTATGCAGATGTGGTGGAAACTCTGCACATACTCAGTTTTCAGTGAGTTTCTTTGCTGAGCATTTCCTCCCTATAACATCTGAACAGGCCATGTGACTATAGAGTCACACATGTGGGTGTATACACAGTGGTAAATTACCGCCCACTCCCTCCTCCTCCATAACCACTAACCAGCTAAACACAATTGGGGCGGATATTACATGTTGATTAATAGAGGCTTCACCTCCTCCTTATTCAAAATACAGGCTGGAGGGGTGTGACTGCCAGACTGGCAGAAATCCGCCCCCACCATGTTATTTCCACAAAATAATAAAGATTTAACTTCAAATATACACTATATTACCAAAAGTATTGGGACACCACCCTTTACACGCATATAAACTTTATTGGCATCTAGGGGCGCACGGGGGTGCACGGGTGCTGCCCCCCAATCCATGTGCCCAGGCCCCCTGATCTACATGCAGGGCACCGGATGCATGGATTTCTATGGATTTTTTTTTTTTTGAAGCACATTATTACAGTCTGAGGCTCTAATTGGCTTCAAAAAAGGGTGGGCTCAGGGCACAGAGCACTGCGCCCTGATCCCACCCTGTTGTATGACATTAGCAAATTAATATTCACTAATGTCTTCCTGTTTCTTCTCTCAGCCAATCAGGAAGCGGGTCCTGAGACCAGATTGACTGGGAGTCCTCCTAAGACCCGATTGGCCGGGAGTCCGAAGACCCAATTGGCCGGGGGGAGAAGCAACGACCAGAACACGGAGGGGGCAGAGGGGGGAAGCCGCAGCCAAGACCTGCACAGGGTAAGTACGGGGCTGACAGAGGCTTGGCAGGTGAGAGGGCAACCTGGCGACCTGGGGGGTGGGTGTTGTTGTCAATGGTGTGCAGTGGTGGCCTTAAGCGTAAAAAGGGTAGTTAGTGTGCGGTGGCGGGCTGGAGCAACAGGGAAGTTGGGGGTCTGTTGTCAAGTCTGTCTGCCGCCCCCCCCGGACCGATGGAGCACCAGCCGCTACTGTTGGCATCCCAGTCTTAGTCCATAGGGTTCAATATTGAGTTGGCCCACCCTTTGCAGCTATAAAAGCTTCAACTCTTCTGGGAAGGTTGTCCACAGGGTTTAGGAGTGTGTCTGTGGGAATGTTTGACCATTCTTCCAGAAGCGCATTTGTGAGATTAGGCACTGATGTGGACAAGAAGGCCTGGCTCCCAGTCTCTGCTCTAAGTCACCCCAAAGGCTTTCCTTTTGGGTTGAGGTCAGGACTCTGTGCAGGCCAGTCAAGTTCCTCCATCCCAACCTCGCTCCTCCATATCTTTATGGACCTTGTTTTGTTATGGTGTGGGGTTTTTTATCAGGGGTTGGGCATGGCCCCTTCGTTCCAGTGAAGGGAACACTTATGCCCCATACACACGATCGGACATTGATCGGACATTCCGACAACAAAATCCATGGTTTTTTTCTGACGGATGTTGGCTCAAACTTGTCTTGCATACAAATGGTCACACAAAGTTGTCGTAATTTCCAAACATCAAGAACGCGGTGACATACAACACGTACGACAAGCCGATAAAAATGAAGTTCAATAGCCAGTGCGGCTCTTCTGCTTGATTCCGAGGATGCGTGGAACTTTGTACGTCGGAATTGTGTACACACGATCGGAATTTGAGCAAACGGATTTTGTTGTCGGAAAATTTGAAAACCAGATCTCAAATTTTGTGCGATGGAAATTCCGATGTCCGATGAAAACTGTGCAATGGAGCCTACACACGGTTGGAATTTCCGACAACACGCTCCGATCACACATTTTACGTTGGAAAGTCCGACCGTGTGTACGCGGCATTAAGGCGTCAGCATACCAAAACATTTTGGACAATTTCATACTCCCAACTTTATTTGAACAGTTTGGATATGGCCCCTTCCTGTTCTAACATGACACACCAATGCACAAACAAGGTCTATAAAGACATGGATGAGCGAGTTTGGGGTGAAGGAACTTGACTGGCCTGCACAGAGTTCTGACCTCAACCCGATAGAACATCTTTGAAATGAATTAGAGCAGAGACTACGAGCCAGGCCTTCGCGTCCAACATCAGTGCCTGACTTCACAAATGCACTTCTGGAAGAATGGTCAAACATTCCCATAGACACACTCCTAAACCTTGTGGACAGCCTTCCCAGAAGAGTTTAAGCTGTTATAGCTGCAAAGGGTGGGCCAACTCAATAATGAAACCCTACAGACTAATGCCCCGTACACACGGTCGGATTTTCCGACGGAGAATGTGTGATAGGACCTTGTTGTCGGAAATTCCGACCGTGTGTAGGCTCCATCACACATTTTCCATCGGATTTTCCGACACACAAAGTTTGAGAGCAGGCTATAAAATTTTCCGACAACAAAATCCGTTGTTGGAAATTCCGATCGTGTGTACACAAATCCGACGCACAAAGTGCCACGCATGCTCAGAATAAATTAAGAGATGAAAGCTATTGGCCACTGCCCTGTTTATAGTCCCGATGTACGTGTTTTACGTCACCGCGTTCAGAATGATCGGATTTTCCAACAACTTTGTGTGACCGTGTGTATGCAAGACAAGTTTGAGCCAACATCCATCAGAAAAAATCCTAGGATTTTATTGTCGGAATGGCCAAACAAAGTCCGACCGTGTGTACGGGGCATAAGAGTGGGATGCCATTAAAGTTCATGTGCATGTAAAGGCAGGCGTCATACTTTTGGTAATAAAGTGTATGTTTGTATGCCAATTTAAAACAGTTTATTGATAGCATTTATTTATTTTTACTCTGTATTTCAAAGACAGTTTTTTATTAAAATAATTACAGTGCCATTTACAGTCACATACAGAAAGAAAAGGAAAAATGTAAATGAAACAGTGTGTGTTTAGTATCACTTTAAACGTTAAAAAAAGACTATGCATCAGAAGATGTATCCACTCCCTAAATTACGATAATGAATGGGAATACAATTGCTAGTATAATTAAAAAACATAAAATACACCAATCATTTTAAAAAATTTCACTTGTAACAACACGACTTTATTTTGTAGGTCACAGCCATATGAACACCCAAAGGTAAAAATAAAACCAATTACTTTTAACTTCAGTTTGGAGGTATGATGTCTTCATCCTTTGGTATAAGTTTTTTCTTCAAGACAATTCCAAACCTGTCTCTTAGCAGATCGGGAATCTCATCCTCAGCGAGGTCTCGGGTAGTTTTCACACACCCACCCCCTCTGATAAATTCTGTAGTTATCAGTCTGTGCCCCATGTATGTCAGTCTGCCACCCAGGAACTGAAGGGAGCAAAGGGACTTGCAGAAAAATATGGAACTTGGTGAAGTCTGGTGATATTCGCACATCTCTTTGAAGTCTTCGAACATGCATTCTTCAAGGGTGAATTTAAAAAGACTTCTCCAGAGGTCACCATCTTTTCTCTCCAAGTACCATGTCTCTCTTTCCACCCGTAACCGAAACACTCCATTTTCCTGCTCCTCTTCCCATCCATCTTCCAGTGGAATTGGGTAAATAATACCCTCTCCGAACCCAACATCACAAAGCCATTTTCTTCCTTCTAGCTCTACCACCATTACCATATGATCAAATTTAGGTCCATACAGACCACAGATTTTGTTCCTAACTCTTGCTGATAACACCTTGGGCTTGTACCCCAGTTCTTCCAGCACCCACAAGAAAAGACCGTTGCTCTCATAACAGAGTCCGCCACGGTTTCTTACTACAATCTTCTCATAGATCCATGATGTTTCCAGGATTATTTTTTCCCCACTGTGAATATCCAGGTTTTCAGCAGGCACGGAAAAGACGTGATGACGGTGTAACTCCCGCAGTGCTGAAAGGGAAGGTGGTCCAGGGTCTGCCATATTGACCCGCTTGAAATATGCCTTCAGGTCCATCTAAAACTGCTTTTCTGTGCAATAAAAAAAAATAAGTAATATGCTACTATGCTTGTCTTCAACCATTTCAAAGCCCACAGTGCTTGCTTTTTTCTTTACAATATTTGGGTACGGCTGACTTATTCAGAACTCTATGTAAGAGTACAAAATTTAAAGGAACCTACCAGGATAGGTTTCACTAAGGTGTGTTTAAAGTAAGTTTAACAATTGCTATATATTGATAAACTTGTTCTTGGTGTCAAGAATCCAAAGTGACTAGTTTCAGGTCTTCCAGGGGCAAAAACAAATGCAAACTTCAGGTCTTCCAAAACTAAAAAAAAGTATGCCCTACTTTTAAGCACCCTTCCTAAAGCATTAAACCCACTCCAACCTGAATATCACATCGTTAAAGTGGAATTCCAGCTTACAATTAACAAGCCTTTAAACAGCCCTCCCCCATTCCCAACACCTATGCTAACTAACCTGTTTAAGAAAGATATACAGTGCCTTGAAAAAGTATTCATACCCCTTGAAATTTTCCAAATTTTGTCATGTTACAACCAGAAACGTAAATGTATTTTATTGGGATTTTATGTGATAGTTCAACACAAAGTGGCACATAATTGTGAAGTGGAAGGATAATAATAAATGGCTTTCAAAAATTTTACAAATAAATATGTGAAAATTGTGGCGTGCATTTGTATTCAGCCCCCCTGAGGCTCCATTCACACTAGCGCGTTTTTTGATGCATTTTGCATTTTGCAGAAATGCACGGGAATTTTTTAACATGGGTTCCTATGGAACATGTTCACATCAATGCCTTTTTGTTTCTCTGCATTTTTGGAAAGGGTCAGGGACTTTTTTTCATGCAAAATGCAGCATTTTGCATGTAATAGAATTCAATGGACAAGCATCAAAAACGCAAGTGCACCGTTTTTGCAGCGTTTTTGATGCGTTTTTGGTGCGTTTTTTTATGCGTTTCTGCCGTTTTTTTTTTAATTTTTTAAGACTGTAAAAAAAAACTGTAAAAAAAAAAAAAAAAACGCAAAACGCAAATCGCGGCAAAAACGCCGCAAAAACGCTGCTCAAAAATGTGGCAAGCATGAAAAAAAACCCTCCAAAAACGCTCAAAAGCAACATGCATAGGTGTGAATCGAGCCTGAGTCAATACTTTGTAGAAATCCCTTTGCTGCAATTACAGCTGCAAGTCTTATTGTGGATGTCTCTACCAGCTTTGTACATCTAGAGAGTGACATTTTTGCTCATTCTTCCTTGCAAAATAGCTCAAGCTCTGTCAGATTGGATAGAGAACGTCTGTGAACAGCAATTTTCAAATCTTGCCACAGATTCTCAATTGGATTTAGGTCTGGACTTTGACTGGGCCATTCTGACACATGAATATGCTTTGATTTAAACCATTCCATTGTAGCTCTGTCAGTTTAGGTGGGCGGCCATGTGGTGGTAGGTTTGCTGTTGTGCCATACTCTTTCAATTTTCACATGGTGGATTGAACAGTGCTCCGTGAGAAGTTCAAAGCTTGGGATATTTTTTTATAACCTAAAAGTGCTTTAAACGTCTCCACAATTTTATCCCTGACCTGTCTGGTGTGTTCCTTGGCCTTCATAAAGCGGTTTGTTCACTAAGGTTCTCTAACAAACTTTTGAAGGCTTCACATAACAGCTGTATTTATACTGATTTTAAATTACACACAGGTGGCCTCTATTTACTAATTAGGTGACTTCTGAAGGCAATTGGTTCTACTAGGTTTTAGTTAGGGGTATCAGAGTAAAGGGGGGCTGAATACAAATGCACGTCACACTTTTCACATATTTATTTGTAAAAAATTTGGAAAACCATTTATAATTTTCCTTCCACTTCACAATTATGTGGAACTTTGTGTTGGTCTATCACATAAAATCCCAATAAATTACATTTATGTTTTTGGTTGTAACATGACAAAATGTGGAGAATTCCAAGGGGTATGAATACTTTTTCAAGTCACTGTTTATACTTCCGGTACATGTTTTCAAGCCTCCCTTGTCTGGTCATGTCAACAAGCAAATACCCTCTAGAATGGGGATTATATCGGCACTTAAAGGGGTTGTAAAGTTTTGTTTTTTTTTAAATAACAAGCATGGGGGTTTATTTACTAAAGGCAAATCTACTTTGCACTACAAGTGCACTTGGAAGTGCAGTCCCTGTAGAGCTGAGGGGAAGATCTGAAATGAGGAGAAGCTCTGCTGATTTTATCATCTAATCATGTGCAAGCTAAAATGCTGTTTTTACTTACCTTGCATGTCCCCCTCAGATCTACAGTGCAAAGTGGATCTGCCTTTAGTAAATAACCCCCACAGTATACTTACCTCCTCCTCCTGCAAAACCCATGCACAGAGTGGCCCCAATCCTACTCTCCTGGGGTCCCCCCAGCGGCACTCCTGGCTCCTCTCCGCATTGAGTGCCCCCTCGGAGACCCGCATTCCAAGAGGGCACCCGCATGCGCGCTCCCGAGTCCTGCTGCTGCATCCATTGACACAGACAGCAGGACTCTGCCCCACCTCCTGGTTCCCGTGTGATTGGATTTGATTGTATCCCAAAAGAAAATAAACTGTTGCTATAACACTGTTGCTGTAACTGCAGTATGAGTTTGACTTCAATTTGTTTGCGTAACTAAATCTGCTAGTACATCCAACACTCCCCTCCCCTTTGACAATGCTGCTGTCTGCTATGCTCCCTGTGGTCCTTCGTCCAGAGTGGGTCACTCTAATACAGGAGGTGCCCAAGCCCCCCCCCAAAAAATAATGCAGCCATCTAATGATTGGTAAGCTGTGATATATTACATTTTTGGTTTTATGCCTATATTTGCTTTAATATAAACAGTGGCGTAAAAAGTTTTTGGCATTCTTCAAGGTTAGCATAAGTCATAACAGAGCAAAATATGTTTACCCCATAACTTTACCACAAGTAAACTAAACATGCTTTATTGTATCATCGTTCTAATCATTTAAGCAATAAAAACATAGCAGGGGTTTCATCATCCCATCACTATGGTACTTAAAAAAAATTGCTGCCTTTAGCCCACTTTTTGTCACCATCAGGAAATGCTCTCTGGGATATTCAATGCAGCAGTCATTGGGATGCAACATAATTGGCTGCAAACAAGCTGCAGGAGATAAAACTAAACAGCCCGGTGTTATTTTAAACCCAAATCCATGTTTTAGTGAATGTTAAATCATAGGCGTGTGTGCAGGCTGTGCCAGGTGTGCACACCCTGTGTGGTGCAGATTTCCACTGCCGCCCAGAGCTCCCCCCCTTCCGTATCCCCTCCACAGGGGGATGTTTCAGAATGGAGAGCTGGGGAAGGGGCCGGTAAATATGTAATTTACCGGCCCCTTCCTTTTTTAAATGAACACAGTGAGTGAGTGATCGTTGCTGATTTTTCACTGTGTTGATTCATAACTGAAGCATAGTAAACTGTGTTTACTATACTTCTGTTTGTAAATGAACAGGAAGCTGCTCAGCACAGAGCACTTCCCATTTGTTCACTGTCCCAGTGCAGCTGAGGCTGCAGACAAAAAGGGACTGGGGAATTTCTGTCCTCAGTTCCTTTCTCTGTCTCAAAAGTGAGACATCAGGGGTCTGTTTGGACACTACTGACACCCACCTCTGCCCTACTAACACATCCACTGTTCTACTGACACTGTCCATGTTTTAGTACATTTTAAAATGTGTTTAGATTTATTTATAAGAGTATATATATATATATCTATATATATATAGATATATATATATATAGATATATATATATATATCTATATATATATAGATATATATATATATACACACACAATATTGTCAAAAGTATTGGAATGCCTGCCTTTACACGCACATGAACTTTAATAGCATCCCAGTCTTAGTCCGTAGGGTTCAGTATTGAGTTGGCCCACTCTTTGCAGCTATACCAGCTTCAACTCTTCTGGGAAGGCTGTCCACAAGGTTTAGGAGTGTGTCTATGGGAATATCAACCCAAGGGGTGCTGGGGTGTGCTGGAGGGTCTATTGATGCTGGCTGCTGGGAGATCTATTGTTGCTGGGGTTGATCTACTGTTGCTTGGGAGTATATTGTTGTGGGGGTTCTATTGTTCTTGGGGGGATCTATTGTTGCTGGCTGCAGGGGATCCATTTTATTGCCTTTCTTGTTATCATTAACAAATTCCATATACATACCTTAACACCACAAAATTATACTTGGTTCTGTATAATTGGTTCTGTTCTGTATAAGTCACCCCTTCTGACAAGGGGTGACTTAAAAGGGGGAAGTACCTGCACCTTTTCACTGAGAAAAAAAGCCCTGTATATATATCAAAATAAATAAATATATACACACACATGCATGTGTGTTTAAACTTTGGGGTGCACACCCTAATGCAATAGGCTGGTCCAAACAAACAATTTCTATGTGTCACTAACACATGCAGCGGCTTTTAGCACTGTATGTAGCCTCAGTTGTATACAGTATACAGCGCTGTGTCTCGGCAGGGGGGTTGGGCCGTCTCGTCATGCTCCCGGAACAAAACCGAGTTGGGCGGAGCACTGCTCAGCCAGTCACAAGAAGCTTTGTATTTTCTGAATAAATACATAGCTTCCTCTGATTTGCCAAGTTGGACAGGTAGGCAGATGACTTCATGATCTCTGCCTCAGCCAATCAGAGGAAGCTTCCTGTGAATGGCGGCGCAGCACTCAATCTGACTTGATTTTGTTCTGAGAGCTGGACAGGAAGTCCCCGTCTTGCTGACAGAACACAGTGCTGTATACAGTATGTAGCTGAGGCTACATAGAGTTCATACAGTGCCGACAGCCAGAAATAGTTTGTTTGCTGAGCCTCCATGATGACATGTCTGTGATAGGCAATTGTAAAGAGTGCCAAATATGCCCACCCTTTCTTTCCCCCCTCCTCCTCCAATCATGAGAGCTGTACTAAGCTTCCATTAATAAAAAAGTGCTGCATATATGGAGGATGGGCGGATCAATGAAAGGTTCATCTCCCCTATTCATATAGCAACTTTTTATTGATGGCATCTATAATACAGCTTCCATGATTGGGGGGGGGGGCATAGTCGGCACTCTGGACGAATGCCTATGACAGGTCCAGCAACTGTATTAAAGTGGTTGTAAACCCAGATAAAAAATAAAATAAAAAAACACCTGCAAGACAAAGGAATAATAAAATACCTTAGAACGATGCTGTTGCAGTGGTCCCAGCACACCGCTGTGACCGGTGACATGTTGTCCTGGAGTTACTTCCGGGTTCGCAGGCTCCAGCTCTGTGATTGGCTGGAGCCGCGATGACGTCACTCCCGCACATGCGCTCGGGATCTGCCGGTAACGACACAGCAGCTGAAGAAACGGCACGAGCGAGACTTTTCTTCAGTGCTCATGTGCCGATGACGTTGACACATGCGGATACAGTGAATATCTCCTAAACTATGCAAGTTTAGGAGAATTTAAATGTACCTACAGGTAAGCCTTATTATAGACTTACCTGTAGGTAAAAGTGGTTGTACAGAGTTTACAACCACTTCAACCCCCACAGCACTGGAAGATTACCACTGTAGGGTTGCAGGAGGACAGCAACTACCAGCAAAAAGCGGTGGTAAAAAAAAAAAATTCACCCTGCAAGGCAGTATCATAACGTGCTAGTATGTACCGCATACTAGCACATTATGAAAGACTTACTGTAAAGTGTCACTAAACCCACAACAGTAAAATCAGTCTGTATATGCAGTAAAGCATGCTTGTTATACTCACTGTGGAACCTAAGGGGTTAATTCTCTGCACTGTGTAAAAAAAGCTGTTTGATCCTGTATGCACAGATCCTCCTCTTCTTTCACTGACTCCAAAACATGTCCGGATAAGACAGTGTTACTGGAGTCACTCTGCACATGCTCAGTTTGGTGTGTATTGCTAGAGAGTTTTTTATTTTTCTTGGGAGAGTGCATGTGATCAGCACAGGGCCAATCAGCACTGTCCAGACAGAGGGTCAGGGGTCTTGCAGCCTGATAGGACAATCGTGAGAAAATGAAAACTCCTACAAGCTTTAACCAGGCACTGATAAAAGTCACAAGACTTACATCAGTTTACTACCACTTTAATAAATGTAAGTACTGTCCCTTGTGTTTATTAAAAAAAACAAAAATGTAATCTTTAGCTTTAAATAGACCTTGAAATCTGGAATGCAGCATTTAAATTGTGAATTGCATTATACGGAGTGCTGCTAACTTCTGTGGCAGTTTTCCCATCCTATTCTGCTGTGTATGAACTGATCTCACTCATTATTACAAGGCTGGAATGGAGTGTGAACGTATGCTAAATACATCTTACCGGCAATCACGGAATCAGTGCAACACCTAGAAGTATGCAGACGTTTCTTTTACAAAGTTTTAATTCTTAAATAGAAATGAATCATTAACTCACCTTCTGGAAAGACAGAGTCCAAATCAAGTTCCAAAGTGAAACAGGAAGACGAGAAGTCATGTGACATCTAGTGATTCCAACCACTAATGTCTTCCTGGACGATGTACAGAGAGCTGAAGTCATTTATTCTGCAGCACAGCAAGAACATCCGCAGTACTCGCAGTGTCGTTGTTTTGTTTTTGTTTTTTTAGCTCCACCGACTGGAACACAGTGGTGGCTGGTGCTCAAAATTTTTGGGGGGGCGCAAACAAACTGAAAAATTCTGAAAAATACATAACAAAAACATCAATTGCAGCCACTATGCCCATCAAATACAGCCACTGTGCCCATCAAATACAGCCACTGTGCCCATCATATGCAGCCGCTGTTCCCATCAAATACAGCCACTGTGCCCATTATATGCAGCCACTGTGCCCATCAATTGCAGCCACTGTGCCCAGCAAATGCAGCCACTGTGCCCATCATATGCAGCCACTGTGCCCATCATATGCAGTCACTGTGCCATCAATTGCAGCCACTGTGCCCAGCAAATGCAGCCATTGTGCCCATCAAATGCAGCCACTGTGCCCATCAAATGCAGCCACTGCGCCCATCAAATGCAGCCACTGCGCCCATCAAATGCAGCCACTGTGCCCATCATATGCAGTCACTGTGCCATCAATTGTAGCCACTGTGCCCAGCAAATGCAGCCACTGTGCCATCAATTGTAGCCACTGTGCCCAGTAAATGCAGCCACTGTGCCCATCATATGCAGTCACTGTGCCATCAATTGCAGCCACTGTGCCCATCAAATGCAGCCATTGTGCCCAGCAAATGCAGCCACTGTGCCCATCAAATGCAGCCATTGTGCCCATCAAATGCAGCCACTGTGCCATCGATTGCAGCCACTGTGCCCAGCAAATGCAGCCACTGTGCCCATCAAATGCAGCCACTGTGTCATCAAATGCAGCCACGGTGCCCATCATATGCAGCCACTGTGCCATCAATTGCAGCCACTGTGCCCAGCAAATGCAGCCACTGTGCCCATCATATGCAGCCACTGAGCCCATCATATGCAGTCACTGTGCCATCAATTGCAGCCACTGTGCCCAGCAAATGCAGCCATTGTGCCCATCAAATGCAGCCACTGTGTCCATCAAATGCAGCCACTGCGCCCATCATATGCAGCCACTGTGCCATCAATTGTAGCCACTGTGCCCATCAAATGCAGCCATTGTGCCCATCAAATGCAACCACTGTGCCCATCAAATGCAGCCACTGTGCCATCAATTGCAGCCACTGTGCCATCAAATGCAGCCACTGTGTCCATCAAATGCAGCCATTGTGCCATCAATTGCAGCCACTGTGCCATTAATTGCAGCCACTGTTCCCAGCAAATGCAGCCACTGTGCCCATCATATGCAGCCACTGTGCCCATCAAATGCAGCCACTGTGCCCATCATATGCAGCCACTGTGCCCATCAAATGCAGCCACTGTGCCCATCAAATGCAGCCACTGTGCCATCATATGCAGCCACTGTGCCCAGAAAATGCAACCACTGTGCCCATCAAATGCAGCCACTGTGCCATAAAAAGCAACAGTGTTCTGTGCAGTGTAGTGGAGGTGTGCTGTGCGGTGTAGTGGAAGTGTGCTGTGCCATGATGCATCTGCCATGTGCACTTAACTTGCGCCGCTCCGCTTGTCTGAATCCACCCCCACTGTGGCTGGGAAACCGGAAGCGACGAGTGTCCCAGTTGACTCCAGCCCCCACATGTCACTCACTGTGTCAGTGACGAAAAAAACACACGCCCAAAAAATGTATAGGGACACTTTTCTGCCTGTAGGCAGAGTCTTATTATAATTAGGGGGCGGGGCATTCGTTTGTAAGCGTGGCATAGCAGGAAAAGAAAAATGTGACGCGCGTTGGGCATGGTTTCAGATAAATATTGGGCGTGGCTTAAAGGGGCGTGGCCAAAAGAGGGTGTGGTTAGAGTCTGAGATGAACGAGGGATGGAGGGAGAAAGGGAGAGGGAGAGGAAGAGAGAGAGGGAGGGACAGCAGGCCCAGATCCTACACAACAATAGAAATATGTGTATTCCAGAAAGTTTAACAATCAGCAGATAAAGATACTCCAAACACCTGGTGTTAGCGCTTCAATCATCCCGGCACCATGGTTGTTATGGTGTCAGGATGATTGAAGCGCATTATTTCTATTATTTCATTGTAATATAAAATGAAATCATTCAACTCACCATAATGCAGAATCAGTGGGAGGCCTGAGTTTGTCACCTGCCACGTCGCCTGCCACCAGATGCCATCAGGTGCCCCCAGTGGAGTCCCCCCTTACATCAGGTGCCCCCAGCAGAGACCCTTCTTACATCAGGTGCCCCCAGCAGAGTCCATTCTTACATCAACTGCCCCCAACGGAGTCCCTTCTTACATCAGGTGCCCCAGCGGAGTCCATCCTTACATCAGGTTCCCCAGCAGAGTCCCTCCTTACATCTGTGTCCCTGGCAGCAGAACCCTCCTTCCTGCTTCTGTCCGCATCATCTGCAGCTGCACAGTTCCAGGCTTTCTGATGTGTTCAGTGGAGAGGGGAGGGGCCTCTGGGTCATGCAACCAATCGGCTTCAGTGTACATTTGTCTACTTGTACACTGAAGAGAGAAGCCGATTGACTGCCCCTCCCCTCTCCACTGAACACAGGGATTAGTCCTTGCGGCGGCGGCCATCTTTTTGTAGCTCACCGACCATTTTGGCCTAAAACATTCCCGACGAAATCCCGGGAATTTAATCGGGACGAGCTCCGATCGGGATGAGGGTCCCAAAATTGGGATTGTCCCGGGAAAATCAGGACTGTTGGCAAGTATGGAACATGAGCTTTTGCAATCACGCTGAAATCCACAGCCATCTGTGTGAAATGTTGGCCAGACATGCTTAGATTTTTATACAAGCGATCACCAAAAAATCATTAGTCATAAAGTCTATCTAATAAGTCATCCAGATTGGCTCCCTGAAAGGAATCCCAGACATATTAAAACAGGTTCTAATATAATATGCAATAACAGACGGGGCTTTTTTTCTCAGAGCATAGGTGCAGGAACTCCCCCTTTCTGAGTCACCCCTTTTCACCACCCCTACCCACCGCTGAACACCTTTTCTTGGTTCCACCCCCTACCCACCTCCCAGTATTGTCCTTTTAGAGAATACAGAACTAAAAAATAGATCCCTTCCAACTACAATAAATCCCCCAGCAGCCAGCACCAATAGACCCTGTAGGATACCCCAGCATCCCTTGCCATTACATACAGTCAGTGCTAAAGGTGCTGCGTCCCCTCCGCGTTCCCACTGAAAAAAATCCCTGATTACAGATGTGTAGCGCTAACCCTGTAAGAGCCACTAGAAAGATGGTCAGGATTTCAGGCACATGATCACAGTCACTCTTCGGCTCAGTAAACAGTTCGGGAGTTTCCTTTTTTTTTTTTTTTATTTTGCAGTCTGGTAAATGAACATAGGGCAGTGAATATATCACAACAGGAATAAACCTTGTCAAAAAAAAATATAACAGTACATGATAGCTAAGCTAGTACAGCAACGGTTGCTAGGTCAGCTATCTCTTGGACCATCGGCAACCGCTTACATCAAAGCTTGGTGTAGGATGTTACTCCGAATCGCCCCGCACATTTCCAGAACATTTTTATATTTTATAATAGAAAGATAGTAAGAAGTAGGATTGCGGTTTTTGTAACCACACCAGAAAAATTAAAATACAGAAGAAGAAGAATGAAAAAGTCAGATGAAGGAAAAGGAGAAGGCGAAAAAAAAAAAGGGGGGGGGGGGGGTTAGTGAGGCCAGCCCACCACCTCTAGTCCCCCTGCAGTGCTCCCCTGGGCTGTGAGGCTAAAGGTGTCTAATCCCTATAGTAGAAATAGGGAGTCCAGATCTTCCAGTATGTTCCCTCCTGTTCTTTCAAGGTCATGGTAAGATTTTCCATCATCTGAATATCTGCTATTCTGGTACACCAATGGGCAATTGTAGGAGGGCAGGGATTCTTCCACAGAGCTGGAATACACGCTTTGGCTGCTGTGAGTAAATGTCGGAGTATCGAATTTTTAAATTTTTTGTTAGAGGAGTGTCGTTCAGCAGAAAAGCGGGGAGATTTTTATTGAGTGCGACCACAGTCAGCGCTTTAATCGTAGATTCTACCTCGGACCAGAAGCTGTTTAATTTTGGGCATTCCCAGAAGATGTGCAAAAGGGTTCCCACAGATTCTCCACATCTCTAACACATCTCGGAAACTTGGGGATAGATCCTATGTAACTTTGCAGGGGTTCAGTACCACCGTGTGAGAAGCTTATAACCTCCTTCCTTATATCTGCTTGCAAGAGAAGTTTTATGAGCAAATAGTATAATTTTGTCTTTCTGGGATTGAGAGAAGGTAATCTGCAGGTCGTGTTCCCATTGTTGCAAAAAAGTCAAGTCGGCAATGTCACCTTGGTTTGTCAGGAGCGTGTAGAAGTGTGAAAGAGAGTGAGGAAGCTGGGACCCATCTAAACAGATCTGTTCAAGTGGTGTAAGTAGTCGTAGGTTTTGATGTCCCTCGGGTAATGAACGTAGGTAAGCACTCCTGAGGAAGTCCAAGTCCATTTGAAAGCGGGCCTCCAGTTCTCGTTTGGACATAAGCTTATTAGCAACCGTGAAATGTAGACATCTGAAAACGCTCTGCCGACGTAGCATCGTAAATTTCGGGTCAGTCAGGCTTGGCAGAAATGCATGGGATCCCGACACCGGGGCGAGGGGACTTGGGGATGGAGATAGAGTAGGCAGTGTTTGAAACAGACGACTGGCTACCCATAAAGTCGCCCCAATTGTAGGGTGCATAGTAATCGCCATAGAGCAAGTTTGCCTAGGGGACCAGGGTAAGCCAGCTAAAACAAATCCACTGTCGCTTGTTCTAGGTCTACCCACAGTTTTGGGTCGGTCGTTACATACCACTCCTTTATTCTGGTAAGGTGGGAAGCCTCATAGTATCTTACAGGATCTGGAAAGCCCATTTCACTCTGCACTTTTGGAAGGGATAGTATAGCTCTCCGAAGCCTTGGAGGTCTGCCTGCCCAAACGAATCGGGTGAACCTTGTCCGTAATTCTGCCAAAAAGTAAAGAGGGAGCCTAACTGGCAGTGTTTAAAAGAGGTACAGGATTCTTAGCTTCACATTCATTTTTAAAATATTCGACCATCCAAACCAGGTAAAAGTGTCCCTATCCCATTGCTGAAGGTCCATTTTAAGGTTACGGAGCAAAGGTGCAAAGCTGAGTTTGAAAATCTTATTAAGTTTGCGGGGAATATTCGTTCCCAGATATCAAATACGGGAGTCCGTCCATTTAACCACTTACGGACTGCCGCACGCCGTTATACGTCCTAAGTTTGAAGAGGAATATCCTTGTTATGGCAGCAGCTAGATGCCATAAACCCGGTATCCTCTTCGGCCGGCGGTCCGCTTTTCGATAAGAGTGGTCTCTGAACCCCCCCGCCCTCCCGCCGCACTCCGGTGCCTTCCGCCGTTTACCGGAGCCGCCGACGGGAGGGGGTGCCCTTGCTGGGTATGAAGATGAGTGAGGGGAAGATGGCCCCCACTTGTCTCCATAACATTGCAGGGCGGAAGCAACGTCAAAACGTCACTTCCGCCCATAGCTCTTAAAAGGCCAATTTAAAAAAAATTTTTTTTTTAAACGACAATTTTTTTTTTGTATTTATTGCAGTTTAAATATGAGATCTGAGGTCTTTTTGACCCCAGATCTAATATTTAGGAGGTCCTGTCATGCTTTTTTCTATAACAAGGGATGTTTACATTCCTTGTAATAGGAATAAAAGTGACACATTTTTTTTTTTAAACACTGTAAAAATAAAAAATAAAAGGAAAATAAATAAGAAAAAAAAAAAAATTTTAAACACGTCCTGTCCCGCCGAGCTCGCATGCAGAAGCGAACGCATAGGTGAGTAGCGCCCGCATATGAAAACGGTATTCAAACCACACATGTGAAGTATTGCCGCGATCGGTAGAGCGAGAGCAATAATTCTAGCCCTAGACCTCCCCTGTAACTCAAAACATGCAACCTGTAGAATTTTTTAAACATCGCCTATGGAGATTTTTAAGGGTAAAAGTTTGTCGCCATTCCACGAGCGGGTGCAATTTGAAGCGTGACATGTTGGGTATCAATTTACTCGGAGTAACATTATCTTTCACGATATAGAAAAAAGTTGGGCTAACTTTACTGTTGTCTTATTTTTTAATTCAAAAAAGTGTATTTTTTTCAAAAAAAAGTGCGCTTGTAAGACCGCTGCGCAAATACGGTGTGACAGAAAGTATTGCAACAACCACCATTTTATTCTCTAGGGTGTTAGGAAAAAAATGTATAATGTTTGGGGGTTCTAAGTAATTTTCTAGCAAACAAAACTGTTTTTAACTTGTAAACAACACATCTCAAAAAGAGGCTCGGTCCTTAAGTAGTTAAAATTGAACGCTTGACTTAATTGCTGTTGAGCGTGGGCTGGCAGCTCAATCCCCATTGCTTCTGACTTAGCGTAATTGATTTTATAGTTGGAGAGCTGACTGTATTTACTAAGCTCTGCCATGAGCGACGGAAGAGACACAGATGGAGATGTAACGAAAAAGAAGATTAAATCATCTGCGTAAGCTGCCTGTTTATGTTCGTAGCCTCTAGTCTTGATACCCTTGATGTCTGTATGAGCCCTAATAGTTCTCCATAATGGTTCTAGACTGAGTATGAATATTAAAGGGGAGAGAGGGCAGCTCTGACACGTCCCATTGCGTATTTGGAAGGTATCTGAGAGGACCCTGTTAACTTTCACCTTAGCAGAGATGTTGAATACAACGCATTTACCCACTAGTCGACCTTAGTGCATTTGCCAAGATCCTACTGGGTTTATTACCATACTCATAAAATACGCGTACCAGCTGTGCCTTAGCTTTATCCATAAGCACTGAATTTAACTTGTCCCTCAAGTCCGAGAGCTTATCTTCCACTGATTGGGTGGGCGAGGTTTTATGAATCCGCTCCAACCTATGGATTTCTTGGAACAGGGTGTCGATCTGTTCGGACAGTTGCTTTTTATGGTGGGTCCCCAATTTAATGAGCGATCCCCACATCACAAAGTATGAGCGGAGCTGTGTCCTCAGTATCGTTGACCGTGAAATACAAGGTTAAGTCTGTAAGTAATTGCGCTTTGTAAGGCAGGTCAGACAGGAGGGACTCATTAAACCGCCAGTGCCATGCACGTTGTTCGCCCCTACCCAATTCAAGGGAGCAATGAGTCAGTGCGTGGTCTGATATAGTGAATGAGCCTATCCCTACCGAGGTGAGGAGGGGAAGAGCATTCTGTGATAGAAAGATATAATCGAGTCTGGTATATGTTTTGTGAAGTGCAGAAAAAAAAGTATAGTCCCTTTCTCGGGGATTAGGGATTTGCCAGCTATCAATTAGTTGGTGGTCATGCGGCAGAGTTTTAATCTTTCTCAGTTTTGGTTGTGACAGACAGGACCCCCCCCCCCCTTGATGTGTCAGGAAGTGGGTCCAGAACTAAATTCAAGTCTCCCCCCATCAACAGAATACCCTTCTTGTGTTGTTCCAGCAATTCTAATCATGGGATCAGAGTGGAGATTTGTCTGTCATTCGGTAGGTACAGACACGCTAAGGTGACCTTATGTTCCCAGATGTGTCCCTTAACTATTAGGAAGCGACCCGTTGCATCGGTAATGACCTGGGTCTCCTTCCACGGTAGTTGGCTAGAAAGTAGAATTGAGACTCCTTTAGACTTGGAGTCCGGAGAGGCACTGTGGTAGACTGTGAGGAACCTGAGATTACTCAATGTGGGAATTTTATCCTTTTTGAAATGAGTTTCCTGTAGGAACGGTGACTATATGAGATCTGAATCTCCACAACTCTGCTAACAATTTAGTACGTTTTTCTGGACTATTGAGTCCTTTCAAATTGTAAGAAGTCACATTTAAGCGAGTCATATTCGCAGCTTTCCTAGGATCAAATCCCAGATTCGTGTAGGACTAAAGGGGGGGGGGTGGAGGAGGGATGTGGGAAAAAAAAAAGAAGACGAAGAAGAAGAAAAAACACACACTAACTAGAACAGAAAAGGTATTAAACAAAGCAGACCAAAGGTAGGGAAAGTAGGGACTCTAGAAGAGTCTAGAGAGAAAGAGAGAAAAAGTTCCTGACAGGATGAGATTCATGGATCCTGTCAAGACGCATTGGAAAAAAGTACCACGCCTCTGGCTACCCTCCTGCAGAGGAGAAGCATGTATGGTGGGGAAGTAGTCAACAATGGCAGTGCACTGAGATGTGCAAACTATGGAGATGGAATCTCTTCTAAAATAAACATTTAGCTGACCAACCCCCGCCCTAGCAAACCCGAACACCCCCAACCCTAAGTGTCCCAAAGCTCATCCCCAAAAGATATGCAACATAACAGAACCCTGACATAGACATCTAATAGTACACTATTGCTTCAGATGGCATTCCGCTAAGTGCAGAAGGGACATGGTTACTATGCTCCTGCTACTCATGCCCGTCCAGCTTCTGAGCTTCACCAAACCCATCTATGCCATCCGGCGTGTCAGCCCCCCCCACATAGCTCACAAAGGCGTATAGCAGAGGAACACAACCCATTATCGCCCCCACTTCCAACTAGCCCTGGCTGTTGAGGCGCCCCTTCCAGGACCCCCCAAGAGTAAATCTACCAAAAAATAATCATATCCCGGAAACAGCAAAAGCCAGTCAGTACATAACAGAAAACAGAGTCATGCATTGTGTACCGTATTGTCCCCTAGACTATCTTACCAAAGCAAGCGGTCAGTCGGCTGCTGGCTAGAGGGCCCCAGTATATGGCTACACTCCGCACCTCACGAACGAGCAAACACCCGTCAGCCCCTGATAACCTCTCTGTCCGACAAACCAAGCGTTTCTGGGAACCACTGACCATCATCCCCCAGTCTTGATCACAGAACTCATCGCCCCTTAACCTCCATAGTTAAACCCTCCCACCTCGGAGCAACATAAAAAATAAAAAAAACACCAAAAGAAATGTAGGCGGTGGGCCAAAATAGAGTCAGTGTCCCTGATTGAAAGTATCCCAATAAGGGAGGGCTGGTGACAGTTCACGGTTCTAGCCCACCTATTCTTAACCAGAAAACCTTTCCTCAGGCACTGAAGTACAGCATGTCTGTTGATACTGTGCAGGTAAAAATTGCGTTCATCGCCTGTTCTCCACTGGCTGAGGAGATAATGGTGGAAGAGTTCCCACTCCTGAGGATCAGCTCACAGCTCAAACCTAACTAGGAGCTTGGAAGGAAAAACTAGTAAAACTAGGAGAAAGGAAAGACAAACATACGTGCCCCATGGTTAAAACCAAGCACATCTGTGTGGAATGGAGACTGGTCCGGTTAAGGCTCATGATTTTTCGGGCGTCCTTGGTCAGTTGTTGTATGAGGCCTGCCGGACCTGGACCTGCGGTCACGTTGCGGATGTGGTTGTGAGGGGCCTTGGAATTCTCTGGCTCTCTGCAGTGCAGTCCAGTCTGGGGACCTTGATGGCCTGGCATTCCAGGAATAGAAAGAGCCGTGGTAGCTGTGTGGGTGTGAAAAGGGAGAAGGACCGATTATCCCTCTTCACCAAGAGGGAGAGGGAATACCTACGTGTGTAGGTGGCTCCTGAAGTACGGATCAGCTCAAGCAGTGGTTTCAGTAGGCCTCGCCTGTAGAGAGTGTGGCGGCATAAATCTGGGAAGAGGTGGATCTGAGCGCCATCAAAATCCAGAGGACCTTTTTGCCAAGCTGCCCTCATTATGGCTTCCTTTACTGTAAAAAAATGAACCCGGCACAGCAATGAGACATCTCTCATTGCTGGGACCCTATGCACACGGTCTATTTCAATCGCAGTCGACAGAGCGTTTCCCAGTAGTAAAACAAGAGGTATAGGTTAGGACTTTATATGAGACCATGACCATCCGGTACACAGGTCTCCATCCAATTATAACTGAGAAAAATAAGGAGGACTAGGGGAAAAAAGGGGACAATCGGGACTTTATATGAAACACATCACTAGGGCAGGCTAAATCATCAGGTGTAAATAAGTTGTAAATTTATTGATACCACATGAGAAACAAGGTGCAATAGATGATACTCGCATATAGTCAATAGATAAGGTACAGAGTATGTAAAACATGGCAGTAGAACATATCATAGTAGCATAGTAACATGTTAAACATTGTAACATAGGTAGATTGCAGCATCATCAACATTACACCCCACATGTGTATACATAATTAATATTGTATTAAAATCAAACTGATGGCTAAAACACTAAAATGCCCATGGTAAATACATATTCGTTGTGACATGTCAAAAAGTTATGAATGTTCAGTTGTATTGCTCGACGCGTTTCGTGGAAGTTTGTCCACTCATCAGGAGCAGCTATCTGGAAATATCTAGAGTAACGTATAAAGTAGTAATTAATGATATTAAATTACAACAGGAAGAGGGGAAGCAAACCCGCTAGTCCTAACACTCTTACCTGTAGATATATGGTATGATAATAGTAGGGCATATATAGAGAAGTTCCTGATGGTAGGAGAAAACCAGGGGTGGACATAAACCAGGGGTGGACATAGCGACCCCACGGGAGCTGAGGAGGCAACCAAGAGGCGGCAGGGCGAGGCGGCTCAGGACACCGTAGAGAAATAGGTAGTGAAAAGATTCCCCTTGGTTTCCAACATGGTGGTGTAAAATTGAGCATTAGCCCAAGGTAGCTGTAAATAAATAAAATATGTGTAGGTAAAAAAACAGGTAGTGTTGGATGACCACGGGGTGGAGGATCAAGTGTGGGACAACGTGAAGTACAGTGGAGTGGGCATGGGAAGGACAGACAGATGGTGTCCGGGAAGCCGGTGGGATAAAAGAGAAAAGAAAGCCCACCATAACACCAAGTGACCGGGGTAGGAGGGACAGTGCAAAGGCAGTAGAGTGAGGACCGGTATGAGAAGAGGGATATAGAAGGCATAGTGTAAGGAGATCTAAGGTTACCTAGGATGACAAAGTCTCAGCCCTCCAGCCAACGAGGTAAACCCCCAACGTCACGCTAGGAAGTACTGTGAGGGAGGAGAGGAAGCAGCCCACTAAGGCGACTAGCGCCTATATAGGCTACCTCCGGCCTCCATCAGTCTGCACGCCAGATGGAAACCATGTCACGTCGGCTCGTGACGTCAATTGACGCTAAGCGTGCCGACGTGCGGGGCGTGGCGTCGATGCACAGCGGACACACGCCCCCGATCCCATGACTGGTAGATCAGGGGGACCGGGGGATAGCAACGGTGCGCGTCGCAGCTCCCGGGGATGGAAAGGATCCACCCCCCGAGTGTCCACCAGGATAGATAGATAACATGACTAGGATAAAACAAAGATATTCCAATAATAGCAAGTACTTATATTATATAACTAAGCATTAGACACAAGACCACAGCAATGGTATATATAATATTTAGTGTGTGTTTCCATCCCATATCAATATTGAAACAAGAGGTATAGGTTAGGACTTTATATGAGATCATGACCATCCGGTACACAGGTCTCCATCCAATTATAACTGAGAAAAATAAGGAGGACTAGGGGAAAAAAGGGGACAATCGGGACTTTATATGAAACACATCACTAGGGCAGGCTAAGTCATCAGGTGTAAATAAGTTGTAAATTTATTGATACCACATGAGAAACAAGGTGCAATAGATGGTACTCGCATATAGTCAATAGATAAGGTACAGAGTATGTAAAACATGGCAGTAGAACATATCATAGTAGCATAGTAACATGTTAAACATTGTAACATAGGTAGATTGCAGCATCATCAACATTACACCCCACATGTGTATACATAATTAATATTGTATTAAAATCAAACTGATGGCTAAAACACTAAAATGCCCATGGTAAATACATATTTGTTGTGACATGTCAAAAAGTTATGAATGTTCAGTTGTATTGCTCGACGCGTTTCGTGGAAGTTTGTCCACTCATCAGGAGCAGCTATCTGGAAATATCTAGAGTAACGTATAAAGTAGTAATTAATGATATTAAATTACAACAGGAAGAGGGGAAGCAAACCCGCTAGTCCTAACACTCTTACCTGTAGATATATGGTATGATAATAGTAGGGCATATATAGAGAAGTTCCTGATGGTAGGAGAAAACCAGGGGTGGACATAAACCAGGGGTGGACATAACGACCCCACGGGAGCTGAGGAGGCAACCAAGAGGCGGCAGGGCGAGGCGGCTCAGGACACCGTAGAGAAATAGGTAGTGAAAAGATTCCCCTTGGTTTCCAACATGGTGGTGTAAAATAGAGCATTAGCCCAAGGTAGCTGTAAATAAATAAAATATGTGTAGGTAAAAAAACAGGTAGTGTTGGATGACCACGGGGTGGAGGATCAAGTGTGGGACAACGTGAAGTACAGTGGAGTGGGCATGGGAAGGGCAGACAGATGGTGTCCTGGAAGCCGGTGGGATAAAAGAGAAAAGAAAGCCCACCATAACACCAAGTGACCGGGGTAGGAGGGACAGTGCAAAGGCAGTAGAGTGAGGACCGGTATGAGAAGAGGGATATAGAAGGCATAGTGTAAGGAGATCTAAGGTTACCTAGGATGACAAAGTCTTAGCCCTCCAGCCAACGAGGTAAACCCCCAACGTCACGCTAGGAAGTACTGTGAGGGAGGAGAGGAAGCAGCCCACTAAGGCGACTAGCGCCTATATAGGCTACCTCCGGCCTCCATCAGTCTGCACGCCAGATGGAAACCACGTCATGTCGGCTCGTGACGTCAATTGACGCTAAGCGTGCCAACGTGCGGGGCGTGGCGTCGACGCACAGCGGACACACGCCCCCGATCCCATGACTGGTAGATCAGGGGGACCGGGGGATAGCAACGGTGCGCGTCGCAGCTCCCGGGGATGGAAAGGATCCACCCCCCGAGTGTCCACCAGGATAGATAGATAACATGACTAGGATAAAACAAAGATATTCCAATAATAGCAAGTACTTATATTATATAACTAAGCATTAGACACAAGACCACAGCAATGGTATATATAATATTTAGTGTGTGTTTCCATCCCATATCAATATTGAAACAAGAGGTATAGGTTAGGACTTTATATGAGACCATGACCATCCGGTACACAGGTCTCCATCCAATTATAACTGAGAAAAATAAGGAGGACTAGGGGAAAAAAGGGGACAATCGGGACTTTATATGAAACACATCACTAGGGCAGGCTAAGTCATCAGGTGTAAATAAGTTGTAAATTTATTGATACCACATGAGATACCACATGTCCACCCCTGGTTTTCTCCTACCATCAGGAACTTCTCTATATATGCCCTACTATTATCATACCATATATCTACAGGTAAGAGTGTTAGGACTAGCGGGTTTGCTTCCCCTCTTCCTGTTGTAATTTAATATCATTAATTACTACTTTATACGTTACTCTAGATATTTCCAGATAGCTGCTCCTGATGAGTGGACAAACTTCCACGAAACGCGTCGAGCAATACAACTGAACATTCATAACTTTTTGACATGTCACAACGAATATGTATTTACCATGGGCATTTTAGTGTTTTAGCCATCAGTTTGATTTTAATACAATATTAATTATGTATACACATGTGGGGTGTAATGTTGATGATGCTGCAATCTACCTATGTTACAATGTTTAACATGTTACTATGCTACTATGATATGTTCTACTGCCATGTTTTACATACTCTGTACCTTATCTATTGACTATATGCGAGTATCATCTATTGCACCTTGTTTCTCATGTGGTATCAATAAATTTACAACTTATTTACACCTGATGATTTAGCCTGCCCTAGTGATGATTTTCATATAAAGTCCCGATTGTCCCCTTTTTTCCCCTAGTCCTCCTTATGTTTCCCAGTAGTAAGTTAAAGATCGCTGTAACGGATGCCCAGAGATCTGTCCCCATCGTTGCCTCTGGAATACCTTTTAACGGTACATTGTTTCTCCTACTGGGGTTCTCGGCGTCCTCCATGTGTAGTTGCATTGTGACTAGGCACTGCTGGTAGGACCCGAGCTGGGTGTCTCCATTGCATCCATGGTGGAGAAGGTGTGCTGTTACTCCAGGGTCTGTACTCGCAGCTCAACAGCTTGAGCTCCAGATCTGAGCTCCTCTATGTCCTCTCGCAGGGCACCCGTCTATTGCCCCAAGCATGGCCTGAATGTCAGCCTTTGTAGGCAGAGCTTGGAGAAGCTACCTGATGTCCGTCCGCATCCTCCGATAAGAGCATGCGGGGCTGTGTGAGTCTCATCTGCGGCAGCATCAGGGTGAGGATGAGGGATTTTGGAGGTGCAGACGTCTCCCTGGCTGCCGATAGCACCTTTCTCGTGGATGGACCAGAAGTCTGACCAAGCCCCCGTCTTGTGGGTTCTGGCGAGTAGGCACCATCTTGGCTCCGGCTGTCAGCACGGCCTCTGTCCTGACAGAGAGGTAGCGGGTTATGTACGGGTGTTTGGGTGTGGTCAGAGAACAGGGACCCTTACCCTTCCGTGACATGGGTCAATCAGGCCCGTGGGCAGGTTGGAATCAATTGTAATCCGCTCCGTCTGCACAGAGCTCAGATAGCTTGCTGCTTCATGCCACCATGGTCAAGCCATGCCCCGGAGTTTTCTTTTTGATGGGTTTTTTTTTGGATAACTTGGATAGGGTTAGGGAATTGAGTAGGATACTTCAAAAACTATGTAGAAATGGGAGGACACTTATCTTCTATAGAACTATGAGCCTGTAGCAAACTTGAAACTTGAGGTGAAAATTAATAGACTATGCTTCTCGGGACACTGGACACTATTCCCCCTTTACACACACTCAGTTGACTTTAACACACAAGGGAATGGCCTCAGCCCACAGGCTCTAGGATCTCTCGCTAGTCTGTACTCACAAATGTCCTTGGAAAGTTGGATGCCTCCTTCCAACATCCATGTGACAATTTCTTGCTGTGATACCAGACTAGATCCTCAGATGACAGTCCTTCGGTCAGCTTTCAGCAGATTCCATCAAATTAGGGCCTCAGGTCACCCATCTAAGGTCTCAGCATCCTAGAAGTACATGGCAGGGTGACCTAAGGGGGCCAGCGGACCCTCTTAGACTGTGATCGCTTTCCAAGGAAAAAGACTTGGAAGCGTTGTGTCTCAGATTATTTATACACACTCCCAGTAGTCATCTGGGCCACCCTCTCTGGGATTGGCCAGGCCTGTATAAATATTCATGCTTCACATTTGCCTTGCTCCACGCCTATGTTCCAGAACAACAGTTTTCCAGAAAGCAGAAAGAGTAATCAAACCTGCAGCAGGTGAAACACTGAACAGAGAAGAAAAATCAACACAGCCACACTGGTTATAGTGAGCCAAAACTAAATTTACCTAATCCTAGCACGTATCTAGAAGGGTGTTACAGTTGTTACAAAATTCCTAAAAATGAAAACCACATTCACACTAAAGCTACTTTCACACTGGGGCGGGCGGGCGTCCGCGGTAAAGCGCCGCTATTTTTAGTGGCACTTTACTGTAATTTTAGCGGCACTATTCGGCCGCTAGCGGGGTGCACTATTTGGCTGCTAGTGGCCGAAAAAGGGTTAAAACCGCCCGCACATTGACGGCGGTTTGGCGGCGCTGCCCCTTTGATTTCAATGGGCAGGGGCGCTTTAGTAAAAAAAGTGTGAGTCTCTGAAGAGCCAAGGCTCTTGTGGACATTGCTGGATCAAGAGGGGGCTCAGATATGTATTAGGCGGGGCTGGGGGGATGCTACACACAGGTTTTTTCACCTTCATGCACTGAATGCATGAAAGTAAAAAAACTTTGTGCCTTTGCAACCACTTTAAATGGTTTGTTTAATCCCTGGAACTAAGTTTGTTCTTTTGAAAAACAACAGACTTAGTGGCCGGATCACCAGATGAAAACAGAAGAAAGAAAGCCCTAAAAAGAGAACAAATGCAGCCATCACATCTAAAGCTGGCTATATATAGATCAAAATTAGTTCATCAGGGACCGGCGGAATTTCGATTCATGTATGGACAGGCTGGTTGTACAGAATCAATTTATTTAGCCTCTGTACAACCGGCCTGCTGGAAAATGTTTGCGCGATCAGAACCGCTGGCTATAGCCTGCAATGCTGATCAGTGTACTCTGATGGTGGGGAAGTCTCCCTGCTGTCAGACTACAAAGGCTCAGTGGTAATGAATATGTAGATCGGTCTTTTTTTTTTTTTTTTTTTTTTTTAACTTGATGGCTGAATAGAAAAAATTACTAATGTATGGGCTGCCTAAGTAATAGTAACCTGTAATATCATAACTGTTTAAATTATTTTTATTCATTTAAAAAAAAGGATGTATAAAAACAATACACCACTAGAAATACCCAAGACAACATTCTTTTTTTTTTTTTTACAAATTCTTTTTATTGTTTCAAGTTGAAAGAGGTATAATACAGAGCCTCTGGGCATACCCTAGCTCGTGGAAAACCCTACAAATCCTGTGCCTTACTCGCCAGCGGTTCACACTGACATTTGCAAACCACTGCGGGTGTCAATGTAAAGTTAATGACACCCCCCAAATTAGTTTACAGATCGCAGTGTGAACTGTGTAATGGTGCAGGAATCGGATCCCATAGATTTGAACACCCAATGCGATCCGATTCCAGTGTGGACCAAAAAAAGGGTCCTGCACCATTTTGGTGTGAATGCATTATAGCCATACAGTTTGTAAGGCTGAATTCACATCGCACAGACATCGCATGTGATCTGCACAGCAATGCGGTGCAATTCACATGCAATGTCTGTGATCGCAATAGTGTGAACCCAACCTTACACCCCAAACTTGCTGCAAAGAAAAAAGTCAAGACAACATTCACAGAATAAGCAAGCAAAAGTAGAGAAACATTTTAAAACCCGTACACAACATTACATACAAACTATTACCAACATCTATATTACCATATCTATCATATTTAATCCTCACAGAGGAGGAGAGAGATATCTTGAGAGTTGGAGGCTCCCCAGGACTGAGGACACTGTCCCCGGACCAAGTCAGTTTTGTCCCCGGAATTCAGGGGCGGTGCCAGATAGGAGCTTGGGGGTGCTCAAGCACCCTCACAATTTTTTTAAGCAGCCCCAAAATTCACATACCAGTGTTTCATAAAATTTTATTCTACCTGTAAATCCTGTACTGATGCCAGGAAGCTGGGGACTCTTTCCTGTGGAGGGATACAGCGGCTCCTGCCACATAACTCAATGATCTTTAGCTAGACCCGGTGTTCTGCCGAGAAAGTTCCGCTCGGCGGCTAAGTTCCCCCCTCTACTGCGCAGGCCTGCGCAGTAGGATCCGGCGGAAATAGCCGAAGCGGAATAGCTGAAAATCAGCTGTACACGGCGCCTGTAAGAGGGCCCCTCGCGGGCTTGCTTCGCTCGCCACGTTTCGGGCACGGCCTCGCTTCGCTCGGCTCTTTTAGATTCCCCCTCTAGGTCCACTTGGATGGTGGGGAAGGAACCTGGACCTAGGGCGCAGCCGCCGTGTACAGCTGATTGAAGCGTTTGAGCTTCGCTATCTCCGGCGGCTGACAGTAGTCCGTACTGCGCAGGCGCTGTGCCTGCGCAGTACAGGGGGGGAACTTATCTGCCGAGGGAACTTTCTCGGCAAGACACCGGCAGGCAGATTTAAGAGGCGGATAGATATACAGCCTCTTTGCTGCCTTCTCAGCCAAAAGGAAAGTGTTGAACCCGCCCCCTATTTCCAGCCCGCCTTCTTTAGGTTCATTCATGTCAATAACAGGCTGTACGCTGCACCTGGGCTGCCTGGATGGAGGAAAATCAACTGCAATTACACAGAATGGGCTTAGCCACCTGTGTGCAAGAGACATGAATCTCAATAAAAGTAACGTGAACATTCCCTCTGTACTATCTCTCCCTCCTCATGTCATGCAATCTATTCAAGAGAATCATGCAATTCGCAACTGTGCATTCCATATACACACTCCTGAACTCTGCATCTTGTACATAGCATCCTCTTGAGCCCTGCACTCCGTATGTAGCATCCTCCTGAGCCCTGCACTCTGTACGTAGCATCCTCCTGAACCCTGCACTCTGTATGTAGCATCCTCCTGAGCCCTGCACTCTGTACGTAGCATCCTCCTGAACCCTGCACTTTCCACGCAGCATCCTCCTGAGCCCTGCACTCTGTACGTAGCATCCTCCTGAACCCTGCACTCTGTACGTAGCATCCTCCTGAACCCTGCACTCTGTACGTAGCATCCTCCTGAGTCCTGCACTCTGTACGTAGCATCCTCCTTAGCCCTGCACTCTGTATGTAGCATCCTCCTGAGCCATGCACTCTGTACATAGCATCCTCCTGAGCCCTGCACTCTGTATGTAGCATCCTCCTGAGCCCTGCACTCTGTATGTAGCATCCTCCTGAGCCGTGCACCCTGTATGTAGCATCCTCCTGAGCCCTGCACTCTGTACGTAGTATTCTCCTATGCCCTGCACTCTGTATGTGGCATCCTCCTGAGCCCTGCACTCTGTTTTTAGCATCCTCCTGAGTTCTGCACGCTGTACGTAGCATTCTCCTATGCCATGCACTCTGTATGTAGCATCCTCCTGAGCCCTGCACTCTGTATGTAGCATCCTCCTGAGCCCTGCACTCTGTATGTAGCATCCTCCTGAGTCCTGCACTCTGTATGTAGCATCCTCCTGATCCATGCACTCTGTATGTAGCATCCTCCTGATCCATGCACTCTGTATGTAGCATCCTCCTGAACCCTGCACTCTGTATGTAGCATCCTCCTGAGCCCTGCACTCTGTATGTAGGATCCTCCTGAGCCCTGCACTCTGTATGTAGCATCCTCCTGAGCCATGCACTCTGTATGTAGGATCCTCCTGAGCCATGCACTCTGTATGTAGCATCCTCCTGAGCCGTGCACTCTGTATGTAGCATCCTCCTGAGCCGTGCACTCTGTACATAGCATCCTCCTGAGTCATGCACTCTGTACGTAGCATCCTCCTGAGCCCTGCACCCTGTATGTAGCATCCTCCTGAACCCTGCACTCTGTATGTAGCATCCTCCTGAACCCTGCACTCTGTACGTAGCATCCTCCTGAGCCGTGCACTCTGTATGTAGCATCCTCCTGAGCCCTGCACTCTGTATGTAGCATCCTCCTGAGCCGTGCACTCTGTACGTAGCATCCTCCTGAGCCCTGCACTCTGTATGTAGCATCCTCCTGAACCCTGCACTCTGTATGTAGCATCCTCCTGAGCCCTGCACTCTGTATCTAGCATCCTCCTGAGTCCTACACTCTGTACGTAGCATCCTCCTGAACCCTGTACATAGCATCCTCCTGAACCCTGGACCCTGGACGTAGCACCAGCATACAGGGGCACGCTGACCATCAATAAGCAGGACCAGTTTTTACCAGTATACAGAGGACATAACAAATCAAGTAAAACAACTACCATGCAACTAAAAAAATCTCAAAAGCAATAAGAGAATCTTGTTAGCTGGTTCCCTCATCTAATGTGAATCATAAAGCAAAAAATAAATGCAGCGCTGTTTTACACTTCCTTTATACAATTGTACAAATGGACTTATAAGTGCAATAGTAAAACCCATAAATGAATATCCAGTACAAATCAACCAATGTATTGCAATATAGTAGTGATGGTGTCACCCCCCTCTTCAAAAAAAATTTTGAGAAATTGCAGAGCTTTAATGTGCAAATAATGGTGAACCCCCCCCCCCCCCCCCCATATATAATAATAATAACAGAGATACAAATCAACCAGTGTATTAGAACATAGTGGTGATGGTGTCACCCTCTCTGCAAGTGCTAAGAAATATTGTACAGCTGCAATGTGCAAATAGTGGTGAAACTCCCTATATATAATAATAGGGGGTATCAATTGTACATCCCCTGCCCGGATTTGATTTGAATTTTGCCGCCCCATCCCTCCCTCCAAGTTTTTTCTCTATCTTATCTTCTTAAAGCGGAGTTCCACAGAAAAGTGGAAGTTCCACTTAAAGGACTCCTGACCCCCTGACATGCCACATTTGGCCTAGTTTTGAACGGTACTAAGCTTCCACTTCCGCTCATGGTGCAGCGGTGCAGAGCGGAAGTTCTTCTCTCCCCCCAACCTTCCTGCAATCTTCTGGGACATGTCACAGGTCCTAGAAGATTGCCTGGCCAATTAGGACATGCAGCGCGACTCGCGCATGCGCAGTGCACACCCGGCTGTGGAGCCCCAAGATTTCACAGCCGGGTGCCCACACTTGCAATTCTGGCTCCGCGGAGAGGAGGGAGGCAATCATTCCATAAACGCATACCACATACACTGCATATATAATTTGAGGAAAATATACTTATAAAATAGTTCACCTTTTGCCAATAAAAAAAATGTCCCCGGATTTCATTTTAAAAATCTGGTCACTTTACTATATACTGCTGATGAGAAAAGGTATTTAGCAGTTTATATTTACTAAAATAATTGCATCTCCATGTTCTGTGTACTGTGGGAGACCAGATATACTGTGGGGACGGAAAGTATTCAGACCCCCTTAAATTTTTCACTCTTTGTTATATTGCAGCCATTTACTAAAATCATTTAAGTTCATTTTTTTCCTCATTAATGTACACACAGCACCCCATATTGACAGAAAAACACAGAATTGTTGACATTTTTTCAGATTTATTAAAAAAGAAAAAATTGAAATATCACATGGTCCTAAGTATTCAGACCCTTTGCTCAGTATTTAGTAGAAGCACCCTTTTGATCTAATACAGCCATGAGTCTTTTTGGGAAAGATGCAACAAGTTTTTCACACCTGGATCTGGGGATCCTCTGCCATTCCTCCTTGCAGATCCTCTCCAGTTCTGTCAGGTTGGATGGTAAACGTTGGTGGACAGCCATTTTTAGGTCTCTCCAGAGATGCTTAATTGGGTTTAAGTCTGGGCTCTGGCTGGGCCATTCAAGAACAGTCACGGAGTTGTTGTGAAGCCACTCCTTCGTTATTTTAGCTGTGTGCTTAGGGTCATTGTCTTGTTGGAAGGTAAACCTTCAGCCCAGTCTGAGGTCCTGCGCAATCTGGGGAAGGTTTTCGTCCAGGATATCCCTGTACTTGGCCGCATTCATCTTTCCCTCGATTGCAACCAGTCATCCTGTCCCTGCAGCTGAAAAACACCCCCACACCACCATGCTTCACTCTTGGGACTGTATTGGACAGGTGATGAGCAGTGCCTGGGTTTTCTCCACACATACCGCTTAGAATTAAGGCCAAAAAGTTCTATCTTGGTCTCATCAGACCAAAGAATCTTATTTCTCACCATCTTGGAGTTCTTCAGTTGTTTTATTTAGCAAACTCCATGCGGGCTTTCATGTGTCTTGCACTGAAGAGAGACTTCCGTCGGGCCACTCTCCCATAAAGCCCCGACTGGTGGAGGGCTGCAGTGAAAGTTGACTTTCTACAACTTCCTTCCATCTCCTGACTGCATCTCTGGAGCTCAGCCACAGTGATCTTTGGGTTCTTCTTTACCTCTCTCACCAAGGCTCTTCTCCCCCGATAGCTAAGTTTGGCCAGACGGCCAGCTCTAGGAAGGGTTCTGGTCGTACCAAACGTCTTCCATTTAGTGATTATGGAGGCCACTGTGCTCTTAGGAACCTTAAGTGCAGCAGAATTTTTTTTGTAACCTTGGCCAGATCTGTGTCTTGCCACAATTCTGTCTCTGAGCTCTTCAGGCAGTTCCTTTGACCTCATGATTCTCATTTGCTCTGACATGCACTGTGAGCTGTAAGGTCTTATATAGACAGGTGTGTGGCTTTCCTAATCAAGTCCAATCAGTATAATCAAACACAGCTAGACTCAAATGAAGGTGTAGAACCATTTCAAGGATGATTAGAAGAAATGGACAGCACCTGAGTTAAATATATGAGTGTCACAGCAAAGAGTCTGAATACTTAGGACCATGTGATATTTTAGTTTTTCTTTTTTAATAAATCAGCAAAAATGTCAACAATTCTGTGTTTTTCTGTCAATATGGGGTGCTGTGTGTACATTAATGAGGAAAAAAAATGAACTTAAATGATTTTAGCAAATGGCTGCAATATAACAAAGAGTGAAACATTTAAGGGGGTCTGAATAATTTCCGTCCCCACTGTAGTGAATGCGGGGTCCTGGGTTTAGTAACTAAAGAGGAACTGCAGTCTGCTCACATAATTTGTAATAAAAACATCTTTGCCATTCTGAAGCTTATTTTATACATACTACGATTCTGTACTTGCCAAATATGCTGCAGAAATCTCTCTCCACTGAGTCTGGCTGCATCCATTTTAACTGTGGGCAGCTGAAGCTGCTGCCTGTTCACTTCCTGGATTTACACAGAGATACATCCAGCTCTGCAGATCTCATAGACCCTCTTATGACTCATTCCCCCTCCCTTCCTGGCAAGAGCTTTGCGTGATGTCATACGCCTAGGCTTATTACCAGACAAGAAACAGGAAGTGGGCTGTATAAGATATTTACTAATGATAATGACACCACAGTGATCCACTCCAAGAAGTGCACCACCATTGATGTCACGTACGGCGAAACGCGTCTGGAGGATTCGGGTATGTGTTGACTTCACCATGCTGTCTTACTAGGAGGAAGGTTGTTTGTTGCAAACCAGCCAGCTGTTTTTATACGCAAATTTTAAACCTACCAATGTAAGTGTAATACTTTTTCTACAATTAAAAAGTTAGACAATATTACGCTATGGTTAGTCTCTCTTTTTGGGTCCTTTGCTGAACGAGACGATCACGAACTTTACAGTGGTGCCGGTGTGTGAGAAATCATTGCAGCCATCTATCCAAGTGTTACTTATCCCTAAGATCTTCTGTGCAAGTAAAGGCCTTGGCTGGGCTATAGCCACATGCCTGGTTTTGCTTGCCATCTGGTAAGCAAGTTTTTCTTATGGTGGCGGTGCACTTCTTCGGGTGGATCACTCTGGTGTCATTATCATAAGGATTTATCCCACCGATTTCAACATATCATCATGTTATTCAATCAATTATCCTGATTCATCAATTGGGACTATTTTAACTTCTCTCATTTATGTAACCAGTTGTGTATCTCACACTAAGCTGCTGCTTTTCTGATTTCTTGTTGACACATTAGCGCGGTTTTAAACCTTTCTATAAGGTATTTACTGGCAGAAAAAAAAGTTTTACTATCCAAAGTTAACTACTTAAGAACTGGAAGGATTTGCCCCCTTAATGACCAGGCCATTTGCGATACGGCACTGTGTCCCTTTAACTGACAATTGCGCAGTCATGTGACGTGGTACCCAAACAAAATTGAGTCCTTTTTTCCCACAAATAGAGATTTCTTTTGGTGGTATTTGATCACCTCTGCGGTTTTTATAAAGAGCAACAATTTTGAAAAAAAAAATTTTTTTTTTAGATTATATGCAGTTTTGGACATGTCCTAGAGACAGAATATTGCGTCCACATCCCTGATATATAGTGAAACAAACAATAGTGAGGGAGAGCAAGTCTAGCCCTCAAGCAAATAATGGGACTTTCACGGACGCAAATTTCTGTCACAAGGTACACCCACAAATGGATGATCAAAAAATATATAATTTATTACAGAATATACATGATTAAAATAGTAACAGTATTCAGTCATGTCAACAATCAACAGAGTTGATACTTGGTTACAAAAAACCTGAGCAGATGCTTGTGTACATCAAATAGCCGACACGTTTCGCAGACTAGATTGCTGCTTCTTCGGGGCTGTTCACCATGCATATGCATTGTCCAAGTTATACAAAGGTATACCATTAGTATCACAAATAACAATTTTAACAATCATTATAGCAATTCAACAACCATTTTTTTTACTTTTTGCTATAATACATATCCAAAAAACATATATAAAAAACTAATTTCTTCCTCAGTTCAGGGCAATATATATTCTACATATTTTTGGTAAAGAAAATCGCAATAGGCATATATTGATTTGTTTGCGCAACAGTTATCGCGTCTACAAACTATGGGATAGATTTAGGGACTTTTATTTATTTTTTATTGTTTTCTAGTATTGATGGTGATCTGCGATTTTTAGCGGGACTGCGACATTGCAGCAGACAAATCTGATCCCAAATGACACTTTTTGGGGACCAGTGAGATTATTACATTGATCAGTGCTATAAAAAGTGCACTGATCAATGTAAAAATGACACTGGCAGGCAGTCAATGCTCTCTGGTAAGAGGACATCCTTTATTGGTGGGGGTTTATAACACGGTGGAAGATTTCAGTAGGTATATCAATAATCAAGACACTCATCTGTATTTGCGTCACCTTTGTGACTCATAGACTCACTTTTGTTTGTTTTTTTGTTTCACTTAACATAATTCCTCCCTTACCTTCTCACCCCATACTCCCTAACCCTTCCCCTTCATCTCTCCCACCCCTTGCAACATGTGTTTGTGACATAGCAAAAAAAAAAAATCCAAATCATTCCAAAAACAATTTATTTTTGATGTTTAGGGGAAGAAATAGGGGAAGATGACCCCACCTTCCTCCATAATTCTTCCCTTACTTTCCCACACCATACCCCCGTGCCCTTCCCCTTTAAACTTCCCCACCCCCATCCTTTTTTTTCCCATCTAAGCCCATTGTGGGTATTCTATATCAGTGAATATACCACTATTACTGTGTATCTAAATATCATGAGAAATAAAATTAAAAAAAACTATTATTTAAAAAAGGGGAGGGGGTGAGTGCCTAGACAGATCTTACTCCTGTAATGGAAATTTGTAAGTTCTGTATATAATTGTATTGTATTTTGTATGTATTGCACACTGCCCTCACTGTGCACACAGCACTAATAATGTTTTCAGTAAATGTTTACATTCTTTCGAGTCCTGATTAGAATTAGTCTGCCTATGTAATGCCCCTTGTGTCCATAAATGTACAATTGTAATATTAATGTGATACCTACGTAATCATGTGCATAAAAACCTTCAATTGCATCATAATAAAGCAGAACAGTAATTTGGAAAGATGCTGAGCGTATCTTTTGTGTCTGTTCCCTACTGCAGTAGTTATTATTAATTTGGAACCACTAATCAATATGAGAATAGGAGTTGCCTATCATCAATTTAACCGAGTCAGTATGGCGAGCTTTGCCTTGGGAGGGGATTCCAGGTGACCCTGAGTATCCGAAACGAGGAGCTTGAGACGATCCGGGAATTTCTGATAATCAGCCGGCTGAGGTAAGCCTTTTGCTTACATTTGTTATCAGACTTTTTTGATCAGTAAGGCATTTTCGGGACAAAGGGTACCTATTTTACTCCCCTTAATCGAACTGTATTGATTGGTGGTTATATGTTATGTTGTCCCTGTCTATTGTCCATTGGACTGTTATAGATAAGAAAGGGAAGAATAGTGCTGTTCACAGGTATATGTAGTAAATCTGCTAGATAAAGTAGTTTAGAGGCAAGAGGGTATAGGCACAAGTAGAGAAGAGAGAAGACTGGCCAGTCATTATGGGCATTGAATTAAGTAAGGGAATGAAGGGTAAGAGACCCTCAAAAATGCCCAGCGCAAGAGGAGCGCTACATATGAACCAAAGGTGCGGTTCCGCCTATACTGAGCCCCTAGATTAATGGTTAGAGTGGACAGGGATCCACAATGGGTAACTGGGTTACCAAAGGCCATAGGGACTAAGACTCATGCAGAGTAAACAGCTAGAGAAACAGCTATCTATGTGAGCAGGATGGTCCAAGGGTGACATTAACACTAGACAGAAAGGGACATTTTCATGTTAAGTTGTGGGATGAATTTGGGGTCAGGCACTATAACTATTAGAGTCAGAAACAGAGAAATGAGAGGTAAAACAGAATACTTTATATGTTGTCAGAGAGGGAAGATGGGATGAGCACTCTGGCTGCCCGTCTGATCATAGAAGCTAGATAGATATAAAAGATATCTGAACAAAATAAAGAAAGTAGAATTTAGACAGGAAAATATTAATGAGAGTTAAAAGAAAGTGAGAGAGATATTGGTGTATGTGTGTGCGAATGCTGGGACCTTTAGTTCTATTGCTTGTGTGTGTCATGTACGCAGATGTGACCCCCTCCTTTGTGCTCTCCTGAAAGAATGTCCCTGAGAGGTCAGTGATAAGCTGGAATGACACCATGCCAATTCCAGTTTTTTAGACAAAACATGTGCCGGGTTAACGAATCTAATGGTAAACAATGTGATCACAATTATTTTGAATCTGTTTTCCAAACATTGTAAAATGAAGGTTACATTTAACCGTGTATTACACAAATTGAATATCCTTTGATAGTGGAAACACTGCATTTAAAAAAGGGTTATTAGGTAAAATTAAGTAATAATGAGTATTAATTTCTAATATGAGTTTAAAAATTTTATTAATAATATAGATATATTGAAACTGGTTTAGACAACCTTTGGTTGGAAATGAAATTCAGGTTAATGGGGAAATTTGTAATGAATGAGATTAGTTTAGATTAAGATAACAATTTTGTAATTTTACATTTATACAATAAGCCCTTATTGAGAGAAAAAAAAGATTAAGATGAGGTTGTTATTTTGAATAAAGCTGCCATAATATTTAACAAAGCCAAGATGGATGGGATACATAAGAAGTTCTTCTACAAAAATGAAATTTTAAGGTTTTTGATAATAACTTGATGTGCGGTCCATGATGTGAGAGTAATAATAAATAAAATTTAAATATAACAGACCCATCACATCAAGTCCGCACACCCTGTTAGGATAGATGCCACCTGCAGCCAGTTGTTTTATAGTTTTTGATGCTTTCTGGTCCATCATACAGATTGTTGATCCTTTTGTTTTATTTATTTTTATTTTTGAAATCCAAAGCAGAATGTGTGGATTGTGAAATGATGTGCCCCTTTTTCTTGTAAGTACAGTGGTATAAGCAGAAGAATATTTTGGATTTATGGGCATCTCTGCATGACGCAGGGTATTGTTGTCATTTATTATAATATTGCCAGGAAAAAGTTGTCTTTAGAAACATGAAACTGGAGTTCTTACACAAATAGCATGATAGAAAACAAGCCATTGTAATATATTTATGCAAGCTGGACCCAGTAATAAATGGTTCACCCCGATATATCAGAGCTGTAGCTTTTATGCAAAGGTGCTATTAGACAAAGTTAGATATTGTTTTGGTCAATGGTCCGACATTTTGTGCAGCAAATATACAGATAACTAAATGTTTGTCTAATGAAAGGTTTAAAATATGAGTTTGTTTATGTACATATAGAACAATGAAAAATGTGTACATTTGAATCCAGCCACCTTATTGCCTCTATTGGAGGAGGCTGGAGACAAAGGAAGACACGTGTGTTAAATTGATGTGGGAATCAGCTGCTGTGAGCTCAGTGCAGGACACACTCCCTGAAGACCCAGATATTACATTTTTTGTAGATTTGAGTATGCAGTTTATCACCCAGAAGGATACTCTGTATTCAAAGTCATTGGATCCTTTTTCCCCAGCTCAAGAAGCAGAGCTCCATGTTTTAGCAAAGCCTGTGAGCTACAAAAAGAGTGTATATTTATATAGATAGTCGAGATATAGAGAGCTTTTGGTTCCATTTGAAGGGCCAGAAGTTTGTTTTTACTTTGGCAGGTAAACCAACCAAGCATGCCAAGTTAATTTGGCTGTTTTCAGCCTTCCAGGTTCTTGCTGAGGTAGCCATATTAACTTTCACACATGGAAGCAGACCAGGTGACTAAGGATGCTGCATTTACAGCCCCGGACACTTGATGGGTCTGTGCAACTCACAGATTCCACCCTAGTTCTGGCCCAGTATAGCTGGGATTAATCATTCAACTTTAAGGACCCCAGAACAAGAAGAACAAGTGGTCCACAGGGGGCAACTTCTTATGAAATAGGACTTTGGAAAAGGTGATCATTTATGTCTGCCAGCCACTCTTTTCCCTCCAGCTTGACACATGGACCGTGTCATCAGTCACAAGCAGTTATGGCTGCCTTAGTAAATGAGTGTGGGATAGAGCCAGGGTTCACCACAGTTGTTTTTATAACATACCACTTCTTGTTTTACCTGTTACCAAAGGTGTTACCAAAAGCTGAACATCCCTCCCAGAGATTACAAAAAAGATATATCCAGATGCCCAAGTTAGGATCTTACAAGTATGCATTTTGTCTGTATGGACATGTTTTTTGGATGTCCAGTGGCAAATGCTACTGCAAAGGCCACAGTAAAAAGTGTTATCAGAAGTAGTTTGTAAGTACAGAGTGCCAGAAAGTACAGAGAGTAACAGAGGAAATCATTTTTTATAGGAGAGTCCTTAATAGAAGTTTTGAGGTTTTATTTTTACACCCCCTACTGTCTACAATGTAGCGGACAAAGTAAAGTAAGAAACTAGAAAACTTTTGCCTGAATGTTTTCTTATATTTTATCAAGCCCCTAAGGGGGATGTTGGACTCTCTCCCTATGGGATTTGGTTTGGGAGTGTGTTACTCACTTGCTTATATTTTGTCTCAGCAGCTGAAGTCCTTCATTCGGATCTCACAGAGAATGTTGCTGATCTTTTAAGGTTTTTTGACAAACTCATTTATGTGTTTTCTCCCCAATTCCAGATCCTAAAAGTTTGGAAGGATCTAAAACTAAAGCCAGGTGACTTGTGGATTGTTAAGAGACATTTATATATAAGGAAAATGTTTGGAGACTCAATACAGCATCTATTTCATGTACAGTTTTTGCAAAACTTGAAGGAAAAGTCACCTGGATCCACACCAGACACTGCAAAAATGACTAAATTAAAGAAATTGATTTGTTTCCCTCTTGTGATCACAGTCTAGGGTACTTTTTGATTAAATTACTTTAATTGTAAGGGATATATATATTCGAAAAGTAGTTTAGCCATGTTGAAGTCATATTTGTCTTTTGTACGTCTTCCATTTTATGTAGAATTGTCTGTGTTCACATATGCTGATAAGTCAGCATGCTCACAATGAAGCTAGAAGGCCATTCTGGCCACAGGAGTGTACAGCCAGTACTCTGTAAATATGTCTTATCAATCATTTGTTTTTCACAATGAAAAGTCATTTTGTAATGAAAAAGTTGCTCAGCTATTATTTTCTCCGCAATGGAGTTTTTTGCCTCTTTGGCCAGGACTACCTCCACCTAAGCGTGTGGAGGTTCCAGGTTAATGGTGATAGCAGGTATGGTTAGTGATCAAAATATTGATCAAAAGAGGGGAAACTGTAATGGAAATTTGTAAGTTCTGTATATAATTGTATTGTATTTTGTATGTATTGCACTCTGCCCTCACTGTGCACACAGCACTAATAATGTTTTCAGTAAATGTTTACATTCTTTTGAGTCCTGATTAGAATAAGCCTGCCTATGTAACGCCCCTTGTTACCATTAACGTACAATTGTAATATTAATGTGATACCTACGTAATCATGTGCATAAAAACCTTCAATTGCGTCATAATAAAGCAGAACAGTTATTTGGAAAGATACTGAGCGTATCTTTTGTGTCTGTTCCCTACTGCAGTAGTTATTATTAATTTGGAACCACTAATCAATATGAGGATAGGAGTTGCCTATCATCAATTTAACCGAGTCACTCCTTACATATCGGTGATATCGGTGAATGATTGTATTGGGGTGATATCGGTGAATGATTGTATTGGGGTGATATCGGTGAATGATTGCATTGGGGTGATATCGGTGAATGTTTGCGTTGGGGTGATATTGGTGAATGTTTATATTGGGGTGATATCAGTGAATGATTGTATTGGGGTGATATCGGTGAATGTTTGTATTGGGGTGATATCAGTGAATGTTTGTATTGGGGTGATATCGGTGAATGTTTGTATTGGGGTGATATCGGTGAATGTATTTGGGACAGCGATCATTGTCCTTTAGTGACATAACGGGATGCAGGTTGTATCTGTTCTCCCTGGGGGGTGTCAGTGTGCCCCGTAAAGGAGGGTGTAGCCTGGTACTGCGCGGAGCGGGCGGTGATCAGTGCCGGGCAAAGGGCACCATGCTGTGGTCGGCTCTGAGCTCAGTGTACGGTGCGGCTCTCCCTCGGTTCAGGCTCTCCATGTCCGGCTCTGATCTCTCCCAGGCTCGGCGCTCCATGTCCGGCTCTGATCTCCCCCGCTTTGGGCGCTCCATGTCCGGCTCTGATCTCCCCCGCTTTGGGCGCTCCATGTCCGGCTCGGTAGAGTTGCGGGTGTCCCCGGAGCGCTGCCTGTTCGATGATCCTCTCCGGTTGGAAGTGATCGGGCTGATCCCCGGACAGGAGGTGTCTCTCCGCACCGAGCTGACCGATGAAGGCGGGGAGCCGTTCACTTCCCTGGGTCGGTACCGAGCCGGGAGCGGAGGGGATCTGGAGCTGAGCCGGAGCCCGGCGCTGGAGGGCGGCACGTTCACCGGAGTAGAAGCGGAGGGGCCCCTGTGGGCTCTGGAGCCCCGGAATGGTATGAGGAGGATGGTGAAGAAGGACGTGCGGAGCCCCCTGACTGTCCGCTTCTCCCTCCACCAGGAGCCGGCCGGAGATGTGCTCAGCACTGCGGTCCAGGAGAGGAGCTTCCTAGGGGAAGGAGTCAGCAGGATCCCGGTGAGGGAGGGCAGAGTGCGGGCCACTCTCTTCATACCACCCGGTGAGTGACCCCGGGATATGGGGGAACATTGGGGACACCGGGTGTGATATTGGGGGATCGGGGTCACCGGGTGTGACATTGGGGGGACCATCAGGGTCACCGGGTGTGACATTGAGCGATCAGGGTCACCAGGTGTGACATTGGGGGACCAGGGTCACTGGGTGTGACGTGGAGGAAAGACTGGGGTCATAGGGTGTGACGGGGGATGATCGGGGTCACTGGGTATGACATTGGGAGATCGGGGTCACTGGGTGTGATATTGGGGATCAGAGTTACTAGGTGTGACATTGGGGATCGGGGTCACCAGGTGTGACATTGGGGGATCGGGGTCACTGAGTGTGACATTGGGGGATCGGGGTTACTGGGTGTAACATGGAGGAGATCGGGGTCACCAGCTGTGACATTATGACAGATTTGGGTGACCACGTATGTCATGGAGCAGCAACCCCCAGCATTGATGTCAGTTGATGCACCCCTAATATTGGTGTCAGTGGGAGGAAATAATAACTCCCAGTATTGGTTTTATTGGACACAATAATAACCCCAAACATTAGTGTCAGTGGATGCAATAATAACTTTGTTCTTGAATTGAGCTTTTCCAAGACCTAAAGGAGATCACGTGCATCTGACCTTTTCTTATTGAAAGATCCAACTTTGAAGGTGAGGGTAGACCCATGAGAGTGGAGGTGGTGGCGATGGCAGTAGTGGTGGTGATGGTGGTGGTAGTGGTGGTGGTGGTGGTGGCGGGGGCGGTAGTAGTGGTGGTGGCGGTAGTGGTGGTGATGGTTGCGGTAGTAGTAGTGGTAGTAGTAGTGGCCGTGGTGGTGGTGGCGGCGGCGGTAGTAGTGATGGTGGTGGTAGTGGAGTGGTGGTGATGGTGGCGGTAGTGGTGGTGATGGTTGCGGTAGTAGTAGTGGTGCTGGTGATGGTGGCGGTAGTAGTGGTGGCAGTGGTGGTGGTGATGGTGGCAGTAGTAGTGGTGGTGGTGATGATGGTGGCGGTAGTAGTGGTGGTGGCGGTAGTGATGGTGGCGGTAGTAGTGGTGGTGGTGGTAGTGGTAGTGGCAGTAGTGGTGATGATGGTGGCGGTGATGGTGGCGGTAGTAGTGGTGGTGGCGGTAGTGATGGTGGTTGTAGTGGTGATGGTGGCGGTAGTATTGGTGGTGATGGTGGCGGTAGTGATGGTGGTAGTGGTGGTGGTGGTAGTAGTAGTGGTGGTGGTGATGGTGGCGGTAGTAGTGGTGGTGGCGGTAGTAGTGATGATGGTAGTAGTGGTGGTGGTGGCGGTAGTGGTGGTGACGATAGTTGTGGTGGTGGTAGTGGTGGTGGCAGTAGTGGTGATGGTGGCGGTAGTGGTGGCGGTGATGGTGGTGGTAGTAGTGATGGCGATGGTGGCGGTAGTAGTGGTGGTGGTGGTGATGGTGGCGGTAGTATTGGTGGCGGTAGTGGTGGTAATGGTGGCGGTAGTAGTGGTGGCGGTAGTGGTGGTGATGGTGGCGGTAGTAGTGGTGGCGGTAGTGGTGATAGTGGCGGTAGTAGTAGTGGCGATGGTAATGGTGGCGGTAGTAGTGGTGGTGGCGATGGTGGTGGTGGTAGTAGTAGTGGTGGTGGTGGTGGTGGTAGTGGAGTGGTGATGGTTGCGGTAGTAGTAGTGGTGGTGGCGGTGGTGGTGATGGTGGCAGTAGTAGTGGTGGTGGCGGTAGTGCTGGTGGTTGTGATGATAGTGGTGGTAGTAGTGGTGGTGATGATGGTGGCGGTAGTAGTGGTGGTGGCGGTAGTGATGGTGGCGGCAGTAGTGGTGGCAGTAGTGGTGGTGGTGATGGTAGTGGTGATGGTGGTGGTAGTAGTGGTGATGGTGGCAGTAGTGGTGGTGACGGTGGTGATGATGGAGGCGGTGGTGATGGTGGCGGTAGTGGTGGTGGCGGTAGTGATGGTGATGGTAGTGGTGGTGGCAGTAGTAGTGGCGGTAGTGGTGATGGTGGCGGTAGTGATGGTGGTGGTGATGGTGGCGGTAGTGATGGTGGTGGTGATGGTGGCAGTAGTAGTGGTGGTGGTGATGGTGGCAGTAGTAGTGGTGGTGGCGGTAGTAGTGGTGGTAGTGGTGGTAGTAGTGGTGGTAGTGGTGGTAGTAGTGGTGGTGGTGGCAGTAGTAGTGGTGGTGGTAGTAGTGGTGGCGGTAGTAGTGGTGGTGGCGGTGATGGTGGCGGTAGTAGTGATGGTGGCGGTGGTAGTGATGGTGGCGGTACTAGTGGTGGCGGTAGTGGTGGTGATGGTGGCGGTAGTAGTGGTGGTGGCGGTAGTAGTGGTAATGGTGGTGGCGGTAGTGGTGGTGATGGTGGCGGTAGTGGTGGTGGCGGTAGTGGTGATAGTGGCGGTAGTAGTGGTGGCGATGGTAATGGTGACGGTAGTAGTGGTGGTGGTAGTAGTAGTGGTGGTGGTAGTGGTGGTGGTAGTAGTGGTGGCGCTAGTGGTGGCGATGGTAATGGTGACGGTAGTAGTAGTGGCGGCGGTAGTTGTTGTAGTGGTGGTGGCGGTAGTGGTGGTGGCGGTAGTGGTGGTGGTAGTGGTGGCGGTAGTGGTGGTGGCGGTAGTGGTGGTGGTAGTGGTGGTGGTGGTAGTGGTGGCGGTAGTGGTGGTGGCGGTGGTGGTGAGGGTGGCAGTAGTAGTGGTGGTGGCGGTAGTGATGGTGGTGGTGGCGGTAGTAGTGGCGGTAGTGGTGATGGTGGCGGTAGTGGTGATGGTGGCGGTAGTGATGGTGGTGGTGATGGTGGTGGTGGTAGTGATGGTGGTGGCGGTAGTGGTGGTGGCGGTGGCGGTAGTAGTGGTGATGGTGGCGGTAGTGGTGGTGGTAGTAGTGGTGGTGGCGGTAGTAGTGGTGGTGGCGGTAGTGGTGGTGATGGTGGTGGTAGTAGTGGTGGTGGCGGTAGTGGTGGTGATGGTGGCGGTAGTAGTGGTTGTGGCGGTAGTAGTGGTTGTGGTGGTGGTGGTGGTGGTGATGGTGGCGGCAGTAGTGGTGGTGGCGGCAGTAGTGGTGGTGGTAGTGGTGGTGATGGTAGCGGTAGTGGTGGTGGTAGTGGTGGTGGTAGTGGTGGTGGTAGTGGTGGTGATAGTGGTGGTGGTGATGGTGGTGGTAGTGGTGGTGATGGTGGCAGTAGTGGTGGTGATGGTGGCGGTAGTGGTGGTGATGGTGGCGGTAGTGGTGGCGGTAGTGGTGGTGATGGTGGTGGTAGTGGTGGTGATGGTAGTGGTGGTGATGGTGGCGGTAGTGGTGGTGATGGTGGTGGTGATGGTGGCGGTAGTGGTGGTGATGGTAGTGGTGGTGATGGTGGCGGTAGTGGTGGTGATGGTAGTGGTGGTGATGGTGGCGGTAGTGGTGGTGATGGTGGCGGTAGTGGTGGTGATAGTGGTGGTGATGGTGGCGGTAGTGGTGGTGATAGTGGTGGTGATGGTGGCAGTAGTGGTGGTGATGGTAGCGGTAGTGGTGGTGATGGTAGTGGTGGTGATGGTGGCAGTAGTGGTGGTGATGGTAGCGGTGGTGATAGTGGTGGTGATGGTGGCGGTAGTGGTGGTGATAGTGGTGGTGATGGTGGCAGTAGTGGTGGTGATGGTAGCGGTAGTGGTGGTGATGGTAGTGGTGGTGATGGTGGCAGTAGTGGTGGTGATGGTAGCGGTAGTGGTGGTGATGGTGGCGGTAGTGGTGGTGATAGTGGTGGTGATGGTGGCGGTAGTGGTGGTGATAGTGGTGGTGATGGTGGCAGTAGTGGTGGTGATGGTAGCGGTAGTGGTGGTGATGGTAGTGGTGGTGATGGTGGCAGTAGTGGTGGTGATGGTAGCGGTAGTGGTGGTGATGGTGGCGGTAGTGGTGGCGGTAGTGGTGGTGATGGTGGCGGTAGTGGTGGTGATGGTGGCGGTAGTGGTGGTGATGGTGGCGGTAGTGGTGGTGATGGTGGCGGTAGTGGTGGCGGTAGTGGTGGTGATGGTGGCGGTGGTGATGGTGGTGGTGATGGTGGCGGTAGTGGTGGTAGTGGTGGTGATGGTAGCGGTAGTGGTGGCGGTAGTGGTGGTGATGGTGGCGGTAGTGGTGGTGATGGTGGCGGTAGTGGTGGTGATGGTGGCGGTAGTGGTGGTGATGGTGGCGGTAGTGGTGGCGGTAGTGGTGGTGATGGTGGCGGTGGTGATGGTGGCGGTAGTGGTGGTAGTGGTGGTGATGGTGGCGGTAGTGGTGGCGGTAGTGGTGGTGGCGGTAGTGGTGGTGATGGTGGCGGTAGTGGTGGCGGCGGTAGTGGTGGTGATGGTGGCGGTAGTGGTGGTGGCGGTGGTGTTGCACATGATTTTATTATTGAAGCACTTTGGAGAAAATAGTGAAGGTGGAAGAACATGTTTTATTTTGGACTTACGGAGACTATTTTACTAACACTAGTGTGTTCTCATTTTATAAGTAACATGGTTATTAACCACTTGACCTTTGGAAGGTTTTACCCCCTTCATGACCAGACCAATTTTTGCTATTCAGCGCTGCGTTACTTTAACTGGCAATTGCGCAGTCATGTAGCCCTGTGCACAAATTAAATTTATACCATTTTTTTTAACACAAACAGAGCTTACTTTTGGTGGTATTTGATTATCACTGGGTTTTTTATTACATAAAAGAAAAAAGCCTAATGATTTAAAAAAAAAAAAACTCACATTTTTTCTACTTTCTGTTATAAAACCTATCCAATAAAAAAAAAAAAATCTACATATATTGAGGCCAGAATTAAGGCCCAATAAGTACAGTATATAATAAATGGTTTGTGTGAATGTTTTAGCGGCTATAAACTATGGTACATATACTGGAATGTACACAGCTATAGACACTATACTGTAATGGCGGTTATTAGCAACTTACAGTATAATGAACTGTAATAGGGTGGCTGAAATCTGGCGCTAACAGACATTGGCTGGGAGGGTCAATAACTGACACTGACGTTCCTAGTGACACTAATACAGTAATCAATACTAATACTGTACACTGACACTGTACTAATGACTGGCTGTGAAGGGGATTAACATCAGGGGCGATCAAGGGGTTAACTGTGTGCCTAACTAGTGTAATATGTGCTGTTTTTACTTTCTGATCTGGCTGCTTTTTCTCCCTGATTTTCAGAGAGAAAAACAACGAGATCGCTGTTCTCAAGCACACAGAGTTCCGTGTTTGTAAACACACTTTATTAGGTACCTTCATAGAACCGGGTTGGACCTCCTTTTGCCTTCAGAACGGCCTTAATTCTTCATGGCATGGATTCAACAAGGTGTAGGAAACATTCCTCAGAGATTTTGGTCCATATTGACATGATAATATCATGCAGTTGCTGCAGATTTGTTGGCTGCATATCCATGATGTGAATCTCCCATTCCACCACATCCCAAAGGTGCTCTATTGGACTGAGATCTGGTGACTGTGGAGGCCATTGGAGTACAGTGATCTCATTGTCATGTTCAAGAAATGATGATGAGATGATTTGATCTTTGTGACATGGTGCATTATCCTGCTGGAAGGAGCCATCAGAAGATGAGTACACTGTAGTCATAAAGGGATGGACATGGTCAGCAATAATACTCAGGTAGGACTCAATTGGTACTAAGGGGGCCAAAGTGTGCCAAGAAAATATCCTCCACATATTACACCACCAGCCTGAACCGTTGATACAAGGCAGGATGGATCCATGCTTTTATGCTGTTTGCACCAAATTCTGACCCGACCATCTGAATGTCGCAGCTTAAACCTAGACTCATCAGACCAGGCAATGTTTTTCCAATCTTCTATTGTCCAATTTCGATGAGCCTGTGCAAATTGTAGCCTCAGTTTCCTTTTCTTAGCTGACAGGAGTGGCCCCCCGGGTGTGATCTTCTGCTGCTGTAGCCCATCTGCTTAAGGCCCCATTCACACCTGCGCGATTTTCTGCTTGAAGCTTGTAGCTCTAAAACACTCAACAAGCCAAATCCTATTCATTTCAATGGCCCCTGTTCACATCTGAGCGCTTTGTCGCCTGAAGCAAAATGCATGTCACTCAAAAAAGTACATGAGCTTCTTTTTGGCAGATTGCAATCGTTTTTGTCCCCATAGACTTCAATAGAAATGCCTGACTTGAGCATTTTACAAGCGTTTTGTCGCCCGTTTTCTGCTCAAATAGCAGCTCTCCATCCCTAATTTCCTTTCCTTCTCCTCTCCGTAGTACTTTCGATTAGCTAAATAAAAAATGCCTGAAGCTGGAAAACGCTGCAAAAATGCTTTAAAAAATGCCAGTAAATCACTACGCTCAGGTGTGAATGGAGCCTCAAGGGTTGATGTGTTGTGTTCAGAAATGGTATTCTGCATACCTTGGTTGTAACAAGTGGTTATCTGATGTCTTTCTATCATCTCAAACCAGTCTGCCCATTCTCCTCTGACATCAACAAGGCATTTTAATCCACACAACTGCCGCTCACTGGATAGTTTCTCTTTTTCTGACCATTCTCTGTAAACCCTAGAGATGGATGTGTGTGGAAATCCCAGTAGATCATCAGTTTTTGAAATACTCAGACCAGCCCGTCTGGCACCAACAACCATCCAACGTTGAGCCCGGGTTCACACCTATGCGAATTAGATGCGGCTTACACCGTATCTAATTCGCAGGATATTTTAAAATACATTCATATGAATGCATCTGGTTCACATATGTGCGTTGCATTCGCACTGCGCATTGCACAAAAAACGTGTGCGTTTTTTGGGCATTGCGGTGCGAACTACAAGCCTATTATCTCCTATGGGAACGCATCTGATTCGCAGATGCATTGCGTTCTGAACAAGGATTTTCTCTTTCTCCTCACTACACCTCCCCCTCTCCCCCCCCTCCCTCCTCCTCTCCCTGCTCTCTAATCCTGAGCAAAAACGCAATGAATCCGTTGAACAGGAGATTGTTATCTCCCCAGTGAAACCTGAGCTTCAATTCGCACCGCACAAGTGTGAAACCAGGCTCAAAGTCACTTAAATCCCATTTCTTCTCCATTCTAATGCTCAGTTTGAACTTCAGCAAGTCGTCTTCACCACATCTTGATGCTTAAATGCATTGATTTGCAGCCATGTGATTGGCTGATTAGCCATTTGAGTTAGCAAGCAATTGAACAGGTATACCTAATAAAGTGGCCGGTGAGTATACATGCTCCATATTCTGTACAGCTTATGAAGACTTATGTTAAATGACAATCCCCAGGTCAGACTTTAGACCTGACATCAGATATGTTTAGTGTCACATGAATGCATGATGAACATTGTGAAAAGTGGAACACTCAGATATTTCATATCTCTGTAAAAGAGCACAATGTTCCCACTCCTTTATCTTTCTGCCTAGAAGGCTGGGTAGGTCGGTGTAGTAGCTTTTATAACTAGTAGTAGTTAGCGCCATTCAGCTGAATTTGCTCTGGAAAGCTGAAGATTTCCCCAACTTATCTAAGTTGAATTTCATTTCTAATGAGTGTCAGGAACAAACCCCAGCATTTTCAACCACAACAGTAGCTCAGTCACCCTAAAACAATTAGGTTGTATATTGTTTTGCTTGCATCTATCTAGCAAGGTTACTTTGTGGTATAAGCAAGGAAGCTGAGATTTCTGCAATGTGTAAATGTGCTTTTACTATACAAAGATGCTGTACATACAAAACTATTACAATCTTAGGAATACAATACAAGACTGACAGATATCTATAACAAGCAAAATGCCTAGCAAATGAACAGCCTATGGTCTGTATCAGTATGAATACACTTAAAGGTTACTTATCTTTTGTTACTGTATGTTCATGATCTCCATTGGCAACGATTCTCCTGGAGCATCAGGCACCTTTCTTCTGTTATCAGTGGCTTCTCATCTTACAGCATGATGGTGTGTGTGTGCGCCAGTCTCTACTCACCCCTTTTATGTGTCAGGCTGTTTACCATAGTTACCAAACAACAGAAAACATACCTGTTTACTGTAGCTGTAGAAACAATGGACTGTTGAAAACTGTCAATTGAATACAAAAATGGTATCTACGTACCCATTGTCTACTCAAGCCAACACCTGGCAGTAATCTAAGAGTCATTCTTTCAGTTTGAGAGCTGAAAGAACCTCAAACAAGTAAGTCTCTCACTTATGTACTGTAGCTATAGAGACAATAGCCTGTTGAAAACTGTCAATTGAATACAACAATACAACGTACCCATTGTCTACTCAAGCCAGAACCTAATAGTATCTCTATGACCAACCACTATTGTGTAATGTTATGTCCCATGTATCTTATGTCTGATTAATATAAAAAATCATATTGTAACAAACGCAACACATATATGCACGAAGCATTGGATCTTCTGGTTGTGATGTTTTATAGTTGAGGAAAGGCAACTGAATACATAGAGCTGGTTGGCTCTGGTGAGGCTGCTCTCATGAAAAAAAGATGCCCCTTACTGGAGGGGCCAAAGTAAGAGTCCAAAGATAAAGAATAATAGGAATACCAAACCAATAGTCTGCAAAAGTTTAAATCAGTTCAAAGTATAATAAAGTTACACAGCCAACAGGTTTTGTGGGCTCTGCCACCCCCTCTTCATCAGGTCTTAAAGTGGTTGTAAAGGGGCAAGGTTTTTTACCTCCATAAAAACCGTCTCTGTGCAGCTCCCCCCTAATATTTACCTGCGCCCGATCTTCCTCCAGCGATGTGTACTGGAGCCTTGGCTCTGCTGGGTCTCTCTTTCCTCATTGGCTCCTGCTGCTGTCAATCACAGCCAACGAGGAGAGAGAGGGGGAGGGGCCAAGCCCTGGCTATGTGTGTGAATGGACACGCAGAGCGGCGGCTCAGGAGCACGCCTTTTTGGTGCTCTCATTGGAAGCTGCTTGCTCTGGGGGCAGGAGTGAGGGACCAGAAGTGCCTGCGGGAGGAACCAAGAAGAGGAGGATTTGAGGAGCAAAACCACTGCACAGAGCAGGTAAGTATAACATGTTTGTTATTTTAAAAAAAATATATTGCCTATTATTATCACTTTAAGTGCTGAATGAACTTGAAAAGAAATAGATATTCACAGTAATCAGCCGCTCCCTGGGCACAGGAAAATGTCCAGATTTTTTGCCCAACACAATTTCAGCCTCTAACCGTCCATGTGCATGAGGCCTATAAATGCCATCTAGGCTTCCAACACTCATTAGAACTAAAGGCACTACAATGATGAGTGGTAAAACTACTTGAACATACAAAATAAGTCCAGTTGAATTTGAACTAATGACTACCAGTTGTACCATGTCTTAGATCAGTGGTCTCCAAACTGCTGCCTGGGAGCTAGATGCAGCCCTTTGCCAACTTACAGTCGTGCTCATAAGTTTACATACCCTGGCAGAATTTATGATTTCTTGTCCATTTTTCAGAGAATATGAATGATAACACAAAAACTTTTCTTTCACTCATGGTTAGTGTTTGGCTGAAGCCATTTATTATCAATCAACTGTGTTTACTCTTTTTAAATCATAATGACAACAGAAAATACCCAAATGACCCTGATCAAAAGTTTACATACCCTGGTGATTTTAGCCTGATAACATGCACACAAGTTGACACAAAGGGGTTTGAATGGCTATTAAAGGTAACCATCCTCACCTGTGCTCTGTTTGCTTGTAATTAGTGTGTGTGTGTGTGTGTGTATAAAAAGGTCAACAAGTTTCTGGACTCCTGACAGACCCGTGCATCTTTCATCCAGTGCTGCACTGACATTTCTGGATTCTGAGTCATGGGGAAAGCAAAAGAATTGTCAAAGTATCTGCAGGAAAAGGTAGTTGAACTGTATAAAACAGGAAAGGGATATAAAAAGATATCCAAGGAATTGAGAATGCCAATCAGCAGTGTTCAAACTCTAATCAAGAATTGTAAAATGAGGGGTTCTGTTGAAACCAAACCATGGTCAGGTAGACCAACTAAAATTTTAGCCACAACTGCCAGGAAAATTGTTCGGGATGCAAAGAAAAACCCACAAATAACTTCAGGTGAAATACAGGACTCTCTGAAAACATATAGTCTGGCTGTTTCAAGATGCACAATAAGGAGGCACTTGAAGAAAGATGGGCTGCATGGTCGAGTCGCCAGAAGAAAGCCACTACTATGCAAATACCACAAAGTATCCCGCTTACAATACGTCAAACAGCACAGAGACGAGCCTCAAACCTTCTGGCACAAAGTCATTTGGAGTGATGAGACCAAAATTGAGCTTTTTGGCCACAACAGTAAACTCTACATTTAGAGAGGAGTCAACAAGGCCTATGATGAAAGTTACACCGTTCCTACTGTGAAATACGGAGGTGGATCGCTGATGTTTTGGGGGTGTGTGAGCTACAAAGGCGCAGGAACTTTGGTCAATATTGATGGCAAAATTAATGCAGTATGTTATCAAAAAATACTGGAGGAACATTTGCATTCATCAGCCAGGAAGCTGCGCATGGGAAGTACTTGGACATTCCATCATGACAATGATCCAAAACACAAGGCCAAGTCGACCTATCATTGGCTGCAGCAGAATAAAGTGAAGGTTCTGGAGTGGCCATCTCAGTCTCCTGACCTCAATATCATTGAGCCACTCTGGGGAGATCTCAAACGTGCAGTTCATGCAAGACAGCCCAAGAATTTACAGGAACTGGAGGCTTTTTTCCAAGAGGAATGAGCAGCTTTACCATCTGAGAAGATAAAGAGCCTCATCCACAAATACCACAAAAGACTTCAAGCTGTCATTGATGTTAAAGGGGGCAATACGTGGTATTAAGAACTGGGGTATGTAAACTTTTGATAAGGGTCATTTGGGTAGTTTCTGTTGCCATTATGATTTAAAAAGAGTAAACACAATTGATTGATGATAATAAATGGCTTCAGCCAAATACTAACCATGAGTGAAAGAAAAGTTTTTGTGTTATTAATATTCTCTGAAAAATGGCCAAGAAATCATAAATTCTGCCAAGGTATATAAACTTATGAGCACAATTGTATATCCGGCCCTTGGGGCACTATTCCTCCCACTGACACCAATGATTTAGCACTATTCCTCCCACTAATACCAATGATGGGCCATTGTTTACTCCCATTGACACCAGGGCATTTTCTACTTTCAATGACAGACTGGGCCCCCAAAGTCTGAGCAGTAAACTGGCTCTTTGTTCAGAAAGTTTGGAGATCCCTTACCTAGATAAATGAAAAACTTCACTAACACAGTAGCCTCTGTATTCTTGGCTAAATGTAGACAGCTCATGGAGATCAACTCCTTGCTCCTGCCTTTGACATCTCATAATATTATAACGCACAGTCATTTTGACTAATCACAGAGGGAGTTGAACATGAGGATATGCTTTCTCTTGCTTCCAGTACCTAATGACCTCATTCTCCCAGATTGCACCTCCCAGGTCTAGGCGCTGGACTGGTGCTTAAATACTACTTTTTAATTACAAAAGTACAGTTATTTTTAATTATACAATGTACCATTGCTGTATATTGTAACACATAAATTGTTTGTATGTTATTTACATGTTAGGAATTTGCCTATGCAGGGAAGTTACTGATAGGTCCATTTTAAGAGAGTATTTACGGGACAATTTTGCTGAACACCCCACAACCCACAATTTTGCTGAATAGGAGCTATTCTGTATAGAATACATTGTTTGCTGGTAGCTGTTTATAGGGGCCTTCTTGTACATACAGGCTACCAGTCATGTCAGGAATGACAAGTCATGGCACCTATGCTTAGTTTTTGTCCTAGTATGACCCAAAAAGACAAAATTTAGATACCGCTCAGTTAGAGAGGTAAAGTCCAACTAGACAGCTGCAGGCAGGGATAGGGAACTTGTCCTAGCTCCAAGCTGCAGCAGTGTCAAGGAAAAAGATCCATAAGCCGCACACCATGAAACAGACCCATGTGCATGAAGTGAGATCATTGGTAGCCTCAGCCCAGACTCCAGCAAGGCCACTCGCCCAACACATTTTGCTCCACACCTTGGAGCTTAATCATAGGGAACCCATGCTGGAGTCTGGGCTGAGGTTACCATTTATCTCACTTCATGCACATGGGTCTGTTTCATGGTGTGCGGCTTATGGATCTTTTTCCTTGACACTGCTGCAGCTTGGAGCTAGGACAAGTTCCCTATCCCTGCCTGCAGCTGTCTAGTTGGACTTTACCTCTCTACCTGAGCGGCATCTAAATTTTACATTGATTTTGTCCTAGTATGCATCAGTTATTGTTAGAAAAAGATATTAGGGAAAATTAGAAGTTAAAACTCTTGATCAAATCTATTTGTTTCCAGCTCGATGAATTAAACTAAACACTTTAAATGTGAAATGTTATTTCTTCTGTCTCCTGTGTAGGACCTGGCCCATTTCCTGGCATCATAGATCTGTATGGAACAGGGGGAGGTCTCATGGAACACAGAGCCAGCCTCTTGGCCAATTACGGCTTTGTGACAATGGCACTCGCATATTTTGGTTACGATAACCTCCCTAGCCATCTAGGTGGGCTTCATCTGGACTACTTTCGTGAAGCTTTGGAGTTTTTAAAACAGTACCCAAAGGTATTTCTATACATTCTCTAAATAGTATGACCTGGTTTTGAAGGTTCTCCAGTGCACAGCATAGATGTGCTGCTCCAATGCAGTGCTATTCAACACAAAAAAGTGTAAAAAACGCAATTGAAAAGATGTGAATAGAGCCTTAATCCCCATGAACATTGGATGTAGTTGTGCATTCATCTTTGTGCAAATAACAGTCTGGTTTTGAGTCAGGCTGAGAAGTCGCTGAGGTCTTGTTATCCTAGATACACTAGCCCCTTTTTAATGTATAGATGGCACCTGGGATGAGGCAGTGATGCCAAATCCTGAGATGACTAGCAATTGCCCCTCCAAAAAGGGCATATTTACTTCCCACAAAGCATAGCCATACTGCTGGATAATGCGCTTAAAGTGGCTTTTTTTTTAATAAAAATAACAAACATGTTATACTTACCTGCTCTGTGCAGTGGTTTTGCACAGAGCAGCCCCGATCCTCCTCTTCTGGGGTTCCTCACCAGCGCTCCAGGCCCCTCCGCTTCATAGGGTGCCCCCAAAAGCGGCTTTCCCTTGGGGTACCCGTGCAGGCTCGCTTCCATGTCCCGCTGCTGCATCCATTGACACAGACAGTGGGACTTGGCCCCACCCCCGCATCACAGGATTTGATTGACAGCAGCTGGAGCCCATGGTTCCCACTGCTATCAATCTATCCAATGAGGAGAGAGACAGCAGCTGGAGCCGCTGCGCTTGTGCACATCGCTGGATCGGATCAGGCTCCGGGGGGGTGGGGGGGGTTGGGGGGTGCAGCACCAAAGGTTTTTTGCCTTTATGCATAGAATGCTTTAAGGTGAAAAAAGGCTTTAGAACCATTTTAAAGAGGAATCTTAAAAATAACACCAAAGGAACCTTTACAAATGCTAAGTAATGACAATCTACAAACAGGTACTTTTAGATAAATGCAGGCTTTTTATTCTTGCATACCTTATTTTCCTTTTCCTCTCCATACTTCTCATGGTGGCCATCTCCCTTTACTGGAACTTTGGGTCTGCATCCCAGAACATATGACAGGGCACATCATTTAAGGGGGGAGGTACTGATGATGTAGCCTTCCCAGGATGCCTCTGTGAGGCCTGGGCTGTATCACCAGTGCCTCATTCATCCGGAAAGTGGAAAAACCATACTTGGTGAAATAAATATTAGGTGGTTATGGATTCCCTCTATTTATTCCATATATGTATTAACTTGTCTATTCCTATAGTTAGCTCTGGTATAGTTACTGGTGATGGTACAATAATGTTAGCTATTGAAAATAAAACACACTGCTTATATAAACCAGGGTTTTATTTATTTCCCAAGAAAATAGGAACGCTAACATAAAAGCACTAAAGGAAAATATTACAGAGAATATGAAATACAAAAACATCAATAATACGTTACGTAATGTCGTCCTTGAGATGTTGTGTCATCACCTGGGCTCACTGGCATGAGAGCCATGAGGCAAGAGAGAGTTTTTCTGCTGGTCAGCACTTTTAAACTGCATTCAGACGCCCCCCATACACCACACTCATCTAGCCTCCTGTTCAATGGAAAAGAGATAAGAATATCCATCCTCCAGGAAGCATGCTGTATTGTCCACTAGGGGCGGCGTGTGTCCATGACACGCAGATGTCCGACCCTGGTCAAATCTTCAATGACATCTGGTCTTTGATCTTGGTAGCTCAACCCATTAGTCAACTTGGCAGTAGTGGCTTTCTTTGAAGATTTGTTTGCAGACGTGTTAATCAAACACTTTAATCTTTATTACACCAGGTGGTCTGGAGCCAAGCTCTACTCCCCTGCCAGGGGGCATGAATCTACACCCTGCTGGGTCAACTTCTAACTTAGGCCACCTGGCTGTATCAACCAGGAACTAAAACTCCAGAAATATGATATTAAACCATGTTGCCTTCCAACACTTGGTGATGAACCAGGTTTGAATTGTGAATAAGTGATACCACGATTTGCTTGTTTTTTTAGTTTTTATTTTTTAGAATTCAAAATCTGATGAGAATATTAGGGTACAACAGGGAAAACTAAAACTATGTCTTTAATATTTTTGTAGGTTAACAAACAAGAAATTGGGATTATAGGCCTTTCTAAAGGTGCTGACCTAGCAATCACAATGGCAACATTCCTACCTGGAATAAAGGCAGTTGTCAGTATATGTGGCTGCAATGCCAACACTATGGCCCCATTACCATGTGATGGCTTTGTGCTCCCATGCTTGGAGTTCCGTCCTGAGAAGGTTAAGCTTACAGAAACTGGAGAACTGGATTGTTCAGAGTCTATGGACGACCCTATGGACCCTGTGTTTCAAGATTGCCTCATCCCAGCTGAAAGGTCCTCTGCTTCCTTCCTCCTCTTATCTGGTCTTGATGATGAGAACTGGCCCAGCGCATCATATAGTAAGCAGTTTGTTGCACGTCTCAAAGAGCACAAGAAGGAAGTTGAATCATACTATTATCCTGGGGCTGGCCATCTGTTGGAGCCTCCTTATTTTCCTCTGTGCAAGGCTTCCCATCACAAGTTATTGGGAATGCCTATCATATGGGGAGGTCAGCTTAGAGCACATGCTAAAGCACAAGAAGATGCATGGAAAAAGATCCTAAGATTTTTCTCAAAGCAACTTAAAGCCAATACTGCAGCACACAGCCACCTGTAGATACCTGATAGCAATAAGATCTCAAATGTACAATTTGTTATATCCTCAATGAATAAATTATAATTTTAAGTAATTTGCTATTTTGATTATTCTTGTCTACAAGTCATCTCCTACCTCCTGGGGTGTCCATTTTTTTCTCAACAATTATAACTGCCCAATGTATGCTGGAAGCTATTTTAGGTGGTTCTAAACTCTTCTCTTTATGCCATTAACTACTGTGTATTTGTTTTTTTTTTAATTAAAAAGCTAAATACCTGTTCTTACACTGCAGCAGTGCAGTCACGTGATCCCCCTGTGCTGGTCGGCCTTGATCTATGGAGAGAAGCGAGAGGGGCTGAGATTCCCCTGTGACGTCAACCGGCCAGTGGGAGGGGTGGGGAGAAGAGCCGCACCCACGCTGACAGGGAGGGGGAGATACTGTCAGAGCAGAGGAGCAGATTAAGGAGGAACGGAAACTGACCATGGTAATCAGAGCAGCCATGATTACCGTGGTCAGCACGCCAAGTAAATTGATACCCAACATGTCACGCTTCAAAATTGCGCCCGCTCGTGGAATGGTGTCAAACTTTTACCCTCAAAAATATCCATAGGCGACGTTTAAAAAATTCCACAGGTTGCATGTTTTGCGTTACAGAGGAGGTCTAGGGCTAGAATTATTGCTCTCGCTCTACCGGTTGCGGCGATACCTCACATGTGTGGTTTGACCACCGTTTTCAAATGCGGGCGCTACTCGCATATGCGTTCGCTTCTGCGCGCGAGCTCGTCGGTACGGGGGGTTTTTAAACATTTTTTTTTTAATTTTTATTATTTATTTGACATTATTTTATTTATTTTTACACTGTTTAAAAAAAAAAAAATGGTGTCACTTTTATTCCTATTACAAGGAATGTAAACATCCTTTGTAATAGAAAAAAGCATGATAGGACCTCTTAAATATGAGATCTGGGGTCAAAAAGACCTCAGATCTCATATGTGCACTAAAATGCAATAAAAAAAAAAAAAAGAGTCATTTAAAAGAATGACATTGAAAAAAATATGCCTTTAAGAGGCGTGGGCGGAAGTGACGTTTTAACATCGCTTCCGCCCAGCAGTGTCATGGAGACGAGTGGGCGCCATCTTAGCCTCACTCGTCTCCAGGCACAGGAGGGAGACGGACGTGATTGCCTCCGCTGCTACCGACGGCTCTGGTAAGTGGGGGGCCCTCTCCCGCCACCGATAAATGTGATCTCGCTGCGAATCCACCGCAGGGACCACTTTTATCAGAAAGCGGACCGCCGCACAAAAACGGGGATACCAGGGTTATGGCAGCTAGCTGCTGCCATAACAACAATATCCCCCTTCAAAGTTTGGACGTACATCGGCGTGCGGCGGTCCGGAAGTGGTTAAAGGTACAGGATCTTAGTTGTTTTTTTTTTTTTTTTTAGGGTTAAAACCACTTTCAGTTTTATAATTTCATATGTACAGGAGCTTAAAGTGGAAATCTGCCTATATACCTAACTAGCCTTTAAACCTTTCATTTCCTTCCTCTTACCACCTATGCTAAGTTATGTAAGAAAGATATGTATACCTACTTACCTACAATTTCAGGCTGCTCTGGTCCAGTCACATGACCCCCCCGTGTCAGCTGGCGGCAGCAGTGGGCAAGAAGAAAGAGCTCTGACAACAGCTGGAGTGGTGATACCAGCCATAGGTTTCAACTGTCAATCCATTGTTAGTACCCCCTGTAGTGGCATTGGCTGACACAGGGGAGCCGAATCACATGGCCGGACCAGAGCAGCTTCAAAATACAGGCTAGGTAGCATAGGTCTTTAGGAGGGATGAGAATACAGTTTTAGGACTAGTTAGGTGTGTAGCAGAAATTCAAAATTAAGTAAAAACAAATATTTTACTATATTAGGTAAAGTATATGTAAACCTTAACAAGTAACTTATTTGCTTCTTTTTATCTGTTAAATATACTATTGAAAGTGTTTTGTTACATATGTTTGATAAATACACAAAAAAAAACTGTTAATCCTGCTAGAAATCCAGTGCTGTCCTGTATAATCTGAAGTGTTTTCTAAAACAATGTTATCAGAAAATGTGGTAAGCATAGATAATGCTTTTGTTTTGTGTTTTTAAGCAGCGGATTGAACAAAAAAAAAAAAGTTTTATTCCCCCATCAACAGACTTGATGTCAATAAGGGAATCCCTCATGTGGAGCTATTGTATTCTGACAGCGAGGAGAGTTCCCCGTCATCGGAATACAATGATCAGTGTTGCAGTTATAGTCAGTGGCACTGATCGAATTTCGACCATCTATGGCTGGCTTTAGGACTACAGAATACCCCCCTCCCCCACGTTATGGAGAAGAGGGGTAGGTGTTCTGTAATCTTAACACATTTTCTGTCTTGGGGTGACAACCTTAAAGGGGTTGTAAACCCTTGTGTTTTTTCACCTTAATGCGTCCTATGCATTAAGGTGAAAAAACACCTGGCAGTCATTGCCCCCCCCCCCGTTTTACTTACCTGAGCCCCTTAATCTCTTCGGTGGGGATGCGCTCTCCCTCTCTCCACAGGGTCCCGGCTCTTGATTGGATAGATTGATAGCAGCGCAGCCATTGGCTCCCGCTGCTGTCAATCAAATCAAATGACCCGGGGGCGGGGCCGAGTCCTCCCGCAAGTTAACCCCCTTGGGAGAGCGCTTCTCCTAGGGGGTTATCTGATGCGGGGGAAGAGCCGCGGGGGGACCCCAGAAGAGGATGTTCGGGGCCACTCTGTGCAAAATGAGATGCACAGTGGAGGTAAGTATGATATGTTTATTTAAAAAAAACAAAAAAAAACAAAACAATCCTTTACAATCACTTCATAGATTCAGTACAGTGAGTGTGCGTTGTCACTTTCTGACATGAAGTGTGTTATTGGCAGTTTCACCAGGGGGGAAATATGTCAAATATGTTTTATTTCTTGGGTTAAGTTAATCTGCCATGACATCTGGCTGACTGGCCTTTGCTGGCGAGTCCTTGATTCTGCCGGTAGAAATGTAATTATAGGTAATTGGAACTGTGTCAGATGTTTCAGATACTTGAAGGATACCCATTCACGTGTTGTTAAGTAGTAGTCTTCGATCTTGGAACTTGGTGCAGAAATCAAAGAACACTTCCTATCATTAAAAGACATGTAGAATATTGTTTTAACATAAATTGAAATACGGTAACTAAATCTGAACGATCAAAACCTTTTTCTTAATTTCCACCCAACAGCTAATTGGTAGTCTAGTGTCTCCCAATAGTGATAAAGTTTGTGAACCTTTAAATCTACTACTTAAAACTCTAGGTATGGTATTTATTGAGGAGATGTGATGGTCCAGTTTGGACCACTATAAATATACATACCTGTGGACTGCTGTGGAAGCAGAGAATCACCGTATGGGCTCATTTACACTTGCTTCGGCTTCAACACACATTAACGGCTAGTTTACATTTGCTTCAAAACAAGGCTTTTCTGACAGGCTTTGTTAAAGTTCTCTGAACGCTGTCACTAAATAAAATGCTTAGCTTACAGTTCTATTTACACCTTGCTTTTGCTTTGCTTTGACTTTGCTTCAAAAATGATACCCCATGCTCCTTTTAGTGGTGCTTCAAAGCGTCTTCAAAGCCTCCATAGAAGTCTATGGCAAAGCTCGCTTGAAGCCCCATTGAAGCTCCATCGAAGCTCCACCAAAGCCTCATCAAAGCACCAAGCAAAAGCAAGGTGTAAACAGGACTGTAATCTAACCATTTTATTTAGTGACAGGAGCTTTGATTGGCGTTCAGAGAGCTTTAACAAAGCGTGTCCGAAGCCATGTTTTAAAGCAAGTGTAAACTAGTGTAGTCAGCACTAATACAGTGATTTCTGCAGTTTTGCAGGTGCTATGGTGGGTAAGCGCCCCCCTATGTTCTCTATGTAGAAAGAAATCGACCTGACACAGGGCCCAGGAGACAGTGGCGATCACAGTTAGCAGTGCAAACTAATACGGTGATTCTCTACTTCCACAGCTGTACCACAGGTATGAAATACATACACTTATGCCTCGTACACACATTCCGAATATCGTACGACCGATCGTACAACCGTTCTCGCTTAATAGTCACAAGTAGAAACTGAATAGCTAAATAAAGTCACGAAAATTCTCCTACAAAAGACAAAAAAATCGGAAGTGATGTCATGTGTTGTAATGTATTTGTATTGTATTTTCAGACGACAACTATACAGACTAAACGAAAATCGTACGATCTGGAATCGTACGAGGAAAATTTTCGTGTATGTCCGATTGAATAATATCAGATGAACGTGATCGGCTGTCAAAAGTAATGTACACACGATCCGAATATCGTACGATCCTTCCTCGGACAACTGTTTTCGTACGATATTCAGATCGTGTGTACGGGCCATTACATTGGGGAACATTTACTAAAACTAGTGCACACACAATCTGGTGCAGCTGTGCATAGTAACCAATCAGCTTTTAACTTTAGCTTGTTCAATTAAGCTTTGACAATAAGTCCCGGTTCACACTGATGTAGTGCAAATTCTGTGTGGATTCTGCACCGCATCCAAATCGCACCCCGTTCATGCGAACCACTGCGGGGTTGTATGTTACGTTAACAATTCTGGTGCGACCAAAAAAAGGGTCCTGCACATTTTTGGTGTGGATTTGGTGCGCTTTGAACCATACAGAATAATGGCTCAAATCGCTGATTGGTTACTGTGCACAGCTGAACCAGATTCTGTGTGCACCAGTTTTAGTAAATCTCTCCCAGTGTTCCAAGCTGGACCAATGTAACTATGCAGTGTAAAGTATACCATGAGTTTATAAGAATTTGTGTGGGATCTAATCAAAATAATTTAGCCAGAATTTTTTAATCTCATACATTAATGCCAATATTTTAAAACAAGTCTGAATTTGTTTTTCTCCTTTATGAGGAGTCTGGTGTAAGTGGCTGTGGCAGGTTTTGGTGAGTGCCAGTGAAACATATAATATGATCTGTTACTTGTGGAGTACAGTGAGCAATAGATCATGAAAAAAAGTATAAAAAAATGATAAACAAAAGTAGATCCTCACCATTTATCGAGTCCCATGGGTTGCACTGGATGACATATACAATATTATTGTTGCGTGAGCATCAAACTGAAAGGCGTGCGCAATGTTGTTCACAGATTTTGTACGTACCATCCTGTCGAAATGGTGCAGTTTGTGCAATAACACTGTACAAAATAGATTATTTCTTCCTCTTTGGATATTATATTACAACACACACAGGAAAAAGTGCTTCTTAATTGAAAGAAGAGCTTTGTCTCTGGGCTTTTCCATTCTGCTGTGTTATATAATGTTTGACCAAGCAAATACAAGACTGGTACTTACTTTTAACAACAGGCACTCACAGGTGCCTACAGACCCTGCCAGATCTTTACTAGAGCCCCTTAGAGGTTGTCAACCTGAAGAACTCTAACAAAAAACATGTTCCTGGTGGCTAGCTCTGGCTTGCCCCATCCCCATCCTGCTTTCAGTACTTACCATTAGGTCACGACGATGGGTTTTTTGTTTGTTTCAAGAGGATTTTGCATTCCCATACAAATCTATGCTTGAAGAAGGTCTGAAGGAGCAACCACAGATCAAATGCACCTGACAATTAATTCTGAATGATTTCAGAAGCACCTCAAACTGATGCCATCAACACAAGCTCTAAACCCATCAACACAGACCCTTAGGGAGACTGCCCATTATGTTGGTCAACCAATAGTGAGACAAGACCGATCATGAGGTGGCCACTTTTTGCAGTTTTGCAAGCTCCGAGGTATTGTATGGGAGATCAGACATGATTCATAGGCATCTGGGACTGATTGCTACGAACAGTATGTGCTTGACAGCAGTATGTGCTACACTTTTAGGTGCTTCAAGGGAAATTGTTAACCCGTGAGTCAAAACATTTTTTTTTTATTGAGTAATAGTTTATAAACCTTATCATTGATGGGGAAAAAAGTACGTGAAGGTCCAAGATAATTATATATTGAAAAGAAGGTCATTGGGTGTTTTAATCAATTTGTTGGGTTTTGCCTGTCCAAGTAAAAAAAAAAAAAACTAAATTTTTATTACTGCTCTATAGAACATACTTCTTCTGTGAGGAGCAGGTAACAAAATATTTTGTTTGTAAAATTTTATTTAAGGATTTTTTATTTAAGACTTTTTGAGTAAAAATGATGTATGGTGGGATTTGCTCTGTATACCAGATATCAAATCGGAATCTGTTGATTAAACCTGTCTGTGGTATGCTAAGCAATCAGAGTGTGACTTGGGGGGCTGGCTCAGCTCCTTTAAATGAAGCAAAACAAATTGGATGGATTAGTCATCTTGTATAGATGATTGTAGATTAGCTACCAGTGGATCTGTATTGGTAACATTGAATTCAAAGGATTAGCCATGCAAGGGGTAGTCTAGACCAGTGTTTCTAAACCATTGTGCAGTTAAGGCATCCTTAAAAATTTTGTCTAATCTTGAAGCACCCCATCCAAAAATGTAAAAAAAACCTAAACAAATAGTTTTACACAATGCAGCAGCATCCACACACATAGGACACCCAACCTTAGAGTTGATTTATTTTTACAAGGCAATATACCGTTGCACACTGGTACTGACTAGTTCACCAATGTTTCCCTTCTCTCTGTTTCTCTACCTCACACAGCTAATCTGACCCCAGTGCTGATGGAGAGAGACAGGGTAGGGGCAAACAAGAATGCTGTACAGTGCCTGATGTCCTCCTTATCAACCAATATCATTGGTTGTTAGTACACCGACAGCTGGACTGCATGGTGCTCAAGGTTATAATATTGCACAATGAAAACCTGTGGCTTTGTGTAACAAAATATGGCTTGTACACAATATTTGGGAAAATTTGTATTCATTTTGCCAAGGCACCCTGGGAGAAACCAGAAGGTACCCCAGTTGAAAAAGGCTGGTCTAGACCAGTGGTTCTCAACCTCAGTCCTCAAGAATCCCCAACGGGCCATGTTTTTGGAACTTCCCTTAGATAATATAGCTCTTATCAATACCATGTCATTGATATTGATTTAAAGCAGCTGTGCAAAGTGAAGGAAAACCTGAAAACATGGCCATTGGGGGTACTTGAGGACTGAGGTTAAGAACCACTGGTCCAAACAATCTTTGCTACTGATCGCCTCCACTTCCATCTCGTGTATCTTTGATAATATACCAGCGGTATTTGTGAGGTTATTTTTTTGCGTCTATTGTTGTGAAGGAGGCTTCCATTTATCTGATTCTACAGAAGATTATTGGATTTGTGTTAAACAAAAACGGAAAATTGTATACTCACCTTTCCGTAATTTTCCTTTCCTGACGCCTCTCCATGGCAGCACACACTGGGTTGTGACTCCGCCCCCACAACCTGACAGGATTGGTTAGCTATAAATTTGAAGGGGAGACACCCTGCTGCATTCTCTGTAAATATATCACCATAAAACAGGGTGGGAATCTGTGTGCTGCCATGGTGAGGCGTCAGGAAAGGAAAATTACGGAAAGGTGAGTATACAATTTTCCGTTTTCCTGACGCCTCCATGGCAGCACACACTGGGAAATAACTCGCCAGTCGGGTGGGTGCAAGAAAATAATATTTATTCCTTATAATGCGGAAGAGTTGGCTCTAACAACAGATCTACCAAGGTCTGCCATAGCCAAGTGAGCAGAATCTACTCTATAGTGAGAAATGAAAGTATGTCTGGAGGACCATGTTGCTGCTTTGCAAATCGTCTCCGGTGAAACCCTGCAATACGCTGCCCAGGAGGTAGCCACTGCCCTGGTCGAGTGAGCCCTGATGCCTTCAGGAATTGCCATATGATGCATGGAGTATGCCTTCTTGATGGACTTGACTAGCCAGGAGGCGATAGTGCGTGAAGTAGCCGCTTGACCTCGTCTGTTTCCATGTGGAATGACCATGAGGGTATCCGTCTTCCTAAACGAATTTGTAGCCGCCAGGTAACTAATGATGGTAGTTTTAACATCCAGAGGATGAGGTTCACCCTGATCATTAGTGAAGGATGGTAAGACAATATCTTGGTTGTAGTGGAAGGAAGTTGCTACCTTCGGGATGAAGTGGTCTGAAGGTCTTAGTACTACCTTATCAGGGAAGAATACTAAGTGGATTTCAGATACCCTCTTTGCTGATGTAATTGCAATGAGTTTTAGAGTCAGATTCCACAGAGATATTGATTCAGATGGAGTAAAAGGAGGATTGGTGAAGGCATCGAGAACTACTGAGAGATCCCATGATGGAAAAACTGGTTTCTTAGGAGGTTTGATTTTTAGGTAGGCTCTTAGGAATTGGATAACCAGCGGATGTAATGCCCATCTAGTGCCTGTTTTGGCCGACAAGGCGGATACTTGTACCTTAAGGGTACTTGAACTTAGACCTTTGTTGATTCCTGACTGGAGGAACTAGGATTTGAGAAGGTTCTGGAGCAATAGGATCCCATCCCTTCTGCTGCGCCATTGTAAAGAATTTGTTCCAAACTCTTGTATAGGTGGTGTTGGTGGTACTTTTCCTGGCTTGCATCAGAGTTGATATTACTTCCTGTGAGCAGCCTTGTTCCCTTAACCTAACCCTTTCAACTTCCATGCCGTCAGATGCAACCTCTCTGGAGCTGGATGTAGAAATTGGCCTTGAAATAGCAAGTCCGGAGTTACCGGAAGAAGGATTGGAGGTTGAAGGCTGAGCTGCAATAGGGTCGTGAACCATGGTCTTCTCGGCCAAAGAGGGATTACCGCGATTACCGTGGCTGAAGATCTCCGAAGTCTGGACAGGAATCTCGCAATTAACGGAGTTGGCGGGAATATGTACCCCAACTTGAAGTTCCATGGGTGAATTAGACAATCTATCCCTTCGGCTGAAGGGAAAGATGCTCTGGACAGAAACCTCCGACACTTCATATTCGCAGGAGTAGCTGCTAAGTCGATCTCTGGCAGTCCCCATGTCTCCGTAAGAAGAGAAAAGGCCTGGACACTCAGAGACCATTCGTTGTTTGAAAGAGTCTCTCGACTCAGGTAATCGGCTAACATGTTCTGTGCCGCAGGAACATATATTGCTTTTAAGTCTGCTAGGTGTGCCTGTGCCCATTCCAAGATCTCCTTCATCAGTGTGAGACTCTTGGTACCCCCTTGCTTCTGGATGTAGGACACTGCCACCTTGTTGTCCATCCGAATAAGCATGTTCTTTCCTCTGAGGACTGGTGCAAATGCCATGAGGGCCTGGAAGGCTGCCCTGAGTTCCAGTACATTCGATACTATATCCTTGGACCCGGAACTGCCATCTGCCCTGTGCTGCCTGATCTTGACAGTGAGCTCCCCAGCCGCTCTGACAGGCATCCGAAGTGACTATTATCGGATCTGGGAGAACTATCAGCTTGTATTTCCTGAGGTTGGTCAAGTGTGTCCACCACCACACTGATTGCTTCATTGGTCTGGAGATGGTAATGGTCTGACGCATCGATACTCCATCCCACTGCCTCAGAAAGGAGTTTTGCAAGACTCTCATGTGCCATTGTGACCACTGCACCATGGGCAGGGTTGAGGCCATGGACCCTAGCACACTCAAGCAGGTTCTGGCTGGAAGATGCCTCGCTGATAGTAATCTCCGCATCTTCTGTACTAGAGGCTGAATCTTCTCCTGAGGGAGTTGTACCGTGTTCAATTTGGTGTTCAGATCCGCTCCCAGGAATACCATGTTTTGTGTGGGTTGTAGACTGCTCTTTTTCCAGTTGACTAGCCAACCGAAGTCCTGGAGAGTCGCGAGTAAGATTCTCTGATGACATAGCAAGGTTTCTTGATCTTCTGCTAAGAGCAGGATGTCGTCTAAATAATGGTGGACTCGCGCACCCTTTTCCCTGAGGAATGCAGCCAAGGGTAGGAGGACCTTGGTGAATGTCCTGGGAGCCGACGAGATGCCGAAAGGAAGGCACTGGAATTGGAAGTGGCTTTTGTTGATGGCGAATCGGAGGAATTTTTGAAAGGCGGGATGAATTGGAATATGTAGATAAGCATCCGATAAATCTACTGAGAGCATCCAGTTGCCCAGGTTCACTGCCAGAAGTATGGACTGCAGATTCTCCATTTTGGAGGCCTATACTTTTATGTTCCTGTTGAGATTTTTTAAATCCAATACAGGGTGTAAGTCTCCGGTCTTCTTCTTTACCAAAAATAGTGGGGAATAGAACCCCCTCCCCTTTTGATCTGATGGAACCTCCAGGATCGCCCCTTTCTCCTTCAATTCCACTATATATTTTAATAGTAACTTCCTCTTGATTAGCGAAGATGGCAGTCTTGTTGATTGGAAGTGATTTTTCGGAAGTTTGCCCATAAACTTCCACTTGTGTCCAAGTTTGATTGTGGAAAGAGTCCACGGGTCCTTTATATGGCTTGACCAAATATGTACGAAGTCCTTGAGCCTGGTGCCCACCTGTACTGGGTGGGCAGGCGAACCTTCAAAAAGACTTCTGCTGCTCCCCTGCCGGGGTAGGCTTGGACTTCTGCATCCTTAGGAAGGAAGGTCTTGTGTTTTTCCAGTCTCTTCTAAACTCCCTACCAGGACGGTAGGATCTAGCTTCCCTATATTTCTCAGGAAGGTTGCGCCTGAAGGACGGACCCTTTTGGGCCTTGGATCTCCTGTCTGAGGGAATTAATCCCGACTTCCCTCCTGTTACCTTCGAGATAGCAGTGTCTAATTTAGACCCGAACAGGTTTGAGCCATCATATGGAATTCTGCACCAGTTTGTTTTAGATGCAGTATCGGCCATCCATGGTTTCAGCCACAGGGCCCTTCTTGCCGTGACTGAGGCTAGCATTGATCTCGCCGAGGATCTTATAATATCCACTGAAGTTTCTGCCACGAAGTCACCTGCCAACTTGATCTCCTGGAGAGAAGATATTATTTTGTCTATTTCAGTACCGTCTTGCAGATCTTTCTCCACCCTGGTTGCCCAACCTGATATGGCTTTAGCCACTGCTGCTGTGGTAAATGCTGGTCTGCACGCACCCCCAGCAGTGGAGTATGCTTTCTTTAGTTCCAGATCCAATTTCCGATCCAGAACATCCCGAAAGGAAACCGCGTCTTCAATAGGCAGAGTGACATGCCGTGCAAGATGCATCAAGGAGGAGTCAACTACTGGGGCGTTCATCAATGAATTGACTTTTGACTCCTTCAGAGGATACATCTTTGTCAGTCTGTTGGTGAGACTGGTCCGTTTATCAGATCTTTCCCACTCATCTTTAATTAGATCCTCCAGTTCACCTATAAAAGGAAAATTCTCTGTTATTTTCCTTAAATTTGGGAAATATTTCCGAACTTTCTGCGGTTCCACTTTATCTTCTTCCCAGCCTATCGCTTCTTTAACTGACTTTGTACAAGGGAGAAATCAAAACCTGCTGACATCTCCTGGTCCTCATCTCCGGAGGAGGGTTCTGATGCCTGGGCTTGATGGTCGTCCGCTACCGATGTGCTGGGCGTAGGCCTATCCATTAGTGGTGCCGTTGTCTCCCTTATGGATTCCCGCACAGATTCTCTTATGAGCTCCGTAGCCACTCTTGCGTCTAGTTCTTTGTTCTTTGCTGCTTCATTGAAGCAGGATCTGCAGACTAGTTTATCTGGCAAGGCTGGTGCGCCACATACCCAGCAAGTGTTTGCTGCAGGACGGGTGTGGCGGCTCTGGCGGTGTGATGAAGGTGACCGTCTGCGGCGTGACCGACTATGACGGGAGCGGCTGCGTCTTGAGCGGCTGTGACGAGAGCGGCTAGGTCTTCGGTGGCGGGAAGAAGATCTTGAACGGCTTCTGCGAGACTTCTTGCTTGACGCATGACTTGATCTCCCTTCACGCCTGGAACTTGCGGCTCTTGACCTGGTAGGGCTGCCAGAAACGCAGCGTTAGTGGTTGGCTCTCTTTTTCTCTCCCCTTCTTCAATACTTACCAATGACGGATGGCCTCTTACCTCATTTGCTGATGGTGGTCTGCGCGGGCAGTGGTCTCCATAGTGATAGTGACAGTAAGACTGAAGAGTAATAAGAGAAAATTTTTTTTTTTTTTTTTTTTTAAATTGCCTTACTTTTTACTTTTTTTTTTTTTTTTTTTTTTAAAAAGGCTGTAGACAGTCTAAATCAGATGATTCAACTTACCTGGGCTTGCTGAGTTGTTTTCTGGCAAAGCAGTGTGTCGCACGGCGAAATCCAGCTATTTGTAAGAATCCTCAGCAAGAAAACACAGAAATGCCTGTGTTTTTAAATTTGGCGCCGCCGTCGCGGCAAAATGATGCTCCCGCGCATGTGCAGAGCGTCCCGAACGCCTCAACACCATCTTGGAAAAGGGCATAACCTTCCCAAGGCAGAACCTTGGCCAATTGCATAGCAGAGGAGGCAGCTTCGGCGGCCATGACGGTTCCACAGCGGTGGACAGCAAGTGCCAGCAAGCCCCCTAAGCAGGGGAAACATACCTATATCGACAGAAACAAAGGTACAGGCAAAAAAAGAAAGGAGACCACTGCAAAATATGAAGCTTCTTTAAAGCTTACTGTGCCAGATGTCCAGACGCCCCCTGAGACCACCAGACCGGGGGTTCCCTCCATAGAAGCTCCTTTAGAGACTGTACAGGAGGGACTTCCAAACAGGAGAGGCTTGAACCTGCTGGGGCGAGTGCGGTAAGAGGCTTTTTCTTTAATCTTGACAACAGGAGCAAGCTTGCTTATCCCAATCTGTCAGGTGAGGATAAAAAAGAGAATGCAGCAGGGTGTCTCCCCTTCAAATTTATAGCTAACCAATCCTGTCGGGTTGTTGGGGCGGAGCCACAACCCAGTGTGTGCTGCCATGGAGGCGTCAGGAAATATATATTGCAGTAACTAATTTAGAGCCATAGTTACTGTAGCACAACATATACAACAATGGGCAGTATATACATTTATGGAGACATGCTGTGCACATTTCATTACTTGTCGTAGGTTGAATTTTAAGTTGTGATAAAGTTATAATTGCTGTTATTAAAATACTTTATCTTTTGTCATGGAACCATATCTTCTGTATGTCATAGTTATGTGGATTATGCTTTATAAATGAATCTCTTTTAACAGTGATAGAATTCTAGATCCAGGTGAATTATAATGTGTATACACATGCACAGTCAGCCATGTTCATATGAACAAGATGAGCGTGAATAGGTATGGTAACAAGAGAAGGTCCTACACCATGACTGAAAGAAAGAAGATGTTTTTTAGTTAAGGTGACAACAATAAAGTGTGCCTGTATGTACTTTAAAGCCACTTTTTAGTTTTTCATGGAGTAGCCTAAAAACGCTGACTGGTTTATTTAGCCATTGGGGGTGATTTCTCTTCACTTTCTGTAGACGCTACAGGATGAGAGAGGACATCACCTCTTAAGCAGCTGTCTCCTGAACAAGTGTCCATATTTTTAAAAAAAAAAGTATTTTCTGTCCTTTTCTGGGAACAATTTGGGGTTTTACCTCACTTTCAGTCCTGGAGATGGCCAGCCTGGGGACACAGACAATATTTATAAATTTATTATTAAATTATTATTATTATTATTATACAGGATTTATATAGCGCCAACAGTTTACGTAGTGCTTTACAACTTGAGGGTAGACAGTACAAATACAATACACTTTAATACAATAGGAATCAGAGGGCCCTGCTCCTTAGAGCTTACAATCTAAGAGGGAAGGTCAAGAGATACAAGAGGTAATAACTGTGGGTGATGTGCTGATTGAGAAGATAAATGTACAGTTGTTAGGTGGGGGCCAGATAGGCTTCTCTGAAGAGATGAGTTTTCAGGGATCGTCTGAAAGTGGATAAAGTAGGAGAAAAAATCAAATCGGATGGATTGGGGTAGAGCATTCCAGAGGATGGGAGAGGCTCTGGAGAAGTCCTGAAGGCGAGCATGGGATGAGGTGACAAGGGAGTTTGAGAGCAGGAGGTCTTGGGAGGAGTGAAGAGAACGATTAGGTTGGTATTTTGTGACTAGGTTAGAGATGTAGCTGGGGGCCAGGTTGTGGATGGCTTTGTAATTGATTATATGTGTACCTAATTCATACACCCTGTTCACTTTCGTCTTGGTCTTGACCTCGGAAGCCATTTGGGTTTGTTAAAGCTGCCTACCTAGTATTTTAGGTGGAAACATAGAAAATCTGGGGATCCAGCAGCATTACTCCGTTTGTAGCCTATTAAAACTTAATAGAGTTTCTAATCCCTTGAAGTCTACGTTTTAGATGTACTTGTGTATCAATGAGTCCTTACAAAGAAATTTAAAGCTGAAGTTTAATCTGCTTATATTTTGTCTTTCTGATCCCTCCTTTCCCAGCTCATCAACCTATTATTGACATTTTTAAATAGAACATTTCCATTTTCATAACATAACTTATTTTAGTCCTACTGATGTCTTTGCTGGGTCTCTGTGCTTCTCTATGCTTGTGTTCCTCAACATTTTTTTTTGTAGATGGAAAATCTCAAGGCTCCAATCTAAAATGGGGTCCCCCTTTCACATTAGAGTTCTCAGTCCCCCCCTCCCCTTCACATAAGAATCCTCAATTTTCCCCTCACTTTCACATAAGTGTCCCCAGTCACCCCCATTCCCCGTGCTCCTTTCACATCTTCAGTCCTCTTTCATACCAGATGAAGCAACTTGCTATGGGGGCCATTTAAGAAGAGGAGGAACCATGATTGCTCCTGACAAGGAGACAAGGTTCGAGGCCACTAAAGTGACCCTGTCAAGAAAAATATCTTACTGAACTTCAATTTATTGCTCAGTTTCACAGCAATGAAGAGGAGTTCAATGGCATGGACAGCAAGAGAGGTAGATATTTACAGTCTTTTTTTAAGGCTTGCTTCAGAGAAATTTTTCTAAAAACAGTTATTGATATTTGACATTTCACCCCTGACCTTATTAGAGTTTACAGGTCAACCCCTTATTTGCTCCTCTGTCAGACAATGTAATCAACATCTTTACCAATCTGTGTGCCATACGAATATCAGTTATACTAGTTAAATCCTGTGGCCTTTTGCATCGAGATCCATTGACATTAAAGCTTGACTCTCTGCATCTGAGCACCACAAACCAGAAATGCTATTTAATTCGTTTTTAATATTTAAAGCAAACTCCCCCATCCATCCAGGCCCCCATGCCTATTTTGCTGAGAAATCACCCTCTAGCATTTCTGGCCGTGATCATCTTGAGTAAGGACAGATGATTCATGTAACATTTACTTCCTGGAATCCATCTGCCCTTAGCTCAGACATGCAGGCAGGAGGGTGTGCTTAGCTGAGAAAAAAAACCCTCCTTAAGCCTCCTAGGATGTATTACATCATTTTCCTAGACCTGGAAACCAGGAAGTAACTGAAGAAATGTAAAAAAAAAAGTTTAATACAAGTAAATATGATATATTTTCCTATCTATTTACTAATGCTAGCAGCATAAAGATTAACCACTTAAGGTCCGCCCTATAGCAGTTTTATTGCTACAGGGCAGCACCTCTGAACCCGATCATATATATATATATACGTGATCCAGCTGTTCTGGGTCGCGGGCGCAAATGCGTACTGCCACCGACTCGCTCCAACTATGATTATATACAGTGGGAGCTGATTGGCCAATTGTTCGGTACAGAGGCAGAACAGCCTCTGCCTATGTAAACAAGTCAGATCACTGTTCTGTCAGTAGGGAAGGCATGGATCCATGCCTTCCCCTAGTAAAAACAAATCCCACAGTACACTAAACACACAGGCTAGGCACAGAGTTAACCATTTGATCGTCCCTGATTTTAACCCATTACCCTTCCCTGCCAGTGTCATTAGTACAGTGACAGTGCATATTTGTTAGAACTGATCTCTGTATTGTCACTGGTCCCCAAAAAATGTCTGTCACAATGTATCACCGTCCCGCTATAAGTCAGTGAGCACCGCCATTACTAGTAAAAAAAAAAATATCCCATAGGCCATAGTTTGTAGATGCTATAACTTTTGCGCAAACCAATCAATATACAGTTTTTGGGATTTTTGTAACCATAAATATGTAGCAGAATACAGATTGACCTAAATGATGATAATTGATGAAGAAATCACATTTATTTCTATTGATGAAGAAACTAGATTTTTTACATTTTTGTTTTGGATGTGTTTTATCGCAGAAAGTAAAAAATGTTTTATTTTTTCAAAATTGACATTCTTTTTTTGTTAATACCGGAAAAAATAAAAAAATACCACCAAAAGAAAGCTCTATTTGTGGGGAAAATTTGGGTACAGTGTTGCATGACCGCACAATTCTCAGTTAAAGAAACGCAGTGCCGTTTCGCAAAAGATGGCTGGTCATGAAGGGGGGTGAATCTTCCAGAGGTCAAGTGGTTAAAAATAATCAATGTTCATTGAGAGTGTGAAATTCTGCTTTAAATTATTTTATTGATTACCCCTTCCCAGCATTTTAACGTACTGCAAATAAAAAAAATAATTTTCGATTTCTGCAAAAAAAAATGTTCTCATTACAGGTTGCTATTTTGCATGCAGATTAGTTTCACAAGACTGTGCCATGTGGCTCGTACCAGCCTTCCATGTGCCAGGCATTATGACGCCCATGATAAGTGCACATAATTACTTGATTAATTATGCACGTTCCTAATACACTGAGATATCAAACTTGTAACGTCAGTATTCTGCCCTGTATAGGTGACATTCCAGTGTGAACATGTTTGACCTATTCACACGGCCAGCTTGTGAAAATAGTCTTGACTGAGCTTAAGTTAGATGTTTATGGCACGAGGGTGACTCGTAATTTAGATCATTAGCTCATTTAAACTACACACACTAACCGTATTTGTGTACACTGTAGCTAATAATACATAAATCGTGATGTCTCATAATGATAATGCAGATCCTTGTCCAACAAAGATAGAACTACTCCTGTATGTATACTCCTGTATTTACCCTTTTGTATAACTTGACCCTCCCTCCTAGATTGTAAGCTCTAACGAGCAGGGCTCTCTGATCCCTGTATTGAATTGTATTGTAATTGTACTGTCTGCCCTCATGTTGTAAAGCGCTGCGTAAACTGTCGGCGCTATATAAATCCTGTATAATAATTATAATAAAAGTATGTTACTTAGACCACAGATCATAATTTTTTTTTTACTTTTTTATACGGATGAGCCCATTTCAAAAATTGTTGGAGTCCCCATTTGTTTAAATGTCCTGACATAAAACAGTGTGAGCGAATTCTGATGTCATGGCATGATCTTGAATGACAAGATTCTCTATGGCAGAGGTTCTTTACTTTTTTATGATTACCCCAGTGCATTGTCAAATAATGTCCCTATACATCTTTTATCAGGTTATTGATATCATTATCGTCCTCATTTATTTATTTAATATAGGTATTTATATTGTGTCAACAATTTATGCAGCACTTTACATGAACATTCTTAAAACTAAAAAGTCTGTCCATGACACCAATGACTCAATACAAAGGTGCAGACTCCTTAAATGCCTGGTATTCAACCAACTGAGTGACCACCTCATTAAGAATAAAATTCTTGATTCCCTTCAGTCTGGATTTCGCCCTCAACACTCCACAGAAACTGCTCTTTTAAAGCTCACAGATGACTTATTAACAGCAAAAGTCAATGGACACTATTCTGTACTCCTACTTGTGGACCTTTCAGCTGCCTTTGATACGGTTGACCACCCCCTCCTCAAAAAAAAACTTTACTCCTTTGGTCTCTGTGACTGTGCTCTTTGTTGGCTCTCATCCTACCTATCCCACTGCACCTTTAGTGTCACTTACAATTCTACTTCCTCCTCTCCTCTTCCTTTCTCCATTGGGGCCCCCCAAGTTTTTGTTCTTAAATAAGGCAGGGATTGGCAGTGTGTGTGTAGACTCCTGGTCCATCTGATCCAATAGAAGACAGAAAAAAGGAAAATCTAGTGCTGAAGGGTACGGTAATACCCCTCTGGATTTTATAGACAGACCAGGTAATGTAGTAATAAAAGGTATTTTATTATAAACATACAATAAAATTGCAAATAGCAAAAAAAGCAAAGTTACATAAAAAATGTGTGTAACAAATAACAAACATTGGTATGGAACTCAGCTGTCCTGTAGATAAAGTTGGGCTAGCGAGAGCACATACTGAAAATGACGCCTAACATGTTCCAGGCCTGGTAATACTGTACCCCCTGTGCCGTCCTGTACATCGGATGAGCAAGCAGCATCCTGCGTGGGTGATCCAGATGCCAGGACTGGCATCATTTGAGCTCTGTCCGTTTCTCCGGATCAGCTGAACATTTTGTTAAGTACATGGAGCTCTGCGGGAGACGTGGCTATTGATCCTGTTCATGGCTCTATTACTACTGAGCCTTTGATCTAAGTCCCAGCTGGACTTGGAAAAGTCTATGCTCTCCCTCATACACTGACTGGTTCGGGGTCCCTGCATATTAATCTGCAGTCACAATCTAAGACCCTGAGTGAGCCCTTGTCTGAGCTAACAATGGAGGACATTGACCTTTGCTCCTATATTCGTTCACTACCAATGAGATCAGATTTGGAATATTATGTTTCCCGATTAGAGACAGTGTGTAAAACTAAAATTCTGCCCTTAGAGCCGAAGTTTCTCATATTGGATCCCATATTAACGATATGGAAGCCGCTGTCGATGTCTCCTGTGAACGCTTAGACAAGCATCATGAGGTTTTGAATGAACATACTCTACAGTTACAGGAGATGACCCTGCAATTAGATGACCAAGAAAACAGAGCAAGACAGAACAATATAAGAATCCGAGGATTGCCGGAGACAATAGAGCATAAAGACTTACCAATCACGCTTCAACAAATGTTTAACAATCTACTGAACAGAGATCTTGCAACAGTCATCGAGACTGATAGAGCGCATAGCATTGCTGGTGTGAGGAGTCTGGAACCAGGTAAAACAAGAGATGTTATCTGCCGCATTCATTTTTTTGCAGTTAAAGAGGCCATTATGTCAGCTGCTAGAAGATCTAAAGGTGTTCAGTTTAAAGGCTCTCCCATAATGTTTTTGTCTGATATATCTAAACCTACATTATAACTGCGGAAAGCAGTAAAACGTCTTTTGGAAATACTGAATACTAACGCAATCCGTTATAGATGGGGGTTTCCGTTTAAACTGATTGTCTCAAAAGATGGTAAAACTGTGGTGTTTAAGCACCCGGGTAACCTACCTAAAATTCTGTTGACATTTCAGCTCCCTCAGATGGACGTACCAGACTGGCATTTAAATCTCTATTACCAAACCCTGTCCCAAGAGAAAACTGGGAGCAGAACCCTCTGCTTGATTTAAATGAATTACAATGATAACAATGATAATACAATTATGACTGTAAGGCCTACAAAGCTCTATTTATATGAATTATTATGGAAATGCAAGTGTTGGAGATGATTTTGCTAGATATTATAGATATTTTATTTTTATTTACTCCTATTTTTCTGTTATCTTATTATGTGTGTATGTACAGTATCGCAGAAAAGTGTGTACACCCCTCACATTTTTTTAAATATTTTATTATACCTTTTCAGGTGACAACACTGAAGAAATGCCACTTTGCTACAATGTAAAGTAGTGAGTGTACAGCTTGTATAACAGTGTACATTTGCTGTCTCCTCAAAATAACTCAACACACAGCCAATAATGTCTAAACTGCTGGCAACAAAAGTGAGTACATCCCTAAGTGAAAATGTCCAAATTGGTCCCAAAGTGTCAATATTTTGTGTGGCCACCATTATTTTCGAGCACTACCTTAACCCTCTTGGACAAAGAGTTCACCAGAGCTTCACAGGTTGCCACTGGAGTCCTCTTCCACTCCTCCGTGACGACATCACAGAGCTGATGGATGTTAGATGGGAGGGGATCATGCTCTGCTTCAGTATGTCACAGTACATGTTGGCATTCATGGTTCCCTCAATAAACTGTAGCTCCCCAGTGCCGGCAGCACTCATGCAGCCCCAGACCATGACATTCTCTTTACCATGCTTGACTGTAGGCACTTGTCTTTGTACTCCTCACCTGGTTACTGCCACACATGCTTGACACCATCTGAACCAAATACATTTATCTTGGTCTCAACAGACCACAGGACATGGTTCCAGTAATCCATGTCCTTAGTCTGCTTCTCTTCAACAAACTCTTTGTGGGCTTTCTTGTGCATCATCTTTAGAAGAGGCTTCCTTCTGGGATGACAGCCATGCAGACTAATTTGATGCAGTGTGCGGCGTATGGTCTGAGCACTGACAGGCTGACCCCCCCACCCCTTTAACCTCTGCAGCAATGCTGGCAGCACTCATATGTCTATTTCCCAAAGACAACCTCTGGATATGACGCTGAGCACGTGCACTCAACTTCTTTGGTCAACCATGGTGAGGCCTGTTCTGGGAGGAACCTGTCCTGTTAAACTGCTGTATGGTCTTGGCCACCGTGCTGCAACTCAGTTTCAGGATCTTGCAATCTTCTTATAGCCTAGGTCATCTTTATGTAGAGCACAATTCCTTTTTTCAGATCCTTAGAGAGTTCTTTGCCATGAGGTGCCATGTTGAACTTCCGGTGACCAGTATGAGAGAGTGAGAGCGATACCACCAAATTTAACACACCTGCTCTCCATTCACACCTGAGACCCTGTAACACTAACAAGTCAAGAAAAGGGGGCAAGCCCAAGGTAAGTAATGGCTAGTTTATGAATAAGGATGTGCAAAGAAAAAAGGGCAGGGTGGAAGGGTATCGCGCACTGGAACCGACAATGAGCATGGGTGAGTGGGCTGCTTAAATACCCTCTGGGCTCCTCCCATAAATTCAGGCCACCATACTGGCCTTCTTATTTCTTGTGGTTATTGAGTCAGCTGGGTAAAGGCTTGTGCCATTTCTTCCTGAGGATTTGGGATGTATGTGGCAAAACTAGCGGACTTCCATCAGCCTAGTTTCTTGATTACGTGGTCTGGTACTCCATGTTGGGAGGCAGCTGAGGCTGCTCCAATCTGGAAAGAATGTCCAGAGAACTGACTGGGGTTAAAGCCCAAGTTGCTTAGGAGGATCCTGACATGTTTGATAAACTGGCTGCCACTTAGGGGGCTGGTTAGAAAGTGTAGCAATGGGCTACCATCAGATTGGCTGGGTAGACGGGACAGTAGTCGGTGGAGGACCGTCACTGTGCACCAGGCGTTGTTAGTCTGAAACAGGTTGATGTCAACCCCTGGGCCAGTTTGTTGCGTTTTGCATATTGTGAGATGAAGGGCGTAACGGTTCAGAAAGTGAGTCAGGAGGCGTCGGAGCAGTGTCTGACTGCCGGAGCCGCTGGCGGTAAACTCATCAGGTCATAGGAAACCGTAGAAGGCCAGGTATATGGCCGGTTGGATGACTAGGCTGGGTAAAGCCCCAAAGGGAGAGCGAGTAAGGATTACAGACATGTCCCTGAAGATAGCACTCTTGATAGGTAGGCGTTTGCCACTGGCTACAGGTTGGTGCTTCTGTATGCCCCATAGGAGTGACTTGACTGTGTGAGCCGAGATTACTGACGGTTTACTGGGGTCCTGTAATGATAGAAAATGCTGGACGCCGGCTAGGTATAGCCTGATGGTGTTGTGAGCAAGGGCTAACTGCGTATGGCAATATGATATGAAGGCTAGGACATGTCTAACGTCGCCTATCACTGCCCCAGGGCAAGAGGCCAAAAACGTGCGGTAAGTGTTCCAGGCAGTGCGATAGGCCTTCAGTGTATTGCGTGCCAAGGATTGGTTGATGAGCTGAGTTACGTTAGCGAGGTGCACTTTTAATCCATCGTCAGCAATGACCACGGTGGGACAGGCTCCTGCTGGAAAAAGAAAAAGAAAGTGAATTAAAGTGGTGATGGAGATACAGCTGGATGAGCCTGCTCAGGAAGGACATGATGGGGAGTGACTTGTATCTACCTTTGTTATTGATTGTCCTGATTGTCCGTGGTTAAAAGCACCGTCTGTTTTCTCCAAGTGACCACATGACTCCGACTGTAAGAAAATAAGGGGGTGCATGTGTCTATAAAGAGATATAGTATTGGGCCGAAAGCACGTGGGGCACAGCGACTGGGGTTTTTTTTTTTTTTCTCTTGGAGAAGGATCCATGAACTACACACCTGAGTGACGCCCTAGAAGCGAGGTCCTGGCACGGATGGAGACTGGGTCAACTGGAAACTGATCATGTATGAATTATTTGTATGTATTTGATCGCTCATTATTTACTCTGTTTGTCACAAATCATGTTCTCTAATCATTCATTCGTTATTAAATCTATTATCATTATATATTGACTCTTTATGATTACATTTTGTATCATAAACGTTTCATTGCTATCGGTTTTATTATAATTATTAACATCTACTACGATGTACGCCTAGGGAATTGTGACACTTAACTCAATTATGTTTATTCTATATATCATTATACAGACCAACATGCCTCATGTAAAGTCCCAAGCCCACATTTTTTGTTCTTGCTTTGCAGCTTTTATTCTGAAGAAATCCCTGTGTGTTTGTCTGTGTCCATGTGGGAAACTGAATCTAAAAGGAGTGGTTTCATAATTATCAATCAGCTGCTGCACCTGCAGGGCTCTAATGAGGACAATTGAGAGTCTGCATCCCTTTAGACGCGTATTCCTTTTTGGAGTATCTCACAAAAAATGCCATTTTTGTTGGAGGGGATGATTGATATCTGACTTGTATCTTAGTGTAGACTTCTGGGGAAATCAGTGTGCAAATCACACAATCAGGAAATAGTGTATCTGGGGGGGGGGGACACTTGTGTCGCAGTTGTATATGCTATATTCTTTTTTTTTATTTGCAATTTTTTAGCAATTGCATATATGGTGTTAGCAGTGGGTTCAGCAATTATTAGCAGATTTAGCTATACTAACAAATTGAAGCCAAACTTTTTAATCAGTTACAGTTTTTCTTCCTTTCGGGATAAAGATTTTACATGAATAAATAAAAGCTGATCATTTTAGTCGTCCCTACCAATATCAAGTGTTTTATGTCAATCATGTAAACTGATATATTCTGCTGGAGAGCTTGTGATGTTGAAAAACAATAGACTCGGTGGCTGGATCACCAGATGAAAATAGAAGAAAGAATGCCTAAAAAAGGAAAATAATACAAATAATACAGCCATCACATCTAAGAATTGGTAAGCTGCAAAAAAATACATATTTGCTTTTTGGTTTACCACCGCTTTAAGAGGCAAGGGTCCCACACACCTGTGTTTGTGCTTTTCTCCTTAGTACTGCTTTTATACAAAACAGATGCATGCTGAGAGTTGAAGGGGTTACACCTGCCCGGCCAATGGCTTTTTTGTCTGGCAGTGCCCAAATCTTCCTGTATGCAGCAGTACAACCCATTTGTTTCAGAATAACTAAATCCTACATCCCTTAACCACCTCCCACCCGGCCACTGCACATATACGGCCGGGTGAGCGCTTCCTCCTTCTGAGTGGACATTCAGGAACGTCCCTCAGAAGAAGAGGGATCGTGCGCGAGCACACGCTTGCCCTTGTATCGGCGCGATCCCGATGCGCTCATGTCACCCGGACACCGCGCATCTCCGATCGACAGGAGGGCTCTGTGATTGGCCCTCCTGTTCACATGACGGCTGTGTCCAATCAGAGCCGTCATGTGCTTTAAACAGAGAGCTGGTTTCTAGGCGATCGGCTCTCCTCTCCTCACACGGAAGTTGTCAGTGAGGAGAGGAGAGGGGATCGTTGCAGAGAGCCGGTGATCAGTGAGTATGAGCTGTTTTTTACAGCTTTTTACACACTGATTACCGGCACAGTGTCCCCACACAATGTAAAATCACAATGTAAACACACACAGTGTCCCCTAAATAGTGTCCCCAAAACACTGTCCCCACACAGTGAAAACACCTGTGCGCCACATATGTAACACTAAAATCATGTCCCAATGATCATCTGCGCACATCTGTACACGATCATCTGCGCACATCTGTACATGATCATCTGCGTACATCTGTCCGTGATCACACAAACCAATTATTATACACTTAATGGGATTTTTTTTGGCTCAGATTTATGACAAAATTTGATTTTATTGGATTTATTTTAAAACAGAAATTAGAAAATATTTTCTTTTCAAAATTTCCACTCTTTTTTTCCGCTTATATCGCAATAAAAAGAAAAAATTGATTTGTCAATAAATACCACCAAAATAAAGCTCTATTTGTGTGAACAAAATGATAAAAACTTCATTTGGGTACAGTGTTGCATGACCGCGCAATTCTTTTTGAAAGTGCAAGAGCGCTGAAAGCTGAACATTGGCCTGGGAAGGAAGGGAGTGGAAGTGCCCAGTATTGAAGTGGTTAAAGAGGAACTGCAGTCTGCTCACATAAATTGTAATAAAAATACCTTTGCCATTCTGAAGCTTCGTTCCAACGACTTTCCATATTATTTTATGTATACTGTGATTCTGTACTTGCCAAATATGCTGCAGAAATCTCCCTCCACTGAGTCTGGCTGCAACCATTTTAACTGTGGGCAGCTGAAGCTGCTGCCTGTTCACTTCCTGGATTTACACAGAGGCACACCTCCAGCTCTGCAGTTCTCATTGGCCCTCTTATGACTCATCCCCCCCCTCCCTTCCTGACAAACTCTCACAAGAGTGAGAGAGAGAGCTGTGTAATATGTCATAAGCTTAGGCTAATGACCAGACAAGAAACAGGAAGTGGGCTGTATAAGGTTTTTACTGGCAGAAAAAAATGTTTTACTATCCAAAGTTAAAACAACAAGGACAGAGGATTTAATAGATGGAAAGATGAATAAATGACTGAAGTTCCGCTTTAATGAACTTCAAGTAACATATTTTAATGTAAGTGCAAAAATCCTGTTTTATGTTTCAAAAAGTTTTTTTTTACTTTTACAAGATACAGTTACAAATATACATAAAATCCGCATATTTTGCCAGTAAGCATATGTTCTCATACTAGATCCCATTATGCTAATTATGGTTTTCATTTGCTGAAGCACTTGATGCAAACACGTCTCTAACAGGTGATGGACTTTTGACTTAGTTCAAAGTAGAGAAATGTAAATAATGTGTAACTCCCTTTTATCAAGAAAAACAATCTCTTCCGATCAATGGTATATTGAGCAAGCACTTTGGCAAACTTTACTGCTTCTTCTGCTGTATGTGACAGGTTCAATTCACGTCCTACTTTCCGAGTGCTGAGTGGCCAAAACCACATGATCAGACGTAAGGCAGGTGCACATTTATTATTAGCCGGCTATTATTATTATTAGCCGGTATTAGCCGGCTCAACAGAAACCAACCAACATTCAGCCAGTGTGTACAGAAGCTGGCCTAATTTCCGGCGTCTTTTTGATGAAAAACCAGCAACCGACCGACATCAGTCAGTGGCTGCAAGCAGGGGGGGGGGGAAACCCCCCTGTCAGAACACAATAGCACAGCGGGGGGGAGCGGTGTACTAACATCGCTTGTGTTAGTATAGCGAACTGTCAGTTTTTTTTCGTTCAGCCATGTAGGCTTATAGTGTGTACCCTGCATTAGGCTGGCCATACACAGTGCAAATTTCATTGCTTGCAGGAAAGAAATTTGCAATTCCCTCATCAACACAGACAACAGACAGTGTTGACAGGGAAGTCAGCGATTTTCTTCTCTCGGCGGGCGGGGATGGGCGGGGGAAGCCCAGGAGAAGACAGTGATTATTGCTATCGGCTATAGCAGCCGCTAGTGATAATCACAAGAGAATCCAGCAGGCTGGTTGTACCCAAGTTAATCAATTAACTTGGTACATTCAGCCTGCCCACACACATCTCAGCCAGTTCCTGCCGAGATTTGAACCTTGTATGGATGGCCTTAAACCTCGTACACACGATCGGATTTTCTGACGGGAAATGTGTTGGTGGAAAATCCAACCGTTTGTACGCTCCATTGTACGCTCCATTGTACGCTCCATTGGACAATTGTTGTCGGATTTTCTGCGGACAAATGTTGGATGGCAGGTTTAAAAAATTTTCACGGACAAATGTCTGTTGTCGGATTTTCCCAGCCTTTGTACACAAGTCCGTCGGACAAAAGTTCAACGTACAAACATGCATGCTAGAAAGCAGAAGCGGTCGGTCTTGTAAACCAGCGTTCGTAATGGAGAATTAACATTATGAAATCTCGAAATGCAGCGCACAATTCTCTTCTTCTTTAATGGGATAATAATGAAGCTGCTTTGCTGGTGATACTGATAGAGTTATGGCAAACAAATTTTCAAAGGCTTTTTTTTCTAGTGATATCAAGAATAATATTATTATGCTTTTTTTTTTTTTTTTTGGGCAAGTTACCGCAACACCATTATCCCCTAGTTTTTAAGCTCAAAGATACAACTATTTTGGTGTCCCTTGTTAATTTTACATTGTATTTTTTTAAATGTAACTGCCTACTCCCAAACTGTCATTTGAAGTAAAACACATAGCCAAGTATTATTCTACACAATTTTTTCATTGTGCATTAAAAAAATAAAACAAATAAAATTAGACATGCTATCTGCCAATAGAACTCGACCAAAAAGTGCATTCTATGCATCCAAAAATATAGAAAATATAACAAATCACATCATTATTATTCAACCAAAAAATAAAATAAAAGCCATTTGTATGCAAGACAAAATCCAGGCACACGCCTTCCGACAAAAATCCGAGGTTTTGTCTGCGGAAAATGCGATCGTGTGTATGTAGCTTTAGTCGTGCATAAGAGAAAATCTGCTGGGAAATGTAGTCAAGCAATCATATCAGCAGAATAATATATTTATAGGGGACACAAACATTTCACACAGTGGTTGCATTGGTTACCATGGATTAAAAAAAAAGCCATTTTTTAGTTTTAGAAAGTCACACCTGACTGCAAGATTACATGGAAAGATTTTTATTTTTATTTAAGAGGACCTGTCAGTGACAAAAAAACTGTAGGCCAAAAAGTCTGTGCTATGAAATTTTGCATTATATTCATTTTTATTGTATGTGACTGTCTAAAATCCATACTTAAAAGAAAGTTTTCCTTCTTTACTTGGAATCTTGAACGTACAATAGAAAAACATGTCGGCCTCCTGCCGCAATTAGCTGTGTTTAATATATGTACTCTCACACCTCCTCCCATCCATAGCTGAGTGATGACCATGGAAGAATATAATTAAGGAGGTGTCCTCATGTACTGGTGACTATAATTTTGAAAGAGGTGTGGTGAGGAACATATATTTACATCTTACTCTTCCTTACAGTCTGAAGTTTCATCTTTTACTGGAAGTGACATGTGGATGAATGCTTTTTAATACATCTGACTCCAATGTGATAAACCATACTCTCACCGGACTGGGATGGCTCGAAGACAATCTGCTGTCTCCTACCAGGCAAGTCTCATTTACTTTCTGTTACATTTTTGGCTGGAGACCTTTAGTAAAGTCACAATTTCCTGCAAAATAAGTCTTTACAAACTTATGAACAGACTGAAACAATTGGGCAGCTTGGACTTCCAAAATGCACAGGGTGGCATAAAAACAAACCTCATCAGACATAGGAACTATAATTTTAGCCAATTTTTTTTTTTTTTTTTTTAGTTTATGTTTATTATACATATGCAATTTTTTAAATAATAATTTATTAGATGACATAGGATCAGAGCAAAAGGAGTCATCTAAAGAAAGACTACGGCAATAGTTGTGTCCTTTTAGGGGTCTATTTAAATATGTTTTCACACAACATTGAATTAAATCTGCCCCATGATTCACATCTTTTCCAATATAATCCAATTCCAAAATGTGTGAATCCTGGGTGACAGTTGTATTTCCCTAGTGTGAAAAAAATAGTCTCTGCTATTTCTCACTCAATGTATAAAATTCAGCTTGAGCTATTTAACTATATACACAGACTTTTTATAACAAATATTTTTGTAGTCCTGAACATAATACGTAAAGTAATGCCGTGTACAGATGATCGGACATTCCGACAACAAAACCGTGGATTTTTTTCCCACAGATGTTGGCTCAAACTTGTCTTGTATACACACGGGCACACAAATGTTGTCGGAAATTCCGGACGTCAAGAACGCGGTGACGTACAACACGTACGATGAGCCGAGAAAATGAAGTTCAATAGCCAGTGCGGCCCTTCTGCTTGATTCCGAGCATGCGTGGACTTTTGTGTGAATCGGAATTGTGTACACACGATCGGAATTTCCGACAACAATTTTTGTTGTCGGAAAATTTGAGAACCAGCTCTCAAACATTTGTTGTCAGAAATTCCGACAGCAAATGTCCGATGGCGCATACCCACTGTTGGAATTTCCGACAACAAGCTCACATCGAACATTTGTTGTCGGAAACTCTGACCGTGTGTGCGGGGCATATATGGAAATAAAAAAAGGGAGCTGCGCTATCAAAGTGACATATTGCCAAATATGAATACAAACAAATATAAATGAATACATGAATAAAAATGATAATAAGTCCCAATAAGTGAATCGTATGACATATATAAAGTCCTCCAGTGGACAGTGAAACCTTGAAAATTCCTCCAATGGAAAATGAACAAACAGCAAAAGTTGGTAAAAATCCTGTGACTTTTAAGGACGGACAAAGTGAATCCACCACCTCAAAGAGTGCACGCTTACCAGCTGCAGAAGCTTTAACACTTGTGGCTAATACCCAGCCAGGGCCTTTTCCTCCAGGGACTTCAGATGTCTGGTTGAGCCATATGACGCAGTAGACCGTTGATCCTGAAGGTGGTCAGAGGCACGGCTTGCAGACCTCTGCCATTACAGAGCCGCGCTGGCAGTTTCAGTCCGTCAATTTGTGTCCACTCCACACTGCAGTTCATCCTTAAAAGTCACAGGATTTTCACCAACTTTTGCTGTTTGTTCATTTTCCATTGGAGGAATTTTCAAGGTTTCACTGTGTTTCACTTTGAGTTGCAGCTAGAGTTATTAGGTTTATATACAGCGCAGTCTTTTTTCTTACATAAAGTAAATGTGTAACAAAAAAACAACCTAAACAACCTAAATGTTCCCTTTAAAACCATACTTTACATAATACAACTTTTATGTAGCTGTTTTCAAAAGCAACTTATCTGAAAAAGTTTTCTCATACATGACTTGATAGGGGAAACGTCATTTTCCAGCCACTTAATCGTCTACAAATTGCAAGCCAAGCTGGCTGAGCTCTAACTGCATCCAGGCCACCTTGGAGACGTACCTTGGTCAGAACATTTTGAGCCTCCTCCCAGTTGAGCATATCTTTTAGGCAAATGCCTGCAGTTATATGTTCACAATTTGCTATTTGTAATGCCCCGTATATACGGTCGGATTTTCTGACGGAAAATGTGTGATAGGACCTTGTTGTCGGAAATTCCGACCGTGTGTAGGCTCCATCACACATTTTCCATCGGATTTTCCGACACACAAAGTTTGAAAGCAGGCTATAAAATTTTCCGACAACAAAATCCGTTGTCGGAATTTCCGATCGCGTGTACACAAATCTGACGCACAAAGTGCCACGCATGCTCAGAATAAATAAAAAGAGATGAAAGCTATTGGCTACTGCCCCGTTTATAGTCCCAACGTACGTGTTTTACGTCACCGCGTTCAGAACGATCGGATTTTCCGTCAACTTTGTGTGACCGTGTGTATGCAAGACAAGTTTGAGCCAACATCTGTCGGAAAAAATCCTAGGATTTTGTTGTCGGAATGTCCGATCAATGTCCGACCGTGTGTACGGGGCATTAGTGTTAAGTAAATATTACTTAACTTAGGTTGGATGGCAGTGATTTGATTCCGACCAGTTGCATAGGAACAGGGCCCTTGGAGGTCTGTAGTGCAACTAGGAGGCTGCTTTATTGATAAGTTTTAGTGCAATGGCACAATTAGTTTGGTTTTTGTATAGACTATTTATTATACACTATATTGTCAAAAGTATTGTGACGCCCGCCTTTACACGCACATGAACTTTAATGGCATCCCAGTCTTAGTACGTAGGGTTCAATATTGCGTTGGCCCACCCTTTGCAGCTATAACAGCTTCAACTCTTCTGGGAAGGCTGACCACAAGATTTAGGAGTGTGTCTATGGGAATGTTTGACCATTCTTCCAGAAGCATCTGGCTTGCAATCTCCTCGCAAATTCATCCCAAAGGTGTTCAATCGGGTTGATGTCAGGGGTTGGGCTTGGCCCCGTAAATTCACTGAAGGGAACTCTTAAGGCGTCAGCATACCAAGACATTCATGCTCCCAAATTTGTGGAAACAGTTTGAGGAAGGCCCCTTCCTGTTCCAACATGACTGCACAACAGTGCACAAAGCAAGGTCCATAAGCCTTCCCAGAAGAGTTGAAGCTGTTATAGCTGCAAAGGGTGTGCCAACTTAATATTGAACTCTATGGACTAATGCCCCGTACACACGGTCGGACTTTGTTCGGACATTCCGACAACAAAATCCTAGGATTTTTTCCGACGGATGTTGGCTCAAACTTGTCTTGCATACACAAGGTCACACAAAGTTGTCGGAAAATCCGATCGTTCTAAACGCGGTGACGTAAAACACGTACGTTGGGACTATAAACGGGGCAGTGGCCAATAGCTTTCATATCTTTATTTATTCTGAGCATGCGTGGCACTTTGTCCGTCGGATTTGTGTACACAGGATCGGAATTTCCGACAACGGATTTTGTTGTCGGAAAATTTTATATCCTGCTCTCAAACTTTGTGTGTCAGAAAATCCGATAGAAAATGTGTGATGGAGCCTACACACGGTCGGAATTTCCGACAACAAGGTCCTATCACACATTTTCCGTCGGAAAATCCGACCGTGTGTACGGGGCATAAGACTGGGATGCCATTAAAGTTTATGTGCGTGTAAAGACAGGCACCCCAATACTTTTGACAATATAGTTTTTTTTTTTGCTGGCTTTTCTTGTGATGCCAAAAGAAGCAAATGAAGTGCACCTAAGAAAATGGGAATGGGTAAATATGGGAAAATATTAGTGCTTTGAAAATTCAATAGTGAGGCCCCTGATCTGCTTTATAATGCTTGTGAATTTGATACTTTTGATTGGCAATTCACTACATACAGTATCTCACAAAAGTGAGTACACCCCTCACATTTTTGTAAATATTTTATTATATTTTCTCATGTGACAACCTGAAGAAATGACACTTTGCTACAATGTAAAGTCATGTCTAAACCGCTGGCAACAAAAGTGCGTACACCCCTAAGTGAAAATGTCCAAATTGGGCCCAAAATATCAATATTTTGTGTGGCCACCGTTATTTTCCAGCACTGCCTTAACCCTCTTGGGCATGGAAGTCACCGAAGCTTCACAGGTTGCCATTGGAGTCCTCTTCCACAACTCTATGACAACATCATGGAGCTGGTGGATGTTAGAGACCTTGCACTCCTCCACCTTCCATTTGAGTATGCCCCACAGATGTTTAATAGGGTTTAGGTCTGGAGACATGCTTGGCCAGTCCATCAACTTTACCTTCAGCTTCTTTTGCAAAGCAGTGGTCATCTTGGAGGTGTGTTTGGGGTCGTTATCATGTTGGAATACTGCCTTGCGGCCCAGTCTACAGAGGGAGGGGATCATGCTCTGCTTCAGTATGTCACAGTACATGTTAGCGTGGTTCCTTCAATGAACTGTAGCTCCCCAATTCCGGAAGCACTCAAGCAGCCCCAGACCATGACGATCCCACCACCATGCTTGTATGTAGGCAAGACATTTGTCTTTTTACTCCTCACCTGGTTGCCGCCACCCGCGCTTGACACCATCTGAACCAAATAAGTTTATCTTGGTCTCGTCAGACCACAGAACATGGTTCTAGTGATCCATGTCCTTAGTCAGCTTGTCTTCAGCAAACTGTTTGCAGGCTTTCTTGTGCATCATCTTTAGAAGAGGCTTCCTTCTTGGACAACAGCCATGCAGACCAATTTGATGCAGTGTGAGGCATATGGTCTGAGCACTGACCCCCCACATCTTCAACCTCTGCAGCAATGCTGGCAGCACTCATACATCTATTTCACAAAGACAACCTCTGGATATGATGCTGAGCTTGTGCACTCAACTTCTTTTGTCGACCATGGCGAGGCCTATTCTGAGTGGAACCTGTCCTGGTAAACTGTTGTATGGTCTTGGCCACCATGTTGAAGCTCAGTTTCAGGGTCTTGGCAATCTTCTTATAGCCTAGGCCATCTTTATGTAGAGCAACAATTCTTTTTTTCAGATCCTCAGAGAGTTCTTTACCATGAGGTGCCATGTTGAACTTCCAGTGACCAGTATCAGAGAGTGAGAGCGATAACACCAAATTTAACATGTCTTCTCCCCATTCACACCTGAGACATTGTAACACTAACGAGTCACATGATACCGGGGAGGGAAAATGGCTAATTGGACCCAATTTGGACATTTTCACTTAGAGGCGTATTCACTTTTGTTGCCAGTGGTTTAGACATTAATGGATGTGTGTTGAGTTATTTTGAGGGGACAGCAAATTTACACTGTTATACAAGCTGTACACTCACTACTTTACATTGTAGCAAAGTGTAATTTCTTCAGTGTTGTCACATGAAAAGATATAATAAAAAATTTACAAAAATGTGAGGGGTGTACTCACTTCTGTGCTGAAATATTTTATTAAAATAAACCTTAGATTGTAAGCTCCTTGAGGGTATAGGGACTGATGTGAATGTATAATATATATATGTAAAGCGCTGCGTAAATTGACGGCGCTATATAAGTACCTGAAATAAATAAATAAAATAATAAATAAAATGCATGGTTGAATTGATAAAGTTACACTGAAAAATCAGTACAAAGAGTATGTTTTACAACAATCCTCTATAACCTTAGTAGGTTTTGATTGATTGCTGCTTAGAATTAAATAAACATGTTGTATAATAGTCTATTCTAAATGAATATTATTAATCTTTAAATAAGATGCTTGGCTTTTGTTTATGATACTTCATATCATGCTGATAAAAGAGACATGATATTCCCAGGGCCGTCTTTAGTGCAGGGCAAATAGGACAGCTGCCCAGGGCCCAATCGTTGGGGGTCCCAAAGCAGCTGCCAGTTGAGCCTGCACTGCTGCCTGTCGGAGGTCCGCCACTTGTTGGCTTTGCTGCTCACTACTGTCAGTTGTAAATACAGGAGCGCTGCTTCTGTATTTACAAGTGACAGCGCTCCTATGTCGGTGGCCGTGCAGATCCCTCCCTGCTCTACACATCTCTATATAAGAGCAGAGGAGTGAGAGCCAGCAGCCTGCAGGGTCGTGGACATCCTGTAAGTTTAGTGGCTCTTCTGTAGCTAGCTACACGCTGAGGCTTTCTAGATGCTAGGAGAGGATTTGGGCAGGGATAAAAGCTCTACACTGGAGGAGGGGATGAGCTCTGAACTGGAATCTGAGGGAAGATCTTTGTACTCTTGGGGATGGAGAACTTGGATGTACACAGCCCTCAACCCTGCACTCCATACAAGCTCAACCCTGCACTTTGCACATAGCGCATCCCTCAACCCAGCATTCCATATGTAGCGCACCCCTCAACCCAGCATTCCATATGTAGCGCACCCCTCAACCCAGTATTCCATATGTAGCGCACCCCTCAACCTAGAATTCCATACGTAGCACACCCCTCAACCCAGCATTCCATATGTAGCACACCCCTCAACTCAGCATTCCATATGTAGCGCACCCCTCAACCCAGCATTCCATACGTAGCACACCCCTCAACCCAGAATTTCATACGTAGCACACCCCTCAACCCAGCATTCCATACGTTGCGAACCCCTCAGCCCTGCATTCCTTATATAACGCACCCCTCAACCCTGCATTCCTTACATAAAGCTCCCCTCAATCATGCATTCCTTATATAATGCACCCCTCAACACGGCATTCCATATGTAGGGCAACCTAGGGCAACCCTTAACCCTGCATTCCTTACATAACACACCCCTCAGCCCTGCATTCCATACATAACACACCTCTCAACCCTGCACTCTGCAGGTAGCACACCCCTCAACCCTAAACTCTGTAAATAACACACCTACACTCTGTAAATAACACACCCCTAAACCCTAAACTCTGTAAATAGCGCACCCCTTAACCCTGCACTCTTTACCTAGCGCACCCCTCAACCCTGCACCCTGTCCGTAGTGCACCCCTCAACCCTGCACACCTGACATAGTGCACCCCTCAACCCTGCACTCTGTATGTAGCACACCCCTCAACCCTGCAGTCTGCACGTAGCTCACCCCTCACCCATGCACTCTATACCACCCCCCCTTCAACCGTGTACTCTGTACGTAGCTCACTCCTCAACCCTGCACTCTGTACATTGCACACTCTTCAACCCTGTACTCTATGTAGTGCACTCCAGAACCCTGCAGTCTGTATATAGTGCACTCCTGAAATCCTGGTTTATAACAATGCCTCACTGTTAGTGCAGTTTAGCCACGCTCACAATTTGATGCAGAGGCAATGATGTGCAGTAACCTCTAGCAACCAATCAGTGAACAGTAAGGATCTGCTGTAATCTCTAGCAAACAATCAGTGAGCAATAATGATGTGCAGTAACCTCTAACAACCAATCAGTTAGCAGTAATGATGTGCAATAATCTCTAGCAGCCAATCAGTGAGTGGTAATGATGTGTAGTAACCTCTAGCAACCAATCAGTAAGCCTCAATGATATGCTGCAACCTCTGGCAACCAATCGCAATTGCTGCCTGATCTGCTGCAGTAAACTGATTTTGAGTCTAGCTGCTATTTAATGTATGTTTCAGATTTGGGGGGGGGGGGGGCAAGAAAATTTTGCCAAGGTTTCAATCAATATTATAGATGGCCCTGTATATTCCACGTGTGGGACGCAGTCAGTAAAGGAATTTGTATAGTCTGCAGACTCAAGTGAGAGTGAGTTTCCATATATTTGTATAATACTCCTGAGGATTTTTTTTTATTTTTGTACAGGTGCACATAGTTCTACTAACTGTAGGCACAAAGGATCCCACACACTATCCAATTCTTTCTTTGTTGCTATCAAGGGAGGACTAGGCTGAAAAACAAGAGGGTATTTCTTGACAGTCTTTATAAGATATGTTGGGATAGTGGCCCCTAGAGGAGATACTTCACCATTCAGACTTCAATGAAAAGACCACCCACAGTTAGTGACAGCCTTAGAGGAGATACTTCACCATTCAGACTTCAATGAGAAGACCATCCGCAGTTAGTGACAGCTACTAGGCATCATATAGCTGCTTCTGTATTCAGACCTGTTATCAGTGTCTGGCAGAGGGGGGTTTTACAGTATTAACTTCTTTAGCTTTGAATTGTCATGTGATCTTATAGTTACATAGTTACATAGTTAGTAAGGTTGAATAAAGACACCAGTCCATCGAGTTCATCCTGAGCAAGTGTGGGTGCATGTCTACAATTATCCCTATTTTTTTTTTTTTTTTTTAAGGTACCCATATAGCACTGTCAATTTTTTTTTTTTTACGCAGCGCTCCACACATATATCGCACACTCACATCAGTCCCTACCCTCAAGGAGCCCACAATCCAAGGTCCCTAACATTCATATACCAGGGCCAATTTTGGACAGAAGCCAATTAACCTACCAGCATGTCTTTGGAGTGTGGGAGGAAACCGGAGTACCCGGAGGAAACCCACGCAGGCACAGGGAGAACATGCAAACTCCAGGCAGGTAGTGTCGTGGTTGGAATTCGAACCAGCGACCCATCTTACTGCTAGGCGAGAGTGCTACTCACTACACCACTGTGCTGCCCAAACTGATAAAGGAATGTCCAAAGAAACCTAATGCTGGAAGATGTTAATCTCTACCATTCATGAGAGGGCCACTTGGCTGTAAATGCCCCTCAGACCTAAGGTCACCAGTCCCCAGGGTGCCACCTAGAGTCCACAAGGCTTGCCTAGCCACCATTTACATTTCCAGTCATGAACATTAAGTAATGAGGTATGCCCCCGGACCTGGAAGAAAGCAGGGTTCACGGTTCAGCAATAGGGGGCCAGTGGAAAAGCCACAGGAAAGAAAAAAAGGGATCCAAAGTCAATGCACAAATGATAGTGTGAATGCATGTTATGACATATCCCCCCATCTAGAATGAGGGGGTAGAATGGGGAATTAAAAAAAAGAGGGGGAGGAAGGGGACAGAAGGTGTTGGTACCAGGGACGAAGAGAGAGAAAGAAGGAGGGGGAAGGAAAAGGGGTGGGGAAATAAGAGGAGCCTCGGAATGCCATAACAGGCCTAGTTTCCCTATCTCACAGTCTTACAGTCATGTCTCTGTAATTGTATAATGAAATTATGTTAATATATTTTGTATATAATTACATTCATTATAGAATTATAATAGGTATTGCAACTAAAAATTAAATTTCAACATCAAAATATAGAACTCTATTGGATTAATAAACTTTTTTATAAGCTCCAATTAATCTGTAGGATATCCTTAGTTGACTATTAAGGAGTTCACCACCTACAGCTATAAGGTGCAGTGGCTTAGTACGGGAAAGTATTGCTCCATTGCATTGAAAAAACAACATACTTCTTGTAAGACTGGTTTGATGACCCATTAAGGTCATCCTCCCATCACATCTTCCTTATGAATCGCATGTCACAAAATTACAACGTTGAGGTTGCTTCATGCATAAAATAATTACTACTTGCCAGTTGCATATATTTTATATAGAAAATATGCCAGTCTTTAAGTTGTGTCTGTTATGCAAAGTTTCAATTTTATATCCAGATGTGTGTAGTTACCCTCTATTGTATCTAGATGTGTGCAGTTACCCTCTATTGTGTTAAAAGAGAAAAAAAAAAAAAAAACAACCACCTACTTGAAGTGTATGCAATAAAAATGGTTTACCAAAATTGACAGGAAACCCATACCTACTATTTGCCAGATTATTAATTTCAACAAAAATCTTCCCATAAGATTATATATCAACATGTATAAATTCATAAGTAGTCCATATAGTGAACTTGGTGTGGAGTTATTCACTTTTATGTCCTCATCACAGAGGACAAGGGGACACTCTTTATGTCTAGAGGAAAAAAGATTTCATCTACAAATATGGAAAGGTTTCTTCAAAAAAAAGCTCTGAAAATGTGGAATAGACTCCCTCCAGAGATAGTTCTGGCCAGCTCAGTAGATTGCTTTAAAAAAAGGCCTGGATTCTTTCCTTAACGTACATAATATAACTGGGTACTAACATTTACAGGTAAAGTTGATCCAGGGAAAATCCTCTCAGGGGTCAGGAAAGATTTTTTTCCTCTGCTGTAGCAAATTGGAGCATGCTCTGCTGGGGTTTTTTCACCTTCCTCTGGCTCAACTGTGGGTGAAGGATTGTGTATATGGGATTGTATGTTTTTTTTGGTTGAACTGGATGGACTTGTGTCTTTTTTCAACCTGACAAACTATGTTTGTCTTAACATATTTTATGCTAATTCTAGCCACGCTTGTATAGACATTCAAAAGCTCTGAGACTGTTGCTTGGTGTTGCTATCTTCATGAGATGTCAGCAGACTTAAGCTGGCCATAGATTGATCAAAATTCGACTGTCAAATGAGAATGTTGCAAAACTTTTGTCGATCAGCAGCCAGTTGGCTACGCCCACTGATCAGTGTATTCTGAAAGCGGAGAGTCCTACTCCCAGAATACAATGTCCCAGTGGGTGAGATTTCTTCATTCACCTTGCTTATGTGGATTGAAGAGTCGGTTTGTTTTTTTATTTTTGTTTTTTATTCAGCCAACTTTGAGTTGTCATACTACTTAGAGAAGTGATGTGACAACCTAGCTAACGTTGCATGAATCGCAAGAGTGTCAAATATTTTAGTCCATTCCCAAATACTGTATACTGTATATTTAGTTGTTTGTCTAAAGTTGACAGTGTTAAAAATTAATAAACAATAAAATGTGTATTATAATGTGTTTTGGCCCTTATTACTGTGTTCAGTGGCAGGCCCTACATTCCCTGTCCAGTGGTACCCTGTTTCATACAGAAAATATGTCTCACACAAAAAAATAAAATAAAATAATAATAATAATAAATAATATAAATCAAAATATTTAATTTTAAATAAAAGAAAAATGGAAAAAAATGCAATGTGCTTAGTGGTGACATTTTTGGGCCACATCTAACATGCTATCTTTTCACAGGAGGAGAGTGTGCTCAGCCAATTAACTGTTAAAATCATTAAAGCAACAAACATTCCATGGGCAGACTGGAGTAAGTATACTATATTCTACTTTTAAAACAACATACTGAGAAGTAGTATCCCTAATTTCTGTGAATTCTTCCACGAATCTATGACTTTCAGAGGCATGGGGATGAAAGGGGCACATAAACAGCAAGTGATTTGAAAATAAAATAAAATGTAAATAGATATATTGTCTTCTAGGTTAATATTACTACTTTGGCTCTTACTACTGCATTATTTTTCTTTTATTGTTCATATAATTGCAACCTATTGTTTGTTGCTGTCAGTCATTGCAGGTGGGGCCATAGTGTTTTCTATGAACCAAGTTGTAATTTCGTTTTATTGGCTGCTAAGCTGCTAAATGCAAACAGACTTAGCTTTTGTCATTCTGTAACAAATACAGCTACAATATATCTATAAATTATTAGACTTGTACTCTTGTTTTTTGAAATGTTGCTAGTTCTTTTAAGACAAATATATATTTTTATGTGAGACACATTAGGTCAGGTATGGCTCAGATGAGTTTGCCATGCCATGCCTATTTAATGCCAGAAATAGTTATGGAACTTCCGAATTTAATATTATAGTAAATTATGCATTTTATCATATTTAATCCCATAGTTGGCCATAAAATATTTCCTAAAGTATTTAGCTAGTTTGCCTGCACTAGGGTGTCTACGCAGTTCATGTGCAGGCAGTTCCAAGCAGTTTAGTGGCATTAAACTCAACTCAACTGCATTAAGGGTCAATCCAGTTTAAAGTCATAATGTTGTTATATGTGCAGTATGGTGGGTTGATTCTCTTAAATCTTGGATATTCCAATAGCCAAAGTTTCTGTTCCTGTCCATCTGGGAGCTTTGGGTGTCACCCACTTTCATATTCCAGCATCATTTCCACAAAGGAAATATAAAGAGGATAAAATAAATAAAAAAAAGTCTAATCAGTAGAGAATGAGCCTTTCTTTAAAAGCTGCATTATGTGTTCAGACCCAGAAAATCAAGTGCAGAAGTCTCACAAATATATGCTTCTAGAGATACCCTATATTGTCAAAAGTATTGGGACGCCTGCCTTTACACGCACATTATTTTTTATTTATTTATTTTTTTTAAATAACATTTTTTTATTGATCATTTTTTCCCAAAAACATAGAAAAAGAACATTCAAGAATATGAGCACTATGTTCATAACAAGTAAAGAGCTCTCATAATGCAGGAAAGACATTTTGAGACAGCCACAACGGTGGCAGCTACAATATCCAAGCTTAAAAATTCTCAAAAACAGTTTAAGTATCTTATATAAGTTCCCAGTTAAAACTATAAGGCTTCAAGTACACTGCTGCTGGTAAACGGATGTTTAGGAGCAGTTGGGAGTTTTTTCAACTGCCCCTGAACTCTCCTCTATGTTATCTTATCAGTACATGTACACAGGGTCGTTTACAGTTGTTTCTAGGCAGTTGAGTTTAGAGGCATTTTTTGGAATGCAAAAAAATGTGTTCAGAAGCTGGGTTTACAGGCATTTCAAGCGCCAAATGCTTCTAAATGTGGCTAAATGCGGTAACTCGCTTTTAGCCATGTTTCGTTTACAGGCATTTTTCAATTTTGGCTATTTTGAAAAAAAAATTTTCTAAATGCGAACGCGGCATGTAAACCTGGCAAAACGTGGGTTCCTATCTGTCACGTTAAAGCATTTAGGAGAGTTTGTAAAAACGTCCCGTGTACATGAATACTAATGCCGCGTACACACAATCGCACCTTCCGACAACAAAATCCATGTTTTTTTTCCGACGGATGTTGGCTCAAACTTGTTTTGCATACACAAGGTCACACAAATCTTGTCGGAAATTCCGAACGTCAAGAACGCAGTGACGTACGACGAGCCGACAAAATTGAAGTTCAATAGCCAGTGCGGCTCTTTTGCTTTATTCTGAGCACGTGTGGAATTTTGTGCGTCGAAATTGTGTACACGTGATCGGAATTTCCGACAGCGGATTTCGTTGTCGGAAAATTTGAGATCTAGATCTCAAATTTTGTTTGACGGAAGTTCCGACGGAAAATGTCCTATGGAGCCTACACACAAGCTCCCATCAAACATTTGTTGTCGGAAATTCCGACCGTGTGTACGCGGCATAAGACAGCTAGAACATTATAGTGCATGATATCTTCATTAAAAAAAAAAAAAAAAGAAAAGAAATGATAATACCCAGGAAAGAGCATAAAAATAAAAGGTAAAAGGAAAAGAGAGGAAAACATAGAAGAGTCAAGGGGAGGAAGGGAAAAAGGTGGGGGGGGGGGTCTCAGGGTGGGTTCTCCTGGATATACCACATTTCCCAAACGCAATTGGAAACTTCCAGTCTGTCCTGTATTCTAGCAGTCAATTTCTCCTTCAACTTCACATCTTTAATTCTAGCATACAAGGCATCTGAGGAAGGAGGGGGGGGGTGTTTTTTCCAAATAAGAGCTATAATAAAGCTATATGGCGCAGCAGCTTCTTGTGGGGTTTAAGCATTTTCAGAGGGGATAGGCCCAGCAGGAAAAATGTCAGTGTCATTGGGATAGACACCTCAAAAAGGCAACCCAGAAGTTGTACTGAGTGCCAAAAAGGGGTAATCAGGGGACAGCTCCAAAAAATATGGAGGAGGGTACCCCATCTGTGTGACAACACCAACAATGTTCAGTACTAGTAGGATAGATGGCGTGGAGAACATCCGGTGTCAGGTACCAAAACAAGAGAATTGTATATGCGTTTTCCTTAAAGAGAGTACACAGGGAGCTTTTAGCAGCTTGAGACCAGATCCGCACATGAATTTTAACGGAATCCCAGTCATAGTCTCTAGGGTTCAATATTGAGTTGGCCCACCCTTTGCAGCTATAACAGCTTCAACTCTTCTGGGAAGGCTGTCCACAAGGTTTAGGAGTGTGTCTATGGGAATGTTTGACCATTTTTCCAGAAGCGCATTTGTGAGGTCAGGCACTGATGTTGAATGAGAAGGCCTGGCTCGCAGTCTCTGCTCTAATTCATTCCAAAGGTTTTCTATCTGGTTGAGGTCAGGACTCTGTGCAGGTCAGTCAAGTTCCTCCACCCCAAACTCGCTTATCCATGTCTTTATGGACCTTGTTTTGGGTGCTAGTCCAAATCATTTGGTGGAGGTGGGATTATGGTGTGGTGTTGTTTTTCAGGGGTTGGGCTTGGCCCCTTAGTTCCAGTGAAGGGAACTTTTAAGGCGTCAGCAAACCAAGACATTTTGGACAATTTCATGCTCCCATCTTTGTGGAACAGTTTGGGGATGGGCCCCTTTCCTTTTCCAACATGACTGCACACCAGTGCAGAAAGCAAGGGCCATAAAGACATTGATGAGCAAGTTTGGGGTGGAGTAACTGGACGGGCCTGTTCTATCATAACGATAGAACACTTTAGGGATGAATTAGAGCGGAGACTGCGAGCCAGGCCTTCTCGGCCAACATCAGTGCCTGACCTCACAAATGCACTTCTGGAAGAATAGACACACTCCTAAACCATGTGGACAGCTTTCCCAGAAGAGTTGAAGCTGCAAAGGGTGGGCCAACTTAATACTGAACCCTATGGACTAAGACTGGGATGCCATTAAAGTTCATGTGTGTGTAAAGGCAGCCGTCCAGGAACTTTAGACAATATAGTGTATATAAAGCTGTTAGGCCAATTAGGTAGTAAACAACTGAATGTGATATTGTGCAATCCTGAAATAATAAATCAATTATTTAAAAGTCCAATATACAAAATCATATAGCCCATAAAATGAGTGTAAATAGGAAATGATATGATGAAAGTCACAATATTCGCTATACAGCCTGGGGGAGGTGCTTGATTACTAATACTGTATTGATGTGAGTAAGTTTTTACACTTTTAAGTGCAATAAAAGTTTTATCCAGATTTACACTATGAGGATTTTTCCATCTTTGATTTTATGCCGAACCATATTAACCATACGGTTGCCATTGATGCCACTACTCGCTGGAGAGTGGGACACACTAGACAATCCTAATCAGCAGGGCGTTTCAGATCCCTTTGTGATGGGATTGTCATTATATGTGGATATGACTCTGTAGTAGAGTCCATTTTTTCTGGTAAGAGTCTTCATCGGATGGTGGCGGTCCATGGGGTAATGCAAGATTTGTTCAAATGTACCGGTATTTCTTCTACTACTGACACAGCTGTAATTTGGAAAGTGTTTAACTGGGACTTTTATCATTATTTTCGATTTACACCCATTTTATGGAGTATAAGATTTTGTATATTGGACTTATATAATTGATTTATCATTTCAGGATTGCACAATATCATATTCAGCACGGCATAATGGTTTACTATTGGTATTATGTAGTTTGTCTATTTCTTGTCGGCCTATTAGGTAGTTTAACCCTCAAGTATCAATTTTTCATTGAAATATCAGTTTCTGACACTTTAAACTGTCTGTTCCTTTACCGTATAATTGTCGCTATTTACCATATACCCCCTGTTATTGGTTAACCTTGTTTGGGGTACGTCTTGGTAAGGAAAGCCGGTCTAGGCAGTCCTCTGATGCAAGTCAGGACAAGCAGGTGCTCCATCATTTTTTGCCCTTGGTAAGACACCTACCTGCCTTATCTATGTGAATTGTATGTACTTACACTGCTGTCTTTTGTTGTTTACAGTGAGCAATGCTGACTGTTACGTATGTTTGTGGCTCCCAACTGCCACTAATAGTATGCCAAAGACCGGCACTGTATCAAATAGCAGTTGTCCTGTCTGGAATGAAACATTTGAGTTCATCATCAGCAATAATGTCAAGGTAAGTTCACTGTAGACCTTTACCTGAAAGTATGTAAAGAAATGCCCTTATACCAATCAGATTTATCTATTCATGCTGTGGTAAAAGTGTAAAAAAAAACAAATCTGACTTGTCACCACAGTCAGCAAAATCTTTCCCCTCTCTTTTGAAATAAGAAGCCTTAATACTGTAGGCTTCCAGTTATTTATATTAATTATATAATCATGATAATTGTTTTCAAGAAATAGTTTTGTAAAAGCCTTTTGTTATCATTTATTGAACATGATAATCTGAGATTTATATTTACAGAACGTGATACATTTGACGCTTCATGATGAGGATGTGATCTCCAAGAATGATCTGTTATATTTCGTCGCTTATGATGTGGCAAATGTCAGACCTGGAGAAACTAAGACAAAGTCTTTTTGTTTGGACCCTACCGTAAGTCTACTGATCAGGATTTTAACCTTACATGGGTACTGGGTACTTCTACATCTCAAACACATGTGTTTATGTCACATTTTTACCTCTCCCTAATGAGCTCCCTTAAGCTGCAAAGGGAGCTGATGGGGTTGTATACATTCCATGGCAAGGCTTATATCCCTTGTCGCATTCAAAAGGCAGTACCACCCACAGAACTTGACCCATTCAACTGATGCTTGTGGTTGTGGGGCATTGGTGAAGACTTTTAGCTATTAAAACAGGTGAGGAGGTAACATAATGTCCCCTCACCACCTTTCAAACCATCCTCTCAGCTCCCATCCCACCTTCTTACCACTGCCAAATCACTCCTTCTCAAACCGACACTACCACTGCAGGGACATTTTTGCTTCCAGTGATGCCAAATGTGCAGGGGCATTTTTCTTTATAGAGACACCACCATTGCAGGGACATTTTTCCTTTCAGTGATGCCACAAGTGCAGGGGCATTTTTCCTTCTAGTGACACCACTGACGCAGGGACATTCTTCCTTCCAGTGATGCCAAATGTGCAGGGACATTTTTCCTTCTAGTGACACCACCGACGCAAGGACATTTTTCCTTCTAGTGACACCACAGATGCAGGGACATTTTTCCTTCCAGTGATGCCACAGGTGCAAGGACATTTTTTCATCCAGTGGAACCACAGATACGGGGACATGTTTGCTTGCAGTGACATTGCCGACACAGGGACATATTTCCTTGCAGTGACATTGCCGACACAGGGACATATTTCCTTGCAGTGACATTGCCGACACAGGGACATATTTCCTTGCAGTGACATTGCCGACTCAGGGACATATTTCCTTGCAGTGACATTGCCGACACAGGGACATATTTCCTTGCAGTGACATTGCCGACACAGGGACATATTTCCTTGCAGTGACATTGTCGACACAGGGACATATTTCCTTGCAGTGACATTGTCGACACAGGGACATATTTCCTTGCAGTGACATTTCCGACACAGGGACATATTTCCTTCCAGTGACATTTCCGACACAGGGACATATTTCCTTGCAGTGACATTGCCGACATAGGGACATATTTCCTTGCAGTGACATTACCGACACAGGAACATATTTCCTTGCAGTGACATTGCCGACACAGGCATTTTTGCCTTTCAGTGACACTACTGGTGCTGAAACCTTTTTTTCTTCCAATGACACCGCTGATGCAAGGACATTTTTATTTCCAGTGACGCCACCCATGCAGGGACATTTTTCTCCTTCCATTGACACCATCATAGCAGGGGCATATTTTCCTTCCAATGACATCATGGATGCAGGGGCATTTCTTTCTTCCAGTGATACCACAAAAGCAGGGGCATTTTTTTCCTCACACCGATGCTAGGGCATTTTTTTCAATGTTACTGTTTTTCCCATATTTTATCAGGAACTAGATTGTGGACCGCTATAAAACTCATATGTTACATATGTTTTGGTGCATTGCTATTAACCCTCCCATTACTCCACACTGGGGGGAGGATCGCAGGTTGGCATCTTTACCCTGGGCACTGGGTGCCCTTGTTACAGCACTAGTTGGCGCAATGGACTACACATAAACCGTGCTGATATTGTTCACTTAAGGGGTTGTTTTTAGGATGACCATGATTGTCCTAAATCTGTCTAGAATTGGAATCCCGGTACAATGCTTGAACAAGGAATATACCTTTAGGGTTACCCTAGGGGTCAATAACAATCACTCCTAATTACACTAGAGCTAATTTTCCAACTTATTGAAACAGATCAATCCTTGACTCTTTCCAGTAATAGGAGGAAGTGAAGATTGCAACTGTGTGTGCACCAGTTTAGTTCATCAGTAGGTTGCAGCAGAAACTATGGTGGGTTCTGTCACTACAAACAATGGGTAGATGGGCTTATTGTTCTCCAGGAAAACATCTGCCCATACAATACTAATATCTTGTCTGTTATTATAATTCATTGGCTTCAGCACTTTAAGATACTGACCTGGAACAAGTATGCAGATTAGCCATAATAACTTCTTCTTGACTTTCTAATCTGCATCCCTTTTCCAGGCCAGGGTTTCAGAAAGTATTAAAATTAGGCCAATAAATTAACATTTGAAGAAGAAGGTAAGTAATGGCAGTGTCCATATTTTATATAGTAGAGCTTTCTTTTGAGCAGTCCCATATGAATATTGGACTCTTGGGATTTGGTCCACCTTTGACTTGTACATCTACATTAATGTGTTTTTACTACAGTACTGACTTGCTCACCTTGAAGAAACTGGGAAATATAAAGTGTAGTAATAAGAACTTCTCTCTTTTGATCTGCTCTTCTATTCTTCTCTCATAGAGGGACTGGGTTTTACTTATTTCCTCTTGTTATGGTTAATATCTACAGCCTCATTTATGGGGGACACGCTGTGTACATAGGCCCTCAAATTTAATTCAAATCAAAGCAACTTTCTAGCATCCCATGACATTGTCCTCTTAATGTGAACTCTGGCTTTGAGAGATGTTCTGGTTATCCTTGACACAGCAATGTCATTTCCTTTGTTGACTATGGTAATGTTCACATTTCATGGCCCCTTGTGACCTACATTCATGTAATTGGATGTCTATTGTTCCTGTTGTTTTTATATACTTTGTATTACCACTTCAGCTCTAGCGATGTACACGTATGTCACTGGAGTTTGAGTAGTTATACCAGGATGATGCCTGCAGCTGCAGGCATCACCTCAGTACCGTTTTTTAGAGCCGTTGTTCGGATCTCTTGTAAAAGCAATGCTAGTGGCTACCTAGCTGCTGGATTGCTTTTACAAGCAGCGAGAGGGGTGTCAGTGGAAACTTATTTGAGAGGCAGAAATTGCTCATTGCTCAAGGAACCCCTAGAAAGCTCTGGAGGAATGTTCTAACGTTCCATGGAAACCTAGTTGAGAAACCCTGTTCTATAAGGATCTCTCAGGTATACTATATGCATAGTTACATCGGTCTAAGCCGGACCAATGTAATTCTTTAAAGATATCTTACCTGGAATTCTTCTTTAAAGGGTAACTCCACTTTTGTGGGAAAAAAAAATAGAAAAAAAATATATATATAACATTTACAATTGCAACACAAGTCATACTGTAATTGAATGTTATTAAAAATCACCTTTCCTTTTCAATCTGCAGTGCTATAATTTTCTGTAAAATGCAATGCAATATGGCTACCTGGAGGCATTCTGTACACAGATGGTGTACAGAACGCCCACCAGATATGTCATTTCCTGCTTGTGTGATTGGCTTACTGATTTTCCCAGAAGTCTGCACTAAGATACAAGTTAGATTTATGGCATCCCCTGCAATGATAATGTAATTTGTGGTGTGATACTCTCAAAGCAAAATTGCGTCTAAAGGGATGCAGACCCAGCAGCTTTCCTCATTAGAGCCCTGCAGTCGCAGCAGCTGACTGATAATCATTAAGACACACCCATACAAATGCACTCATCACATGGAGTAACAAACAGCTATTCCTTCAGAAAAACAAAAGGTAGCAATCTGCAACAAAGTTTGTTAAAGTCCTTGTAATGTACATAGATCACCCAGAGGGCAATGTTTTCTCTTTAAGGCCCCTTTCACACGATCGGACCATTCAGGTCCGCCTGTCAGTTTTGACGGCGGACCTGAACGGGCGCTCCATGTTAGCCTAAGGAGCGACGGATGTCAGCGGAGACATGTCCGCTGACATCCGACCCGGTCCGATCCGCTAAAAGCAGACGGATGGCCCTACGTCCAGGTCCGTCGCTGGCGGATCGGGTGAGATCTGATGAAAACGGACATGCTGTCCGTTTTCATCCGATCCCTCTATAGGGGGCAGCGGCGCCTGACAAACCCCTCCCTGCTCAGTGATCTCCCGCTGAGCCGGCGGACCGAGGCGGGCTCCGTAGAAACGGAGTCCGCCTCGTGTGAAAGGGGCCTAAGGCATGTTATAAAGTGGTCATGTAAGAAATTCATAAATTGTTTTGCTGACCTCAGGTTGTCAAACTGTGAAAATGTTCCAATTTTAATATCTTTGGATGATGGTACAGAATTTTGTCACGTTGCTTTGAACTGTATCAATTTTCAATAATATCAACAGAGTCTCAAGTTATTTTTGAGTTTGATAAATAACTAACCTATCCATAGACAGTATCAGTGAATTGTGATCAGTGATTACTAACATACTTAAATATTCTCTTACTCTTCAGGGAGAACAGACGTTGGAAGTAGAATTCACTGTGAGGCAAATGTAAGTAAATGTTTAATTTCTTTTACAGTTCAGTATGTTTTAATACAAAACAATATTAAATTAAACAAAAAGTGTGTGTTTTTTTTGTTTTTTGCTTTTTCAGAGCACATAGTCATGAGAAAATTGTGACAAATGGAGTTCTTGTGGTAAGTATAAGCAATAATAATGGTTTAGCAGATTTTCAGCTCCTGAATAGCTTTTTTTTGCCTTACCACGCAAAAGAACAGCAAAGGCACATTCATTTTGGAAGCAATTTGTGAGGTGTCAGGGGCAGAATACAATGTCAGTCATCTAATACTGGCCATAACCTATACGAAAAATTGGCCGAAATTTGGTCATTTAGACAGTTCATTCGTTTTTCAGCCAGTTAATGGGCACAAAATCGATATTGGTTGGGACGTTTTTGAGCCGAAAAAAAACAAAGGGCACGTTTGGAAATGTTCTGCCGAACGAACGATAAATTGAAAGGTTAATGTGTTTCCCGTCCGAACTGACTGCACTAGGTATATGTAAAAAAATAAACAAAAAATGCATTCATTTATGTCCACTGAACGATTTATCAGTCATTACATGATGGCACTATTTGCACTCACGTTTGCGCTCACGGCGGAATGTTCATTTTTCGAAAATGGGTTTGGCCGATTTTTCGTATAGTGTATGGCCAGCATAAGTCTACTGTGTATAGTTAGATCCTATGCATGTGTCCTTGTTTTTTTGGGTTGTGTATGTAGCATCCTTGGTAACCATGGGTTGCAGGAAAGAAAATCACTTGATTCCCTCCCGCGGAGCCATTATGTTCTCCCGGTGGGGGCAGCTCTCTATAATAGCCGCTAACCATAGGCGTGCGCACAGGGTGTGCCAGGTGTGCCTGGGCACACCCTAATTACGCTGTGCTGTGCAGATTCCCCCTACTGCTTGCTTGGCTGTAGAGAAAAGGACTGGGGAATCTTTGTGTTCAGTCCCTTTCTCTGTTTAAAAAGTTAGACATCAGGGGTCTGTTTAGACCCCTGTTATTTTACCAAAGCCCCCAATGAGGCTCCTAAAAAAATTGTAAAAAAAAAAAAATGATAATACACTATGGTAAAAAAATAATAAAATAGTAAAAAAGTTATAATGATAAAAATACCGTACACTTCTGTGAATATATAGATATACACACACACATGTTTTAGGTGCACACCCTAATGCAATAGGCTGCGCACATCTATGCCGCTAACAATAATCACATGCTAAATCCAACAGGCTGGTTGTACCCAAGTTGATCAACTTGGGTACATTCAGCCTGTTCATACATGGTTCGAATCTTGCCTGGTCCCTGCTGAACTAGCCGAGGTTCAAACCGTCTACAGATGGCTTGAGTCAAATATATGAAGACTTTTTTTATGTAAAATGAATATTTGCTGCAATTTTTTTTGTTTTATGTTGCAGTGCAGAGAGATGTCCTGTCTTGAAATATCTGTCGACAAGCAGAGGATCCCAGGGAATTTACTTGGTGGGTTGTTATAAATTTCAGGGCTTTTTCTTCAGTGGGAACGTGATGGTTCTCCAGCACTGAATTAATGTATTGGCATGGGGTTCTGGAGGGTCCACTGATGCTGGCTGCTGGGGGATCTGTTGTTGTTGTTGGGGGTGTGGTTTTGGTGGGGGGGGGGCAACTGTTGCAAAGGATAGGGGTTTATTGTTATTGGCTGCTGGGGGATCTATTATTGCTGGCTGGTGGTAAATTATTGTTGGGGGGGGGGTCTATTTTTTCTGGGGATGGGGATATTTTGTTGCTGGGGGTATTTTGTTGCTGGGGAGGGGGTCTAATGTTAACTATTGGATTCTGTACAGGAAAAAAAACACAGATCACTGATCCTCAGATTTAGACTGTGTTCTCTCTGTGTTCTCTACACAAATTTGAATTTAGATTTTGGGTGGCACAGTGGTGTAGTGGTAGCACTCTCGCCTAGCAGTAAAAAGGGTCGCTGGTTCAAATCCCAACCACGACACTACCTGCCTGGAGTTTGCATGTTCTCCCTGTGTCCACGTGGGTTTCCTCCGGGTACTCTGGTTTTCTCCCACACTCCAAAGACATGCTGGTAGGTTAATTGGCTTCTGTCTAAATTGGCCCTAGTATATGAATGTGAGTTAGGGACCTTAGATTGTAAGCTCCTTGAGGGTAGGGACCGATGCAAATGTACAATGTATATGTAAAAGCGCTGCGTAAATTGATGGCGCTATATAAGTACCTTAATAATAATAATAATTTTTATGTTTACATTGGAATATAATTTTTGAAAAGCAATGCATAATGTAGGACTTTAAAAAATTGCTGCAGATTTACATTTTTTTTTATTATGCATGTAGGTGGCCATCTTTCTTTATCAGTGGAGGATTCTTGTGAAAGGAAATACAGAGTGGAACTGCGGTCTGCAGCAGGCAGTGATCACACATATAAATGCAAATTTCATTGTATCAGGAAGTGGGACCCTCAACTTATAGCCCAGTTAGAGGTAAAGCAAAACATTAAGTAGCTTTCCACAAACAATCTTTTGGTATAGTTGTTTGTTTTTTAACTAAGGTTCAGAAAAGTAACTGTTTTATTAATCGCATTAGGCTCGGTTATGACATAGGATTCGACTTGTAAGACCCCAAGTCGGATGACATGTGAAAGTCAATGTTTCCCTATGAGAGCCTTCTTAACTTATACTACACAAGTCTGCCCGACTTTAGAAAAGGTTCCTGCACTAATTTGGTCCGACTTTGATATGACTTCAATGCCACAGAATGTAAAAAGTCACATCAAAGTCGTATCAAAGTCGGACAGCAAAGTTGCTCTGAAAGTTGCGTGACTTTGAAATCGGGCTAGTGTGAACCGAGCCTTAGAAGAAGAAGAATTAAAGGAATACTCATTACAAATATATTGAAGAGAAAAGTACCGTAAATATGAAGTTTAAGTTTTAAGCTAACACTGATTGCTGAATAAACCCAACTCTACAGAAACTTACTCTTGCATTATGATTCTGTTTAATTGCATTTAACTTAAAGCCAAACTCCAAGCAACCAGCTAAATATATGGTCGAAATATAAAGAGGAGCTGTTTTACCCACCAAGGTATTTTTAAATTTGGCTATCCAGTCATGAGATTAACACAGCCCTAATAGGCAGCCACCATTGCTGTGACTAGATAATGAAGTAGCAGCAACAGACTAGGGGGTCATCCCTCGCCCTGAAATGCCATTTAAGTACTTGCTGGCCCACTTTTACTAACAAAACAGAAACATTTCAGATAAGAAATCAGTTGCCCATGCAGGGGTTTCCACCATCAGCAGGAACATCAATGAGGTTCAGCTTCGTGGCTCTCTCTAGCAGTGCAACCTGCTCAGACCTTTTGCCTTGGTCTTCCAGACAACCTAACACAGCACCTCAGTGCTCTCATACAAACTCTATACCTGCTCTGTCACCAGCTGCACCTACACTGTGCAGACATACACTCCTTGGCTGCCCCGTGCAGCCTCTTTGACTCCTGGGGAAGGATTGGGGTCCTCCTGATCCCTATGTAGAGAGCTTGTGTCTGTCGGGTGGAGCCCTGAACTAATGTTAGGACCTAGATTATAAAAGCTGAACACCTGCATACTCAGCCTGATGGTTTTTGGGAAGACCTGGACACAGGATTGGAGACTCCTTTCCTTCCAAAGCACTTCCACAAGCTCCAAACCCTGTTTCGGAAATTACTTGTATTGTTTTCTCCTACTTTTTCAGTGACAGGACCTGACATTTTTTTTATTTATTCATAATTAAATCAAATGAGATGTAGTGCCGCGCCTACAACTTCCCAATTTATTTTGTGCTCCACTTAAGTGGTAGTAATCTGTAGAGGCAGCATCTTTCTCTTTTGGAACATCAGGGCATTCATTTGCCCTTTTTCATCACTTCTATTTCATTTTATATCCCATTTATTTGCACTCTCATACTGTGTTTGTGGATTCCGTGGCGCAGTATCACCTAACGTTTATCATATAGGACCTGACATTGCCACACTTGCTAGCACACATGCATGCAACAGAGCCTGATTATCTTAGGGTGCTGATTTCCCACCCCCCTCCACCAGTCTGAGTACTTAGTATTATAAAGGGATTACAAGAGGATGCCTTCAAAGCAGATTCAGGTACTTACACTAGCTGCATCCAAAAATAAATTGACTTTATTGCAATGAATGCAAAACTGCATTTAATTTTGTTTATTTGCTGGGTGATCAGCCTAAGCCTTTTAATGCTGACAACACACTTTGTGTGTTATTTTGGCTGCTCTAAGAGCCCTTTCACACTGGGGCAGGCGTCGGCGGTAAAGCGCCACTATTGTAAGCGGCGCTTTACCGTCGGTATGCGGCCGCTAGCGGGGCGGCTTTACCCCCCGCTAGCGGCCGAGAAATGGTTAAAAACCACCGCAAAGCGCCTCTGCAGAGGCGCTTTGCCGGCGGTATAGTCGCGCCGTCCCATTGATTTCAATGGCAGGAGCGGTGAAGGAGCGGTATACACTCCGCTCCTTCACCGCTCCGAAGATGCTGCTAGCAGGACTTTTTTTCCTGTCCTGCCAGCGCATCGCTCCAGTGTGAAAGCCCTCGGGGCTTTCACACTGGAATGAAAGCAGCGGCACTTTTGGGTCAGTTTGCAGGCGCAATTATTAGCGCAATAGCGCCTGCAAACCGCCCCAGTGTGAAAGGACCCTTACAGATGTTCTTTGCAGTGTCTGCACATGTTAATGACTGGTTTTATATAGGTTTTAATATGATGGTATTTACTACAGTATCTCTGAGGATTTGTTTACATAGGAGAGATAACTACTCTCTTTGATACCAGTATTTATTTACCTTATATGACTATGTATATGTTCAAACTCTTTTTGAAATATTTTAAGAGAATTAAGATGTGAGCAAATTGTAACCGACTTCTATGTTCATCATTAAAACTGCTTAGATCTAGTTTGAAATACATTTGATTTTGTCTGTGTACCCACATTTGTGATGTATGTATACCACCCAGAAACATCTCAAGAATGACAGATTGCTAAAAACAATTCACCTGAATATTTTATGTTTTTCGTGCTCCCTTTCTAATAATACTATTGAAAGGTGCACATAGGACACCATTGTGTGTACATGGTAGACTGGGGTGCTCCTTTGTTTTGTGGACTTTGTACACCCTCACTTATTTAAGCCCTAAATTAATATATTGGCTTTGAACAGCAGAAGTGCACATTCTTATATAACTGGATCATTCTGCATTCTCATGAAAATGCCCTTATTTTTAATTTCATTCTAACGTTACTCAGGCTTCGTTTTAACCAGTAGAGAGTAAGCAATGCAATATATCATTTAGTAGTTGAGGTTCTTTTAATTTCTTTGAACCATCCAGATGTTTGAACCATTAGCATTTAAATGAACCCTTGTTATCGGATATAGGGCACAGACGATCAGTGTCTTCAAGTGGTTCCAGTGAAAGCCCTTCATGTGGGCCAGGAACAGAAGATCCACCTTTCTACAGTTCAAGTAAGTGCCTTCTTCTTTATTCTGTTCTTCTGCTAAAAGTGATTGTGATGAAGACCAGAGAATTGGTAAAATACTTTGCATGGCTTTACCAGTGTACTTACCAAAGTGTATCCCCAGTCACACAGTCCCCCATACAGTTAGTAAACACATTTAACCCCTTAATCACCGCTGATGTTAACCCCTTCCCTGCCAGTGTCATTAGTACAATTAGTCATTAGTCATTAGTACAATAACAGTGCATGTTTTAAGCACTGATTACTGTAATAATGTCACTGGTTCCCAAAAAAGTGTCAAAAATGTCAGTTAGGTGTCCGATCTGTCCGCTGTAATGTCTCAGTCCCGCTAAAAATCACAGATCACCGCCATTACTAGTAAAAAAAATAATAATAATAAAAATGCCATAAATCTACAGTATTTCCTATTATTTAGATGCTATAACGTTTGCGCAAACCAATCAATATACGCTTATTGTAAAAGAATATATATCGGCCTAAACTTAGTAAGAAATTTGTGTTTTTATATATATATATTTTTTTGTATATGTTTAATAGCAAAAAGGAAAAAAATATTGTTTTTTTTCTTAAAAATGTTTTTTAAAAAAAATTTTTGTTTATCAGTGCAAAAAATAAAAACCGCAGAGGTGATCAAGTACCACCAAAAGAAAGCTCTATCTGTGGGGGAAAAAAAGGACATACATTTTGTTTGTTTACAGCGTAGCACGACCATGCAATTGTCAGTTAAAGCGATGCAGTGCCATATCGCAAAAAAATGGCCTGGTCATTAAGGGGGTAGATCCTTCCGGTCCTTAAATAGTTAAATGAAAACTCAGAAGTAAAGTAAGCTTATCTCCAAATATTTTTAGCATGTAAGTGTTTGAAATTTTTATACCCTTCTGTCAGAGAGTATATGCCTAGAGGTGAAGCACATACCATAATGCCAAGTCACTTGTCAGTAAAATATGGTACTTGCTGGTTATGATTTTACACCTAAAAGCTCCACATAATACTGTGATTGGTGGAAATGGTTACCTAATAGGGGTGGACAGAAGGGGCAGATGCCCTAGGCATAGCAGAGCAAAGGGGCAGAGATTGGAAATAGGGCAGTAAACCCATTCTACGGCATGCTTTAACCCTGGGGGTGGGGGCCTATTTCTGCATCCTTGCCCTGGGCTCTAGATCAGTGGTTCTCAACCTTTCTAGTGCCGTGACCCCTTGATAAAATTTCCCAAGTTGTGGAAACCCCCGAACAGTAAAATTATATTCGTAGCCTGGGTTGTCAGCACCCAAGACAAGTAATTTGCGCCCCTAACCCATGGACATTTAGCGCTCCCTGAGTCCCTTCCACTCGTACAGTATTAAAAACTCTTATGGTACACTTTAGGATGTACCACTCTTTGTTCTCCTTTCTTTCTCTTTTATCTTTCTCTCTCTAATTTCTTGTTTTTTTTTCCCCCATCCCTCCCCCTAGGTGTCTCTCTTGTTCTCTTTTTCTTTCTCTCCCTTTTTCTTTGTTCCTTCCCCTCTTTTCCTCTCCCTTCCATATATTCTCTATTTTTATTCCTCTCTTACTCCTTGGTGGGGGGGTGGAGAGAATGGGATGAGTGGCAGTACTGGTAGGGAGTTGGGATGAGTGGCAGTGATGGTGGGGGGTGGGATCAGTGGCAGTGCCTGGGGGGAGTTCTGATCAGCCTACTTAGGTGCTCTTGATCAAGGTCATCTGCTAATCCGAGAACTGTAGTGGAGACTTTTAATGGCTACTATAGTCACAGGTAGTGTTACTCACTGTGTCTCTGGCTTCACTGTGTCTCCGACTTTGTGGTGTCTCGCAGCAGTGCCGCCTATGCCGAAGTCAGGGGATAGGGTCTCTTTCAGTCCCCCTTAACATTCCTCACCAGTCAGCTGACCTCTAGTCTCTCCCCCCCAGCCATGCTGTGAACTGAATGGGCAGCTGCGAAGAGGCTGAGTGGGTGGCAGCAGGCTCCAGGGACAGCCCAGCTGGCCGGCTGCAAAAAGGCTGGGAGAGCGGTGGGGCTTCAAGAACAGCCCAGGATTCGGTGACCCCTGGCAAATCATCATTTGACCCCCAAGGGGGTCCCGACCCCCAGGTTGAGAACCACTGCTCTAGATAGACCTGTCCCTGTACTGTTACCTAAAGCTAACATCTGTTATAGCACAGCAAGATAAACAATGTAACATTGTTAAAATAATTTTGAAAAGCAGTAAGCAGAAAGAAGGCTTAATTTTTTTCAAACATACAACTTTTTACAATACCAAATACTGGTGCCTTAGATCACTGCTGTATAAAAAAAAGAGACATACTCTAAATGCATACATTTGTTTTGTACAATGGTGCGCTATACCCTCAAATATTGTTTGTGCAAATGAATGGTGTGAAACCAATAATATCATTCATATACAAGCATAAAATTAAGGCAATCAAAAATGTGGTCTGCCTAAATCAAACACATAATAAATATATATAAAACAATAATACCAAACCACATATATTGTGAAAATGGGTGATAAAACAACACAGTCCATAAACCAGATGAATGGAAAAATCTTCTAGGGAAATGGGAAGAGTCCCTGGATAGCTCTTCATAGGAATCAGTGTGGAAAGGTAGAAATTGAGAAACCACCCAACAAAGTGATCCTCCACCACCTAAAATGCACACTTACCAGAAGTAAGCTTAAACAAGCTCATCGATAAACCAGGGGCCTGATGGACAGTGGGTGTGCGAAGTCCCTCTATGCACTATAGCAGGCGGCAGGCAGTGAGGTGAATAGGATCTTGATATTCAACCAGCGTTGAGGCATCCCTTTAGCGGCGTAGCCGTGAGTGTGTACGGGGGGATATTAATCTCCAACTCACAGACATAGAAGTAAAGAGGATACCATAGTGTAACTCCGTAAAACTAATTTATTTAAATAAAGTAGAAAACTTACAATGTAGTGGTTAAAAAAGAGCGAAATCGCCAGCCAGGTGGCGAGCGCCCATCCAAGTGTAAAGCGATGACGTCCTTTTAATTTCCTAACGTCACCCTCCCTGACCTCGTCAGCTACAGACGAAACGTACGTCGGGAGGGTGACGTTCTGACATCATCGCTTTACACTTGGACGGGCGCTCGCCAGCTGGCCGGCAATTTCGCAACACTCGCAGCTACGCTGCTAGAGGGATGCCTCAACGCTGGTTGAATATCAAGATCCTACTCACCTCACTGCCTGCCGCCTGCTATAGTGCATAGGGGGACGTCGCACACCCACTGTCCATCAGGCCTCTGGTTTATCGATGAGCTTGTTTAAGCTTACTTCTGGTAAGTGTGCATTTTAGGTGGTGGAGGATCACTTTGTTGGGTGTTTTCTCAATTTCTACCTTTCCACACTGATTCCTATGAAGAGCTATCCAGGGACTCTTCCCATTTCCCTAGAAGATTTTTCCATTCATCTGGTTTATGGACTGTGTTGTTTTATCACCCATTTTCACAATATATGTGGTTTGGTATTATTGTTTTATATATATTTATTATGTGTTTGATTTAGGCAGACCACATTTTTGATTGCCTTAATTTTATGCTTGTATATGAATGATATTATTGGTTTCACACCATTAATTTGCACAAACAATATTTGAGGGTATAGCGCAGTTCCTTTTTTCTTTTGTTTTGTTCTATATTGTTGTGTATATCGCACATTTGGACTGCAGCTTAATCAGAGGTTTTTTGAGCGCGGTGTTTTTTGTTTTTTTATTTCTCTATTGCAGCTTAATTCCTTAGGCAAGTGCTTAACACATACCAAAGTGTTCTCTCAAGTACCATTATGACCTGTAATCATTTTGATACGTATACTTCTTTAGCATGCCTTGTATGCTATTGCAGCATGATTAATATATTAGTTATTTGATTTTGGCTTGAGCAAGAGTCGAGCAAAGCTAAACTAGTTACCATAATAAAAAGTTAGATTTTGTTTTGCTCCTAATTAGGCTTTTCTAAACCCAGTAATATTTTTTACACTTGTACTCCTGCTGTGGTTCATCAAAGTTTCTCATTATGGTTTGCCATTAAACTGCCCCTGGTATTCCTGCATCACCTCTTGTACCACATATTTTGCCATGCTGTTTATCTAAATATATAATGTCTGAATTTTACTTTGCATATATGCCTTGGGTGGTATATAGAACTTTCTGGAAATTGACAAAATATTTTGCTCTTTGTTTATATTGAATTTATTTCTCATAACTTTTTGTATAATTTCCTCCACGTGCCCTGATTTCCTTCCACAGTGCAAATACCTGCTGGAAGATTAACTGGGTACTACCAAAGACCTGTTGGTATATGCATGTATCTGAATGACTATTTTGGGAACTTAAGCTCCTTGTGCAGCATAGATATATAAGTCTTATGCCGCGTACACACGGTCGGACTTTCCGACGGGAAATGTTGGATGTGAGCTTGTTGTCGGAAGGTCCGACCATGTGTATGCTCCATCGAACATTTGCTGTTGGACTTTCCGCCAGCAAATGTTTGAGAGCAGGTTCTCAAATTTTTTCCGCCATGCTTGGAATCAAGCAGAAAGAGCCGCACTGGCTATTGAACTTCATTTTTCTCGGCTCGTCGTACGTGTTGTATGTCACCGCGTTCTCACGTTTGGAATTTTGGGCCAACATTTGTGTGACCATGTGTATGCAAGACAAGTTTGAGCCAACATCCTTCGGAAAAAAAATCCACGGTTTTGTTGGCGGAAAAAGTCAGATCGTGTGTACGCAGCATAACTCTATGTAGTGGGTTAAACACAGCAACATTTGCACAATGAGACTTTAAAAGGTCAGTCTACCCCAAAGTGTTATTTTAGTTTCAGGTGGATCCTGGGTGGCTGATGCAACCCCTGGCATCTTATATGTCCTGGATACCTAAAGTAGAACTATAGGCAAAACTTTTATTTTCATTTTGGATAGAAAAAAGATAGGGTTATAACCCCTGTGAGATTTTTTTTTGCCATCTGTGTCCCAGTGCAGAAATTTATCTTCACTTCCTGTCTCATAGCTAAACAGAAAGTGAGAGGAAATCCCTGTAAATCAAGGAAATTCCTTGGGGACCCCCAGGTCAGCAGAACTAGATTCCCCATTGGAAGATTTCCCTGTATTATTTTTCTGGGGGCAACCCAAAATCTGGGTAATTTCTTTTACTTTCACTTTCAATGATAATGGTGAACAGAAGAAATGAGAGGGAGAATCTCCTTAACGGGGGCACAGACAGCAATAAAAACTGACAGGTGTTCTAATCCTTCTCCACTCTGTCCAAAACTAAAAAAAAAGTTTTGCCTTTAGTTACTGTATACTCTAAACAGCAAGAGCTCCCTGATGTACTAATAAATGCGAACCACACTCCAATGTCAACTCTTCCAAATACTTTTATTAGACCATAAGTTGCTTAACAACATACAAGATGTCCCTGTCCAAGGACTGCCCCTCCTTAACGCGTTTCACCACAGCAGGCTTACTTGAAAAGATAGGGGCGGCCAGGGAAGGAGAGTGAATTATATACTCATTAAAGCAGCAGCAATGTCATGATGCTTTTTCAAAGGCCCACACATGTATACATTATCTCCTAATATCTTCCATTCAAGCTTCATCATATCCAGTCTAGGGTATAACTTTAGCAAAAGATCAAACATCATCTTTAACAAGCATCTTCAAAAAACTTCTTTAAAAACACTCTTAAAAAATTTTAAAAAACATATGGGAAGAAAATTTTACATTAGAACATTTATAATTAAGAACATGCGGACTGTTTTAGGAAGTCTTTTTATATTCATGCTCTTTTGCTAAGGGTGTACCCTAGATCAGTGTTTCTCAACCTTTTTCCAGTGAAGGCACCCTTTAAAATTCCATGCAATCTTGAGGCACCCCATTCTAAAATGTAAAAAAATTAAACGAATAGTTTTACACAACGCAGCAACATCCACACAGGTAGGGCACCCAACGTTAGAGGTCATTTATTCTTCCAAAGCAAATGCTCCTTTGCACACTGGTTCTGACTAGCATTCATATATATTCATATATTTCTCTTATTTTCCAATATTTTGCTTGTATACAATTTTTGGACAATTTTTAGGTATTTTGCCAAGGCATCCCCGAAGAAACCCAAAGTTGAAAAAGACTGGGCTAGATTGAATATGATGGCATTTGAATTGAAGATACTAGGAGACAACGTAATGTAATACATGTGTGAGCATTTTAAAAAGCATCATGACATTATTGAGTATATAAGTCACTCCCCTTCCCTGGCCACCTCTATCCTTACGACTAAGCGTATTGTGATGAAACGCATGAAGGAGGGGCAGGGACATTTTGTATGTTGCTATGCCGCTTGTGATCTAATAAAAGCATTTGACAGAGCTGACATTGGTGTGCAGTTCACATTTATCAGTACCTTCAAGTTGTGAAGACGGGCTCCTTGTGCTGGCATCCGGGTGGCCACAGTGTAGGAGAGGTGCAGGACTGGAGTGGTGCTGTTTGCTTTGAATGTTTCAACAGCAAGAGCTCCCTGTTATAGTGGCAGGCTCTGTTCCTGTTATCTGCGTTTTACCTGTTCTTGCCCAACTTTGCATTTCCCTTCTTCTCCAGCTACATAATTACTTAGTTAGTCTAGTTAAAAAAAGACACAAGTCCATCTAGTTCAACCAATAAAATGGAACAATATGATATCCTAAAAGTTGCATTTTCCTGAATATAAAATTAATTATAAAATCTAACAGGGGTGAGTGGGACCCCCACATAAAGGCCACAATAAGTTTTCAGACACTGTAATTCAGTACAGGTATCGCACCAATAGGGTCCCTGAGAGATATAAGACACTGTTAGGTGGTTTAACTCTCCAGCATCTGTCAGACTCTGGAAAATCTGTTTTGAGTGGACTGACTTTTTAAAGACTTTTTGTATAATATAGATTTGTTTTGTTGTCAATGTCCTTAAAAATCTATGGTAATTTTATATTGGGAGAGAAAGTTGTAATATATGTCTGAGAACAAAATATCGATTTACGTTTGCTGGGTTTAATCTGCACCTGGTACCTCACCATATAATGCCAGTGTTCAATCTGAGGAAATTTGGTTGAGAATTGCTGCACTAATTAATTTGTACCATAAGTATATGCAGTCAGCTTTCTTTCCTTTTCTAGGGACTTGGGATTTTGACATTCTTTTCTTAAGGTACATTTGATACTGATTCCATTGCATGCAGTGACAGGTATTTATAAAAGTGTTACATACCATTTTGCATACAATTAGTGCTTATCCAGCACTAAACACTCCTGCGAATATGGTGGTCCCTGCAATAGCATAGACGTAGGACAATGACTTAGTAGTAATATACACAATACTGATGCTGCTTCAGGCACAGTTATGCTTCATCCTCTCCAGCTAAAGCCCGGTACACACTGGCTGAATGACGGTCAACATGGGGTGGTTCAATAAAAAATCACATTAAAAAAATTATTGCGGCGCTAAAAAACAGTTCAAAAGGAGTCTGAAGAGTGGGAGGAATCAAATCACCAGATGTAGTGTGTAGATGTGGAAAAGTCACTTGTCACCACGTGATAATGTAGTCTGCTTACCAGAAGGTAATAAGGATTAGGCATGAATGGTTAACTCTCAATGGCATCCAGCAAATCCAGCCCACTGGAACCCCTCGTCAGACATCAACCTCCGTGTAACTTCCTTCATGTGTATACAACTCCCAATGATCACTTCAGAATTGTGGCTTTCAGGCATGTAGTCATCATATACCCAGGAAGAGAAATGAAGGACCCATAGTGAAGCCCGTAATATTATATAAAAAAACTTTAATGTAGTAACTTACAATTGAAGTTCAAAACAACATGCATCAAAGAAAGGACAATCGGCTGCAGGCAGGCTGACATCCGTACGCTGATTGCTGGTTAGTCTGGTTGAAAAAAGATACAGGTCCATCAAGATCAACCAATCAAAGGGAAATAATATATATATACAAGCCTATATACACAATACTATACTCACAGAAGATCCAATGGAAGGCAAAAAACCCCAGCAAAGCATGGTCTAATTTTCTCCAGTAGGGAAAAAATTCCTTCCTGATCCCCCAAGAGGCAATCGGATATTCCCTGGATCAACTTTACCTATAAATGTTAGTAATCAGTTATATTATGTACATTTAGGAAAGAATCCAGGCTTTTTTTAAAGCAATCTACTGAGCTGGACAGAACCAGCTCTTGAGGGAGTCTATTCCACATTTTCACAGCTTTTACTGTGAAGAAATATTTCCATATTTGGAGATTAAACCTCTTTTCCTCCAGACATAAAGACTGCCCCCTTGTCCTCTTTGATGACCTTAAAGCGGGGGTCCACCCACACCGCCAAAAAAAAAAAATATTAAAAGCCAGCAGCTACAAATACTGCAGCTGCTGACTTTTAATACATGGCCACTTACCTGTCCCAGGGTCCAGCGATGTCGGCAGGCGACGCCGAGAACCCGCTCAGTTCTCGGCAGCTGCCGCCGCCATCCTAGGTGAGGGAATCAGGAAGTGAAGCGTTGCGGCTTCACTTCCCGGTTCCCTACTGCGCATGTGCGAGTCGCGCTGCGCATCCCAAGTGGTCTCCGCTCTCTCCTGGGAGCTGTGGGCTCCCAGCAGACAGCACGGTGGGGACGGGAAGAGGCGTAGACTCCCATGGGAGTCTATGCCGGAAGTGGGTGCAAATACCTGTCTTAGACAGGTATCTGCACCCCCTCCCCCCTGAAAGGTGCCAAATGTGACACCGGAGGGGGGCGGAGGGTTCCGAAAAGCGGAAGTTCCATTTTTGTGTGGAACTCCGCTTTAAAGTGAATAACTTCACACCAAGTTCACAATTTGGACCACTTATGTATTTATACATGTTGATCATATCCCCCCTTAATCTCCTCTTCTCAAGAGAGAATACATTCAGTTCCTCTAATCTTTTTTCATAGCTGAGCTCCTCCACGCCTCTTATCAGTTTGGTTGCCCTTCTCTTCACTTTCTCCAGTTCCCCCAATATCCTTTTTGTGAACTGGTGCTCAAAACTGAACTGCATATTCCAGATGCGGTCTTACTAATGATTTGTACAGGGGCAAAAAGATATCTTTCTCTCTGGAGTCTATACCTCTCTTAATACAAGAAAGGATTTTGCTCACTTTGGAAACTGCAGCTTGGCATTGCACGCTATTATTAAGCTTATGATCTAACAAAACCCCCAGATCCTTCTCCACTATGGAGGCTCCCAGTTATACTCCCTATAGTATGTATGATGCATGCATATTCTTAGTCCCAAGTGCATAACTTTACATTTATCAACATTAAGCCTCATTTGCCACATTGTTGCCCAATTAAACAGTGCATTGAGGTTAGCTTGTACATTGGAGACATCCTGTAAGGACGTTATTCCACTGCATAGCTTGGTGTCATCTGCAAAGACTGAAATGGTACTTTTATTCCCAGACCCTATATAATTTATAAAGTTATTAAAAAGTAAGGGTCCTAACAATGAACCTTGTGGTACACCAATGATAACCTTAAACCATTCAAAGTAAGAATCAATAACCACTACTCTGAATTCTGTCTTTTAGCCAGTTTTCTATCCATTTACAAACTGATTTTCCAAGCCTGTAGACTTTACCATACACATAAGCTGTGTGTGGGGAACTATGTCAAATGCTTTTGCAAAATCCAAGTATGTTGTTATTGGGAAGAATAAAGTTTTGGAATAGTGCCCAATCATTGGTGTCAGTGTGAGGCACAGTGTCTTAAGCAACAGGTAAAAGGTAACGTTTGGGGACCACTGCCTCAAGGGCTTAATTGTAGAGTATGCCATGTCACTAGTTCGTACTTCTTCATTTTAAACTATCTTTCAATACAGTAAAAATAATAGATATGATACCACTTGTTCTCTGATCCACTCATTTAGTAAGATGTTAAAAGTACTGCAAAGTTACCCAGAATCCAACACTTCTTAGAACTGGGGACAGGGTCTTTATATGGGTAAAAATCATATCTTGGTGTGCAGCTGTCAATCTTTTCAATGACAAGATTATTTCATCCATTGTAGAAATGGTATTTTATTATTTGCCCATTGTTGTGTTTCATGGCAGTATAGCATTGACACTCAATTATTTTGCTATCTTCCATGGTATAATTTATTAAACTGGTAGAAAATAAATTTCTTTGAGCTGGAATCCGCCTTTTTACTATGGAAAAGGGAGGACGGTTTGTCTTTAATTGGTCAGACTACAGTCTACCAAGTTGTGTAAGCAATAGGGGGATAGTGGCCTTGTTGTTAACAGTGAGGATGTGGAAGGTGGAGACCACAATTATTAGTACCTGGGGGGACTCTGATCACACGCCTACTTTTCCTCATAAACCCATATAGCATATGCTGGTGCTGATTTCTATAATAATGATAGTAGAACAATGGGGCAAACTATTAACCTACAAATGTGTTTTTTTTGTTGCCTTGGTTCATACTGTCAATGCAATATGAATTGTTTAAAGATACAAAGAACTACCTCTATGAGATGATCATCTACAGGACGTAAACAAAATGCTTGTTTAGTTCATGGCACTCATTTGCACCCTAATTAACATAGTTTTCCCATGTGTATACATTACTCCGCACGTGCTGTGCCATTCACTCAGTGACATTAATGTTAGGATTACTTAAATGCAAATAGCTGAATAGCTTGCCTGAGGCAATCACACACCTTATCCATGTGATACAGATATGCAGAATGATTTGTAATGTATTACACAGCAAGATCCATAGAATACCTTACATGTAAATAAGGTATAGACACACAGATGTATGTTATGTAGTAGCATAGATGTATATAATGTAGACACATGGATATTAAAAAAGACACATAACATAGATGTCTATAAAGTAGACACATAAATGTCGAAGGTAAACACATACATTAATGTAAGACACATATGGGATAATTTTCTACAGAAGTTGAAAAACTTTACACAATCAGTTGTGAGTTTGAGTTAGGAGTATGACATCTGTAAAAAGGTAGATCTTAAATTCCCAGTTTCTGACTTAGATTCAGTGAATTTTGGGGCTGTTTCTAATATGGTAGATGTCTATAAGGTCGACACATGGATGTATGAAAAACAGACCATAACATAGATGCCTACAAGGGAGACACTTAGACATATGTAAGGTAGACATATAAATGTATATAAGACAGGCACATAGCATTGATGTATAGATGGCAGTCACATATGAGCTGATTTACTAAAGGAGTTGAGAAATATTACACAATAAATTGTGAGTTTGAGTCAGGAGTATGTCATCCGCGAAATTAGAAATCTGAATCCCTTGTTTCTGACTGAGATTCTGTGATTTGTTAGGTTGTTTCTAATTTGGGATGCTAGAGGTTTTATACATATACTGTAGATGTACAATCTATAAGTTACTCTAGATGTTCTAGACACATATAAATATGTTAGGTAGATGCATACATGTATATAAGGTACACTCAGGGTTCTATACATAGGGCAAATAGAAGGGGAGAAAGGGGATATCCCTGTCTTATGCTCTGGGAGATGGCAAAGGCCCCTGGCCTAGAGGTTGCCTATGGGGCCCTTATGATGGCCATGGGAGAGGTATACAGATGAGTGATAGCCTGCAGAAAGAGGCCCTCAATGCCAATAAATTTAAGGGTAGAAAATATGGGCTTATTTACACTTGCTTCAAAACATGGCTTTGGACACGCTTTTTTAAAGTTTTCTGCATGCCAGTCAAGCACCTGTCACTAAATAAAATGGTTAGCTTACAGTCCTATTTACATCTTGTGTTTGCCTTGCTTTGCTTTGCTTCAAAAGTTATACCCCATGTCGCTTTTGTGGTGCTTCAAAGCGTCTTCAAAGCCTCCATAGAAGTCTATGACAAAGCTCACTTGAAGCACCTGAAGTTTTTGAGAAGCTTTTATTCAGCTTTAGCTTCGCTTTGTTTTAGAGAAATTGTAGGCGTGAGATATAAACACACACACAGGGCTTCTACCAAGCTTCATAAAAGCACCACTGAAGCACCACTAAAGCATCACAGAAGCATTGCTGAAGCATCAAAAACACGTAAAAACAGCATGTTGAAGTGGTAGGTACTTTAATGTGTGTCGAAGTCAAAGCAAGTGTAAATGAGCCTGAAAGGCCAGCTTAACCTCTCAAAAGCTTTTTCTGTCTCAGCTTAGTAGGAGGGCTTAACTGTTCTCCATATTGGCAAAATTGGAGGTCTTTTTTGCTTTTCTGGTGTGATCTCTAGCTTCTCTGAATGGCTTGACACCAGTATGATTTGTGTGAATTATCAAAGGTAGGATCTTATTCAGTCTAAGGGCTAGCAATTTAATAAATATTCAGAAAACAATAGAGCATTTTGTCTGTATTTTGAGCACAGAATATGGTGTTTATCTGGTTCGGGAATAACCATGATGAAGGATGTTTGCATGTCCCTTGGTTTGGGTGTTTTGTTAAGAAACCGAATGCAAAATTTGACCATGTGTGGTAGCAGGATCGGTAGAAATTTTTATGACAAAAATAAAGTAAGCCATCCAGCCCCAGAGCTTTGTTTGATGGGAACATTTTCTTAGTGGTGGTGATTTCCTCATCTTCAGTTGACGTGTTGAGCCTGTGTAGTTCAGATTTGGGAAGTTAGACATATGGCTAGTGATGAGGTACTGTTGTATTTTCTGGGGATGTCCAAGGATGGTGGGTTGTGGGGTATCTCAGGGTTGTTGTAAAGGTTAGTGTAGAAATTGCTGCAAATTTGGACTATTTGAGAGCTGTGGGATTGAACAGTAATGCCGCGTACACACGATTGGATTTTCCGATGGGAAATGTTGGATGTGAGCTTGTTGGCGGAAAGTCCGACTGTGTGTATGTTCCATCGGACAATTTTCGAACTTTCCTCCAACACATGTTGGCTAGCAGGTTCTCAAATTTTCCGCCAACAAATGTTTGTTGTCGGATTGTCCGATCGTGTGTACACAAGTCCATCGGACAAAGTCCAAAGTACAAACACACATGCTCAGAAGCAGAAGCAGCCGGTCTTGTAAACTAGCGTTCAAAATGGAGAATTAACATTCGTGATGTGGCAGATTATGAAATCTCTAAATGCAGAACACAATTCTCTTCTTCTTTAATGGGATAATAATGAAGCTGCTTTGCTGGTGATACTGATGGAGTTATTGCAAACAAAGTTTCAAAGGCTTTTTTTTTCTAGTGATATCAAGAATAATATTATTATGCTTTATTTTTTTTTTCGTTCAGAAACAAACTGAAAAGCAAGAAATGAAAAGCACAAATCAACACTCACCAAACTCCTATTAACATAAAATTAGCAGAAAGAGCCCAAAGGGTGGCGCAAAAGAGCTGAAAAAACACGTAGTACGTCTAGTACGTCACTACGTTCGTAATTGTTGGCCAACATTTGTGTGACCGTGTGTATACAAGACAAGTTGGAGCCAACAACCTTCGGACAAAAGTCCACGGTTTTGTAGTTGGAGAGTCCGGCATTACTATTTTCTTCTTAATTACATATGAAGTGTGACTTATTTCTTCTTTCAGGTTCCCCACAAGGAGTGTATGTGCCATATTTCCTTTGTTTTGAGTTGCAGTAGTGTTTTATTACCCTGTTTATCAAGATGTGTTTCCTGAACAAATATTTTGTCAGCTTTGGACCATCAGAACTGATAAAGGGCTAAGTGTTGTTGTTGTTTAGGCCTCTTATATACGCAGAAAGTATCTAAACCGTGGTGGTGTTAAAGTTTCGGTACAAATAGATGAGTATTTAAAGGCTATGGTACTTTCTCCAGGGACAAAACAAGAGAACGTTAGACGAGAGAAGAGAGAAACAAAGGAAACACTGGAGCATTAAACATTTAAACCATATCAGAATTACCTGCCAAAAGTGGCCAGGAAAGGATTTTCAGTCATCAACTAAGAATCATTTCAGAATGTTGACAAACCCTGTTGGAGTTGGGTGATAGAACTCTCAGGCAGCTGTTCCGCTGGGCCTGCCTAGATTTTTAACAGCAGTTTTAGGGAGAAAACAGAGGCATCTGGGGTTCCCCAGAGCTGTAAAGTGACCCAGTGGGGTTTTTGCCTGACGGGGCAACAATGGAGGGCAAGCCTGAAAACACGCACATTTCAAGCATCTAACGTAACTAGTGGGTTTTAGAAGTCCCATTAGGATTGATAGGGCTGGACTCTTCTTACCTTTTGGATTTCAAAGGAGGAAATGATAGTCCAGCCCAATCCTCAGGAGGGGGACAGCGAGAGCTCCAACTGATGTCTCCAACTAAAGAACAGTCTGTGCAGTCTCAGACTAAAGCTGGGTCAAAATTCCTGCTGAATTAGCAAAATTTTGATCTGTGTGTACCCCTCTCTGTTCAACAGATGCCAGTAGTTAGACCGTCTTCTGCTGAACGGTTGTGCTGGAACACCACCATTCAATCAGCCACTGATCAGTGTATTCTGACTGGGAGGGGGTCCCGCTCTCAGAATACAGTAGTGCAGAACAAGAAAAGATTTAGAGAGGAAAGGATCTCTTCTTTCCTCTGCTCCTGGCCAGCCCAGGTGAACAAACAATAAGGAGCTGCCTCAGCCTACATGTCTCCACCACACCACACACCCTGATTCATTGTGCCCCACCCTATGACTTAGGCCTGGTGGGCAGGGGCGAAATGCATTAGGGTGTGGCGTGGTGGAGACATGTAGGCTGAGGCCCCACCTTATCATTTGTTCATTTGGGCTGGTTGGGAGTAGTGACGATCCTTTCCTCTTTACATTTATTAGCCCTCTAATAAAAGGAGGAGGGGTCGGGAGGAGGTCCCAGCCCAGGAGGGGAGGCAAGGATCGTCCATTAGGGGCACACGGACGCCCCCTAATCTACATGCGGGGCGCCGGACGCATGGATTCCAATGGGGTTTTTTTTTTTGACGCACGCAATTAGAGCCCGAGGCTCTAATAGGCTTCAAAAAGGGTGGGACAAAAAAGTTGTGTGACAATAGCAAATGAATATTCACTATTGTCACACTGATTCTCCTCCCGGGCCAATCAGGAAGCGGGTCCTAAGACGTGCAGCCGGAGAGGAGGAGGTGCGTGACCGGAGGAGACGCAGGGAAAGCCCGACCCACCAGCCGGCACTGTCTCCAGGGATGGCTCACCCGCAGCTGCTCAGTCACATCCAGCACTCCCCGGCTTGGACAGGGAAGGGAGGAGGAGGGGAGATCAGAGTGTCATCCCAGGCAGGACATCTGCCTCTTAGGGTAAGGAGGCCTTCAACCTTCCCATCTGTCTGTCTCCCGTGGGGGTGTTTCTGGTGTTCCCTGCCTTCATGTCAAGGGGGTGGCGTTGGTTTACCACCCTCCTCCAAATTATTGTGCACCAGCCGCCACTGGAGAGAAGTCTTGAATTCTGCAGAATACATCTTTAGGTCTTGATAGGAAAACCTTGTGGGTGGAGTGGTTTGTGTTGAAGTTTACTGACTTGCAAGGTGGCCAAGATAATATTAAAGATGATCTCTAAGGTGAGTTTGAGGTCTCCCTCCTGATTTGGTTCCAGGAGGCCAAAATTCCAATGTTGTTACGCCTTGAGATGTCGATGGAAGTCTTGAAGTATGCAGGCTTGTGAAATTAAATGTTCATGAAGTTATGCAATCTCTTATTGTTTGTATACATCAAGTATAGCTCCTCCAAAAGGTACACTGTATATCTAAATCTGAAGAAGGACCATGGGCTGCGGGCTCTTCTAAGAGGTTGTGGTGTGTGCTGTTGCTTAATAGGGGCAAGGGGGTATCTCTGCATTGGGTGCAGAGATTAGGAGCTGCACAATAAAGAAAGCCGGCACTCCATTTAAGATCCCCAAAGTAAATTTAATTGTAGTAGATGGCTAAAATCCAACCTGAAAGGAGTGCTAACATGTTTCAGCCATAGAGGCCCTACTCATAGCTTTATTGTGGTACTTTGAGTTTGGTTAGGCTCACGGAGGCACTGCTGTCTCTTTACAGATTTTGGTGAGGTGACTGAGCGCTGTCTATCTTTTTTGCAACAGAAATTAAGAGCATGATTTAAAGAAATGTGAAATTTTAATCAAGGGGACATTTCTCAAACAAATTGAGAGACCACTAACGGTGC